>NC_060120.1:118623519-119248519 GCF_021461395.2 Schistocerca americana | reverse complement strand
GAGACAGCAAAGGACATTTCAACGGGATGGGCAGTGTCCTGAAAATCGTTCATGAAACGACGGACGCCGATAAAAGAAAAACGTGAGTAATAGAAAGTAGTCGAGATGGGGAGCAAATCATACTAGGAAACGCAACATTAAAAGTAATAGGCGAGTTTTATTATTTCGAGACCAAAATGACTGACGATGATCGAATTAGAGAGGATATAAAATGTAGGAAAAGAGTTTTTGAAAAAGTTAAATTTGTTAACTCTGAATACCCTCGAAGGTGTTAGTCTGAAGTGTAGTCTCGTACAGAAGTGTAACTTGGCGATAAACGGTTTCGACAAGAAGTGAATAGAAGCTTTTGAAATATTGTGTTACAGATCATGACAGTGTGGAGAGCTGCATTAAACCAGTCTTTCGACTGAAGACACCTTAACATACGAACAAAAGAGTTACAGACAGCCAAAGAGACACTGATATTTTATAGAAATTGTGTAAGGTGTTTTTATGTTTTTTAGTAACGTGGCATTATTGTTGATTGATTTTTCTCTGTGGTCGTGCTGCGATACTCCGAGAAGCGTCATTTCGTTTCGTAATACGAACACCAGTAACAAATACTGAGGTTGATGCAGAAACAGCGGTTCTCACAAAACTACGATTTCCGTGTAACGGAACAGCCAACCACTCTGTGAAATAAGCCTCCATCATCAGGGAATTATCACCTTGTCAGACAAAGTCTTGGTGCCAGCTGATATTGTATGTAGGCTGTTTAGGTTTTTATGTTGGTAACGCCACGTAGTGCTCTGTATTAAAATCCCTGACTGTGATGTGTGCAGTCTGTGGCTGGTTGGCATTGTTGAAATATTCGCTATTGTAGTATTGGGCAGTTGGATGTGAACAGCGCGTAGCGTTGTGCAGTTGGAGGTGAGCCGCCCGCAGTGGTGGATGTGGAGAGAGAGATGCCAGAGTTTTGAGCGGACGATCTGGACGTGTGTCCGTCAGAAAAAGGAAATTTGTTTAATTGGATGTCACGCTATTAAAGTAAATACATTGTTTGTTCTCTATCAAAATCTTTTATTTGCTAACTATGCCTATCAGTAGTGGGTGCTTTCAGTTGTTAGTGTCTTTTATTTAGCTGGCAGTATTGGCGCTCGCTGTATTGCAGTAGTTCGAGTAACGAAGATTTTTGTGAGGTAAGTGATTCACGAAAGGTATAGGTTATTGTTAGTCAGGGCCATTGTTTTGTAGGGATTATTGAAAGTCAGATTGCGTTGCGCTAAAAAATTATTGTGTGTCAGTTTAGTGATGATCAGAATAAGTAAAGAGAGAATTGTCTGAGTACGTTCAGTTTTACTCAGCTGTCTTTGTATCAAATAACGTAGAAGTTTACCAGCACAGTAATATATAAATTTCCAAAGGGTACGTTTCAATATCTATGACTATATGATGCAAATGCTACACTTGACACCATCAGAATGTAAAAACTGAAGTACTGCTTCATCTGGCCATACAAAGATTTTCCATTTTTGCCTGTTGTACTGTATGGGTCAAAAGCGGCCCTGGTTTCGTTTAAAGGCTATTAGTAACGGTAGTCACGATTGGTCCTTTGCTATGACAATCCGTAACACTTTGAACCGTACCCATGACTTTGTGCTGAATCAGGTAGTACCTGGGTCTTTTACCTGGAGCCGCGTCCTCCCCCGGTAGCTGAGTGGTTAGCGCGACAGGACGTCAATCCTAAGGGCACGGGTTCGATTCCCGGCTGGTTTGGAGATTTTTTCTCCGCTTAGGGGACTGGGTGTTGTGTTGTCTAATCATCATCATTTCATCCCCATCGACGCGCAAGTCACCGAAGTGGCGTCAAATCGAAAGACTTGCACCCGGCGAACGGTCTACCCGACGGGAGGCCCTAGTCGCACGACATTTACATTTACCTGGAGCCGAATTTTTGGGGTACAGTATAGGTACCATATGCAATTCAGGTTGAGCTGTTGTTCATAAAACTTGAAAATAACGGCTCTCCAACTTTAAAAAAATGATATTTCACCATAACTTCATATTTTCTCTAATTACTTTGATTTACCCTTGAAAGATAACGTCACGGAGACCTCGAAGACAAAGCACAAACACCAGCGTCAACACGTCAGAAATGAAACGGCTTTTGTCCGAATAACAGAAACAAAAATGATCGTCTTGAGTATCCGGTGGCATTTCACATCAATACAGCCAAAGTTGGGCCCATATGACGATGACAAATGGCGACAACAGAGCCATACGTATCCAAGTGGCATTCTCTTCATTTCGAGAAAACTAGGGAAATGCGTTTGTATTTCTTTTAAGGAAACGGGTCATTTTTTATGGTTTAATCTTTAATGAAATGTTGGCTAACATATTAGAATAAATAAAAAATAATGTTGCGTTTAAATCTTTTTATTGGAAGATACAAAAAGTTTGGTTTCTGCGTCAAACAAATCAGTTCGATGACTTTGGTACAAAAAAATAATGAAATTACAGTTGCGTCGCATCGAAACACTGATGATCTATGGTAATCAAACTTGGTCACCTCCAAACCCGGCGGACGACACTTTTCATCGCTCTCGGCCTCATTGCTCGTTTCTCTTTTCAGTACATGGGAAACTGATAGGTAGAATGGATGATAAACTAGTGGAACAAATTTAAGAATTTTTTTTATGCCCTGTGTCTTTTTGTGTGGTATTGACTTTTCTACCCTAGTGTGTACACGTATGCAATTCCTGAGGCTTAGTAGCAGAAATACCTGCAAATCTGTTTTATCAGGTTTGAGGTCAATCGTTTTATACTTTTCTAAATACTCATCATGATTACGCAAAAGGCTTTAGCTCTTCAAGAATCTTATTTTTCAGTTTGAAATATCTTTCGTCCCTCTCCCAAAATAGTTTGGTAGTTCTTGCAGTGGTCTGACAGACTTTCGAAATCCAGGGACTTGTCAGTAATGTCTCGAACTAAGAAATGTATAAGCTTCGGACAGCCACGCATGAGGTCCATCCATGCCTCAGAAGTGAAGATGTTTATCCTCTTCTTTTGCTCTCGAATTACGAAAGAAAAACTGTCACTTGGTAAGGTTGTATAGCCACTCAATAGCTAATACATAACAGTAATTTCGAGGTGGGACGATTTGTTGACGAGGAACATTAACAAATGCATCATGTTTCAATTTCTGTTCTGTCCACAGCAACAGTCTCTAAAAAGGCACAGGTTTTTTATGGTATCTGGCAGAATATCTTTTATGTAGTGAGGACATCACTTCCTGAGAACCTTTTGCCACACAGTGCTTAAGCGGCGTGGAAATTTTGGAAATTTGTGGTAAGGTCTTATGGGACCAAACTGCTGAGGTCATCAGTCCCTAAGCTTACGCACTTTTTAATCTAACTTAAACTAACTTACGCCAAGGACAAAACACACACCCATGCCCGAGGGAGGACTCGGACCTCCGACGGGGGAGCCTCGCGGACTATGACGAGACGCCCCAGCCCGCGCGGCTACCCCGCGCGGCTAAGCGACATGTTCGTAACTAATTTTTCTGCATCTCTCGTAAACTGACATACGGCCGGGAGAGCGGTGTGCTGACCACGTGCCCCTCCATATCCGCATCCAATGACGCCTGTGGACTGAGGATTACACGGGGGCCGGTCGGTACCGCTGGGCCTTCCACCACCTGTTCAGACGGAGTTTTGTTTGGATAGGAATGTATTCCAAAACTGAGCACCTGAAGTTACCTTAGATAATACGAGTGTCATTCAATAATTAAAGAGACAGATTGGCCTGGAGAAAAAAGCGTTTATTTTTACAAAACAATGCTTTTTCTACTTTTCAACATAGTCCGCTTGAAGATTTATGCACTTGTTCCAACGGGCTACAAGATTTCTTATTCCGGCTGCAAAGAACGCTGTTTCTTGATGTTTGAACCAATTTCCCACAAACTTTTTCACGTACTCGTTGTCCTGGAACCTCTTCTCACGTAATACCTCGTTCAGTGCACCAAACAAGTGGAAATCACTAGGTGCTAAATCAGGACTGTAAGGGGGCTGAAGCAGTACTTCCAGCCAATTTTGTCGATGGTTTAAAGGTTAGTTGAGCAATTTGAGGTCGTGTGTTGTCTTGCTGAAGAATTACACCTCCACTCTGAGATCCACGATGTCTCTCTCTCATGGCTGGCTTCACCTTGTTTAAAAACAAATTCGAGTTATATTGGCTATTCATTGTACGCTGCTCCTTGAGATAATCACAAAGACTGGACCTTCAGCATTCCAAAACACCGTCAACATGACTTTTCCTACTGATGCTAGGGTTTTGAATTTTTTCTGAACAGGTGAGTCGGGGTGCTTCCACTCCAAGCTTTGTCTTTTACATTCTGGCTCATAATAGTGAGCCCAAGTTTCATCACAAGTTAAAATTTTGTTGAGGAAGTGCCCACCTTCTCTTTCATAACGTTCCTTTAGCTGTGTGCACACTTTCAACCTTGTTTCCTTGTGTAGCCGCGTCAAATCCTTTGGGACCCATCTTGCACATGTTTTGCGGTACTTCAGCTTGTTACAGATAATGTTATGGACTGTACCAGTACTAACTTGAACCTTATCAACTATCGTTTCCACAGTCACACGGCGGTCGGCACGAATAGCGTCATCAATTCGACTTTCAAGAGAGGGAGTTGAAACTGAAATTGGTCGGTGTTCGACAGTCACTGAGTCGCGACCATTTCTGAACTGCTCTACCCACTTGTAAAAGTTTGCACAATTCATACAGCCTTCAGCATAAAGTTTAGATATTCTACAGTATATATTCACTGGTTTCTCGCCTTCAGCAAGCGAAAAACGAATAACATAACGTTATTCAACTAATGTGGACATTTCAAGCGGACTCGCCATCTTGGAATGTATTTTTGAGGTTATAAACCAAAAAAATGTTGATACATCAGCTGATCAGGGCTCATCCCAGTGATGCCAACTTAAAGCCATAAGAGTACCAAACTTGCAATACTAACAGTTTTTCCCCAGACGAATTTGTCTCTTTAATTATTGAATGACCCTCGTAGATCTCACTCATATTTAAATATGGAGAAGGGAGTGTGCGCTCCAAGTCAGAAGTTGTAGCTGTTAAAAATTCATAATGTTTAACTTCTTCCGGCCGGTGTGGTCGAGCGGTTCTAAGCGCTTCAGTCTGGAACCGCGTGACCGCTACGGTCGCAGGTTCGAATCCTGCCTCGGGCATGGATGTGTGTGATGTCCTTAGGTCAGTTAGGTTTAAGTAGTTCTTAGTTCTAGGGAACTGATGACCTGAGATGTTAAGTCCCATAGTGCTCAGAGCCATAACTTCTGCTTTACAGTCGTTCGAAATATCTTGCACAGTTGCCAATTTGATACGACAATGTTTCTTCTTTTGTTTACCAGTTGAAAAATTACTGTATAGTAAGTTGTGTAACATATTTATACGATTATTATTATAAAAAGTAAGCATCTATTTCGACATTAATATAACAAGCCACATGAACTCCAGACTGTAAGTCACAATCATAATAATATTTTGCACTGAATTGGGGCCATAACGAACCAACTGTGGATTTTCACTTGGATCAGTATGGCAGGATGTGTTTTTCGAAATAAGATCAATTCTTAAGTGGGAGACTGAGCCACGAAAAAAGCTCTAATAAAGAAAAAAAATTCGTTTGGATCAGTATGGTTCTACTGTCCTCAAATGTAATCTAGCAACATTCGTTCATATTTGAAGCTATATACGTGGATACATCCATCGTGATGCTGCACCGGAACTCATCGGGTAAAGATGACATGGTACCTGTCATGTGTGCAGTTTTGTCATTGGACGCAGCACTGTCAGAGCGCTTCTCTGCCTCTATATCCAGGGAATACACGACAATGTTTGCTATGATGATAATCTGTTGCCTTTCGAACGACACTGCACTGTTCTTGTATATATATTTCATGTTGCAAATCACCCTGTTTCCTGAACCAACGTACGTAATGCAGTTGCATGCCCCCCACGACCGAGTGAACCTTATATCTGTCCATCCTGACGACAGCCACGTGGGGCCACAGAGATCCTGCAATGGGTTGAGTATAGCCCCTTCTGAACTCATCGGTTCCATATTTGTATTAAAATGGTTCAAATGGCTCTGAGCACTATGCGACTTAACTTCTGAGGTCATCAGTCGCCTAGAACCTAGAACTAATTAAACCTAACTAACCTAAGGACATCACACACATCCATGCCCGAGGCAGGATTCGAACCTGCGACCGTAGTGGTCACACGGTTCCAGACTGAAGCGCCTTTAACCGCACGGTCACACAGGCCGGCCATATTTGTATTACAGTCGAGAGATCCCGCCAACTGGAGTAACGATATGGAATGGTTAACTGGGCAAATTCCGACACGTACTTGCACATATTTCTCCTAATACGAGGCATGACACGATCTTCTCATTAATACCAACATTTATGTAGTCTCTAACTGCCCGCTGGTTACGTATTTATACTCTCATCGAGCTTCCCAGCTCGTACACGTGGATTAAGATCGGGACCGCACTGGTAAGTACAAACTGAAATGATAAAAGTCGTGGGTTGGCGATGTGTACATATACAGACAGCGGTAGTATCACGTACACGAGCTATAAAAGGGCGTGCATTGGTTGAGTTGTCATTTGTACTCAGGTAATTCTTGTGAAAAGGTATCCAACGTAATAATGGCCGCATGATCAGAATTAACAGACTCTGAATACAGAATGGTCGCTGGAGCTAGGTGCATGGGTCATTCCATTTCGGAAATCCTTAAGGAATTCAATAGTCCGAGATCCACAGTGCCGACAATGTGTCGAAAATACCAAATTTGAGGCATTACCTCCCAGCACGGAAAACGCAGTGGCCGACAGCCTTCACTTAACGACTGAGAGCAGCGGCGTTCGCAAAGAACTGTCGGTGCTAATAGACAAGCAGCACTGCTAGAAATAAACGCAGAAATAATTTGCGGCATGCGATGAATGAATCCTCTAGGACGTTGCAGCGAGATTTGGCGTTTATGGCCTATGGCAGCAGACGACCGACGCGAGTGCCATTGCTAATAGCACATCGTCTGCAGCGCCTCTCTTGGGCTCTTGATCACACCGGTTGCACTCTAGATGTCTGGAAAACCGTGACCTGGTCAGATGAGTCCCGATTTTAGTTGGTAACAGGTGATGGTAGGGTTTGAGTGTGGCGCAGACTCGACGAAGCTATTGATGTGTTGGTAAATGTGCCAACACCTTGTAGATAAAGGAGGCCGAAAGGCACGCTATCTAACGCAGACGGACGTGAATTCTGGAACAGGATAAGTAGTGAATGGTATGCAAGAAAAGTATGCAGCTCCTCGAATACTTAACTTTTAATTATCCTTGTTGGTGTACAGCGTTCTATATGAGACATTTCATACTATAACTGTTAAACTATGAAAGGCTAATGGCGCCTTGCTAGGTCGTAGCCACGGACTTAGCTGAAGGCTATTCTAACAGTCTCTCGGCAAATGAGAGAAGGCTTCGTCAGTGTAGTCGCTAGCAAAGTCGTCGTACAACTGGGGCGAGTGCTATATCGTATCTCGAGACCTGCCTTGTGGTGGCGCTCGGTCTGCGATCACACAGTGGCGACACGCGGGTCCGACATGTACTAAATGGACCGCGGCCGATTTAAGCTACCACCTAGCAAGTGTGGTGTCTAGCGGTGACACCACAGCTATGGTCCCAAGTTGTCAACAAGGTAGTGTGCAAGCTGGTGTAGGTTCCATGATAGTGTGGACAGTGTTTACATGAAAATGATTGGGTCTCCTGGTCCAGATGAACATATCGTTGACGGTAAATAGTTATGTTCGGCTATTCAGAGACCATTTGCAGCCATTCATGCACTTCATGTTCCCACACAACGATGCACCATGTCACCGGACCACAACTGTTTGCAATTAGTTCGAAGAACATTCTGGACGGTTGTTGCGAACGATCTGTCCACCCAGATCGCCCGAGAAGTTCGTGCACAACATACTGCGCTGGCAACACTTTCGCACTTGTGGACGGCCTACAGAGGCAGCATGACTCAATATTTCTGCAGTGGACTTCCAACGACTTCTTGAGTCTATGCCACATCGAGTTGCTGCACTACGCTGAGAAAAAAAAAGAGGTCCCACACGATATTGGGGAGGAATCCCATGACTTTGGTCACCTCAGTGTACGATATAGAGCACTAAACCCCATGGCCCCATGATAATACCACATTTAATGTTCAGAAAAAAGAACCAATAGACTGGTTTATTTTCACTGTGAGTAAGCTGAGACGGAAAAACCACCTCTGCCAGTCAGCCACAATGGCCAACAGCGTTTAGTAAGGAGAAGTTGACATCGATTTTCGAGAATTATAACAGTGATAAGATGGACCACAAAGTGGCAAATCACTTGTTAGTAAAATGCTGGACAGTATCATCGTATCTCCCTCTTCTAATTATCTGACTGCTCCTGCTTAGCAAAGACTCATTCCGTCTGAGGGGAGAGCTGCTTTGCGCGTGCGAAATTAGTATGGTCACACAAATGAAGAATTTAATGACTCCCAGTCTCAGTGTTGACTGTGCAAAGCACTGGAATTCGTCATATCTTGTAAGAGATTCTAAACTGAATAGGTGGACTGGGGTTAGAACACACAAATAAAAAGGTTATAATTAAATATTCGTATGTTAGAAACAAAGACTTTCACGTTGCTGAGAGCAGCCTTCACATATGTACGGTTGCTGCCAAGAATTCACTACAGACACCGAAGCTTAAAGGGATATAGGCATTGTTACTAAGCTACAAAACAAATAGTGGTTCAAATGGCTCTGAGCACTATCCGACTTAACTTCTGAGGTCATCAGTCGCCTAGAACTTAGAACTAATTAAACCTAACTAACCTAAGGACATCACACACATCCATTCCAGAGGCAGGATTCGAACCTGCGACCGGAGCGGTCGCTCGGCTCCAGACTGTAGCGCCTATAACCGCACGGTCACTCCGGCCCAACAAATAGTGGTCGCAAAGTGGTGGGAAACATGCGGTTACTTCAGAAGCTAAATTTAACGTATACACTACAGATATTATTGAGGGAAAGCTTTCGAGATAAGCCAGAGAGGTCAGAGAGCTCATTGCACTCATGATATATCAACCGAAATGACAAAGACAGGGACGGGAGAGGGCGTGTTTGCAATGTCTTCTTACCACATGTTAATGTGGAAAGGATTTGTAGCATCCACCAGGCTGCTACTGACTCTCGTGCCCGAAAAAGATACTTGTGCTGAGTGTAAAACGTGGCGCTTTATTGTAGCTGTCATTTGTTCAAGGTAATGAACAGCAAAACTGCAATGAGACTCTAGATGGCAAGTGACAGTAGCTGAAAGCGACAGACGTTGGCGTCTGCCAGGTGTCCTATCTGCAACTGCTGATGTCCGAACAAAAGGAGCAAGACAGCCGTATTATGAAGTTTCAAGTGGCCAAATTCTGTCTTCTGGGACAAAGAGAACATATAATATCATCATTCCTCCGAGGTTTCCCATGCTGACTATGCGCCAACAGGCGCAAGACAGGACATAGTTTGTATGAGGGCGTCATTTTGAAGAAAGAGCCGTTCAAATTTTCATCGCTTTCAAATGGTTGTCACTATTACATAGACAACTCTAAGTTCCCTCATGATGGTCCTATTGTGGATCAAATTATGGAGTGAAGTCTCCAGAGTGATCGTTGTAACGAAGGGGTCAATATTCTGAAGCAATATATATCTGATTGTAATTACTTGGTATCTCACACGAAACCTCGTCTATGCGTCTTGCCATGAGACGAAGCGGCCTGGAGTTTTAGTGTCACATCCTCAACGACCTTCATGGGCCTCGGGGATTAATAACGGCATGGTAACAGGGCCAGTACACGCTGAAGCACGCAAAATGGCCGCTTGGAATGATGAGTCGCGGTACATATTTTACCATGCCAATGTCATATTTTGACGACATCAGAAAAATACAGTGTTTTGGGGAAATGTTTGCACGATTTAAAATGGGCCTACCATTGGCCTTCAACTAGCCAAAGACCCAGGAATCAGCTGTCAGGTTGATTGGATCCATTCTCCGCCAACAGCACTTTACAGGCCGTCTACGCCACCACTAAGACAATCCACCATCCCGTCGCTACAACTCAACACTCTTCCAGAGCGGCTTCACGGACACTCCACAGATTATACAGCGCTTGCTTCTCCTCCACTTTCACACCCCATCCCCTGCGGGTTAACCGATCAAAATCCTGTTCACCAATTCTCAGCCATCATCAACCGACGTCCGCTCACCTTAGACTCAGCTGCTATTAGTCACTGTAGGTTGTTGGTGACAACTGAGCAGAGTTGTTCCCCAGTGATTCCACTATTAGGTAAGTGTCTAATAGTACAATAATATTGTAGAAGAAAAGCAAACTGGTGATTTTCATTTATTATAATGTTGTTCTACCAAGAGCCGACGGAAGATTCTGTTAACATGTCTTTAAATCATTCACTGATCAGCATAATTTCCCTTAGCAACTTTCTTATAATAATGAACCTATGTTCCTCTGCCGTATCACCAGATTGACTTGATAATGACAAGAATTAACGAGAGTAGTACTCTAGGAAATGACCCACTACAATCTTGTATGCTTAATAAATACATTTTTCTAGCAACCTCTCAACAAATCTGTTTTCCATTCAGTTTCCATCATAACGGTTGGTGACCCGTAAGTCATTCATTCATGCTGTAATTAGATAGTTGGTCTCTCTGTTGTTTACCTACGTTACATTGCACTTCAGATACACTAATGAGCGAAAGGATTATGACCATCGGCCCAATAGCACGCCGATTCAAATATGATTCTGCGTAGTATGGAGTCAACAAGTGCTTGGCTGTTTTTGAGATGTGTTGTAACGTCCCCTTTGGAAAATTATAAATGACTGTGCTAGTAAACCTCTATGTTATTAGATTTTCACACAGATGAGTAAAACTCAACGTACTCAAACAGTTCTCTCTTTACTTATTCTGATCATCACTAAACTGGCGCACAATATTTTTTTTTTTTTTTTTTTGCGCAACGCAATCTGACTTTCAATAATCCCTACAAAAGAATAGCCCTGACTAACAATAACCTATACCTTTCATGAATGACTTACTTCACAAAAATCTTCGTTACTCGAACTACTGCAATACAGCGAGCGCCAGTACTGCCGGTTAAATAAAAGGTTCTAACTACTGAAGGCACTAACTACTCACTACAATAGCGAATATTCCAACAATGCCAACCAGCCACAGACTGCACACAGCACAGTCAGTGATTTTCATACAGAGCGCTACGTGGCGTCACCAACATAAAAACCTAAAAAGTCTACTTACAGTGTACGACACCAGATGTTGACGCAAAGGTCACTCAAAGGATGGAGAGAGGTGATATTTTATCCAGAAATGGCATTGCATCCCTGCTCGTGACATAGCTCGACACTCGCTGTGTTCTTCGACTGCTCACTTCCATTCAGATATCCCGCTGCACTGAGACAGCAGCATAAATGTTGTAACTTTATGAGACCAAATGACTTCAGTAGCTGCCTTATTAGCAGGGACGCGTGTAGACGACGAGATCAAGTAGCAAAGGAAGCAGTGGAAACATGGGGATTCACCACCATAAGCGAAAAAGGCGAAGGCACAACCATCCTTTGTCAAGACGATATCGAGTGTTTTTCACGCTTGTAAAGGACAAAGCATCGTAGGAGTGTACTACCGAAACCATCCGACGAGGTTACTGGAGTGACAAGATGAGGTGTCGCAGAAAACTGTCGAAGGGTGTGGTTTTGCTCCATGACAACGCCCCATCTGATTCTGCACAAGACAGGTTCAAACATGTAGCTTGTTGGGGCTACCATATCTTACATTAGCCTAACATGGAACCCAGTAACTTTCCGAACTTTTGTCGAGTGAAGGAACCATTGCGTGGCAGACATTTGTAGGACGACGAGGTGATTTTCGGGATGGATAGTACCAAAAACAGCCAGAATGCAAACTTCTACACTCAAGGTTTCCACCACGTTATCCATGGTGGGAATAATGTGTCGCGTTGAAGGGTGAATATGCAAAGAAAGCTAACTCGATAAAGAAGTTTTATGGGCGCAGCTTGATTTCTTCGAGATAACTGAAACTATATGATTACAGTGAGTTGCGGTCCACGAATATAGATGTGGATAAGGACCAACTTGGGGATGCTATAAAAAGCTTAATGAAGTGTGAGAGCGCCGCGGTGTGGCAGCAGAGCGGCAATTCTGTAAACACGCGCCACACGGCGTCGCTACTTGGGCGGGGTGCGTGACGTCAGAGCGGTGAGCTCTCTAGACCGGCCCATCATCGTCGCGGCCGCGGCGTTTGTTTTGCGGCGCGCCTGACGGATGGTCGCTCAAAATACCCCGCCCGTCTGTCGGCAGCTCAGAAATGACCGGCGCGCATAACGTGGTACAGGGCAGCGCCCGTCGCGGGCGGGAAGCACGCGATAATTGCTCTGCCCCACACGTCGCCGGCGCCGATTCTTTGCCGATGGTAACTGATGTCTGGAGAAACCGGAGGCCGTTCAACATCCGGCGACGAGAATGTCAGCAAGTGGAGCAGCGAGGCTTTACGATTACCTCAGACTAAAGATTCTTTTACGATGATGTAAGCTCGCCGCACAAATTGCAAGTCACCCCTAAAAAAAGCAAAGTCGTCGCCTTACAACGCTGTAGAAGGTGAATAACTGCCACCATCTACATCTACATCGACATGGATACTCTGTAAATCACATTCAAGTGGCTGGCAGAGGGTTCATCGAACCACCTTCACATTTCTCTATTCTTCCGATCTCGTATGGCGCGCGGAAAGAATGAACACCTATATCTTTCCGTACGCGTTTTGATTTCCCTTATTTTATCGTGGTGATCGTTTCTCCCTATGTAGGTCAGTGCCAACAAAATACTTTCGCATTCGAAGGAGAAAGTTGGTGACTGGAATTTCGTGAGAAGATTCCGTCGCAACGAAAAACGCCTTTCTTTTAACGATTTGCAGCCCAAATCTTGTATCATTTCTGTGACACTCTCTCTCATATTTCGCGATAATACAAAACGTGCTTCCTTTCTTTGAACTTTATCGATGTTGTCCGTCAGTCCTATCTGGTAAGGATTCCACACCGCGCAGCAGTATTCTAAAAGAGGACGGACAAGCGCAGTGTAGGCAGTCTCCTTAGTAGGTCTCTTATATTTTCTAAGTGTCCTGCCAATAAAACGCAGTCTTTGATTAGCCTTCCCCTCAACATTTTCATATGTGTTCCTTCCAATTTAAGTTGTTCGTAATTGTAATACCTAGGTATTTAGTTGAATTTACAGGTTTTAGATTAGACTGATTTATTGTGTAACCGAAGTTTAACGAGTTCCTTTCAGCACTCATATGGATGACCTCACACTTTTCGTTATTTAGGGTCAATTTCCAATTTTCGCACCATTCAGATCTTTTCTAAATCGTTTTGCAGCTTGTTTTGATCTTCTGATGACTTTATTAGTCGATAAACAACAGCGTCATCTGCAAACTACCGAAGACGGCTGCTCAGATTGTCTCCAAAGTCGTTTATATAGAAAAGGGACAGTAAATGGCCTGTAACACTACCTTGGGCAACGCCAGAAATCACTTCTGTTTTACTCGATGACTTTCCGTCAAAACGAACAGTTACCTCTCTGACAGGAAATCACTAATTCAGTCACGTAACTGAGTCGATATTCCATAAGCACGCAATTTCACTACTTGCCGCTTGTGTGGTACAGTGTGAAAAGCCTTCCGGAAATCCAGGAATACGGAATCGATCTGAAATCCCTTGTCAATAGCACTCAGAACTTCATGTGAATAAAGAGCTAGATATGTTTCACAGGAACGATGTTTTCTAAACCCATGTTGACTGTGTGTCAATAGTTTTCTTCGAGGTAATTCATAATGTTCGAACACAATATATGTTCTAAAATCCTGCTGCATATCGACGTTAACGATATGGGCCTGTAACTTAGTATATTACTCCTATTACCTTTCTTGAATATTGGTGTGACCTGAGCAATTTTCCAGTCTTCGGGCACGGATCTTTCGTCGAGCGAACGGTTGTATATGATTGTCAAGTATGGATCTAGTGCATCAGCATACTCCGCAAGGAACCTAATTGGTATACAGTCTGGACCAGAAGACTTGCTTTTATTAAGTGATTTAAGTTGCTTCGCTACTCCGAGGATATTTCTACGTTACTCGTGTTGGCAGCTGTTCTCGATTAGAATTCTGGAATAATATTTACTTCGTCTTCTTCTGTGAAGGCATTTCGGAAGGCTGTGTTTAGTAACTCTGCTTTGGCAGCACTGTCTTCGATATTATCTCCACTGCTATCGCGCAGAGAAGGCATCGATTGTTTCTTGCCGCTAACATACTTCACATACGACCAGAGTATCTTTGGTTTTTCTGCCAGGTTTCGAGACAAAGTTCGTTGTGAAAACTGTTATAGGCATCTCGCATTGAAGTCCGCGCTAAACTTCGAGCTTCTGTAAAAGATCGCCAATCTTGGGGATTTTGCGTCTGTTTACATTTGGCATATTTGTTTCGTTGTTTCTGCAACAGTGTTCTAACTCGTGTTGTGTACCGAGGAGGATCAGCTCCGTCGTTTGTTAATTTATTTGGTATAAATCTCTCAATTGCTGCCGATACTATTTCTTCGAATTTAAGCCGCATCTGGTCTACACTTATATATTTAATTTGAAATGAGTGGAGATTGTCTCTCAAGAAGGCGTCAAGTGAATTTTTATCTGCTTTTTTGAATAGGTATATTTTCGCTTATTTTTGGAGGATTTGGGGATTACACTACCAGTTGGTCGTGTGGTTCTCCATGGCAGCGCTTTTCTTTCTCGTTTCCGGAAACCAAAGGGATTTTTCTCTGCCTCGTGATGACTGGGTGTTGTGTGATGTCCTTAGGTTAGTTAGGTTTAAGTAGTTCTAAGTTCTAGGGGACTGATGACCATAGATGTTAAGTCCCATAGTGCTCAGAGCCATTTGAACCCGGAAACCAAGCATAGTTTTTTAGCCCAGTACTGGGCCACGTTTAGAGCTTCTTTCTCGTCCAGCCACAAATCGTCGAGGTTGCATCTGTAGGGACAGTTTCCAAAGGCCATGGGGTGTTCCATGTCTTGCACAGCACCGCAGTCGCACTTGTCATCCACACTACCATGACCCCTCCTGATCATGTTTGTTTCCACTGGGGCTTCCCCTGTTCTTATGCGGTTCAGAGTCATCCATGTTTCCCAGACTGCTCTCGAGCCGCCAGCCACTACTTGTGCTGGATTATAGTCAGGTGGTGGATCTTCTGTGCCCGTGTTTAAGGACCTTTTGTGGTGTCTAAGTCGTCCAGACTAGCACTCAGTACTAGAGAGAGACTGTCTATCATCAATGTTTTGTCTGAGCCTCTCTGTGAATTCGTGAGACGTTGTTCGGGAGTTGGGGCTCGCAAGACCAGCAGCTCTGTAAAGCTTTGGTAGGGGCCTGGATTTCACATACGCTGTTGTTATTTGACATATGTCATTTAGGCTTATGCTGTACTTTCTTCACGTGGATTGATCTGGTCTGCGCTGGGCATGTGTATTCAGCTGTAGGGAAGCATAGTGCTCGTGCTGCGGTTCTCAAGATAATAGGTTTTGCTCTCCATTTGCTGTTTACGAGTTTCTGCAAAATATTACTTCTGGAAGCAACTTCCTGACCACTCTTTTCACAGTGGTGTCTATATATCAGAGGTCTA
Organism: Schistocerca americana; assembly: GCF_021461395.2. Classification (NCBI taxonomy): domain Eukaryota; kingdom Metazoa; phylum Arthropoda; class Insecta; order Orthoptera; family Acrididae; genus Schistocerca; species Schistocerca americana. The sequence goes on along the minus strand of NC_060120.1, from coordinate 119,232,662 downwards.
TCCAGCGTCACACCCAGATAGGATGGTTTATCTTTGTGTTACAATGTATTTTTCCAGGAAATATCGAGTTTTCGCTTTGCTTGCCGAGCTCGAACATGAGAAGCGCTTACTTTGGTCATAGAAGGATTCGGTTTAAGGGAGTTATTTTGATAGTATTGAGACAAGATTCTATGAAAATAAGTCCCTTAAACTGAATTCTTCGAAGAATCAAGTAAGTCCTTTCCATGGCAGTGGAGAGCTGCTGTGAGTCAGTCGAGTCTATGGAATCACAGAAGTAAAATAGGTCGACGAAAATACGTTGTAAGGCGGCAGAATAAATGAAGGTCAGATTCGCACCTTACATGAGAGCTTTATACGTTGCAACGGGAAGGTGAATATGACACCTAACTTAATTTGCCTATCAGTATGTAATGCAAAAAGGGATGACACTCAATCGATGGTAATTAACATTCCTATAATGCATGTTTGAGCAGAAGGCGAAACACGCAGCGAGAGGTGTTTTAGTTTGGAATTCAGAGGGCAGAGGGCAAGGCCGCGATACAGGGGGTACCACGGAAACCACTTGAAGAGGTGTCCCAGGTGGAAAGTCAACGACCGACCAGGTGACTCAGATGGGGAGAGCAAGTATAACGGCCCATCTGAGGGAGGACTGGGACAGGAAAGAGAGCTTTTAGAAAACTGTGTTTCGGAATTCCAAAAGGATACGAAACAAGACCAGCGACGCATTTTCGATCACATGTCCAGCGAGTGGTACACACGTGAGAGAGTCAATGTATGCATTTAGGCATCAGGAACAGGCACAAAACATCCGGTTGGCGGAAACGGGCTAGGAAGGAGAAAACAGTCAAAGTTTCGACGCAATTTAATGGCATTGACCTTGCGATTGGTAGAGAGGGTTTCCATAAAATAAGAGGAACGCTCCTATTGGTCGAAAAAAGCCGTGACGTGAAGAACTAAAGAACCCAGGTGGGTAGACAGTTCGGCTATTAGTAAGAAAAGACGGAAATTTTCGGGGACTCTTCTCTGAACTGGCGTCGAGTGCAGAACGGAGCGCATAACACTCTGTACGACGCAGAGCAGTAATTTGTGTGAGCACTGCGTTCACAGCGGCTGATATCCAGCTAGAAATTAGCTGTAGCACCGTTTAACTCCAACTGTGGAGAAACCAACCAGCCAATTAGTTAACTGTTCTTGTGAGAACTGAGAGGGCATTATAATATGCAACTGCTCCAGCCATGTGCGTGTATATCACCAAATTCTAAGACTAGGGATGATTACATGTTCGCTCGCATAATGAGAAACATAGGGAAAGTTTATGCTGGAAAATTGAGCAAAGATGTAATTAGTGTTATAGGATTTTCAGCTGAAGAGAGCAGCCTAGCAGACCACAGCTTAAGGTAAATACCGCGTGCAGAGGTGTAAACTTGTTGGTTCACCAGCTTGTGTCATCTGTAAACTCGAGAGACCTTGGGTAATCTTTTGCTCAATTTGTCACATTCCTAACCATCCACCGTAGACTTGATTGTCATCCTAAAAATAGTACCGAACTTAGAACCGGAATCGGACGATTTTCGTATTACTGACCAATATCATAACGTAAGTGTAGTTAAACTTTATTGTCGTGTTTAGAAAAATTTAACCTATTGAGAGTTAATATTTAATATTGTTGTGTTTAGGATTATTTAACTTTTTGATTCTGACGAGATGCGTTATCCTGACAACTGTTTTTTTGCTGTCTCATTGAAAACTGTGTAAAAGCATATATTTTTGTGCTAATATTGCGACATTAAACATGTCATTTCAACTTACACAGTTGTCTTCAATCCTAGAATAAGTAAACCACAAATATTGCACCTTACACCGTCACACGTATCCTATAAATGCAGTTGCTATAACTAAGAATAGGATTACTGTACCAATTATTCAGGTGTGTATGTATACGTAAGATCCATAGTAAATTCCTCGTCCGACATGTAAATAAATACAAATAAAAAATGTAGAAGCTCCATTTGCATGTAAGGTTCGAATAATTCAGCCATTATTTACCTCTCAGCAGATGTGGACTACACTACTAAATGCTATATCAATATTTGATGTATAATGTATAGCTAAAAATAGTCCAGTTACAATTTGAATTACCAAACATAACCCTAGTAGGGACCCAAAATTCCATCAAAATGAAATATTTGTTGGAGCAGGTAAATCAACTAAAGAGTTATTAATGATTTTAATTAAAGGATGTCTCAATCATAAGGGTTTATTCATTAGTAAATTATCTAATTTTACGAATAGGCCCCTGGTTAATGTTGGTGATTTTAACAACTGCTAATAGTGCTAAAAATAAATAAATTATTATTATTATTGTAATAATGAATGTTGGTCTATTATATAGTTTTTCTAAAGATATTGTTATTTCTTGATAATTGATTGAATTATTAATATTTATAGTTTCAGTATTTTTGAAAAAGTCTATAAATATTGTTATATCTAAAATACACTCCTGGAAATTGAAATAAGAACACCGTGAATTCATTGTCCCAGGAAGGGGAAACTTTATTGACACATTCCTGGGGTCAGATACATCACATGATCACACTGACAGAACCACAGGCACATAGACACAGGCAACAGAGCATGCACAATGTCGGCACTAGTACAGTGTATATCCACCTTTCGCAGCAATGCAGGCTGCTATTCTCCCATGGAGACGATCGTAGAGATGCTGGATGTAGTCCTGTGGAACGGCTTGCCATGCCATTTCCACCTGGCGCCACAGTTGGACCAGCGTTCGTGCTGGACGTGCAGACCGCGTGAGACGACGCTTCATCCAGTCCCGAACATGCTCAATGGGGGACAGATCCGGAGATCTTGCTGGCCAGGGTAGTTGACTTACACCTTCTAGAGCACGTTGGGTGGCACGGGATACATGCGGACGTGCATTGTCCTGTTGGAACAGCAAGTTCCCTTGCCGGTCTAGGAATGGTAGAACGATGGGTTCGATGACGGTTTGGATGTACCGTGCACTATTCAGTGTCCCCTCGACGATCACCAGTGGTGTACGGCCAGTGTAGGAGATCGCTCCCCACACCATGATGCCGGGTGTTGGCCCTGTGTGCCTCGGTCGTATGCAGTCCTGATTGTGGCGCTCACCTGCACGGCGCCAAACACGCATACGACCATCATTGGCACCAAGGCAGAAGCGACTCTCATCGCTGAAGACGACATGTCTCCATTCGTCCCTCCATTCACGCCTGTCGCGACACCACTGGAGGCGGGCTGCACGATGTTGGGGCGTGAGCGGAAGACGGCCTAACGGTGTGCGGGACCGTAGCCCAGCTTCATGGAGACGGTTGCGAGTGGTCCTTGCCGATACCCCAGGAGCAACAGTGTCCCTAATTTGCTGGGAAGTGGCGGTGCGGTCCCCTACGGCTCTGCATAGGATCCTACGGTCTTGGCGTGCATCCGTGCGTCGCTGCGGTCCGGTCCCAGGTCGACGGGCACGTGCACCTTCCGCCGACCACTGGCGACAACATCGATGTACTGTGGAGACCTCACGCCCCACGTGTTGAGCAATTCGGCGGTACGTCCACCCGGCCTCCCGCATGCCCACTATACGCCCTCGCTCAAAGTCCGGCAACTGCACATACGGTTCACGTCCACGCTGTTGCGGCATGCTACCAGTGTTAAAGACTGCGATGGAGCTCCGTATGCCACGGCAAACTGGCTGACACTGACGGCGGCGGTGCACAAATGCTGCGCAGCTAGCGCCATTCGACGGCCAACACCGCAGTTCCTGGTGTGTCCGCTGTGCCGTGCATGTGATCATTGCTTGTACAGCCCTCTCGCAGTGTCCGGAGCAAGTATGGTGGATCTGACACACCGGTGTCAATGTGTTCTTTTTTCCATTTCCAGGAATGTAATTAATGTTGATATGATAAATATTCATATTGTTAAGGTAATAATTATCGTAATTGATTTAGGTTGAAATATTTCGTTTGATGCAATTCTCGTAATATAAATAAATAGAACTAATATACTACCAAGAAACGTTAAAAATAAAATATATGATAACCAATATCTTTCCATTATTGTTCCTGTTATTAGTCCAACTAGAAAAGTTTGTAGGATAATGAAAAGCATTATTGATATTGGGTGTCTTAATTTAATAAAATTAATATTTATTACGTTTGGTAGCGATATAATTATTATTTTGATCATTTCAGGGGTTAGTTTATTAAAAATATCGGTTTTGGGGACCGATGATGGAAAGCTTTTCCACCTCTGAAGTTTTAAAAGTGGGGGCTGGACTTATTTCCGGTTTACAAGACCGGTGTTTTTTTTAAACTATTAAAACTAATGTTTATATTCTCTGTCTTTACTTCTTTATTGATTATTTTGCTGGTGTTTATGTTTTTTCTTCTAAATGTAAGCATTTATTAATGGTTCTTTTGAGATTAGAATATACTGTTCTTTCTTTATTTATATTGGTTATTGTTTTTCTTATTTGAGTTTGATTATGATTATTTTTTTCCTGTTATTTTTTTGGTTTTTTCTGTTTGTGAAGGTGCTTTAGGTCTTTCTATTTTAGTTTCAATAATTCGTTCTCATGGAAATGATTTTTTTAATTCTTTTGGTTTATCTTTATGTTAAAGTATTTATTTATAACTATTTTTTGGTCCCTCTTTGTTTGGTTAATAATTGTTGATGGTTGGCTCATTCTTTAATGTTTCTGTCTAGTTTTGTTTTTATGATTTGTGTTTATTCATATGCAGATTTGAATATGATGAGATATTATTTTGGTATTGATTATTTTTCTTTTAGTTTGATTCTGCTTAGTTTTTGAATTTGTTCCTTAATAATTACTGCTAGAGGTTCAGTTTATTTAAGTTCTTATCATTCTAATTTTTTTGTCTTTATAGTCTTGATTTTAATGATTATGCTTTATGTTCGTTTGCCAGATTGAGTCTTCTTTCTTTTCATATTTTTTTTGAGGCTAGATGGGTTCCTACTTTACTTTTGATTTTGGGTTGAGGCTATCAACCTGAACGGTTGCAGGCTGGTGTTTATTTAATTTTTTATACTCTGGTTGCTAGATTGCCTTTATTATTAGTGTTATTTAGGGTTTATGATTTTTCTAATACTTTATATTTTCCTTTATTGGTTGATTTTGGTTCTTATTATTTTATATTTTATGTTTTTATAATTCTTGCTTTTTTAGTTAAGATGCCGATATTTTTGGTTCATTTATGGCTTCCTAAGGCCCATGTTGAGGCCCCTATCTCAGGTAGAATGATTCTTGCTGGTGTTTTATTAAAGTTAGGTGGTTATGGTATTTTTCGTGTTATGAAGGTTATTTCTTATTTGGGTTTAAAGTTTAATTATTTTTGATTGTCTTTAGGTTTATCTGGTGGGGTTATTGTTAGATTTATTTGTTTTCGTCAGGTTGATTTAAAGTCTTTAATTGCGTATTCTTCTGTTGCTCATATAAGAATGGTTATTGGAGGATTGGTAACTATGAATTGATGAGGTTGTATAGGTTCTCTTTCTTTAATGGTTGGTCATGGTTTGTGTTCTTCTGGTTTATTTTGTTTATCTAATATTATTTATGAGCGTTTAGGTAGACAAAGATTATTAATTAACAAGGGTATAATTAATTTGATACCAAGAATGGCTTTATGATGATTTCTTTTGAGATCTTCTAATATGGGTGCTCCTCCTTCTTTAAATTTGGTAGGTGAACTTAGATTATTAAATAGAATTATGTCTTGATCTTCTTTTAGATTTTTTGCTTTAATTTTTTTGTCTTTTTTTAGAGCTGTTTATACTTTATATATGTATTCTTATTCTCAGCATGGTAATTATTATTCTGGTGTTTATACTTGTTCTCTTGGTTAATTTCGTGAATATCATCTTTTACTTTTACATTGATTGCCTTTAAATGTTCTTTGTTTAAAGGGAGAGTATTTTTTTGTTTAGGTTGCTTAAGTATTTTAATTAAAAATGTTGTTTTGTGGAATCAATGATATGAATTTTTCATCTTAGGCCGTGAATTTGTTTTCTATTTGTTCTTTGAGTTTTTTTCTTTATTTTTTTCTAGAACTATAATTTTTATTTTGGGTATTTATTATTTAATAATTGATTATAGAGTTTTTGTTGAATGAGATCTTTTTAATTTAAATGGTTCTATGGTTGTTATGACTTTAATTTTGGATTGAATGTCTCTTATTTTTATGTCTTTTGTTATGTATATTTCTTCTTTGGTTATTTATTATAGAGAGGATTATATATCAGGAGAAAAAAATATAAATCGTTTTATTATTATTGTTTTAATATTTATTCTTTCTATAGGTTTTTTAATTATCAGTCCTAATTTGATTAGAATTTTATTGGGATGGGATGGTTTAGGTTTAGTTTCTTATTGTTTAGTTATTTATTATCAAAATGTGAAATCTTATAGTGCGGGTATGTTAACTGCACTTTCTAATCGTATTGGTGATGTTGCTATTTTAATTTCTATTGCTTGAATATTGAATTTTGGTGGTTGAAATTATATTTATTATTATGATTTTATTTCTAATTCTTTTGAAATAAAGCTTATTACTATATTAATTGTTTTAGCAGCTATAACTAAAAGAGCTGAAATTCCCTTTTCTTCTTGACTTCCTGCTGCTATGGCTGCCCCTACTCCTGTTTCTGCTTTGGTTCATTCTTCTACTCTTGTTACTGCTGGGGTTTATTTATTAATTTGTTTTAGACCAATATTAGATACTTATAATTGTGGTTGATTCTTACTTTTAATTGGTTGTATAACTATGTTTATGGCTGGTTTGGGGGCAAATTTTGAATTTGATTTGAAGAAGATTATTGCTCTTTCTACTTTAAGACAACTTGGTTTAATAATAAGAATTTTGGCTATGGGTTATCCAAAACTTGCATTTTTTCATTTATTAGCTCTTGCTTTATTTAAGGCTTTATTTTTTATGTGTGCAGGTTCGATAATTCATAATTTAAAGTATTCTCAGGATATTCGTTTTATAGGTTCAATTGTTAATTTTATGCCTTTAACTTCAGTTTGTTTTAATGTTTCTAGTTTGTCTTTGTGTGGTATACCATTTTAGCAGATTTTTGTTCAAAGGATTTAATTCTTGAAATGGTTTGTTTAAGATGAATTAATTGTTTTTTTTTTTCTATATTTCTTTTCTACTGGTTTAACTGCTTCTTATTCTTTTCGTCTTTTTTATTATTCAATATCTGGTGATAATAATTTTTATTCTAGATTTTCTTTTGATGATAAGGGTTATTATATTTCTTTTGGTATAATTGGTTTATTGTTTGTTGCTGTTTTTGGTGGTAGTCTTTTGTCTTGGTTAATTTTTCCTGTTCCTCATGTGATTGCCTTGCCTTATTATTTAAAGCTTTTAACTGTAGTTGTTTTGGGTGCTTATTTGGGTTATCCTATTTCTAATTTTGATTTTTCTGTCGTGTTTAGGCGTATCCATGAGTACATCACTAATGAAGTTCCCTGATTTATTTGTGCATCGAGGCAGACTGTCGACCGGCTCTACAGGACTAGTATACCACCTACAGCCACGTAACGCAGCGTAAGAAGAGCGGTCGTAAACAGATCCTAGACGCTGTGTCGCTGCATTTTACTATGTAACACAGAACTATGGAGTCTGTTCAATGTTTTGTTCAATCTCAAATTCTAAGTTTTTGGTTCAAGACATTGTGCTTTTTAACGTAAGCTCTCTTATATGAGCCAATTTCGAGACACTCTGCTCAAGTCAGCTCCTACAACGGCAGGATAGAAACACTAACAGTGGTTGTGTCACTCTTAGCACTTTGTGAAACTTGGAGCAAGAGCATCCTCGTCACTTGGTCAGACAGAAGCAAGTTGTGTCCCAAACAGTTTGTGATGGAGTGGCTTGTTTTTCGTAAACATTGAGCTTTACTATGAAGATGGAACTATTAAGAGACAAATGTGACGGGTATTTTTAATTTTTTGGGCTATGTTTATAATGTTGTTCAGATGATGGTTTAAAAATTAAAATGCACAGTATCTGATAGGGCTGGAATTACTGAAACAAAATTTTATTAGACGTCATTTCTTGTATTATACGGAACTAAAACAACAAATTTAAGGCATTGTGTGGGGACCCAGCAGTTTATAAATTCTGTGGTCCCAGCGCTACCTTAAACCGACCCATCGGAGAGGAATGTAACGTCTTGTCAATGGTAATCGGTTTAAAACCCGACAGGAATTCTTGCTCTCAGTGAATTAATGTATATCACAACCAATTTCAGGACAAAACTACGAAGGGAAATTCATACAATGGCCGTTTGTAGTCGAGTACCTCGCAAAAGGTTATTACCCTTGGCGGCACATAAACCTGCACGTCTTCAGTGGGCCGAATCATTGGACAGTCATTGAATGGACACGTGTAGTGAGGTCCGACTAATTGTGATTCTGAGCCTTTCCGAATTATCCAAGAAATCGAGTACACTGACAATCCCAGTGAGACACTTAACCCGCAGCGTATCGAGGATGTGCTTTAGGCCGGAGAGGGTTCCTTCGCGTTTTAGGAATTTTTTTCGTTTTTCGTACCATGTTTTGGACCTACTCACTCAGGTGAAATATATTGTTCATATTTACATTCTCGGGGACCAATATGTCGTTTCTTCTACATCTACGCTGAAGAGCCAAAGAAACTGGTACACTTGCCTCATATCGTGTAGGGCCCCCGCGAGCACGCAGAAATGCCGCAACACGCCTTGGCATGGACTTGACAACTGTCTAAAGTAGTGCTGGAGGGAACTGACACCAAGAATTCTGCAGGGCTGTCCGTAAATCAGTAAGAGCACGAGGAATGGGGGGGGGGGGGGGGAGATCTCTTCTTAACAGCACGTTGCAAGGCATCCCAGATATGCTCAATAATTTTCAAGTCTGGGGAGTTTGGTGGCCAGAAGAGTGTTCCAGGAGCCACTCTATAGCAATTCTGGATATGTGTGGTGTCGCATTATCCTGCTAGAACTGCCCAAGTCCGTCGGTCCGTCGGAACACACAAAGGACATGAATGGATGCAACTGATCATGCAGGATGCTTACGTACGTGTCACCTGTCAGAGTCGTATCTAGACGTATCACGGGTCCCATATCACCCCAGCCGCACACGCCCCACACCATTATAGAGCCTCCACCAGTCCCCTGCTGACATGCAGCGTCCATGGATTCATGAGGTTGTCTCCATACCCGTACACGTCTATCCGCTCGATACAATTTGAAAGAGACTCATCCGACCAGGCAACGTGTTTCTAGTCATCAACAGTCCAACTTCGGTGTCGATGGGCCCAAGTGAGGCGAAAAGCTTTGTGTCGCGAGTAGGCCTTCGGCACCGAAAGCTCATATCGATGATGTTTCGTCGAATGGTTCCCACGTTAACACTTGTCAATGGCCCAGCATTGAAATCTGCAGCAATTTGCGGAAGGGTTGCAATTCTGACACGTTCAACGATTCTCTTCAGTTGTCACTGGTCCCGTTCTTGCAGGATCTTTATCCGGCAGCAGTAAAGTAGGAGACTTGATGTTTTACCGGATTCCTGATGGTTCAAATGGTTCAAATGGCTCTGAGCACTATGGGACTCAACTGCTGTGGTCATCAGTCCCCTAGAACTTAGAACCAATGAAACCTAACTAACCTAAGGACATCACACACATCCATGCCCGAGGCAGGATTCGAACCTGCGACCGTAGCAGCAGCACGGCTCCGGACTGGAGCGCCTAGAACCGCACGACCACCGCGGCCGGCACCGGATTCCTGATATTCACGGTAATCTCGTGAAATGGTCGTACGGGAAAATCCCCATTTCATCTCTACCTCGGAGATGCTATGCCCAACACTCGTGCGCCGAATATAATACCATGCTGAAACTCACTCAAATCTCGATGACCTGGCATTGTAGCAGCTGTAACCGATCTAACACTCGTCTTATATAGACGTTGCCGACCGCAGCGCCATATTCTACCTGTTTACATATCTCAGTATTTGTTTACGCACGCCTGTACCAGCTTCTTTGCCACTTCAGTGTTTATGAAGAGAGTGTTGTGTACAGTCCTGTCTTCCAAGTTGACAACAGCAGTGTTACCAGAACTGCACTCACACGTTCCTGTTTTGATGAACACTCGAGGTTCCCTGTTACACCTCGAACGATCCGCTAAATCAGCACATCTTCATTCCACAGAAAATATCTGAGACTGTATGGAACAGCGGATGAAACGTACCAGGCAACATACTCGCAGTATGGTAGCTCTGTGGTATCCGATCATCAGTTAATGGCTTCATCTAAATACGGTACACCAGAGAATAAATTTCTGGAGTTCTTTCTCACTAAACTGAAACTTTTCCTAGCTGGACTGGAACTGTAATCAACGATAGAGATGTTACACGCAATATTAACGTGGTAAGGACAATTAACTTTTTTATCCGCTGTGCTTCTATTCATATCACCTATTGCGATTAAGTTGGCACTGTTGTATCGTTTAAAATGTCTAGATATTTTGGCTGCGCATGCAGTCGTATTCTCCAGAAATGGAAACAATCTGAAACTAACTTTTAATTCTGAGAGGTTAGGTCCAAGGACCGATTCGAGGCTGAATCTTAACAGTGCAATGAGACGATGTTTGTCTAAGTAACACTAAGGAAACTCAGACGCCAGTAGTGGTAGTGTTGTGACGCAGAACAGAGCGTGACACGAAAATTAAGTAGCAACAGTTTTGTAGTGTGCTGGTCCTTGACTTCTGCCTCCCACAGATCTGTATAGGTAGACTGTATGATACATTGAAATGCGAGCTCCGAGCAGGGTGAGGCAGAACGAGGCTCCACGTTTTGACCCAGTCAACCACATTTAGGTTACGGTGTTTCTCTATACAGCTTGAGGTTAATTCTGGAATATTATCTCTGAAAAGGACGCGGTCAGTTTCCCACCGCATTCTTCCCCAGTTCCAGCTTATGCTCCGTCTCTAATGACGCCGTCTTCGACTGTTATTAAACACTTTTCTCTGTAACATCTCACACATACCCCCTCTCTCGAGGAGACGGGAGACGATAGTTAGTATTTTTGTTAGTATTATCGTTTTAGTCGAATTTATTTAGTTATCACTGGGAGGTACGTCCGACGGTTAGTTACCGCGTAATTTTTATCCAGAGAAATACGAGTTATCCACCAGTTTCTCTAAGAAAGCCAGTGAAAAAAATCTGAATGTAGTACTTCTTTGTCTGTCGTTGTCCTAAGCGTTCGGATGTAAGTCTAGCGTTCCCTCGACACCATTATGTAAATGGTTAGAGTTGCAATTCTCTGTGACAGGTAGAACGGCAACCAGAGCGCATTAACGTGGTTGGTGTTTAGTGTTCTCTCCAGGGTCTGTAGGGTATATAAAGTGGATTAGCAACTTTGGATGTTGAGTGAAACACAGTCAGATACCGCAAACTCGTATGGGTCAGCGTTAACAGCGTCTGACAGGCTTTCAAAGTGGCCTCATTGGAGGCCTCCATTTGGCCGGCTGGTAGAACCATGCAGTATCACGATTTTTTGAGTCTTCGGATGTGACTGTGACCCGATGTTGGACAGCATGGGAACGTGTGGGCAGGCTTACTCGCCGTCAAGGTTCCAGTCGATCACGTTTGACCACCACAAGGAGGATCGCTACTATTGTGCACCAAGCACATAGTAACCCTCGCATCTGCGTTTGCCATTCTCGAACAAGAAATTGACTCGCTGCAAGGTCGTGTCGCATCCCGCGCCATTGTTCAGAGACTAGCAACAGCCGGACTTAGGAAGTACCGTCCCAGGCGTAAGGATGGCCTTAACAGCACAACACAAACAGTTACTTTTGGAGTCTTCGGATGTGACTGTGACCCAATGTTGGACAGCATGGGAACGTGTGGGCAGGCTTACTCGCCGTCAAGGTTTCGGTCGATCACGTTTGACCACCACAAGGAGGACCGACACTATTGTGCACCAAGCACATAGTAACCCTCGCATCTGCGTTTGCCATTCTAGAACAAGAAATTGACTCGCTGCAAGGTCGTGTGGCATCCCGCGCCACTGTTCAGAGACTAGCAACAGCCGGACTTAGGAAGTACCGTCCCAGGCGTAAGGATGGCCTTAATAGCACAACACAAACAGTTACTTTTGGAGTCTTCGGATGTGACTGTGACCCGATGTTGGACAACATGGGAACGTGTGGGCAGGCTTACTCACCGTCAAGGTTTCGGTCGATCACGTTTGACCACCACAAGGAGGATCGCCACTATTGTGCACCAAGCACATAGTAACCCTCGCATCTGCGTTTGCCATTCTCGAAGAAGAAATTGACTCGCTGCAAGGTCGTGTGGCATCCCGCGCCATTTTTCAGAGACTAGCAACAGCCGGACTTAGGAAGTACCGTCCCAGGCGTAAGGATGGCCTTAATAGCACAACACAAACAGTTAATTTTGGAGTCTTCGGATGTGACTGTGACACGATGTTGGACAGCATGGGAACGTGTGGGCAGGCTTACTCGCCGTCAAGGTTCCGGTCGATCACGTTTGACCACCACAAGGAGGATCGCCACTATTGTGCACCAAGCACATAGTAACCCTCGCATCTGCGTTTGCCATTCTCGAAGAAGAAATTGACCCGCTGCAAGGTCGTGTGGCATCCCGCGCCATTTTTCAGAGACTAGCAACAGCCGGACTTAGGAAGTACCGTCCCAGGCGTAAGGATGGCCTTAATAGCACAACACAAACAGTTACTTTTGGAGTCTTCGGATGTGACTGTGACCGGATGTTGGACAGCATGGGAACGTGTGGGCAGGCTTACTCGCCGTCAAGGTTCCGGTCGATCACGTTTGACCACCACAAGGAGGATCGCCACTATTGTACACCAAGCACATAGTAACCCTCGCATCTGCGTTTGCCATTCTCGAAGAAGAAATTGACCCGCTGCAAGGTCGTGTGGCATCCCGCGCCATTTTTCAGAGACTAGCAACAGCCGGACTTAGGAAGTACCGTCCCAGGCGTAAGGATGGCCTTAATAGCACAACACAAACAGTTACTTTTGGAGTCTTCGGATGTGACTGTGACCGGATGTTGGACAGCATGGGAACGTGTGGGCAGGCTTACTCGCCGTCAAGGTTCCGGTCGATCACGTTTGACCACCACAAGGAGGATCGCCACTATTGTACACCAAGCACATAGTAACCCTCGCATCTGCGTTTGCCATTCTCGAAGAAGAAATTGACTCGCTGCAAGGTCGTGTGGCATCCCGCGCCATTTTTCAGAGACTAGCAACAGCCGGACTTAGGAAGTACCGTCCCAGGCGTAGGGATGGCCTTAATAGCACAACACAAACAGTTACTTTTGGAGTCTTCGGATGTGACTGCGACCCAATGTTGGACAGCATGGGAACGTGTGGGCAGGCTTACTCGCCGTCAAGGTTTCGGTCGATCACGTTTGACCACCACAAGGAGGATCGACACTATTGTGCACCAAGCACATAGTAACCCTCGCATCTGCGTTTGCCATTCTCGAAGAAGAAATTGACTCGCTGCAAGGTCGTGTGGCATCCCGCGCCACTGTTCAGAGACTAGCAACAGCCGGACTTAGGAAGTACCGTCCCAAACGTAAGGATGGCCTTAATAGCACAACACAAACAGTTACTTTTGGAGTCTTCGGATGTGACTGTGACCCGATGTTGGACAGCATGGGAACGTGTGGGCAGGCTTACTCGCCGTCAAGGTTCCGGTCGATCACGTTTGACCACCACAAAGAGGATCGACACTATTGTGCACCAAGCACTTAGTAACCCTCGCATCTGCGTTTGCCATTCTCGAACATGAAATTGACTCGCTGCAAGGTCGAGTGGCATCCCGCGCCATTGTTCAGAGACTAGCAACAGCCGGACTTAGGAATTACCGTCACAGACGTAAGGATGGCCTTAATAGCACAACACAAACAGTTACTTTTGGAGTCTTCGGATGTGACTGTGACCCGATGTTGGACAGCATGGGAACGTGTGGGCATTCTTACTCGCCGTCAAGGTTCCGGTCGATCACGTTTGACCACCACAAGGAGGATCGCCACTATTGTGCACCAAGCACATAGTAACCCTCGCATCTGCGTTTGTCATTCTCGAACAAGAAATTGACTCGCTGCATGGTCGTGTGGCATCCCGCGCCATTTTTCAGAGACCAGCAACAGCCGGACTTAGGAAGTACCGTCCCAGACGTAAGGATGGCCTTAATCGCACAACACAAACAGTTACTTTTGGAGTCTTCGGATGTGACTGTGACCCGATGTTGGACAGCATGGGAACGTGTGGGCAGGCTTACTCGCCGTCAAGGTTCCGGTCGATCACGTTTGACCACCACTAGGAGGATCGCCACTATTGTGCACCAAGCACATAGTAACCCTCGCATCTGCGTTTGCCATTCTCGAACAAGAAATTGACTCGCTGCAAGGTCGTGTGGCATCCCGCGCCATTGTTCAGAGACTAGCAACAGCCGGACTTAGGAAGTACCGTCCCAGGCGTAAGGATGGCCTTAATAGCACAACACAAACAGTTACTTTTGGAGTCTTCGGATGTGACTGTGACCCAATGTTGGACAGCATGGGAACGTGTGGGCAGGCTTACTCGCCGTCAAGGTTCCGGTCGATCACGTTTGACCACCACAAGGAGGATCGCCACTATTGTGCACCAAGCACATAGTAACCCTCGCATCTGCGTTTGCCATTCTCGAAGAAGAAATTGACTCGCTGCAAGGTCGTGTGGCATCCCGCGCCACTGTTCAGAGACTAGCAACAGCCGGACTTAGGAAGTACCGTCCCAGGCGTAAGGATGGCCTTAATAGCACAACACAAACAGTTACTTTTGGAGTCTTCGGATGTGACTGTGACCCAATGTTGGACAGCATGGGAACGTGTGGGCAGGCTTACTCGCCGTCAAGGTTCCGGTCGATCACGTTTGACCACCACAAGGAGGATCGCCACTATTGTGCACCAAGCACATAGTAACCCTCGCATCTGCGTTTGTCATTCTCGAACAAGAAATTGACTCGCTGCAAGGTCGTGTGGCATCCCGCGCCATTTTTCAGAGACTAGCAACAGCCGGACTTAGGAAGTACCGTCCCAGGCGTAAGGATGGCCTTAATAGCACAACACAAACAGTTACTTTTGGAGTCTTCGGATGTGACTGTGACCCGATGTTGGACAGCATGGGAACGTGTGGGCAGGCTTACTCGCCGTCAAGGTTCCGGTCGATCACGTTTGACCACCACAAGGAGGATCGCCACTATTGTGCACCAAGCACATAGTAACCCTCGCATCTGCGTTTGCCATTCTCGAACAAGAAATTGACTCGCTGCAAGGTCGTGTGGCATCCCGCGCCATTGTTCAGAGACTAGCAACAGCCGGACTTAGGAAGTACCGTCCCAGGCGTAAGGATGGCCTTAATAGCACAACACAAACAGTTACTTTTGGAGTCTTCGGATGTGACTGTGACCCAATGTTGGACAGCATGGGAACGTGTGGGCAGGCTTACTCGCCGTCAGGGTTTCGGTCGATCACGTTTGACCACCACAAGGAGGATCGCCACTATTGTGCACCAAGCACATAGTAACCCTCGCATCTGCGTTTGCCATTCTCGAACAAGAAATTGGCTCGCTGCAAGGTCGTGTGGCATCCCGCGCCACTGTTCAGAGACTAGCAACAGCTGTACTTAGGAAGTACCGTCCCAGGCATAAGGACGGCCTTAATAGCACAACACAAACAGTTACTTTTGGAGTCTTCGGATGTGACTGTGACCCAATGTTGGACAGCATGGGAACGTGTGGGCAGGCTTACTCGCCGTCAAGGTTTCGGTCGATCACGTTTGACCACCACAAGGAGGATCGCCACTATTGTGCACCAAGCACATAGTAACCCTCGCATCTGCGTTTCCCATTCTCGAAGAAGAAATTGACTCGCTGCAAGGTCGTGTGGCATCCCGCGCCATTTTTCAGAGACTAGCAAAAGCCGGACTTAGGAAGTACCGTCCCACGCGTAAGGATGGCCTTAATAGCACAACACAAACAGTTACTTTTGGAGTCTTCGGATGTGACTGTGACCCGATGTTGGACAGCATGGGAACGTGTGGGCAGGCTTACTCACCGTCAAGGTTTCGGTCGATCACGTTTGACCACCACAAGGAGGATCGCCACTATTGTGCACCAAGCACATAGTAACCCTCGCATCTGCGTTTGCCATTCTCGAACAAGAAATTGACTCGCTGCAAGGTCGTGTGGCATCCTGTGCCACTGTTCAGAGACTAGCAACAGCCGGACTTAGGAATTACCGTCCCAGGCGTAAGGATTGCCTTAATAGCACAACACAAACAGTTACTTTTGGAGTCTTCGGATGTGACTGTGACCCGATGTTGGACAGCATGGGAACGTGTGGGCAGGCTTACTCGCCGTCAAGGTTCCGGTCGATCACGTTTGACCACCACAAGGAGGATCGCCACTATTGTGCACCAAGCACATAGTAACCCTCGCATCTGCGTTTGCCATTCTCGAAGAAGAAATTGACTCGCTGCAAGGTCGTGTGGCATCCCGCGCCACTGTTCAGAGACTAGCAACAGCCGGACTTAGGAAGTACCGTCCCAAACGTAAGGATGGCCTTAATAGCACAACACAAACAGTTACTTTTGGAGTCTTCGGATGTGACTGTGACCCGATGTTGGACAGCATGGGAACGTGTGGGCAGGCTTACTCGCCGTCAAGGTTCCGGTCGATCACGTTTGACCACCACAAAGAGGATCGACACTATTGTGCACCAAGCACTTAGTAACCCTCGCATCTGCGTTTGCCATTCTCGAACATGAAATTGACTCGCTGCAAGGTCGTGTGGCATCCCGCGCCATTGTTCAGAGACTAGCAACAGCCGGACTTAGGAATTACCGTCACAGACGTAAGGATGGCCTTAATAGCACAACACAAACAGTTACTTTTGGAGTCTTCGGATGTGACTGTGACCCGATGTTGGACAGCATGGGAACGTGTGGGCATTCTTACTCGCCGTCAAGGTTCCGGTCGATCACGTTTGACCACCACAAGGAGGATCGCCACTATTGTGCACCAAGCACATAGTAACCCTCGCATCTGCGTTTGTCATTCTCGAACAAGAAATTGACTCGCTGCATGGTCGTGTGGCATCCCGCGCCATTTTTCAGAGACCAGCAACAGCCAGACTTAGGAAGTACCGTCCCAGACGTAAGGATGGCCTTAATAGCACAACACAAACAGTTACTTTTGGAGTCTTCGGATGTGACTGTGACCCGATGTTGGACAGCATGGGAACGTGTGGGCAGGCTTACTCGCCGTCAAGGTTCCGGTCGATCACGTTTGACCACCACTAGGAGGATCGCCACTATTGTGCACCAAGCACATAGTAACCCTCGCATCTGCGTTTGCCATTCTCGAACAAGAAATTGACTCGCTGCAAGGTCGTGTGGCATCCCGCGCCATTGTTCAGAGACTAGCAACAGCCGGACTTAGGAAGTACCGTCCCAGGCGTAAGGATGGCCTTAATAGCACAACACAAACAGTTACTTTTGGAGTCTTCGGATGTGACTGTGACCCAATGTTGGACAGCATGGGAACGTGTGGGCAGGCTTACTCGCCGTCAAGGTTCCGGTCGATCACGTTTGACCACCACAAGTAGGATCGCCACTATTGTGCACCAAGCACATAGTAACCCTCGCATCTGCGTTTGCCATTCTCGAAGAAGAAATTGACTCGCTGCAAGGTCGTGTGGCATCCCGCGCCACTGTTCAGAGACTAGCAACAGCCGGACTTAGGAGGTACCGTCCCAGGCGTAAGGATGGCCTTAATAGCACAACACAAACAGTTACTTTTGGAGTCTTCGGATGTGACTGTGACCCAATGTTGGACAGCATGGGAACGTGTGGGCAGGCTTACTCGCCGTCAAGGTTCCGGTCGATCACGTTTGACCACCACAAGGAGGATCGCCACTATTGTGCACCAAGCACATAGTAACCCTCGCATCTGCGTTTGTCATTCTCGAACAAGAAATTGACTCGCTGCAAGGTCGTGTGGCATCCCGCGCCATTTTTCAGAGACTAGCAACAGCCGGACTTAGGAAGTACCGTCCCAGGCGTAAGGATGGCCTTAATAGCACAACACAAACAGTTACTTTTGGAGTCTTCGGATGTGACTGTGACCCGATGTTGGACAGCATGGGAACGTGTGGGCAGGCTTACTCGCCGTCAAGGTTCCGGTCGATCACGTTTGACCACCACAAGGAGGATCGCCACTATTGTGCACCAAGCACATAGTAACCCTCGCATCTGCGTTTGCCATTCTCGAACAAGAAATTGACTCGCTGCAAGGTCGTGTGGCATCCCGCGCCATTGTTCAGAGACTAGCAACAGCCGGACTTAGGAAGTACCATCCCAGGCGTAAGGATGGCCTTAATAGCACAACACAAACAGTTACTTTTGGAGTCTTCGGATGTGACTGTGACCCAATGTTGGACAGCATGGGAACGTGTGGGCAGGCTTACTCGCCGTCAAGGTTTCGGTCGATCACGTTTGACCACCACAAGGAGGATCGCCACTATTGTGCACCAAGCACATAGTAACCCTCGCATCTGCGTTTGCCATTCTCGAACAAGAAATTGACTCGCTGCAAGGTCGTGTGGCATCCCGCGCCACTGTTCAGAGACTAGCAACAGCTGTACTTAGGAAGTACCGTCCCAGGCGTAAGGACGGCCTTAATAGCACAACACAAACAGTTACTTTTGGAGTCTTCGGATGTGACTGTGACCCAATGTTGGACAGCATGGGAACGTGTGGGCAGGCTTACTCGCCGTCAAGGTTTCGGTCGATCACGTTTGACCACCACAAGGAGGATCGCCACTATTGTGCACCAAGCACATAGTAACCCTCGCATCTGTGTTTCCCATTCTCGAAGAAGAAATTGACTCGCTGCAAGGTCGTGTGGCATCCCGCGCCATTTTTCAGAGACTAGCAAAAGCCGGACTTAGGAAGTACCGCCCCACGCGTAAGGATGGCCTTAATAGCACAACACAAACAGTTACTTTTGGAGTCTTCGGATGTGACTGTGACCCGATGTTGGACAGCATGGGAACGTGTGGGCAGGCTTACTCACCGTCAAGGTTTCGGTCGATCACGTTTGACCACCACAAGGAGGATCGCCACTATTGTGCACCAAGCACATAGTAACCCTCGCATCTGCGTTTGCCATTCTCGAACAAGAAATTGACTCGCTGCAAGGTCGTGTGGCATCCTGTGCCACTGTTCAGAGACTAGCAACAGCCGGACTTAGGAATTACCGTCCCAGGCGTAAGGATTGCCTTAATAGCACAACACAAACAGTTACTTTTGGAGTCTTCGGATGTGACTGTGACCCAATGTTGGACAGCATGGGAACGTGTGGGCAGGCTTACTCGCCGTCAAGGTTTCGGTCGATCACGTTTGACCACCACAAGGAGGATCGCCACTATTGTGCACCAAGCACATAGTAACCCTCGCATCTGCGTTTGCCATTCTTGAACAAGAAATTGACTCGCTGCAAGGTCGTGTGGCATCCCGCGCCATTTTTCAGAGACTAGCAACAGCCGGACTTAGGAAGTACCGTCCCACGCGTAAGGATGGCCTTAATAGCACAACACAAACAGTTCCTTTTGGAGTCTTCGGATGTGACTGTGACCCGATGTTGGACAGCATGGGAACGTGTGGGCAGGCTTACTCGCCGACAAGGTTTCGGTCGATCACGTTTGACCACCACAAGGAGGATCGCCACTATTGTGCACCAAGCACATAGTAACCCTCGCATCTGCGTTTGCCATTCTCGAACAAGAAATTGACTCGCTGCAAGGTCGTGTGGCATCCCGCGCCACTATTCAGAGACTAGCAACAGCCGTACTTAGGAAGTACCGTCCCAGGCATAAGGATGGCCTTAATAGCACAACACAAACAGTTACTTTTGGAGTCTTCGGATGTGACTGTGACCCAATGTTGGACAGCATGGGAACGTGTGGGCAGGCTTACTCGCCGTCAAGGTTTCGGTCGATCACGTTTGACCACCACAAGGAGGATCGCCACTATTGTGCACCAAGCACATAGTAACCCTCGCATCTGCGTTTCCCATTCTCGAAGAAGAAATTGACTCGCTGCAAGGTCGTGTGGCATCCCGCGCCATTTTTCAGAGACTAGCAAAAGCCGGACTTAGGAAGTACCGTCCCAGGCGTAAGGATGGCCTTAATAGCACAACACAAACAGTTACTTTTGGAGTCTTCGGATGTGACTGTGACCCGATGTTGGACAGCATGGGAACGTGTGGGCAGGCTTACTCACCGTCAAGGTTTCGGTCGATCACGTTTGCCCACCACAAGGAGGATCGCCACTATTGTGCACCAAGCACATAGTAACCCTCGCATCTGCGTTTGCCATTCTCGAACAAGAAATTGACTCGCTGCAAGATCGTGTGGCATCCCGTGCCACTGTTCAGAGACTAGCAACAGCCGGACTTAGGAATTACCGTCCCAGGCGTAAGGATGGCCTTAATAGCACAACACAAACAGTTACTTTTGGAGTCTTCGGATGTGACTGTGACCCAATGTTGGACAGCATGGGAACGTGTGGGCAGGCTTACTCGCCGTCAAGGTTTCGGTCGATCACGTTTGACCACCACAAGGAGGATCGCCACTATTGTGCACCAAGCACATAGTAACCCTCGCATCTGCGTTTGCCATTCTCGAACAAGAAATTGACTCGCTGCAAGGTCGTGTGGCATCCCGCGCCATTTTTCAGAGACTAGCAACAGCCGGACTTAGGAAGTACCGTCCCAGGCGTAAGGATGGCCTTAATAGCACAACACAAACAGTTACTTTTGGAGTCTTCGGATGTGACTGTGACCCGATGTTGGACAGCATGGGAACGTGTGGGCAGGCTTACTCGCCGTCAAGGTTTCGGTCGATCACGTTTGACCACCACAAGGAGGATCGCCACTATTGTGCACCAAGCACATAGTAACCCTCGCATCTGCGTTTGCCATTCTCGAACAAGAAATTGACTCGCTGCAAGGTCGTGTGGCATCCCGCGCCATTTTTCAGAGACTAGCAACAGCCGGACTTTGGAAGTACCATCCCAGGCGTAAGGATGGCCTTAATAGCACAACACAAACAGTTACTTTTGGAGTCTTCGGATGTGACTGTGACCCAATGTTGGACAGCATGGGAACGTGTGGGCAGGCTTACTCGCCGTCAAGGTTTCGGTCGATCACGTTTGACCACCACAAGGAGGATCGCCACTATTGTGCACCAAGCACATAGTAACCCTCGCATCTGCGTTTGCCATTCTCGAACAAGAAATTGACTCGCTGCACGGTCGTGTGGCATCCCGCGCCATTTTTCAGAGACTAGCAACAGCCGGACTTAGGAAGTACCGTCCCACGCGTAAGGATGGCCTTAATAGCACAACACAAACAGTTACTTTTGGAGTCTTCGGATGTGACTGTGACCCGATGTTGGACAGCATGGGAACGTGTGGGCAGGCTTACTCGCCGTCAAGGTTTCGGTCGATCACGTTTGACCACCACAAGGAGGATCGCCACTATTGTGCACCAAGCACATAGTAACCCTCGCATCTGCGTTTGCCATTCTCGAACAAGAAATTGACTCGCTGCAAGGTCGTGTGGCATCCCGCGCCATTTTTCAGAGACTAGCAACAGCCGGACTTAGGAAGTACCGTCCCAGGCGTAAGGATGGCCTTAATAGCACAACACAAACAGTTACTTTTGGAGTCTTCGGATGTGACTGTGACCCGATGTTGGACAGCATGGGAACGTGTGGGCAGGCTTACTCGCCGTCAAGGTTTCGGTCGATCACGTTTGACCACCACAAGGAGGATCGCCACTATTGTGCACCAAGCACATAGTAACCCTCGCATCTGCGTTTGCCATTCTCGAAGAAGAAATTGACTCGCTGCAAGGTCGTGTGGCATCCCGTGCCACTGTTCAGAGACTAGCAACAGCCGGACTTAGGAATTACCGTCCCAGGCGTAAGGATGGCCTTAATAGCACAACACAAACAGTTACTTTTGGAGTCTTCGGATGTGACTGTGACCCGATGTTGGACAGCATGGGAACGTGTGGGCAGGCTTACTCGCCGTCAAGGTTTCGGTCGATCACGTTTGACCACCACAAGGAGGATCGCCACTATTGTGCACCAAGCACATAGTAACCCTCGCATCTGCGTTTGCCATTCTCGAACAAGAAATTGACTCGCTGCAAGGTCGTGTGGCATCCCGTGCCACTGTTCAGAGACTAGCAACAGCCGGACTTAGGAATTACCGTCCCAGGCGTAAGGATGGCCTTAATAGCACAACACAAACAGTTACTTTTGGAGTCTTCGGATGTGACTGTGACCCGATGTTGGACAGCATGGGAACGTGTGGGCAGGCTTACTCGCCGTCAAGGTTTCGGTCGATCACGTTTGACCACCACAAGGAGGATCGCCACTATTGTGCACCAAGCACATAGTAACCCTCGCATCTGCGTTTGCCATTCTCGAACAAGAAATTGACTCGCTGCAAGGTCGTGTGGCATCCCGCGCCATTTTTCAGAGACTAGCAACAGCCGGACTTAGGAAGTACCGTCCCAGGCGTAAGGATGGCCTTAATAGCACAACACAAACAGTTACTTTTGGAGTCTTCGGATGTGACTGTGACCCGATGTTGGACAGCATGGGAACGTGTGGGCAGGCTTACTCGCCGTCAAGGTTTCGGTCGATCACGTTTGACCACCACAAGGAGGATCGCCACTATTGTGCACCAAGCACATAGTAACCCTCGCATCTGCGTTTGCCATTCTCGAAGAAGAAATTGACTCGCTGCAAGGTCGTGTGGCATCCCGTGCCACTGTTCAGAGACTAGCAACAGCCGGACTTAGGAATTACCGTCCCAGGCGTAAGGATGGCCTTAATAGCACAACACAAACAGTTACTTTTGGAGTCTTCGGATGTGACTGTGACCCGATGTTGGACAGCATGGGAACGTGTGGGCAGGCTTACTCGCCGTCAAGGTTTCGGTCGATCACGTTTGACCACCACAAGGAGGATCGCCACTATTGTGCACCAAGCACATAGTAACCCTCGCATCTGCGTTTGCCATTCTCGAACAAGAAATTGACTCGCTGCAAGGTCGTGTGGCATCCCGTGCCACTGTTCAGAGACTAGCAACAGCCGGACTTAGGAATTACCGTCCCAGGCGTAAGGATGGCCTTAATAGCACAACACAAACAGTTACTTTTGGAGTCTTCGGATGTGACTGTGACCCGATGTTGGACAGCATGGGAACGTCTGGGCAGGCTTACTCGCCGTCAAGGTTCCAGTCGATCACGTTTGACCACCACAAGGAGGATCGCCACTATTGTGCACCAAGCACATAGTAACCCTCGCATCTGCGTTTGTCATTCTCGAACAAGAAATTGACTCGCTGCAAGGTCGTGTGGCATCCCGCGCCATTTTTCAGAGACTAGCAACAGCCGGACTTAGGAAGTACCGTCCCAGGCGTAAGGATGGCCTTAATAGCACAACACAAACAGTTACTTTTGGAGTCTTCGGATGTGACTGTGACCCAATGTTGGACAGCATGGGAACGTGTGGGCAGGCTTACTCGCCGTCAAAGTTTCGGTCGATCACGTTTGACCACCACAAGGAGGATCGCCATTATTGTGCACCCAGCACATAGTAACCCTCGCATCTGCGTTAGCCATTCTAGAACAAGAAATTGACTCGCTGTATGGTCGTGTGGCATCCCGCGCCATTGTTCAGATACTAGCAACAGCCGGACTTAGGAATTACCGTCCCAGGCGTAAGGATGGCCTTAATAGTACAACACAAACAGTTACTTTTGGAGTGGTGCCATTGCAGAGAAACATGAATCGCTGATAAATGGCATCGTGCTGTGTTCGAATCTGCATTACTTCAGATAATCATCGTTGGTGAGTGTTGCGGTGACCTGGGGAGACGTCCCATTTTTCCCATGTTTTCGAGAGGCGCAGCGATGGGGAACCATCGGGTATGACTTCACGTCACGGGTGGTGGTGGTTGAGGGAACTCTGATGGCACAATGGCACATCACGGACATCCTGCATCCTCATGTGTTACCTCTCATGCGACACTACTGTGCTCCTCCACACATGTCACTAGTCTCTACGAACAAGTGTGGGAGCAGCTCTCAGTACCAGTAACCATGACATCAAGGACCAGTTATACTAGTTGTGGGCCAGATGTCATACTTATAAGTGGGTCCATACTGCAATTGAATTACTGAAGTAATGCCACATACCCTATAAATCTACGAAGTTTTATTTCGTTTCCTCTTTTTTTCTGAGTGCTTCACTATTTTTATAGTGCAGTGGATTCTGCAGGCAGCCAAGCAATGTTCCTATAAAATTATGTTGTATCTCCGTACCTTCGAACACATCAATGCGAGCGAATTACCTGTATCAGTTCACTTCAAGATAAGTTTCAGGTCTTTCGATGTTAAGAGCGAATTTTGTTAATACACAATGAGTGTTCAATTACGTGTTGCATTATATCATACCCCATAATCGACAACCCAGCACCGCCATCTTTCCAACTACTGGAACGTCTGAAACTCTACCCTTTTACGCACAGGTGCCTTTTGAAAGGGAATTTACGAAGATTCGTAAGCCAGACAATGACATGTACTGTTAAACTACTGACAAACTGACACAAGACTCCCCTTAAATGGTAAGAGCTGCAGCTAGCTGTTTAATATACACTACTGGCCATTAAAATTGCTACACCAGAGAAGAAATGCAGATGATAAACTGGTATTCATTGCACAAATATACAGGGTGATTCAAAAAGAATACCACAACTTTAAAAATGTGTATTTAATGAAAGAAACATAATATAACCTTCTGTTATACGTCATTACAAAAAGTATTTAAAAAGGTTTTTTTTCACTCAAAAACAAGTTCAGAGATGTTCAATATGGCCCCCTCCAGACACACGAGCAATATCAACCCGATACTCCAACTCGTTCCACACTCTCTGTAGTATATCAGGCGTAGCAGTTTGGATAGCTGCTGTTATTTCTCGTTTCAAATCATCAATGGTGGCTGGGAGAGGTGGTCGAAACACCATATCCTTAACATACCCCAATAAGAAAAAATCGCAGGGGGTAAGATCAGGGCTTCTTGGAGGCCAGTGATGAAGTGCTCTGTCACGGGCTGCCTGGCGGCCGATCCATCGCCTCGGGTAGTTGACGTTCAGGTAGTTACGGACAGATAAGTGCCAATGTGGTGACGCTCCATCCTGCTGAAATATGAATTGTTGTGCTTCTTATTCGAGCTGAGGGAACAGCCAATTTTCCTGGGCTGCGAACAAATGCTTGCTGGATGCGTGCTACATTTTCATCACTCGTTCTCGGCCGTCCAGAACTTTTCCCTTTGCACAAACACCCATTCTCTATAAACTGTTTATACCAACGTTTAATACACCACCTATCAGGAGGTTTAACACCATACTTCGTTCGAAATGCACGCTGAACAACTGTCGTCGATTCACTTCTGCCGTACTCAATAACACAAAAAGATTTCTGTTGAGCGGTCGCCATCTTAGCATGAACTGACGCTGACGCCTAGTCAACAGCGCCTCAAGCGCACAAATGTACAACTAAATGAAACATTATAGCTCCCTTAATTCGCCGACAGATAGTGCTTAGCTCTGCATTTTGTCGTTGCAGACTTTTAAATTCCTACAGTTGTGGTATTCTTTTTGAATCACCCTGTATTATACTAGAAGTGACATCTCATTAC
Source organism: Schistocerca americana (assembly GCF_021461395.2). Lineage (NCBI taxonomy): Eukaryota > Metazoa > Arthropoda > Insecta > Orthoptera > Acrididae > Schistocerca > Schistocerca americana. Next base: position 119,206,758 of record NC_060120.1, on the reverse strand, counting down.
ATTTTCACGCAATTTGGATGCATAGATCCTGAGAAATCAGTACCCAGAACAACCACCTCTCGCTGTAATAACGGCCTTGATACGCCTGGGCATTGGGTCAAACAGAGCTTGGATGGCGTGTACAGGTACAGCTGCCCATGCAGCTTCAACACGATACCACAGTTCATCAAGAGTAGGGACTGGCGTATTGTGACGAGCCAGTTGCTCGGCCACAATTGACCACACCTTTTCAATTGGTGAGAGATCTGGAGAATGTGCTGGCCAGGGCACCAGTCGAACATTTTCTGTATCCAGAAAGGCCCGTACAGGACCTGCAACATGCGATCGTGTATTATCCTGCTGAAATGTAGGGTTTCGCAGGGATCAAATGAAGGGTAGAGCCACGGGTCATAACACATCTGAAATGTAACGTCCACTGTTCAAAGTGCCGTAAATGCGAACAAGAGGTGACCGAGACGTGTAACCAATGGCACCCCATAGCATCATGCCGGGTGATACGCCAGTATGGCGATGACGAATACACGCTTCCAATGTGAGTTCACCGTGATGTCGCCAAACACAGAGCCGGCCGCTGTGGTCTAGCGGTTCTAGGCGCTCAGTCCGGAACCGCGCGACTTCTATGGTCGCAGGTTCGAATCCTGCCTCGGGCATGGATGTGTGTGATGTCCTTAGGTTAGTTAGGTTTAAGCAGTTCTAAGTTCTAGGGGACTGATGACCACTGATGTTAAGTCCCATAGTGCTCAGAGCCATTTGAACCATTTTGAACCAAACACAGATGCGACCATTACGATGCTGTAAACAGAACCCGGATTCATCCGAAAAAATTACGTTTTGCCATTCGTGCACACAGGTTCGTCGTTGAGTACACCATCGCAGGCGTTCCTGTCTGTGGCTCAGCGTCAAGGGTAACCGCAGCCATGGTCTCCGAGCCGATAGTCCATGCTGCTGCAAACGTCGTCGAACTGCTCTTACCAGCCGGAGTGGCCGAGCGGTTCTAGGCGCTTCAGTCTCGAACCGCGAGACCGCTACGGTCGCAGGTTCGAATCCTGCTTCAGCCATGGATGTTTGTGATGTCCTTAGGTTATTTAGGTTTAAGTAGTTCTAAGTTATAGGGGACTGATGACCTAAGATGTCAAGTCCCATAGTGCTCAGAGCAATTTGAACTGTTCGTGCAAATGGCTGTTGTCTTGCAAACGTCCCCATCTGTTGACTCAGGGATCGAGACGTGGCTGTACGACCTGTTACAGCCACGCGGATAAGATGCCGGCCATCTCGACTGCTAGTGATACGAGGTCGTTGGAATCCAGCACGGCGTTGCGTATTACCCTCCTCAACCCACCAATTCCATATTTTGCTAACAGTCATTGGATTTCGACCAACACGAGTAGCAATCTCGCGATACGATAAACCGCAAACGCGATAGGGTACAGTCCGACCTTTATCAAAGTTGGAAACGTGATGGTACGCATTTCTCCTCCTTACACGAGGCATCACAACAACGTTTCACCAGGCAACGCCGGTTAACTGCTGTTTGTGTATGAGAAATCGGTTCGAAACTTTCCTCATGTCAGCACGTTGTAGGTGTTGCCACCGGCGCCAACCTTGTGTGAATGCTCTGAAAAGCTAGTCATTTGCATATCACAGCATCTTCTTCCTGTTGTCTAAATTTCACGTCTGTAGCACGTCATCTTCATGGTGTAGAAATTTTAATGGCCAGATGTGTACAAAACCATCAGCAAACCTGCTATTGTAATCTGAAAATATAAATGCACAGTGAAAGCACACTTCATGATATCCAGGGTTACACAGTGTAGCACAATGTACGTGTAATATTAGCGATTGTAAATGTGAAATGTCGGTACACTAATAACCGTTTGTAACCGCAAGAATGTTTAATGCAAGCATGCAGACGTGTATGCAGTGTGTTGTACAGGTGCCGTATGTCAGTTTATATGATGGAGTTCGTGCCTGTTGCACTTGGCCGGTCAACACACGGACTCTTAATGCTGTTTCTAGATGACAGTGCAGATGTCGTCCTATGATGTCCCAAACGTACTTCATTGAGGACAGATCTGGTGATACAGCAGGCAAGGGCAACTTGTCGGCACTCTGTAGAGCTTCTTGTGTTAAAGCAACGGTATTTGGGTGAGTGTTATCATGTTGGAAAACTGCTTGGAATGGCAGCATGTAACCTCCCCCTCACTTATCGACCTTAATGACAGTGAAAAATTAAACTGCGTGTACCTAATGGAAATGTGGGAAAAGCAATCGTCACAGAAGTTAATCTGTCGGTAAAGAGGGAGGAAAGGGTTGTATCTAAATGAAAGGAAAAATGCAAAAGAAATTGGTGGAAATTAATTTTGCAAAGGGGTAAAGTTAATAAAGAAAGTAAATGTGCGGTCGTTACGTTAACAATTAACTGGCGTTCATTAGATATTTGAGATTTGACTAAAATTGCCAGTCCTATGGACAACTACTATAATAACTGAAAAAGAAAGGTTAATGCACATATGATTAGCACTAAAAGCGTGGCAACTGAAGGTTGACACGTGTTGTGTGAAAACTGTATGTTTGTCAGAAGTAATAAATTTCGCTACACTCTGACTTAATTTAGCAAAAGAATTAATAAAACCGGAAAATTGAAAGTTAATTTAGTGACTGAAATTAATAGTGAACTTTGCTTCTGAAGCACTACGAAATAAAATAAAATAAGGTTAGTCTCGGGCTACCTCAAAATCATCTCAAAAGCTACTTGAATATACGCAATTTAGAAGTAAGAGATTTAAATTTGAACTTGAATTAAGTGATTTTGAACAGTTAACAATAGTAAAATTTAGTGTGTACCAAGCTGAGCTGCAGTCACAGGTAAGATAAAATATGGTAACAAAACTAGCACTCTTTAATTTGTGCTTGTGTAATCTAGATATTATAGCCAGCTATGAATACTTTAACTGAACTTTGAAATTAAAGCAGTGAAATGGAATGATATTACTTTAATGCTGGCGTTTGAATGTCAACAACACACGGGTTCACTTCGGAAAAGGAAGGGACCCTGCTTGGTAATGCAGTTGGGACAATGAGGAATAAAGGTTCATGCTAAGTTGCTGTATTTTAGTGATGAAAATGGAACAGTTTGAAAAGCTGAGGTCTGCCATACAGTTGTAAAACTTTATGTGCTTTCAGTCTTCCTTGTTGGTTGACTGAAGGTTTGAAGTCGTCGATCGAGGAGGTGGCGACAATCACTTATTGTCGGACGTCGCTGTTGCAGAAGCTGGATGTTGTCGCGCCTTCTTCTCGAAACAGTCATGAGGCGAAACGGGCTCTTGATGTGCGCCAGCTAATGTTTCCCGTCCGCGACACCGTGCCAGAAATTATCATAGAAAGTCGAGCGCAATTACATGCTGCCAAACCCCGAAAGCGCGGCAACGCGTGGGACCGTCACTCAACACACCTGCTCCACCGCCCTACTCCAGCCATACTCTGCTCCGCCCGCGCTCCACACGGCAGAGTTAACACTACCAACGATCCTAAACACTTTTGGTTCTCCACACGACCTATCGATATAATCGTTCGATTGCATAGTTTTCCCTAGGCAAGACCCAGCTTAAAAATACACATATTATATTCAAAACAAACCAAATATACATCGACATAAATTGTAAAACAATTACAATATATAAAGGCACAGAAATGTCATATCTTCAGGTAACAAGATAAGGATAAAATTTGTAGTACAGTAGATGGAAATAGGAGGATATGCATTTCCGGCGTTACAAGCACAACAGGTCGAATCACCAGACTGACGTACAAATTTGCAGTCAGTGTGTGTGAGATAACATCGAGAGTGCTCCTGCTGTCATACGAAATCGCTCACCAGATCATAACTCCCTGTGTAGCTCCAGCGCATCTAGCACATAGAAAGTTTGGTCGCAGGCCCTCAACTCGTCTCCTTCAAACCAAAACGCGACCATCACTGGGGCTGGGACACAACCGGTTTTCATCAGAAAATAACGAAGACCTCCACTCTCTCTTCCAATGACCTGTCGCTCGACACCACTGAGGTCGCGAATGGCAGTGGTTTGGGGTGAGTGGAATGCAAGCTACAGGGAATCTGGCTCGCAGCTGTTCTTGAAGTAACCGATTTGTAAGAATTTGTTGAGCCACTGAGGTGCCAGCTGCTGCTCAAGTTGCTGCTGCAGGTGCAGTACAGTGCCCTAGGGCCATACGCAAACAGTTGCCTTTCTTCTCGATAGCGCCACGTGGCCGGAGCCCAGTCATTTTGCGACTGTACTTTCTGGTGACCATCGCTGCCAGGAATCATGAACAGTGGCTACATTCCTGCCAAGTCTTTCTGGAAGAACGCAGAGGGAACATCTAACTTCTCGTAATCCTATTATACAACCTCATTCAAACTCAATGAGTTGTTAATAAAGGCATCTTTGCTGAGTTAAAGGAATTCTTGACTAACATCAATTCACCTCGGCCAATCTCAAGGGTAACATACGGTCACTACTGTTGTGAGTGTATGGGTTTTATTTTGTCAAGTTGTGCAATGGATTGATCCAACAAGTCCCCCTCGGCTCCTTCAAGAAACAAATTCCACCTCACATTACTACAGAAGTCAGACAGACGCTCCTAATGTACCAACAATAACTGCTGTAAGGAAAAAGACACAAAATTATTCTAAATTCTTACATAACTAGTGGAATACTTGGGTACTGGAGTATTGCTAGTCAGTATAAGAAAAACATTAAACGAACGAAGAATATTATTTATTGCAAAACATTCTGAGAAATCAAGTGAAACTTTTTCTTATAAAATAATAAATTTCCAGGTTCTTTTCAGAACAGTACATTGCCTCTTATGGATAGGAATGCTATTATTTTACAAAGTATGGAAAGGTTCTCTTCTCCCTTTTCTTTAAGAATATTATTTACTCGGCAGAATGGCTGAGAGCCGTGCCTACACAACTTGTATAACTTTTCTAGGTATGGTCAAGGCTGTCGTGTGAGAAATGTAATGGAATGTACTGTTATGGAGGACAGATGAGGCTCACATACGCTGTAGTGCACAATACCATGAGCTGCGACGACTGCTGCCTGCGTCACTTGCTGCTGACAAATAACACAACTATATCTTTCTATCTGGATTGACCCTCGCCAATCAAACTCTCCCTATACCTTGATGAAGTCAAGGACTCCCATCCGCCCCTGGTCTAACTATTGGTGTGGTTCACCGGTCAGATAACCAGTCCACTGTGATGCCACTCAATATTTGCTCGCAGGCGTTTAACTAGTACTCTGTCCGTGTTCATACCGCACAATAAGTGTGGTGGCCAACACAGTGAACAACACTTAATCGCGAGCGACTCAGTATAGAGTATCACTCCGATTCACTAACGACAGAGGTGCTCTCCCAGTGAAGTACTGAGGAGAGACTTTGTTCCTCACTCTCTGCATACATGTATGAGCGCACTCGCTCTCGTTACGTGTTCCCACTCCAAGAGTGACAATGGAACGACCCCTTTTCCTAGAAAAAATTGCAAGGGTATATCATTTGCTCTCTTCCCTCACTCCTCTAGCTCTTTGCATCAGAAACATTCCGCCAATCAGCGTTGCTCTTCTAAATGGTAGAATGACGTTTCGTTTAAGTCGACCAATGCGGAAATATGTAGCATCTCCGTTAGGCGTATACTGTCCTCCTGTGAGAACTTTGTAACTGCACAGTCGGTCCATCAAAAAATGCGTCTTCTAGGAGCTCCCACACAATGTAGCGCAATTTGCTTTTAAGTCGAACATGGGGGTTGTTATCCCTTCGCTCTGGCAAAAGCTGTCCTCTCTCTGGGCAGTCGCTCTGGCCAAAGAAGGTATGTTACTCACCCCTCTGAAAGGACGGCCCTCCCAGCGAGCTGGTTGCCTCTTTAGAACGAAAATTCCTGTGGCCATCATGGTGTGTATGCCAGCCTCAACTTTTTCAACCTCAGTGCGCACTTGTGATGTACTGATTAGATTTGCATATCGCTTACATGAATTCATACAAAATTGACTCTACCTTATCGAATTTCGGTTCGAATGAAGCGTCTTGACGTGCAGAATACGATTGTGAGAACGGAACATGTAAGAAATCGAGGTCAGGAGACCATGCCACCTTACACCATTACAGCATGTATTTAAAGCAAAGCTTATTTGCGATCATCATAGTAGCTCTAGTAGCGCCATTATGCAACTGGCACGAAATTTGATCAGACATCTTCTATCAGATGTAGAAACACGCCTACTACCTTTCATTTATGTCATACGACTAATTCTTGATACTGTGATTTCATTTTCAAGCAACGAACGACTACATTGACCAGACAGAACATTATGACCACCGACCTGATATCGATATAAGGCCGTCCAGGCGATAGCACCGTCACCTGCCGAGGAATGGCTGCAAGTCAGACATACGCTCGGTTTCATGCAGTATCAGTGAGCGTACTGTGTGTGAGTAGAATGGGGAAGGCGCGCAATCTATCTGAGTTTGATCGAGGGCAGATTGTGATGACGCGAAGGCTCAGCGCGAGCATTTCGAAAATGCTCCCCCTGTTGCATGGTTGAGGAGTGCTGTGGTGACTATCTTTAACACTTGGCGAAACCAAGATGAAACCATGTCCATACGTCGTGGGGTTGGGTGGCCACGCCTCATAACAAATATCGGACGTCGTAGGCTGGGCAGACTGGCAAAATGGGACAGGCGGCGATCTGTAGCGAAAATAGCATCAGACTTCAATGCTGGGCAGAGTACAAGTGTGTCTGAAAGTCACAGTGTACCTAACACTCCTAACCACAGGCCTCCGCAGCCGACGATCAATGCATGTGCCGCTGTTAACACCCTGACATCAGGGACTATGGCTGAAATGGGCATGTGACCATCGGCTCTGGACGTTGACACAGTGGCAGAGCGCTTCATGGTCTGATAAATCCTGACTCCTTCTTCATCATGTAGTCTTCCAGGATAACAGCTCCTTCACACTTGTACTCCAGGATGGAGACAAGCTGGCGGCAGCTCCATTATGCTCTGGGGAACATTCACGTAGGCATCCATATGTCCGGCGAAGCTCGTGCAAGGCACTATGATGGCCATGGAGTATCATTCGCTGCTTGCGGAACAAGCATACCCCTTTTCCCGATGGCAGTGGCATTTTTCAGGAAGTTAATGCGCCATTTCAAAAGGCCAGGAGTGTGATGGAGTGGTTCGAGGAAGACAGAGGTGAGTGCCAATTGATATGCTGGACCTCCAACTCGCGAAATCTTAAAACGATCAAACGCCTCTGTAATGTGATAGAACATGCGATACAGCTCATCGAACCCCTCCTCGGAATCTACGGGAATTACGTACCTTGTGTATGCAGATGTGGTGCCATCTCTCTCCAGCGACCTACCAAGGCCTTATTGCTTCCATATGACTATGCGTCGCCGCTGTTATCCGTGCCAAAGGTGGACATATTGGCTATTAGGTAGGTGGTCATAATATTCTGGCTTATCAACGTGTATCTCCAAGGTGATGAAAGTAATACCATGGAAGCCCGCACTGTTAGCCGTGCGTCTAATACACGGCTTTCCGGATTGGGAAGGAGCGCTTGGTCCTCAGCAAGAATCCACCCGGCGAACTTGTGTCGACGCCCGGTGAGCCGGCCAGTCTGTGGATGGTTTTCAGGCAGTTTTCCATCTGCCTCGGCGAATGCTGGCTGGTTCACCTTATTCCGCGATTGCTGCGCAATTCTCCACATATGCGTACACCACCATTACTCTACCATGCGGACATAGGGGCTCCCTGGGTGGGGGGGTGGGGGGGGGGGGGGGTCCACCGGGGGCCGAACCGCACAATAACCCTGAATGAGTGGTACGGTGTGGGGCGGCGGAGGGGTGAAGTGGACTTCGGTAGTTGTCGTGGGGTTGTGGACCACTGCGGCTGCGGCGGGAACGGAGCCTCTCTGTCGTTACTAGGCCCCCGGTTAACATTCAATACAATACAATACCATAGAAAGCAATACAAATTTTCTTTTCAAGTCTTTTCGTGTAACATACAAATGGTTATATTTCACCAGCCAGCAGATGGATCATGAGAACATTTCTGCTTGGTCGTTTTGTCTCTGTTAAGGAAAAAGGAGCTGAAAATCGGAAATAATCAAGACTGGACTTTGTTTGACAGTCGGAAATAATCAAGATTGGAGTTTGTTTGACAGTCGGAAATAATCAAGATTGGAGTTTGTTTGACAGTGTACTGAGTAAGAGACGAAAAATAATATTTCCCTAACAAAATACACGCTACGTACTGTAAAGATGAATACGTCCATCGGGTGACGCGCAATGGTTTCCATGATACGCAGTACACAACCACACAGTGGCATACAGAGTGCAGAAAGTACGAGAAAAAGAGAGCTGGAGAATGAATACAGGTCCACCTTGAAGAAGAGCGGACAGAGGAAGACGGCGGAGGAGGCGGTGAAGAATTCTATTATCTGGGATTATTACCTGGTGACAGGCGCGAGCTCCAGGTAAAGAGGTAAGCCAGTTCCCATCTGCGTAGCTCCGGTGAGTCGATAACAGGATAAGGTATCCAGATAACCGTGAAAGCTCCGAAATCCTCCCTGTCGTACTGAAGGATAACCTCAGCCGTAGAAAAATCAATGTTGCCGGCAGGTACACGGTCCCTATGTCTGTTTACATACCTAAATCAACAAATTCCCTGTTCCTAGTTTGTCAGCAACTTTTGTTGCGATGTGGTGAAATACCACATTTACGTTACAATTTATTTCTCTCAGCATCGATTGATCTGAAAACTGACTAAGATTAAATGCAGTTCCTGATGGCTCTACTTCTTTCGAAATAGATACAAGGTCAGCTACGATTGCTGTAAATCGAGGTATATGCGGACGTCTACCATATCAGATGCAGCTTAGGAAAACTATTCCTAATATTGTATAAAATCATTTTTAAGTCAGAAGTTTCTGTGGAAAAACGTAAACTGCTGAAAGGCCTGAACCGAAATGACAACAATAACCGATTCCAGCCGCATCAGCTTCCGGATTTAGCACATTCTTCGAGTATTTTTTGCTAAACGTTCCAACGTAAACAATAACAAATGCTACATCACCATACTCGTCTTTTCAAGAGCTTTGTAATACTGTTAAAAGAAGTACATCTCTCTATTTAAAAAATACCGTACTTGATTCAATACTGTGGTTTATATAAGAGTCAAGAGTATTGACCACGCAAAGAAAATACGTGCCCCCTGACTTCTATCATTTGTGAGAAACCTTATTCCGAAATCATAAACCTTTGGTGAAATAAAAGATTTCGGGTGATTCACTCTGTATTATGTTCCATAATCAACTGCGCAGTATTATACGTACACATTTTTAGACAATGCACACAGATCATCAGTTAATTATGTTAGAGCAGAGAAAAAAATCGTTTAGAATAATCAAAGCCTATACACGTAACAGAAGTAGTGGAAGAAGCAAAGCCGCGCGGGATTAGCCGAGCGGTCTTAGGCGCTGTAGTCATGGACTGTGCGGCTGGTCCCGGCGGAGGTTCGAGTCCTCCCTGGGGCATGGGTGTGTGTGTTTGTCCGTAGGATAATTTAGGTTAAGTCCCACTGATGACCTTAGCAGTTAAGTCCCACAAGATTTCACACACATTTGGACATTTTTTTGAAGAAGCAAAGACCATATGTACAACTCTGGTTATGTAAGTAATGTCTGCTCTAATGTGTCTGACTATGCTACACGTAAATGGTTACTTAATACAGTAGCTAGTGGCGTCCACATATGCAGTGTAGGCAAAATAAAACCTGCTCAGAAAATACATAGACGGAAAAATAGTCCCAACACCAAAATATAATTAATGTAGAGTAATGAAATTTCGGGAATATATTTCTGTAGTTATTATATTTAAGTGATAACATTGCAAGAGCACATCTTAGTGTAAGCGTGAGATAAGCCACTGTAAATGTGAAATGCTGGTAAATTAATAATGTAGCCGCTAGAATGTTGAGTGCAAGCACACAAGCGTGGATGCATTGTGTTGTACAAGTGTCGGATGTCGGTTTGTGGGATAGAGTTCCATGTCTGTTGGACCTGGTCGGTCAATACAGTGACAGTTAATCCTGGTTGTTGATGACGTTGCAGTAGTTGTTCGATGATATCCCATATGTGCTCGATTGGAGACAAATCTGGTGACTGAGCAGACAAGGCCAACATGTCGACACTCTGTTGAGCGTGTTGGGTTACAACAACGGCATGTGGGCGAACGTTAGCCTGTTGGAGAAAACTCTGTGGAATGCCGTTCATAAATGGCAGCACAGCAGGTCGAATCACCAGACTGACATACAAATTTGCAATCAAGATGCGTGGAAGTAACCGCAAGAGTACTCCTGCTGTCATACGAAATAGCTCCCAGACAGTAACTCGACATGCAGGTCTAGTGTGTCTAGCAAGAACACAGGTTGGTTCCACGCCCTAAGCTGCCCCCTCCTAACCAGCAAAAGGCCATCTCTAGCATCGAGACAGAACCAGCTTTGCCGGCCGGAGTGGCCGTGCGGTTCTAGGCGCTACAGTCTGGAGCCGAGTGACCGCTACGGTCGCAGGCTCGGATCCTGCCTCGGGCATGGATGTGTGTGATGTCCTTAGGTTAGTTAGGTTTAATTAGTTCTAAGTTCTAGGTGATGATCTCAGAAGTTAAGTCGGATATTGCTCAGAGCCAGAACCAGCTTTGCCGCCGTGTGGTTTGAGGCGCCATGTCACGGATTGCGAGGCCCTTCCCGCCGGAGGTTCGAGTCCTCCATCGGGTGTGGGTGTGTGTGTGTTGTTCTTAGCGTAAGTTAGTTGAAGTGGTATGTAAGTCTACGGACCGATGACCCCAGTAGTTTGGTCCCTTAGGAATTCACGCACACAGAACCAGCTTTCATCAGAAAACGCAACATATCTCCACCATGCCATCCAATGAGCTCTCGCTTGACACCACTGAAGTCGCAAATGGCAGTGGTTTGGGGTCTGTGGAATGCACGCTACAGGGCGTCAGGCTCGGAGCCGTCCTTGAAGTAACCGACTTGTAACACTTGGTTGTGTCAGTGTGGTGCCAACTGCTGCTCAGATTGCAGCTGCAGTTGTAGTATGATGCGCCAGAGGCATATGCCCTCTCGGCAGTGCCACGTTGCAGTCCGGAGCCCGGTCTTCTTTCGACCGTATCTGCCCGTTACCACCGCTGCTGGGAGTCATGTACAGTGGCAACATTCCTGCCAAGTCTTTCTGCAAGAACGCAGAAGAAACTTCCAGCTTCTCGTAGCCCTGTTACATGAACTCGTTCAAACTCATTAAGGTGTTGATAATAGCGTCTTTGTTGACTTAAAAGCATTCTTGACTAGCCAACTCACCACCTTCCATCTCAAAGGTAACAAACGCTCATGACCATCGCGCGTGTATTTAAAGCAAATCTGATTTGCTACCTCGTTTTGGCGCTAATAGTGCCACTTTCATGCTACTGGCTCGAAATTTAAATACACATATTCTTTAAGATATAGAAACACGACTACCAACTTTCGTTTATGCCGCTCAACTCCTTTCATAGTGTGTAACACTGACGCTTGTTAATAAAGAGGAGACCTCTCCATTATAGAAAATGCTGTAAACCGCGTTTTCGACACATCCTTCGGGCACTGCTACATGTCTGTGAATCTCCCGCATGCTCTGTCGCGAGTACTTGGCTGTTGTTACGTCTGAGCGAGTGAGAGGATCAGACGGGGTTAGTGACCAGTTGAATGGAACACAAAACGGTGCTCACAATAAAAGGCCGAATGTTCATTGTCGAGTGTTATGTCAAGCACGATTTGTGGATACAGTGTGCGGAGCTGTTTACGCAAGAGATTAAGACTGGACGTGTTTTCGCAAAACCTCAAGCAAAATCTGCAATGCAATACCTAGTGGCAAGAGAGCACGAAACGGCGAATGTTCATTGTCGAGTGTTATGTCAAGCACGATTTGTGGACACAGTGTGCGGAACTATTTACGCAAGAGTTTAAGACTGGACGTGTTTTGGCAAAACCTCAAGCAAAGTCTGCAATGCAAGACCAAGTGGCAAGAGAGCACGAAACGGGCTCTGTAGCAAGTAATTCTGTAACTATGCAAAAAGAGTTAGAATACCACAAAAACTGCTCCAGTGAAGGTTACGGGGCAGTTTTAGTTTGCCTTTCACGATTATATACAGTGTGTTTATTTCTTATTTTGGACCAAATCGAAACAGAAGTGTCCTGTAAACATGTGCTCTGAAATGCATACCTTAATTGCTCTTCTAAGATATTTGTTATTACGATAGCCAACAGCATGCAGTAAACAAATAAGGACGAACATATCCCTCGCTTATTGTCCATTGATACAGTAGACATGCAATCAAGATCTAGTAGTGTTGTTACCGCAAAATGAAATACAGTTCTGGGTATATGAGATGTATACATTCGTCCTAACGCAATCCGTTATTTTTGACAAATTTGAGAAATGGATTTACATTGTTTTGTCTTTGCAGTTACCAGAATAATGAAAGCATACCATAGTATGAATAGATACCACTAGTGGTGCAGTGGGCATACGAGCTAAGGTACTGATCTTATTTATGCTCACGCCCTAATTTTCATAGAATGCCACCCACTACCCACGCCTGTCAGGCAATTGTGTGAGGTACTTCAAGGACAGGATGTAACTTGGTACCCCACTCATGGCTCTTGGGCAATTGCATGTGTCACATTCAAGATCAGTATGTAACCTGATAACCCGCCTGTGCATCCTGGGCAATTGTGTGACATAAAAATGAAAGTCACCCATCCACTGTGCCGATTCTGGAGCAGACAACCATTTACGAGGAGGTTACTTCCCTCCACTCTTCTACGCCAATAGGACGGCTTAAAAAAAGTCGGAAACCAATAGAACACATTAAGATGATGGGAAACCCACTCCCTCTCCCTTTTTTATTGATATACCAACTGTGTGTATTTCGTCATTCAATGTCTGTTCCCAATACTGAAAGAACCACAAAGTGCAAGGAGGGAACATCCACCAAACAGAATAAAAAGAAACAGAAGGCTATCACATTCAAAAGTAAATATTGGTCCATCAGCATCTCCCATTATTAAACATTTATTAATATTGTATACATTTATGCTTGCGATTGACCTTTTTCTAGCCGGCCGCGGTGGCCGAGCGGTTCTAGGCGCTTCAGTCCGGAACCGCGCCACTGCTACGGTTGCAGGTTCGAATCCTGCCTCGGGCATGGATGTGTGTGATGCCTTTAGGTTAGTTCAGTTTAAGTAGTTCTAAGTTCTAGGGGACTGATGACCTCAGATGTTAAGTCTCATAGTGCTCAGAGCCATTTGAACCATTTTTTGATCTTTCTGCAATGATCATTTATTTATAAATACTCCATATGTTTTGGATATTCTGACAATTATTCTTTTTTTAAAAAATGATCAATTACTGATCAATGTTCTACGTGTTTTTAGTTTTACTTTTCAATGCCACATCGATCCCCCGGATGCAGTGCTAGCTGAAATGTTGGACCAGGACATCTTACTGTCTACATCACCACCACCACCACAGCAGATACCTGACTATGAAATCAAAAAATGTAACCACTGTATACCAGCAACAGCATCGGGCTATCTGATATGCAAGAACTGTTCCTGGACATTGAGTTCCCATTATTGTCACCAGCAGCACTTCTCTTCAGACTACTACCATGGCATGCTTCACCTTTTAATATGAAATTACTCTCTACAACGTACAGTGTAAATACGAGTAGTAGTGAACGTTTGATTGTTGGGCTATCCTCAGATTGTAGGTTCAGCATAGTGGTAATGATTGATAATCGCCGATAGTGGAATAAATGTAAGTCTTTCACACTGCAAATGGCGTGTGTTATGTCAGAATTTATCAGATGTATCAATTGTCAGTGGTCGAATGCCTCCTGTGTTACTATATTAATGCACAGTATGTGTTGGTGACTACAGTTAAGATATATAGCAGCTGGATTACGGAGAAGTGCACTCACATTCAAGAATCAATGTTCAGACACCTGATATGTGTTAGTTGAATCATTCAGATCGCATCTCAGGTGATGTGAGTACGTATATGGGCTTTGAGGAAATGTATGGTACAGTGTACGCTTACAAAGCATCAGGGCACCTCAGAGGACTTTTTGCAAAGAATTTCGGTCTGTGTTTGGCTTATGTACTCAGTATGTACAGTGCATCATCACTACCTGAAATAGGTAAAGATTTACATGCATATCTGCACAGAGGGCGAACCACCTAAAACTTGCACTGCAAATATTGTGGAAACGGAAAGTGCTATTGACGTGCATTTTTCAAAGAATGGTTTTGTAGTCAGGGGTTCGTATCGATAGCCAATACATAGATTTTAATAATACTTAGAAAGTGTATTTTTTGTGCTAACATACACTTTCCAAAAGGAACAGTGCCTATGACATTACAAAACTAGAAGTAGGGTAAATTAGAATGTCAATGGTGTTTGTTTAAGGACCCTAGTGCGAGTCATTTACGATGTATCGTATCTTGAAAAGTTCCCATAGCGATACTTGTGCAATACCTGTGACAGCACACACTAAACAAGAATACAAGTGTAAACACTATTTATGTGGATACTGACTAGCAACGAGACAACTGAACATGAGAGGTTGTGTTCAAAATTAACACTCGTAGCGACAATACCCGCTTCCAGTCTGGTATGGAACGACTGTTGCACATGTGCTGGCACTTCAGGGGAGGTGTCCGAACAGGCTGCAGTAATACCTCCTTGCGTATCATCAGGTGTAGTTGGTATGTCCTCGTAGACAGCGTGTTTCAGCTTTCCCCACAGAAAAAAAAGTCTACGGGAGTCAAATCAGGGTAACGGGCAAGCCAATGTAAAGGTCTTCTGCGTCCAATCCAGCGATTTGGAAACAGTTCATGAAGACATGCTGTAGCTCTTCGTGCACTATGGGGTGGACAGCTGTTGGTACCACAGGTTTCTCCTAGTCTGCAGAGGAACGTCTTCTAGCATCCGCGGAGAATGGTCTGTTAGGAGGCTGCAATAATTGTGCGCGTTCAGTGTTCCGTCTATGAAAAACGGGCTTATGAGCTGATAGTTCGCTATCTAACACGGCGTGTTTATACTCCATAGACGCTGACGTTCTGCCTGACGAAGCCACTGGGGATTATTAACTGATTAATAGCCCATGTTTCGGCAATTTACCTTGCCATGATTGGTAAAGGCGGCTTCATCACTAAACAAGACATATGGTATATCTGGAGTATCCCGTGCCCATGTACGGAAGCAAACATGATTCCCATTCCCATGCAGCTCTTGTTAGACAGAGATGAGGTAGGGATGAAACCTATATTGATGGAGAATGTGTAGGAACTTGCCCGACTCATGCCACTTCCATGTGCGCTTGCGCGGGAGCTAACATGTGGATTAACTGCAACAACAGCAAGAACATTTATTTCTCCCTCTTCTGTCGTCAATTGTTTCCTTCTGTTACGTTGCCTAGGTGTTACACCACCACTTTCACGTGACTAGTTGAAGAGGTTGACAAATAACTGCCGGTATGGTTGATGTCTAATGGGATATCTCGCCACAAACACCATACAAGAACGAACTGCTTTCTTCCTACACGCTCCATATGCCATGAGGAGGCTGGCTTTTCCTGCACTGGTAAATCCCATTGTTCACTCATGACCTACTGCTTGGACTGTCACACACTAACTGACTACCAAATCGGAGTGCACTCAAGAAACACACAAGCACACAGTAAGCAAACATAACAGCATCCTACCTAAGAACTATGCCTGCTGAATGGCACAAACAAGGGTCGGTGTGTTAACTTTCCAAAATACCACGTCTTGCAAACGAGTCGCTCTAGAATCTTGCAACAAACACCACTGACATTCTAATTTACCCTACTTTTAGATTGCTAATGTCAATAGGCATTGTTTCATTCAGAATGGTGTATGTTTGTACAAAAAATACCCTTTCTAAGTATTATTACAATCTGTGTATAGGCTACCAATACGGGTCCCTTACTACAAATCCATTCTGTGATAACCGCACATCAATAGCACTTCCCATTTCCGCAATATTTGCGAAGGAAGTTTTAAGTGATTCACCCTGTGTATACCTTATAATGCTAGCTTAAATTGCAGAAAAAGAAAATCAAGGAGTGTCACCAATCTGCAATGTATTATACCGCGCGACAACTACGGTCGCAAGTTCGAATCCTGACTCGGGCATGGATGTGTGTGATGTCCTTAGGTTAGTTAGGTTTAAATAGTTCTAAGTTCTAGGGGACTGATGCCTCAGATG
Source organism: Schistocerca americana (assembly GCF_021461395.2). Lineage (NCBI taxonomy): Eukaryota > Metazoa > Arthropoda > Insecta > Orthoptera > Acrididae > Schistocerca > Schistocerca americana. The sequence goes on along the minus strand of NC_060120.1, from coordinate 119,190,365 downwards.
TTAAGTCCCATAGTGCTCAGAGCCATTTGAACCATTTTTTTGCAATGTATTACATAAAATTTTGGTATGAGGAACCTCTCCCTGCATTATTAATGTGTGACATCATACACAAACAACTGCCTTGTCTATAAGAACACAGATGTATAAGCACCTCTGATTGCCACTTACTATTTTTACATTTTAGACTGACTTTCCTCCCACATGTCAAACCACGACACATGTAAATACGAATCTCAAAAATAACCACATTGTATTATTTAAGCTATTGCTATGTACCAAATCTAAGAGGAACATGTCCCTGCATTATTATTAATATGCGATGTGATGGTGTGTTAAAAACAATGGCATATTCTGTCAGCACACCAATCTATGACAACCTCCTATTGTTTTTTACTTTTTTTGGCCCATTCTCCTCCCCAGTATTCCAAAGGCAATTGTAAATACGAGAGCGAACAATTACGAGAGTGTAACAAGGGAGTTACTGCAACATACCAAGTCTACGAGGAATTGAGATCACACACATCTCTTTCCGATAGCCAGCCTAGTGTCGCCGCCGCTTCCTGCTCGCTCTCACAAGGAACGCCTTGAGTGTGAGGTCGCGAGTTCAGTCTTAAGCAGTTCTAATTTGACAGTGTTGTGTTAACAATTGTAACAGGAGAAATACTAGCTTCTACTGACTCACCATGTGTATCAGGGGGAAGACAGAAAATGAGTGTCCGGGAGGTGCAGAGATTAACCTTATATGGGATATATGTATTATATTTCACAAAATGGACATCGTCGACATTCAAGAAATGTTCAAGGCAAACCTTTAACTTGCACCATGAACACCGAATGAAGAATGGCGCGCTACAATGATCACAAAGGTTCGCACCATCAAGATCGAATACGAGCTCCATGAGAGTTACAATCCACGCAAGACGTGCAGCTAGTTACCAACTCTTAAAGAAGCATACAGAATCATACTGGTGCAACGGGGTACTGAGAACGTGAAATGTGATGGCATGCAGCCGAGTGTGGAAGAATCTGTCGTGGAGCTTATCGTGAAACTGGCTATCCTTTAAGGTGTAGCTGCAGATAGTGCGATAATATTTCCGAACTTGCGACATGGTCGTGGATTAAGAACAATCATACAGGAAGTGGAGAATGAATTTTTTTTATTTCCTCCAATGTTCACAAAATTTTTGGTACTTAGGCCACCGCTTTCAGTCAGCAATGACCATCTTCAGATCTATTTTATAACGTCTCGTAATATAACCACTGTGGCTATATTATAGTAGGATATGTTATGAAACAGATCTGAAGACGGTCGCTGCTGACCGAAACCGGTAGTCTAAGGACCAAAAGTTTTGTGATCATTGGCGGAAATAAAAGAAATTAAGCGCGATAAATGTTTTGTAGAGACGAAAAAAAAAACATCCAGATGCTTAATTTGTCCAGTGGTTCCAGGTGGTATGAATTGCAATGTCACACATTTTTCAGGAGGAACAGTTCGCTCTAAAGGAGTACGATTTTTATACGCGGACTAAGAATCAAGCAAAAGCAAGTTATTTGACCACCTACTTGCCAAAAGCAGTGCTCATACCATTTACCATCCAGATTAACAATCGGCATAATCGTATCTGAATGCGTTAACGCATTGGCGTTACTTCATCTTGATACAACTCTCTTGGTACCTCTAATTTCCAGTGTTCCTTTCATATGCGTTTTCTCTTCAAATCCCGACTGGTCGGAACTGAATACAAATTCCTTACTGAACGATGGGATAAATTTATTTATCTCATCTACAAATTTTCGGGCCGAGTCCGCAATTTGCTGTACATCGTCAAGTTTACACTTTCTTTGAAATTTCGTAACCTTACATCGCCCAGTTCTGTAGGACTGTTCGAAGCTATACAATCATCCACTGCTTTCCTTGAAATCAGTGTAATCTATTTAGCGCGCAATTTCATGTGCATTACGTAGTTGGTCACTGTCATGCACCTCCTGTAAATTGTATCTAACATTCACGAAACGCGCAAACACCAGTTTCGGTAAAAAGTGTGCCTTGTCCTCCCTTGAGTATCCGTAGTTTTTCTTACGCACTACACGGTCATATTGCTGCGGACTTATTCGAAACCTCTTCGTAATTCTTTTATTACTATGCTACGGATGACCTTCCATGTACGTAATTATGTTTAGTACCGGCTCCTTGGACATCGACTGTCCTTTTACTACGTTCAATGGAGGCTCTTTGTTCGACAAGGATGATGAGCTACATTGCTCGGCACCTGTTTCACTATCCCTTTCCCTTGTTAAGCCCCTATCGTCATCATTGACTTCCTCCTGTACACCGTCTGCACAGCCTAGCGTATACTACACCGCAGATTACACTGACAAATCTGGCAGAAACTAATATCTTATTTGCCACTTCTTTCTCACTTTGAGAAATTCCTTGGGTTCATTTCTGACGAAATGTTGTTACACGAGTACATGTTTGGTTTGTATGTCGTTGCCATTGATCTGTTTGTATCAACACCACTAGCACGGTAGCACTGTTGTGAGTCACTCGTCGAATGGTTCAAATGGTTCTGAGCACTATGGGACTTAACATCTGAGGTTATCAGTCCCCTAGACATAGAACTACTTAAACCTAACTAACCTAAGGACATCACACACATCCATGCCCGAGACAGGATTCGAACCTGTGATCGTAGCAGCAACGCGGTTCCGGATTGAAGTGCCTACAACCGCTCGCCCATAGCGGCCGGCACTCGTCGAATAAGCAGTTCAAATACACCTCAAACTGTGCCCACCCCCTGATGCCATTAACAGCCAATATTGTGGTTACATGGTAGACAATATGTGGGGTGCCTTGCAGACAAACAAAAATTACACGAAGCAAAATATAGTGTGACGAGGGCTATGCGAGAGGCGTTCATTGAATTCGAAAGTAAAGTTCTGTGTACTGACTTGGCAAAAAATCCTAACTAATTTTGGTCTCATGTAAAAGCGGTAAGGGGATCAAAACAAAATGTCCAGACACTCTGTCATCAAAATGGTACTGAAACAGAGGATGACCGACTAAAGGTCGAAATACTAAATGTCTTTTTCCAAAGCTGTTTCACAGAGGAAGACTGCACTGTACTTCCTTGTCTTGATTGCCGCACAGACGACAAAATGGTACATATCGAAATAGATGACACAGGGATAGAAAAACAATTAAGATCGCTCAAAAGAGGATAGGCCGCTTGACCTGATGGGATACCGGTTCGATTTTACGCAGAGTACGCGAAGGAACTTGCCCCCCTTCTTCCAGCGGTGTACCGTAGGTCTCTAGAAGAGCGTAGCGTTCCAAAAGATTGGAAAGGGCACAGGTCATACCCGTTTTCAATAAGGGACGTCAAACAGATGTGCAGAACTATAGACCTGTATCTCTAACGTTAATCAGTTGTAGAATTTTGGAACACGTATTATGTTCGAGTATAATGACTTTTCTGGAGAATAGAAATCTACTCTGTAGAAATCAGAATGGGTTTCGAAAAAGACGATCGTGTGAAACCCAGCTCGCGCTATTCGTACACGACACTCAGAGGGCCATAGACACGGGTTTCCACGTAGATGCCATGTTTCATGACTTCCGCAAGGCATTTGATACAGTTCCCCACAGTCGTATAATGAACAAAGTAAGAGCATATGGATTATCAGACCAATTGTGTGATTGGATTGGATAGTTCCTAGATAACAGAACGCAGCATGTCATTCACAATGGAGAGAAGTCTTCCGAAGTAAGAGTGATTTCAGGTGTCCCGCAGGAGAGTGTCGTAGGACCGCTGCTATTCACAATACATAAAAATGACCTTGTGGATAACATCGGAAGTTCACTGAGACTTTTTGCGGATAATGCTGTAGTATATCGAGAGGTTGTAATAATGGAAAATTGTACTGAAATGCAGGAGGATCTGCAACGAATTGGCGCATGGTGCAGGGAATGGCAATTGAATCTCAATATAGACAAGTGTAATGTGCTACGAATACATAGAAAGAAAGATCCTTTATCGTTTAGCTACAATACAGCAGGTAGGCAACTGGAAGCAGTTAATTCCATAACTTATCTGTGAGTAGGCATTAGGAGTGATTTAAAATGGAATGGCCATCTAAAATTAATCGTCGGTAAAGCAGATGCCAGACTGAGATTGATTGGAAGATTCTAAGGAAATGCAGTCCGAAAACAAAGCAAGTAGGTTACGGTACACTTGTTCGCCCACTGCTTGAATACTGCTCACCGGCGTGGGATCCGTACCAGACAGGGTTGATAGAAGAGATAGAGAAGATTCAACGGAGAGCAGCGCGCTTCGTTATAAGATCTTTTAGTTATCGCGAAAGCGTTACGGAGATGTTAAACTCCAGTGGAAGACTCTCCAAGAGAGACGCTCAGTAGCTCGGTTCGGGCTTTGGTTGAAGTTTCGAGAACATACCTTCACCGACGAACCAAGCAGTATATTGCTCCCTCCTACGTATATCTCCCGAAGAGACTATGAGGAGCAAATCAGAGAGATTAGAGCCCACACAGAGGCATACCGACAATCTTTCTTTCCACGAACAATACGAGACTGGAACAGAAGGGAGAACCGATAGCGGTACTCAATGTACCCTCTGCCACACACCGTCAGGTGGCTTGCGGAGTATGGGTGTAGATGTAGATGTAGATGTAGGTGTCGAATGCCGTAAGCTTCATTGTCCTTTTGTGACCTCTCACTCAAGGAGTTCCTTGTCAGCCTCAGCCACTTTTTTCTGAGACAGCCAGCGCCTCTGTAACTCGCATACGTATACATCACAACAGCTTCCTGTCTGGGAATCACAGTTTGCTAGATGCAGAGAGAGAGAGAGAGAGAGAGAGAGAGAGAGAGATCTGATCGCCCTCGACAATCTCCGTAAGAAGCAGCCTGCTTGTGCTAAATCGCAAACATCACACGTCTTGACCGACAGCAACTGCCGAACAACTGCCAAACCAAATTGATAATGTTACAGGAGATGGAGTTGTGCATTTCCGCTGAAGCAGCCACTAACATTGGAGCATTCACATACTACACAAGACCGGCGTAGAATACAGAAGTCATGTGCTCTAATATAACTTCGCTTTTAAAAGAAGCCCACCTGCAAATAGCGCCTGCATTCCAGAGGAAGCCAGTGGCCGAGACTGGAGCGGCATGCCATCACAAGCAGACAGCAGCAGAGGAGAAGGCAGCCAGTCTTGAAAAAACGATCAAAAATATTTTCATTTCGTAAGAATATTGCCAGTTATAAGTCGTTATTACAAACATGACATCCACAGTGGGTAAATATTCATCAGAGAACAATTCCTTCGTTACTTTCCTAAAACTCTTCCGAAACTATGAAAATGATACGTTACTGTGAGTTCCACATGACAGCGAAGAGCTGCTAACAACCGTGAAAAAACCTGATACATACATGTCTTTGTAGCTAGTGGTAGACTCACAGCTCCAATACCACGGATTATTCACCAATCATTTTAGAGTCCACTTACTTTCTTGTAATCTATTCCAATTTTTTCGTAACACAGCGAGAATGATACATGAAAAACGCATTTGAAAATCGGAATCACGTCCCTGAAAGTGTCACGCACCTGATAAATAATTCTGGTTTTAGATCTTTCTGGGTGGAAATCATAAGTATTTAAAGGTGGCATATTGCCTGAAGCTTAGCGTAGTAAAACTGCAACACCTGCTGCTACATATTCGTATCGTTAATGCAGTAAAGATCCTGACATACGGATGAGGCCAGCATCACGAGCCAATCGCGTAACGCGATTTTGTCAGTGGTTTCGATGTGTACTCTTATTTTGTAAGTCATAACCGGAAGTGACATAATTATCACATGACCAACTTATAAGCGTAAAGGAAAAATATGGCTCTGAGCACTATGGGACTTAACTTCTGTGGTCATCAGTCTCCTAGAACTTAGAACTACTTAAACCTAACTAACCTAAGGACATCACACACATCCATGCCCGAGGCAGGATTCGAACCTGCGACCGTAGCAGTCGCGCGGTTCCGGACTGAGCGCCTTAGCCGCGAGACCACCGCGGCCGGCAAGCGTTAAGCAATCCAGCATTGCGTTCTAAGGCGATTCCACGTATGAAATATTAGGTTTGGTGCATAAATTTGTAGCGTTTTTGTTTTGCACGTTGGTATTTCGGTTTCTATGGGTTTGTTTATCGATTGTGATTTTTATTTGTAATTCACTGTTACTGCTTGAGTTTACATAGTCTCATTTTGTCATTTGGAGTTGGTGTGTGGAGCTGAGGACGGTAGAAAATGGAGTGACAAGTAGAGAAATCAGGACATTTCGGGCATATTGTTCTGTCTGAGTTCGATAGAGGGGTGAAAGCAGCGGAGGCAGCCAGAGAGATTTGCGCAGTTTTTGAGGATAATGCCTTAACGCCATTGGACAGAGCACGGGAAGAAAATAATTTTCTCGTTTTAATGATGATTTTGACATTTGTGCCTCTTCACGTTCAGGAAGGTTTCCAGGGACTGATGAAGGTCGTTTAAAAGCATTAATCCACAATGCCACAATGCCACAATGATCTACGTCAGTGTACCCGAGAAGTGTCAAATGTCTGAACTCCGATCATTCTACCATCGTGCGACATTTGCAAGCAATGGGAAAGGTTCAAAAGCTGGGTGCATAGGTAGCGCATACTCCAAGCCAAAATCACAAAAATTATCTGGTGGTCTAGCGTGCATCTCTGCTTGCTCTTCATCAACTGGCTTGTGAACAACTCCGACAACTTATGCTGTACCGTTAGTGGCGACGAGAAATGGTGTCTTTGTGCTTATAAAAGGAAACAAGGAATGGTTGAGCCCAAAGATAGCAGCAACTGCCCATAGAAAGTGCTGCACGAATCCACAAAAGATAATGTTATGCATCTGGTGTAACAATGATGGTGTGATTTACTACGAATTACTTCACTGAGGTGTAACAATCACTGCTGCTATTTATTGTCAACAACTGAGACGTCTTCCAAGAACAATGTCCAGGAATACTACGTGAAGTGATGCTACTCCACGATAACGCCCCCGCATTCTGCTAGACTGTCAGAAAACACGATACAGGAGTCATGTTGGGAAGTCATTCCGCACCCACCTTATTCAACTGACCTCGTGCCATCAGATTTCGGTCTTTACCGCTCTCTATCGAACATCCTTTAGAAAACTTCCTTTACGGATAACACTCCAACTCTGAACAAGGCTCGACGAGTTCTCCACCTCAAAACCAAGTGATTTCTACAGTCGCGGAATCGAAAAGGTCCCCCATTCTTGGCAGATTGTTGTAAATACCGAACGAGAATATATTATTGATGACTAAAGACTCTGTCATGTGTATCTGTTGCATTTATTAAACTTATTGGTAAACACTAAGAACTTATGCACCAAGTAGATATGCGATCATCGAGGTTGGATCATGGATCTATAGAGACGTATCACCAATCCAATATGTAATAGATAACTACATGCAGTACGAAGAAGGATAGCAATTGTGTGCAAACAGTGAAGTAGGATTATTTTTATTTGTGTCATTCGGGGATGTGGTTATGGGGACATACATTTAAATCTACATACAATTTAGTCTCGTTTAAACTATTTGATTCTCTAGCTATGTAAGAGCGATACAGTATAAAATTCGAGTAACCTATTTTAATTCAGAAATGCTGTATGTCACCTGTATCTTCGTTTGAAGTCAAGAGGGAATGCAAAAAAATGGTTCAAATGGCTCAGAGCTCTATGGGACTTAACATCTGAGGTCAGTACCCTAGAACTTAGAACTACTTAAACCTAAGTAACCTGAGGACGAAACTGCCTGGCAGATTAAAACTGTGTGCCGGACCGAGACTCGAACTCGGGACCTTGCCCGCCAAAGGCAAAGGTCCCGAGTTCGAGTCTCGATCCGGCACACAGTTTTAATCTGCTAGGAAGTTTCATATCAGCACACACTCCGCTGCAGAGTGAAAATCTCATTCAGGTAACCTAAGGACATCACACACACCCATGCCCGAGGGAGGATTCGAACCTGCAACCGTAGCAGCAGCGCGGTTCCGGACTGAATCACCTAGAACCGCTCGTCCACAGCGGTCGATTTGTCTTCTCCTATTTATATGCAATACGTTACATTTGCCCGTAGCAGTTATCCATCCTCTGCAATCTGCTATTGCATAAAAAACCGCTGGAAAGCCTATCTCAAAGTAAAACTCCAAAAAAAAGCTCGAGGTGCATTCCTTCTCAACGCTTGAGTCCATCAAACAAAGATGTAAGTAACCTACAGCGTTTCCCATTTAAGACAGTTTGCGCGAATTCTACACTGTATGGCGCTTACGTATTAGAGAATCCGATACTGTAAACGTCATTCAGCTACAGATAGTTTTAATTGTATGTCGTCAGAAACGACAGTCTAGAGTCACATACATATGAAAAAATCCTACTTTACTGGTTGTACACTGTTATGATCCTTCTTGATGCTGAATTAGTCGTTAGGATATGTTTTATATGACGAATCGCTTGAAAATATAATGCTGGATGGCTTTATGCTCATAAGTTGCTCACGTGACTGTGATGTCACTTTCGGTTATGACTCGCCCGTATGTTAGGGTCCTTACTGCACTAACGATGCTGATAGTTGGTTTGGCGGTCGCTTAACTGCGTGGTTACCAGCTCCCGTACAAATTCCCAATGCCTACACGGTCCAGTCGCGCCACTTCTCCGAATGATGATGGAATGATGGGGACAATACAAACACCCAGTCCCCGTGCGGAGAAAATCCCCAACCCGGCCGGGGATCGAACCTGGGACCCCGTGATCCAGAGGGAGGGGACCATGAGTTGCGGACGCACTAACAATACAAACACATAACCGAATGTGTTGCAGTCTTACTACGCTACGCTACTGGCAACGTGCCACCACAAAATGCTAACGATTACTCACCAGAAAGAACTAACTATAATTATTTTTCATGTGCGTGGTGCGTGACACGATTAGAGAAGTGATTCCGATTTTCTAGTGCGGTTTTCGTGTATCATTCTTGGTGTGTTTCGAAAAGGAGGAGGAGGAGGAGGAGGAGGAGGAGGAGATTAGTGTTTAACGTCCCGTCGACAACGAGGTCATTAGAGACGGCCGTGCCCTTTCAAAGGAACCATCCCGGCATTTGCCTGAAGTGATTTAGGGAAATCACGGAAAACCTAAATCAGGATGGCCGGAGACGGGATTGAACCGTCGTCCTCCCGAATGCGAGCCCAGTGTGCTAACCACTGCGCCACCACGCTCGGTGTGTTCCGAAAAAAAAAAAAAAATACAAGGGAGTAACGAGGGAGTAAGCGCATTCAAAACTGTTGGCAAACAATCTACGTAACTGGAGCTGTCAGTCTACCAATAGTTACAAAGATACGTGTGCATCAGGTTCTTTCACGGTTGTTAGCGGTTCTTGGCTGTCCTGTGGAAATCGTTGGAACCTATTATTTTTGTAGTTGTGGAATGAGTTTCAGGAAACTAACGATAGAATAGTACATTGATGTACAGTTTCACACTTTTGATGTCATGATTTTAATAACGACTCATTATTGGTAATATTCTCAAATAACAAAAATATTTTAGGTCGTTTTTTAAGAATGGCTGCATTCTCCTCTGATGCTGGCTGTTTCTGATAGCATGCCGCTCTAATCTCAGCCGTTGGCTTCCTCTGGTATGCAGGCGAGGCTGCTTACAGAAAATGCAATTCTTTTTTAAAACACTGTGACGTCTCACATTAGTAATGCATTCCTATTACACTTCTTACATGGCAATAGTTTATTCACTGCAGTCAGGTAATTATTAAGTCTAATACATTCCGGAGCCTTTGGTTAACGACCTTCAAAAGTAGGAGAAAATCAGTCAAAAATACAGCAAACTGTTAATGGCAGAGGGAGGTGGTCATACATTGGAGGTAAGTTCTTAAGAAACTACGACGTCACCAATTAATAACGCCAGGGCAGGTTCCTCATGCCAGAAGTTTAAATAATACTCTACAGATTGAGGAAGTTCACGTATTTTCTGTTTTCTAATTTCAGTGAACATTGTATGGTATAAATATATGTGTATGCAGATGGGCATATACTTCTTTAACTGTGTCAGTTAGTGATGATGCACCATACATACTGAGTAAAAAAACTTAAAACTCGGCGAAATTCTTTGCAAAAATGTCGTCTGAGGTTTCTGATAGGTAATCTCTGTAAGTGCATACCATGCACTTCCTAAAAATCCGTACACATACACCACCTGAGACTCTGATTCATAGCACTCTGAATAGTCGAGCTAGTACACGTCAAGTTTCTGAACACTGTTTCCTGAACGTGAGTGCTCTTCTAGGTACCGGTATTGCAGTTATTTACAGGATGGTCATAAGTAGTCCGAGGACCTTGTAAGAGTGCTGCTGGGTAGTTTTTACTGATAAATAATTGTTAAGAAAAAATTCGAGACTTTTCGCCGTTTCCGCGTTAATTAGCACTGAAGTTAGCCAACAGGCCGCTGCGCGCGCAAATTCAAGCGGCTCGCCAGATACAACTACTGTCAGTTGTCCTCATAGCGTAGATGATAGCGCACGAGACTGCTCAGTCTATGGCTCGGCTCCGATCCTTACTAACGTCGCATGTCCAATTATTGTATTGGTCTCTTGTTCGGTTCTAGGAAACCAAACGAGGAACACGTTTGACACCGCTTCTGGCAGACAGCTTGAATTTGCGCGCGCATCGGCCTTTTTGGCTAACTTCTGTGTTAATGTGCTTGGAAACGGAGCAACGTGTCTAATTTTTTGCTTAATAATTATTTCTCAGCGCAAGATACCCTGCAACTGCTTTTGAGACTGTTTTTGGCTACCCTGTATATTAAATGTTCTCGGGTAGTCGCCAACACGTTCTGTGAGGTAATCTAGCAACATAGGAGGCGTTCGGTCTGTGAACATTGTAATCTTCCCGTATAAAATAATAAAAATGATAAATTTTTTATTAAAATATTAACTCATGAAAAGTGATACATTTTGACGTAAACAGCGCTACGCCATGGCCCTGTGAAACCAGTCTGAAAAATTCTTACCTCATGATGGTGTCGCCAGATAACGCTGTCAATATATCTGCTCGTGAATGGCACAGCTTAGCGCAATGCTGGCCTATCTACTAATACTGGACAAAATTTGTCTGAGATCCGAATTATTAGAAAAACTGACTTCGCTTATTGACACATCTGCACAGCTGATCCTCTGATTACTAGATAACACATGACTATGATCTGCGAAAATTTCTGAAATATTTAAATTTAAATAAATGACTGGATCGGGACTAGTAATGACTTAAGACAAAATTATTCCTTCCTTTTTAGAAGACTGGTAAAAATTATATTGTGAAAATCCTTTACATTATTGATAAAGATCTGCAATGCATTATATGAAAAATTGAATATCACAAATCTGGGTCAACTGGTGCTGACGAATCACAAAAAGATAGAAACAAATTCATATTAACATCTCAGAAAAGTGACTTAACTACGCGCATGCCAATAAAAATAATAAAATTTACCTCACAATGACTATGACTATGACTATGAACTGCGCTTTACCAGCGACAGGGTGCAGGGTGCTGAACCCCTTACAACATTGCTGACATATCAGAGAAATTCTGACATCATACACGCCATTCACAGCGCTGTATTGTTGGTTTTCGATCATTACCATAATCTGAGGATAAAACTCGAATTAAATGTTTACTACCACTCTCATTTAGCTTGTACATTACAGAGAATGACATCAGCATAATAGGGGAGGTACGCCAAGGTAGTCCTCTGATGAGCATTGCTGATAATAGTGATAATTTCAAATGCAAGAAAACAGTGAAACTTCTAACAGAGATGTTAAGAGAAAGGAAATTTAAAGTGTAAGCAAACACAAGGTTTTGAAAAATGGAATACCACGAGGATCGGTACTGGCACCATCTTTGTTCAATTTCTACATATCTGATATCCCAGTTTTAAATAACAATACAGGCAAATTCTTTCGAGAAATTAAAAGAACTACTTAAAGCTCATATGGAAACCCTTGCAATACTCTACAGCGAGTGGCATTTAATTATGAACCCAACAAAAACTGTAAGTACAGTGATGCACCAAAACGACAGGGGACCAAACAGAGAACTAAATATAAATGTAATGGACCAAGGTATAAGACACGAGAGAACCCCTAAATACCTGCGAATAAAACTGGACCGTACAATAACATATAAGTACCACTTGTAAGACATTGGCCAGAAAATTAAAACAAGAAAAAACAAAAAAAGCTAGCGGGAACAACCTGGGGCTGTTCAAAAAAAATGGTTCAAATGGCTCTGAGCACTATGGGACTTAACTTCTGAAGTCATCAGTCCCCTAGAACTTAGAACTACTTAAACCTAACTAACCTAAGGACATCACACACATCCATGCCCGAGGCAGGATTCGAACCTGCGACCGTAGCGGTCACGCGGTTCCAAACGGACGCGCTTAGAACCGCACGGCCACACTGACCAGCCCCTGGGGCTGTTCAGTGGGGACATTAAGCGGTTCTGCGTTGGTTGCTGTACATAGTGTTGGTGAGTACTGTGACCAAGTGTGGGCCAGTAGTATCCATACAAAAAAAGGTTGACATCCAATTCCACAAAACCATGAGCATAATCTCAGGGTCACTACAACCAACGCCCATTCCCTGGCTTCCAGTCCTTTCACGCATTGAACCTCCACACATCCGACGACAAGCAGCAGCTCAGTGGGCAGCTATATCAATCAGAGACAATCATACCCTACCCATGCACCAATATTTTCCAATCGAGGACCGCCTCAAATCCCGAAAACCCTTCAACATCGACGAATTAACACCCGAGGATGCGAAGACCGCACGGAGAGAAGGGTGGCGGCGGATACCCGTGAAGGACAGCACCCCGGTGTCTGACCCAACAGTGCAAGTGCCGAGCTTTGGAGACACTAGACTGCACTGAACGGACTGCGAGCCGGATTTCGAGGATGCAGACAGTCAATGGTGATGTAGGGACTTGCTGAATATCCCAAGTGTAACTGTGGAATGGAACAGACCAGGGACCATATTTTAAGTTGTGATGTGTGTGGTTTTCCTGATGGATGTCTTAACGACATTCACATATTTACAGACAACGCTAAAGATTGGCTACAATATTCCATGTTTATATTGTGATAATGGATATTTGAGGGCTTTGTTGCTTTTTTTTCAGATTAAAACTTATTTTCTGTAGTCTGGGTGTCTGACCCAAAATAAAATAAAATGAATAAATAGTGATAATGGAAAGGGAGTGCTGTATGAGGGGGCACAACACTGTCGGAAAATAAAAAAATCTTAAGTGAGAACACATAGATTATCATTAAATAATTTCTCATTTGTGGAAAAAGTAATATCTTAAAAATTAAAAAAAACCCTGAAACATAAATAAATAAACAAGATCAATCGTAAGTACAAATATGTATAACATAAATAACTTATTTTTAATAAGTGAGATGGATGGAGTAATACTTTAGAATATGATAGTCTTACGTTTCTTTCAGTCTGTACTGTGACTGAACTGTGCTGGCGCTTCGTGATCCCTTCACTATGCGGTACAGACCTCAAATGACGAGATCCACACAGTTGTAATAGTAATAAAAAGCGCAGAGTGGAGTGGGTTTCTCCCCAGTTAAGTGTGCTCCTATTGGGCTAAGAGAAAAGGAATGAGGTTAGTGATTTACCACCTTTTTTAAGCTGTCGTATTGGTCTAGATCAGAGGGGGGAGGGGGGGGGGGGGAGAGAGCCATTATAAGTCGGACACTGGGAGTCACGCAGCAGACCAAGACGCGGAGGCGGAATGCGGATTAAGTACTAATCGTTAATGAATCACACACAAGTGCCCTACAGCCGTGGGCGTGGTATTAGGTTACATCCTGATCTTGAAAGTACCTCACGCGATTGCCTGACAGGTGTGGGCAATGAGTGTATATGCGTGTGTGTGTGTGGGGGGGGGGGGAGGGGGGGATGATTCTCCGGAAGTTTGGATGTGACCTTAAAATAAGATCGTTGCCTCGGCTCGAGTTTCACTACTGACATCATTTTGAGAACCTCGTTTATCAGTGGCTCACTGTAGCAAGTCGTATGTAGTAGAGTAATGTATTCTCATCTGTTTACTACATTCTATAGGTCGTCCGTAATAACACAGCACATAGCTCTTAAATTATGTACGTGAACTGAACTTTTTTTTCTTTTATGGCCCATACCACCATCTCTTACAGTATGGAATACTGTCTTTTAGCACAGTGTATAAACATGAGCTCATAATGTTTGTATATTACCAACTATGGAAAGTGCATGTAGAGACGTACTGAATACGTTAATGATTATTACAAACTAACCATTTTGGTCATAAGTGAAGCTGTTTATGATGCATTTTAATTGACTGGGGGTAGGTTTTTAATGAAACTCCCAAGCTGAGAACGTCTGTTTCGTTATGTGTCGGAGTATGCCATGTTTTGAGGCTAAAACTATGTACCGGGCTGAGACTCGAAATCAGAGCCTTGTTTTTCGTGAGCAGTGCTCTTACCGGCTGAGCTACTCAGGCGTGACTCACGACCTTCCTGACAACTTCATTTCCGTCACTGTATCTCCCCTATCTTTCAAACCGCACAGAGGTGTCTTCTGCGTACTTTGCTGAACTAGCAGTCCCGGAAAGAAAGAGAGTGCGGAGATATGGCTAGAGTATTGCTTCTGACAGTACATATCGCCTGTCCTTTTACTTTTTCTTTTCCCAAGCAGAAAGGTCTATTTTTCTGCGGACGTAATCAGAGTGGATTACGCAAGTTGACGCAAGTTCACGGCCAGTTTTGCCTCGCAGCGCCTACAGTACCTCGTATTTTGAGAGCTTTGTCAGCGGCGTCTCAACACCTGCCAATGGGCCACACAGAGCGGCGTCGTTGTGAGGCCCAACACCTCTCCGACAGCGTAAACCAACCGGCCCCCGCCTGCGTCAGTTCGCCAAACACCGCCTGCGGGCAGCCCGAAGACTGACTGCTGACTTGCGCTATGGGGGCGGACAGCTGCCTGCCTCCTCGTGTCGTAGACGTGCGCCTCGCCAGCACTGGCGGCCTTGCCTCGCAACTACCAAAACTGATAAACACACAATCATTCTGAAATAAAGCTGCAAGGGGAATTACTTCAGAAAGTGCCTACCATTGCGGACACAGGCGTAAGCAGGGGATTGCAGCTGTAGCGCGAGCCCTAGGGGTCGTTTCCTTGAAGGACAAAAAAGAACTTTGAGAAGAAAATGGGAAAAAGGAGGGAAATCGTGTCTGGGCAGCTGATTGAGTCTTTTTTTAATTTTCAGTATGCGCTTCTTTAGTGACACACTATGTCTTCATCATCGGTGGCGATGAAATCAGTCATTCAGGACTCGAAATTATTGGTGTCTCTGTTTCAGATAATGGACATTATACTCTCATGGAATATCTCCCTTTTTGTGGAATCATGAATCTGGGGAACTACGACCACAACCATAGATGGAAACATAAAAGAGCAAAAGACATACTTGTAAGGACCTAACATCTATGGCCAAGTACACGCAAACACAACGGTACAGGGGAGCCCCTGTTAATCAGACGCCATTACTGGATATCCAGCTGGAACACACTTGCCGAATAACTGGCACCACGCAGGGAAACCGTACCGTACACTTCATGCAGACAAGCTCCACACACTCCCCGCACAGTGAGATGATCTATGGCCGATCTCCCACTACTATATAACGATCTTGATTGTTCCAGGAATGCAGCGGCTGCAGCAACTGGGATACATCGCCATCGCTTGCCACAGTAATGATGCATGATTCCATACTAACAAACCCAACCTTGCATGAACTATCGCAGCTACTAAGCCACTACTGCTCTTACTACCCATCCCACTGTCGCAGAGGTTTTTTTTTCCCACGGCACGAGCCTTGGCACTTTTTTCCCTCTGCTCTTCAAACCGCTACCCTCATTCGCGTTGTGTCCACTATCTCTCACCTGATGGACCGTGTTAATGCGTAGTCTTACCCAGACGCACAGATAACATCACGGCCTAGCATCCTGTGATCCACCTATCAGCTAATTAACATGTTGACGGAGGTGACAATAGAACTTTTGGTCTGGTCACCACTTTGGTGCGGGGGTGGAGGGGCCCCATCTCTTTCTTTCTAAGGGTACCGTTTGTGTACCAGTTGTAGGCTACATAGAAATCTTTCATCACATTTGTGGGCCGTATCATCACTTAATTTTATATTCTCGAATAATAAAAACAATAGCAAAAAATTTTTCGCCACAGTTCGCAAACGTATTCTCGAATAACAAAGATCACAGCAAATGTTTCTTTTTCCGGTAGGTGGCAAAAGCCAACGCAGAAAATGCAAACTTCCTTATCGATAAGGTGGTAAAACCCAGAAAGTAAACCAGTGCAGAAAATGCAAACTTCCCTCATCGACAAGGTGGTAAAACCCAGAAAGTATATTCTATCTCGATGAAAACGTAAGTTAGTGAAATAGACTACCTAATTCTATTTAGACAATTGTATCTAATACAATATAACCTGTTTTTGTTGGGTACGCACGGACTTACCGTGTCCGCGACAGATCTCCGTTATACTAAAACTAAGAGCAGAAATAGATAATATGTCGTTTTGCACTGACTTCCGTGTTTGAGTGACACTTTGTCACTAAAGGCTACACACATCTTACAGAAACATTTATGAATGCCGACGTTTCGGTGCACTGCCTACGGTATGTTATCAACAAGTGATTGGACTAGGAAATTGTTGGTTTAAACGCATACGAAAACATTAAATTTCAGGCAGGGCGTATCTTGTTCGAGTCAATCGTCGTGTTGATGACGTGTTTTCTAATAGTACGGCACCTATTTCATAAATCCCGCAATAGTGACTTTCAAACCTGATTTATCGCTCACAGTGGTAAATCACAACGATATTCAAAGAAAACTGTATGTTGTCATCTGAAAATAGAGCATCAGAATTTTAAGTCGACGGTCGCAGCAGTATTCCACGCGGTCTTGTTTGCAGATGCCGTTATCCGCTGCGAATTATATATAGACGGGTGTAAGCCATACTAATAAATCTCTCTTCTCCCATCATAATTACAGAATGGAAAGGGTGGAGAGATTTATGCGTCCAATGCCACACTGACCCCTCAATAAATTTACTGTCAACCAGAAACTGTTTTGGTGAATACAATGCACAGCTTAAAAGGTAAAAGATATTTCCCAATACATCTGATCGCGTGGAAAATTCGTCTAGTGTATTTCTAGTAGAGGCGAAATGCAATGTGCAGCTCCTGCGCCATGCGCAGGCACATAGATGAAGAACTCTATATTATTCTCACTTGCAAGCAACATATAACAGTCTTTTTGTTTCATTTGGCATCTACGTATAATAAAGACTGCAAGGTGAGGTTCGTTTGTTTTGCGTTCCGGGGAGTATTAATTGTGTCGGACAATATCGACAAATTGTCACGTTTTGTGTGGGTGTCTCGAACCCGGATACTTGCATTCTGCTAGCACTGGGCGTCTAATTGAGCCTTCCTCGCAAGCGTCACGAACCGGAGTAGGGTGAGGTTACACCTTTCTGTCCTTTCTTTAGAAACGGAGCACGAGGTCAGCTGGACGAAGGTAGATAAGGAAATATGCCGTGGCCTATTCATGATCACCGTCAACATCTTCATGCCTTTCGATCAGTTTCAAACTTCAGACGTGATCTTCTCCCTGATCTCCCTATTACGCAGAACCCTCTAGGATGTA
Source organism: Schistocerca americana (assembly GCF_021461395.2). NCBI lineage: Eukaryota > Metazoa > Arthropoda > Insecta > Orthoptera > Acrididae > Schistocerca > Schistocerca americana. The sequence goes on along the minus strand of NC_060120.1, from coordinate 119,172,483 downwards.
TAATACCTGTAGCCCGATTTTGGCAAAAGGTCGTCGCTCATCCGTTCTATGCGAGATCTCAAACTGTGGCAGTAATCTAAGAATTCGTCACGTAAGTTGTAATTATTGAGTGTATGGCGTATGTCTTCATTTCTCTTCCTGCTCCTCTGTCCACCGCACAAGTAATCGAAGAACTCGCCTTTCGGAGTTTTGGGGTCTACCTTTGCCCTTGCCTGTGAAAACCCGACCTTCAGCCCCGTATAAACATACTAGTACCTTCACAGTCTTACAGAACGTATGCGTTTCCTCATTCCTTATTTTGTTTCTTTGCGTTCTACTTAAATTACCACATGTTCTCTTAAATTTTTCACTTCTCCCACCAAGTACGTCAAAAATTACACTCAGTGAAACCCAGGAACGTAAACTGTCTGAACTGTCTAATGTATTTGATATTACCAACGTGCAAAGAGTTTCAGATGAGCAACAAAACGCCGTAAATTTTGTGCGTTTGTATATGTAGAGGGGCTCATATAGCTTTAAACCGCACTTTTCCCAGATGTAAGTCGTGTTCTTCAGCCACTCCATCTCCTTGCTTTGTTCACAAAATGAAATCATCGTGTTGCAGATCAGATAAAATTTATTTGTAGAAGGCTGCAGAACTTCCATGAGGCTATTCTCAGATGGTGTTGTTGTATTTAGAGAAGTCACAATGCTAGAAGCTTGTACTGAAATGTAGGATGACCTGCAGTGTTCCGGCGTAATGTCAAGCGCCGGCACACCAAGCGGGAACGTTAGAGCAGAGAAGGCCGTGAGACAGCGTCATCCAATTGCGCGCCGGCCGATCCCTCTCCACGCCGACAATGCGACGGCAGCGCCATCTACATGAAGAGGACATAAGCGCTGCGCCGTCTAGCCGTAGCCCAGTTCGCCGACTTCGGCAGCGAGTTCGTTGCATTTTCGACGAGTAGGCTGGATACAACATGCAGAGTATCGACAGTGGGTGCAGGGAGTGGCATTTGACCCTCAATATAAAGAATGAGTTTGTTGGGTCGTCAGTTATATGACTGGTTTGACGTGACCCGCCACGACTTCCTTCCCTGTGCCAACATCTTCATCTCAGAGTAGCGATTCTACCCAACATCCCAAATTATTTTTGGATATGTTCCACTCTCTTTCTTTCCTTACAGTTTTTACCCCCTATAGCTCCCACTAATGCAATGGTAGTCATACCCTGTTCTCTTAACACTTGTCAGATCATCTTGTCCATTCTTCTTGTCAATATTTTACACATGTATCCATCCTTGCTGATAACGTGGAACATTTCCTATCTTTTCAGCATTTCTCTATAGCACCACATATTATACGCTTCCAATTCCTTATTCTTGGCATCCCCCACAGTTCAGGAACACTTCCACGCAATTCTGTGCTTCAGACGTACATTCTCAGAAATTTCTTCCTCAAATTAAGGCCGACGTTTGATGCCAGTAGAATCCTTCTGTCTATGAATGCCCTGTTTACCCGTGCTAGACTGCTTTTCATTTCCTCCTTGCTTCGTCCATCATGTGTAATTTTGCTTCCAAGGTAACAGAATTCCTTCACTTCTTCTACTTCTTCGTCCCCAATTTTGACATTAATTTTACAACTAATCTCATTTCTGGTAATCCTCATCACTTTTTTCTTACTTCGATTTATTTTCAGCCCATATTATGTGCTCAGTACGCTGTTCATTTCGTTCAGTATGTGATGGAACTCTTTCTCGTTTCCACTGAGAATAACAGTGTTGTCAGCGAATCCTATCGTTGATATATCTCACCCTGAATTTTAATTGTCGGAGCGACACGCTTCTGTATTACTATAAGGATGCGGAATACTTACTGGAAGCAGTCAGATCCAGATATCAGGGACTAAACGTTCGGAGCAATGTGGAACGACTGTACAAAACTAATCGTAGGAAAGACAAATGCCGGAGTGAGGTTCGTTAGAAGGATCCTAAGGAGATGATGTGCACGCACGGAGGGGGAAGTTGACAAACCTCTAGTTCGACCGACGCTTCAGTATAGCTCATCAGTCTGGTATCTTTATCAAATAGGGTTAACAGAAAAAAGAGAGTATCCAAAGAAGAACAGTGCGTTAGTAATCACAGAAGCGTCAGGGAAATTGTCACTCAACTTCAGTGGCGTATGTTATGAGAGAGACACGACGTCGCTAACTGTTAAAATTCGAAGAACGTACGTTTCCGTAACAATTAACCAACATATTGCTTCTCCCTCTGTATATTTTGTGAAAAGACCATGAAGGAAAGATTAAAGAGATTCGAGCTCAGGCAAAGACTTAACAACAATTTGTTCTCCCTGCAGACCACACGCAACCAAAGAATGAAAGGGGGCAGTGGCAATGGTATGCGAAATACCATCCACCATAAGATTGTTTTCTCTGTGATATGCAAGTCCGAAAGCAATGTATCGAGGGTCCCTTAGAGCACGTGAAATACGGGCACCAGTCATCTAAATCTACATGTACATGATTACTTTGCAATTCACTTAAGTGGCTACTGGCTGAGGGTTCATAGCATCACCTTCAAGCTATTTGTCTACTGTTCCATTCCTGAAAAACACGCGGGAAAAACAAACATTTCAATCTTTCCGTGTGAGGTCTGATTTCTCTTATTTTATTAAAGTCACCATTTCTCCCTATTCAGGTAGACGTCAGCAAAATGTTTTCGCATTCGGAAGAGAAAGTTGATCATTTAAATTTCATGAAAAAGTTCTGCCGCAACGAAAAGCCCCTTTGGTTTAATGATTGCCACCCGGTTAATGATTGCCACCCGAATTTGTGTATCATATTCAAGGCACACTCCTCACTATTTCGCGATCATAGAAACCAAACTGCCCTTCTTTGAACTTGTTCTATGTCCTCTGTCAATCCTATCCAATGCAGATCCTACACCGTGCAACAACATTCTGGAAGAGGACGGACAAACCAAGTGTAGGCAGTCCCTTTAGCAGACCTGCAGCATTTTCTAAGTGTTTTGCCAATAAATTGCAGTCCATTGTGCGGTTTCCTCCAGCATTATTTATGTGATCATTCCAGTTTAAGTTATTCGTAATTGTAATCCCTAAGTACTGAGTTGCATACACAGCCTCTAGATTGGTGGTATTTATCGTGTAACCGAAATTTTGCGGATTTCTTTTATCAATTATTTAGAGTCAATTGCCACTTTGAGCACATAAATCATTTGCAAGCTGGGAGTCACTCCGATAGTTTTAATTCGTCATAAATATGAAGCCCTCTACACTACTTTGACTGTTGTTAGAAGAAAATACACACACCAAAAAAGTTTTGCATCACCTCGGTTCCGAGAGTTGCGGAACCTGTACAGAAAATTGGAATAGAGATCAATACAAACATCATTTCCGCTCTTTTTATTGCCTTTGAAAACCACACATTGCATGTTGTACCACCATACAGCGAGACCTTCAGAGGTGGTGGTCCAGATTGCTGTACACACCTGTACCTCTAATACCCAGTAGTGCGTCCTCTTGCATTTATGCATGCATGTTTTTGTCGTGGCATACTATCCACAAGTTCATCAAGGCACTGTTGGTCCAGACTGTCCCACTCCTCAATGGAGATTCGGCGTAGATCCCTCAGAGTTGTTGGTGGGTCACGTCGTCCATAAACAGCCCTTTTAAATTTTTCCCAGGTATGTTGGATGGTTGCACTATCGGTAGGAGGATGGCATTCACGTATCGTACAACCGTTACGGCGCCTTCCATGACCACCAGCGACGTACATCGGCCTCACATAATACCATCCCAAAACAGTAGGGAACCTCCACCTCGTTTCACTCGCTGTACAGTGTGTCTAAGGCTTTCAGCCTGACCTGCTTGCCTTCAAACGCGTCTCCGACAATTGTCTGGCTGCTCATGCATGGTTGTTTACATCTTTCGGCGGGTTTAACGACATGTCTGAACGGTCAAAGGGACTGTGTCTGTGACACAATATCAACAGTCAACGTCTATCTTCAGGTGTTCTGGGAAGTGGGTTGATGCAAAACGTTTTTTTGATGTGTGTACTTAGAATAAATACTTCAGTTGATCGGTGGAAGAAGGAGGTACAAAAATGTGCAGGGAAATTCGGAATACAGAAATACAAGACACTAGCAATGAAATAAATAGGAGCAGCAGGGAAGTTAAAGCGAAATGGCTACATGAAAAATGTGAAGAAATCGAAAAAAATGACTGCCGGAGGACTGACTCATTTTATAGAAAAGTGAAAACAACTTTCGGTGAAATCAATAGCAAGGGCTGAAACATTATGAGTGCAATGGGTATTCCACTGTTAAATTCAGAGCAGAGAACGGATCGATGGAAAGAGTAAAACGAGTGTTTCTCAGACTGGGAGTATTACAATCGGAATTTAAAAGAGCTTTGGAAGACTCAAATAAGGCAAAAGGGATAGATAACACTCCATCAGAATTTCTAAAATCGTCGGGGAAATTGGCAACGAAACGAATATTCACGTTAGTGTGTGGAATATGTGAGACACGAGATATACCATCAGACTTTCGTAAAGGCATCATTCACAAAATTCCGAAGATAGCAAGAGCCGACATGTGCGAGAATTATCGCACAATCAGCTTAACAGCTCATGCATCACACTGTTGACAAGAATAATATAGGGAAGAATGGGAAAGAAAATTGAGGGTCTGTTAAATGACGATCAGTTTTTCTTTAGCAAAAGTGAAGGCACCAAAGAGACAGTTCTGACCTACATCTACATTGATACCCCGCAATCCACCTTACGGTGGGTGGCGAAGGGTATCCCATACCACTACTAGTCATCTCCTTTCCTGTTCCACTCTCAAGTAGAACGAGAGAAAAACGACTATCTATATGCCTCAGCATGAGCCCTAACTTTCCGTATCTTATCTTCTTCGTCCTTGTTTGCCATGTACATTGGAGGCAACAGAATCGTTCTGCAGTCAGCTTCAAATGTCGAGTCTCTAAATTTTCTCAAAAGGGTTCCTCTAAAAGAATGTCGCCTTCCCTCCAGCGATTCCCATTTAAGTTCCTGAAGTATCTCCGCAACACATGCACGTTGTTAGAACCTACCAGTAACATATCTAGCAGCCCGCCACTGAATTGCTTCGATGCCTTGCTTTAATCCGACATGGAACGGATCCCAGTAACGCGAGCAATACTCACGAATAGGTCGAGCTAGCGTCCTAAATGCGGTATCCTTTGCGGATGAGCCACACTTTCCTTGAATTCTCCCAATAAACCGAAGATGACCATACGCCTATCCTCCCACGAACCTCACATACACTACTGGCCATTAAAATTGCTACACCACGAAGATGACGTGCTACAGACGCGAAATTTAACGGACAGGAAGAAGATGCTGTGATATGCAAATGATTAGCTTTTCAGAGCATTCACACAAGGTTGGTGCCGGTGGCGACACCTACAACGTGCTGACATGATGAACGTTTCCAACCGATTTCTAATACACAAACAGCAGTTGACCGGCGTTGCCTGGTGAAACATCGTTGTGATGCCTCGTGTAAGGAGGAGAAATGTGTACCATCACGTTTCCGACTTTGATAAAGGTCGGATTGTAGCCTATCGAGATTGCGGTTTATCGTATCGCGACATTGCTGCTAGCATTGGTCGAGATCCAATAAAAGTTAGCAGAATATGGAATCGGTGGGTTCAGGAGGGTAATACGGAACGCCGTGCTGGATTCCAACGGCCTCGTATCACTAGCAGTCGAGATGACAGGCATCTTATCCGCATGGCTGTAACGGGTCGTGCAGCCACGTCTCTATCCCTGAGTCAACAGATGGGGACGTTTGCAAGACAACAACCATCTGCAAGAACAGTTCGACGACGTTTGCAGCAGCACGGACTATCAGCTCGGAGATCATGGCCGCGGTTACCCTTGACGCTGTATCACAGAAGGGAGCGCCTGCGAGGGTGTACTCAACGACGAACCTGGGTGCAGAATGGCAAAACGTCATTTTTTCGGATGAATCCAGGTTCTGTTTACAGCATCATGATGGTCGCATCCGTGTTTGGCGACATCGCGGTGAACGCACATTGGAAGCGCGTATTCGTCATCGCCATACTGGCGTATCATCCGGCGTGATGGTATGGGGTGCCATTGGTTACACGTCTCGGTCACCTCTTGTTCGCATTGACGGTACTTTGAACAGTGGACGTTACATTTAAGATGTGTTACGACCCGTGGCTCTACCTTTCATTCCATCCCAGCGAAACCCTACATTTCGGCAGGATAATGCACGACCGCGTGTTGCAGGTCCTATAGGGACCTTTCTGGATACAGAAAATGTTCGACTGCTGTCCCGGCCAGCACATTCTCCAGATCTCTCATCAATGGAAAACGTCTGGTCAATGGTGGCCTTGCAACTGGCTCATCGCAATACGCCAGTCACTACTCTTGATGAACCGTGGTATCGTGTTGAAGCTGCATGGGCAGCCGTACCTGTACACGCCATCCAAGCTGAGTTTGACTCATTGCCCAGGCATATGAAGGTCGTTGTTACGGCCAGAAGTGCTTGCTCTGGCTACTGATTTCTCAGGATCTATGCACCCAAATTGCGTGAAAATGTAATCACATGTCAGTTCTAGTATAATATATTTGTCGAATGAATACCCGTTTATCATCTGCATTTCTTGTTGGTGTAGCAATTTTAATGGCCAGTAGTGTGTTATATTTGAACTGAGAATATGTTCAATGATTTAGCAGGAAACCGATGTTAGGGATATTAGTTTGTAATTTTGTGGTTCCATTGTGTTGCCCTTCTCATACGGAGGAGTCACCTTCACCTTTTTCCAGTCGCTTGGTACTTTCCGCTGGGCGAGAGATTCGCGAGCTGAGTAGGGGAACAATATCGTTGTAACTCTGTGAAAAACTGAACTAGGATGTTGATGTTGCCTTTGATAATGGAGGCAAGACTGAAGAAAAATCGAGACACGTTCATAGGGTTTGCCGACCTGGGAAAACGGGTTCGACAGTGTTAAATGGGGCAAGATGTTCGAAATTCTAAGCAACATAGAGCTAAAGTGTAAGGGAAGCCGGATAATTAACGATATGTACAAGAACCAAGAGGTGTTTCAAATGGCTCTTAGCACTATGCGACTTAACTTCTGAGGTCATCAGTCGCCTAGAACTTAGAACTAATTAAACCTAACTAACCTAAGGACATCACACACATCCATGCCCGAGGCAGGATTCGAACCTGCGACCGTAGCGGTAGCTCGGCTCCAGACTGTAGCGCCTAGAACCGCACGGCCACTCCGGCCGGCAAAAACCAAGAGGGAACAGGAAGATTGAAAGACGACGAATGAAGAGCATATGTGTTAAAAAGGGTGTAAGACAGAGTACAGAATGTGGACTGAATCGAAGAAAGACGAAAGTACTGAGAAGTAGCAAAAATGAGAACAGAAAGAAAGGAACATTAGAATGGGTGATCACGAAGTAGACGATAAAGATGAAATTAAGAATTTCTTCCACCTAGGCAGCAAAACAACCCATGACGGACGGAGTGAGGAGGACAGCGAAAGGAGACTAGCACTGGCAAAGAGGGAATCCCTGGTCAAGAGGATTCTACTAGTATCAGACACAGGTCACAATCGGCGGAAGAAATTTCTGAAAAATGTACATTTGGAGTTCAGCATTGTATGACAGTGAGACATGAACTGTGGGAAAACCAGAACAGGAGAGAGTAGAAGCATTTCAGATGTGGTGCTACAGAAGAATGTTGAAAATTAGGTGGACTGATAAGATAAGAAATAGACGAGGAAATAGGCAATAGAAAGCAATATATAGAATATACTAACAAGTGTAGCATTTTCCGCTCACTTCCTTCTTTTCCCTGCTACAGTAGGGCGTCGCACTTTATGGATCAGTAAAATTTTGATACTTTATTTATTTGAAACTGAAATAACGCAAAACTAATTTTACAACTCAAGCTGGATTCTACGTACACATAAACTTTGCATGTGCTGCAGTACTGTAACAATGGATTCCTAGAACCCGTCTCATGATAATGGAGACTCTTTAAAGCTTATTTCTCAGCACTACGTCACTTTGCATACTATGTTGTCGCCTCGCACCGGATTTTACGTGCGTATTTTGCGTGTATAACTATGATTACTTTGAACCTTTTTATCTCGGAAACGGATAAAAAAGTCGTTAAAAATTTCAGTCTTTCGAAAACTGGATCTTAGCAATATATCGTGTAAATTTCTGCAATTTGCTGTGCATAGCCGTCTTAGAATATTTGGCTCGGTTTTGGTACCCAAAAGCCACATTTTTTTAGGTGCTTCTCGATAACGGATAAAGATTTTTGAAAACGGAAAAGTGGAACTTTTAAATAAATTCCTGGAGAATATACCATTTAAATTTGAGCAATTCACTGTGGTTAGTTATTTAGATATCCGCTGCTGACGGCGAAAGAAACGGTGAAACACTGTTTTTTTCTGGTTTTCTCAGGAGCCACCCATGAACTAAATCGTGCCTTCGTAAGTCCCTTAAGGCGTGCCGCAGACCACATCTTATGCAAGAGGAAGCAACCGATTTTCTCGATTTGCCTGTCCTAGAATACTCAAAATTTTACCTTGTACTGTTGGATACTCCGGAAAATGGAACTTTGTTGTAAGTTCTATGGGACAAAACTGTTGAGGTCATCGGTCCTTAGGCTTACACACTACTTAAACTACCTTAAACTAACTTACACTAAGGACAACACACACACCCATGCCCAAGGGAGAAATCGAACCTCCGACGGGGGGAGACACGCGAACCGTGGCAATGCGCCCGAGACCGCACGGCTACCCCGCGCGACGATACTCCGGTAAGACGGTTCTTCTGTCGCGTATAAAAATGGTCACTAGCACCAAGCGTTATCCAATTAACATTATGTAACATCAATAGAACTGGAGGTATGAGTCCCGAAAAAATCCCGTTTTCATTAGTGGCGTTTTGGAACATATTTGTAACGCATTCTGTCGCATGCGAGACGAATCACTGGAGGATGTGGCAATAAAACGATCGTTCAAATTGATGTCTAGAACGCATGAGAATGGCGACGTACCATCAGACTTTCAAAAAACCGCCATCCATACAGGTCCGAGGTCATTAAAGGCAGGTAAGTGCGAAAACTACTTCACAATCAGCTTAACAGCCCATACATCCAAGCGGCTGACAAGAAAAACATTCAGGATAATGGAAAAGAAAATTGATGATCAGTTAGATGAGGATCAGTTTGGCTTTACGAAAGGTAAAGGGAGCACGAGAGAGGCAGTTTTCATAATGGAAGCGAGGCTGAAAAACATCATGACGCTCATAGAATTTGTTGACTTTGAAAAAGGCGTTAGACAATGTAAAATGCTGCAAGAGTTTAGAATCTCTGAGAAATATAGGACATGAAACAGGGAACGGCGGATAATACACAACATGTGAAAGAACCAAGCAGGAACAATAACATGGGAAGACTAAGAACGAAGTGATCAAATTAAAAAGGATGTAAGACATGGATACATCTTTTGCCACTACTGCTCAATCTATATATCTAAGAAGCATTTACGGAAATAAAAGAAAGCTTAAAGAGTGGGATTAAAGTTCAGTGTGGAAGGATATAAGTGATAAGATTCGCTGATGACATTCCTATCCCCAATGAAAATAAAGAAGAATATAGGATCTCCTGAGCTGAATAAACACTCCAACGAGTGAAGAATACGGACTGGAAGTAAACCGAGGAAAGAGGAAAGTAATGAGAAGTAGCAGAAATGAGAACAACGAAAAACTTAACAGTAGGATTTGGGATCACGAAATAGATAAAGTTAAGAAATTCTGATACTTAGGTGCCAAATAACCCAATAAGAACCAAGCAAGAAGGACATAAAGAAAATACTAGCATTAGAAAAAAAACGCAATCCAAGAGAAGTCTACTAGTATCAAACATAGGGCTTAATTTGACAAAGAAATTTCTGAAAATGTACGTTTGGAGCACAGCATCGTACGATATTGAAACATGGACTGTGGGGAAACCGGAACAGAAGAGAGTCGAAGTATCTAATATGAGGCGCTACTAACGAATGTAGAAAATTTAGAACACTGGTGAGGTAATGGATGAGGGGGTTCCTGCAGAAACGGCGAGGAAAAGAATACATGGAAAACACTTCCATGGTGCTAGAAGGAGCTGCAGAGAGTAAAAACAGTAGGAGAAGACGGCGACTGGAGTACATCCAACAGATAATTGAGCACGTAGGGCGCGAGTACTAATAATGAAGAGGTTTGCACGAGAGAGGAATTCACAGCTGACCGCGTGAAACCAGTTACAAGACTGATGACATGCAGAAAATTGTATTGATTCCATGAACTGAGCAGTTCGTTTGAAAAATGAGACGTATTAATTATGAAAAAATACATTAAGGAATCAATCCATTGAGAAGATGCTCTTTCAACAGGCCTCTGCAGAACGACCTTGGGTTCACACCACAATTAATTAGTATCACACGCTCTTAGACTCGGAAAATCTTAGCGTGGCTTGATAAGATATCCGAAACAATGACCCCGTATGAAATTACGGAATGAAACCAAGTGAAATATGACAGCTTTTTAATCTGAAAACGTCCGCATTGCAAATAAATATTTGTTTAGGAGGTTCAGCATTTCCGCAGTATGCTCCTCCCAATTGAATTTGTTATCAACTTGCCACAAGAATTTAATGCTGCCAAACCCTCCTAGTTGCTTGTCGTCATATTTGAAACAATAATGAAAGAAAACCTTTTACAAGTTATGAATTAGACATAGTATATCTTTTCAAACGGTATTATGGAAAGGAAAGTTGCTACTCACCGTATAGCAGAGATACTGAGTCGCAGATAGGCACAACAATGAGACTGTCACAATATAAGCTTTCGGCCAACAAGGCCTTTGTAGAAAATAGAGGACAGACACACACACACACATATATATATACACGCAAACGCAACTCTCTCACACACACACATGACTGCAGCCTCTGCCAGCTGAAGCCACACTGGCACACTGCCATAAGCTGTAGTCATGTGTGTGTGAGAGAGTTGCTTTTGCGTGTATGTTTGTGTGTGTGTGTGTGTGTGTGTGTGTGTGTGTGTGTGTCTGTCCTCTATTTTATACAAAAGCCTTGTTGGCCGAAAGCTTATATTGTGACAGTCTCATTGTTGTGCCTATCTGCGACTCAGTATCTCTGCTATACGGTGAGTAGCAACTTTCCTTTTCATAATGTTGTTACATTCCATCCTAGATTTTCCATATATCCTTTCAAAGTTCAACGGCAAAGAATCGGAGGGAAACCATCATTCATCTACCTTAATATAGTTATATTTCATTTCGTATTTATTGTGAGGTTTTGACATTTGTAAACAAAACAAACATAGCATCTCGTAATATTATTCATGAAAGATCATCAATATACACAAGAAAAAGCTAGGGTCCCAAGATAGTATCTTGTGGGACACCAGATGTAATTAGTTTCCGGTTAGATCATGATTGATGGTTCCATATAGGCCTCTTCCCTGTTGAGCCCCTTTACTTTCCGACAGAAAGATAAGGTTTGACCCATTTTACAGCAATTCGTGTTACATCGTAATATTACAATTTACCTAAAGAGTATTTATATTTACACAGTGAAAAACCTTTGACAGATAATAGAATATACCAGTACCCTGTAACTGATTGTCTAATGAATTAAGTACAATATCCCTGTTCGTATAAGTATTGGAGCTGTACCATCCGACACCCAATTCCCTTTTCTTTTATTTGTTCCTAAGTTATTTTCAGCTACCTTTCTAGCTTCTGTCGTGCTAGCAACTGACATGTTTCTTTCGTTTACGGCAGGGGTATCCAACCTTTCAGCTTAACTGGATCACATGGGAAGAAGACGAGTGTTTTTGGGTGGCACATAATATACTTAACCTAAACAATAATCGCTAAACCCCTCTCCACCCCCACCGCGAATTCTAAATAAATAAATAAAAAGGAAAGGAGCCAGTGAGAGAGAATAAAATCGTGTGGCGGAAATTTAAGAACAGAACATTCAATGTATCATAACTTCCCGAAAACACGGGCTGGGTACCCCTGGTTTACAGCTTCATTATCCGTCAAAGTACTCTTTGTTCAGTGAAGGCCCTTATCTAAATTCAGTAGCTACTTTGCTCTTGATCCCAAGGCTAACCGAATATTTAAGCTTTCAGTTAGCACTAGAACTGCTTGCAGCCATCTGGAAAAATGACTCCCCTCATTAGTCGTGCAACCACAAGTATTTCAATACTCCAACTAAGCTTCAATCATATGACACTGATTGACCTTTAACTTCTGAAAATTACGAAATGTCACCATCTGCTTCTACTCTGTCGGACACGCTCTGTACCAAAATTTGCTCTGTAAAAATCTGTACAGTGAAAACCTTATTTCTACGATAACAGTTCCCAAGCCGGCCGCGGTGGTCTCGCGGTTCTAGGCGCGCAGTCCGGAGCCGCGCGACTGCTACGGTCGCAGGTTCGAATCCTGCCTCGGGCATGGATGTGTGTGATGTCCTTAGGTTAGTTAGGTTTAAGTAGTTCTAAGTTCTAGGGGACTGATGACTACAGCTGTTAAAGCCCCATAGTGCTCAGAACCAATAGTTCCCGTGTTAGGGCGTATGCTCATATTAGATCCTAAATGTACAAATTCCTTTCTCACCGTGGGACATCGATGTGATGTCAGCTTTTAAAGACTTTCCTACATGTACATTAGTGTTTGTTTCTTAAGGGGGATGAGAATAAAGCTTTATAATGCAGTATCGTTATACTACAGCACTAAACAGGTACTACGCTACGGATATAGTTATTTCTAACTCTCGTGCGTGCTCACTGATTGACGTATTTTATTAAATTTGTCGTGTAGTTATTTCTGCCATGTTCTCTGTGGATCCTTAGTGAAACAGAGTTTACCGGAAGGAATCTACCTTTCGTCACTTCAGTTACATAATCACTTCAGGGTGTCCCAGGACGAATCCTCTGTATTCAGGGACATGACAGGAACGATCATTCGAATTGAAGAAGTCTAGTAAACATGGCTCTAAAATGTGTACCTGAAGAGCTATGAGCGCTTCTTCATCTCCGATACTGTGAAACAAATCTCTTCTACTGCAAGCGCTTTGCTTTCTGTATCCAGAGAGGTGATAGTATGGACCAAAACAAGAAAAACTGGTAAACATGGACTCTAAAAACCGAAGGAGCTGTTAGGACTTGTTCACCTTCCTACTGTGAAAAACATCTAGTCTACTAAACAAGTGTTTGTAGACCTGAAGATATGCATTTTAGACTCCATGGTTACCAGCTAACTTTTTCTTGGTTTGGTCCACTCTCCTCTAGCCAAAATGTTGTTGTTTTTGTTGTTGTGGTCTTCAGTCCTGAGACTGGTTTGATGCAGCTCTCCATGCTGCTCTATCCTGTACAAGCCTCTTCATCTCCCAGTACCTACCGCAACCTACATCCTTCTGAATCTGCTTAGTGTATTCATCTCTTGGTCTCCCTCTACGATTTTTATCCTCGACGCTGCCCTCCAATACTAAATTGGTGATCCCTTGATGCCTCAGAATATATCCTGCCAACCGATCCCTTCTTCTAGTCAAGTTGTGCCACAAACTTCTCTTCTCCCCAATCCTATTCAATACTTCCACATTAGTTATGTGATCTACCCATCTAATCTTCAGCATTCTTCTGTAGCACCACATTTCAAAAGCTTCTATTCTCTTCTTGTCCAAACAATTTATCGTCCATGTTTCACTTACATACATGGCTACACTCCATACAAATACTTTCATAAATGACTTCCTCACACTTACATCTATACTCGATGTTAACAAATTTCTTTTCTTCAGAAACGTTTTTCTTGCCATTGCCAGTCTACATTTTATATCCTCTCTACTTCGACCATCATCAGTTATTTTGCTCCCCAAATAGCAAAACTTCTTTACTACTTTAAGTTTCTCATTTCCTAATTTAATTCCCTCAGCAACACCCGACTTAATTCGACTACATTCCATTATCCTCGTTTTGCTTTTTTTGATGTTCATCTTATATCCGAATTTCAAGACACTATCCATTCCGTTCAACTGCTCTTCCAAGTCCTTTGCTGTCTCTGACAGAATTACAATGTCATCGGCGAACCTCAAAGTTTTTACTTCTTCTCCGTGGATTTTAATACCTACTCCGAATTTTTCTTTTGTTTCCTTTACTGCTTGCTCGATATACAGATTGAACAACATCGGGGAGAGGCTACAACCCTGTCTTACTCCCTTCCCAACCACTGCTTCCCTTTCATGCCCCTCGACTCTTATAACTGCAATCTGGTTTCTATACAAATTGTAAATAGCCTTTCGCTCCCTGTATTTTACCCCTGCCACCTTTAGAATTTGAAAGAGAGTATTCCAGTCAACATTGTCAAAAGCTTTCTCTAAGTCTACAAATGCTAGAAACGTAGGTTTGCCCTTCCTTAATCTAGCTTCTAAGATGAGTCGTAGGGTCAGTATTGCCTCACGTGTTCCAACATTTCTACGGAATCCAAACTGATCTTCCCCGAGGTCGGCTTCTACTAGTTTTTCCATTCTTCTGTAAACAATTCGCGTTAGTATTTTGCAGCTGTGGCTTATTAAACTGATAGTTCGGTAATTTTCACATCTGTCAACGCCTGCTATCATTGGGATTGGAATTATTATATTCTTCTTGAAGTCTGAGGGTATTTCGCCTGTTTCATACATCTTGCTCACCAGATGGTAGAGTTTTGTCAGGACTGGCTCTCCCAAGGCCGTCAGTAGTTCCAATGGAATGTTGTCTACTCCGGAGGCCTTGTTTCGACTCAGGTCTTTCAGTGCTCTGTCAAACTCTTCACGCAGTATCGTACCTCCCATTTCATCTTCATCAACATCCTGTTCCATTTCCATAATATTGTCCTCAAGTACATCGCCCTTGTATAGACCTTCTATATACTCCTTCCACCTTTCTGCTTTCCCTTCTTTGCTTAGAACTGGGTTTCCATCTGAGCTCTTGATGTTCATGCAAGTGGTTCTCTTATCTCCAAAGGTCTCTTTAATTTTCCTGTAGGCAGTATCTATCTTACCCCTAGTGAGATAAGCCTCTACATCCTTACATTTGTCCTCTAGCCATCCCTGCTTAGCCATTTTGCACTTCCTGTCGATCTCATTTTTGAGACGTTTGTATTCCTTTTTGCCTGCATCATTTACTGCATTTTTATATTTTCTCCTTTCATCAATTAAATTCAGTATTTCTTCTGTCACCCAAGGATATTTACTAGCCCTCGGCTTTTTACCAACTTGATCCTCTGCTGCCTTCACTACTTCATCCCTCAAAGCTACCCATTCTTCTTCTACTGTATTTCTTTCCCCCATTCCTGTCAATTGTTCCCTTATGCTCTCCCTGAAACTCTGTACAACCTCTGGTTCTTCCAGTTTATCCAGGTCCCATCTCCTTAAATTCCCACCTTTTTGCAGTTTCTTCAGTTTTAATCTACAGGTCATAACCAATAGATTGTGGTCAGAGTCCACATCTGCCCCTGGAAATGTCTTACAATTTAAAACCTGGTTCCTAAATTTCTGTCTTACTATTAGATAATCTATCTGAAACCTGTCAGCCAAAATATGGAAAGCAAAAAGCATGCAGTAGAAGAAGTTTGTTTCGCAGTATCGAAGAAGTAGAGGTGCTCATAGCTCTTAAGGTGTACGTTTTACAGCTGATGTATACTAAATAGTTTTGCTTCGAATGATCGTTCCTGTCACAGCCCTGAATGCTGAGCATTTCTCCTGGGACACACTGTATAACGTAGTGAAAGTTGTTCAATTGGTGAAACAAATAGCAAGAAACGGTATTCTTCCATATTTTTCGTGTAAATTACTGAATCTCTCCTTAGTTGTTTTTCGCAGTGCTTTATTTTCAGATGTGAAGAGGAAGATTAGGTTTATCATCCTGTCCACGGCGAGGTCATAAGAGATGGAACACAAACTCCATCAAAGGACCATCTCGCTATTTGCATTAAGCGATCCAGAGAAACAAGCCTCCATCAGCTGTGATGCATCTGGCCCAACGTTCTTTTCATGATGTAAATGCACTTTGGTAAAATTCTGGGGACTGATTTTTACATCATCGCTTGACACATTGAATAAGGTCTTTCCACTATCAAATGTTTTCCGCGCTGGTGGGCCTTGAGACGACCAGAGAGGTAAAAATCAGACAGAGCCTAGTCCGGACTGTAGGGAGGACAAGGAACAATTTTCCAACCCATTTTCCTGATTTTCTCCTGCATCATAAGGGCTGTATGGGGTTTGGCGGTGTCATGATGTAGCCTGATGAGCTGACCCTGAAGCTGTGATCTGTGGGTCTTGAAGGCGCGTCACAGCTTGTCCAATGACAAACTGTAACGATCACGGTTAATTGTGGAGCCAGATTCCAAAAAATCAATGAAAATGACACCACACTGATCCCAGAAGAAGGAGGCCATCACCTTTCAGCCTGCTGTTCGTGGAAGCCTTGGTTTCTTCTTCCGAGGGGAACACGGATGACGCCACTCCATGGATTGGATTTTGCTCTCAGGTTCAGACAAAAACAACCATGTTTCACCCTCGGTAATGACGCCGTCAAAACACTGTTTTCACTCTTGAGTAAAAGTCTTCATGAGACCCTTGCACACATTCTTCCTCATCACTTTTATTTCTCTTGTCAATAATCTAGGCACGTGCACAGATTTTTCTTTACCGTAGTGGCTGTACCAGTGATACCACACTACACAACGACAAACGAGTCATTTCAGCAAGCTGTCATGTCCTCACTGTGGTGTCACCGCCAGACACCACACTTGCTAGGTGGTAGCCTTTAAATCGGCCGCGGTCCGTTAGTATACGTCGGACCCGCGTGTCGCCACTGTCAGTGATTGCAGACCGAGCGCCGCCACACGGCAGCTCTAGAGAGACTTACTAGCACTCGCCGCCAGTTGTACAGCCGACTTAGCCAGAGATGGATCACTGACAACTACGCTCTCATTAGCCGAGACGATAGTTAGCATAGCCTTCGGCTACGTCATTTGCTACTACCTAGCAAGGCGCCATAGCATTTGATATTATTTTATATTGTGGTTATAACATGTACCGTCAAGAGAGATGTTCTACAGTTGTGGATTTAAGTTAAGTATTACATCAACTACGTACTTTATTTGCTACTATTAATTCCTTTAACTGTTCCAGACCTCACGCCAATCTGCGTGAGCTTAACGCGTGCCTTTCGGCTTCCTCTCATTGTGACTTGGCTGTCTTGCCAAGTCACAACACTCACACATCTGTCATTTTGGATTATTTGATCAATGGTCTCCTTACTCACATCACTCACTGCCGTCGACAGTCTATCGCATCGTGGGTTGTCCAGTAGAGAGCAGTACCTTCTTTAAACCTCTGCAGCCACCGCTGGATACTGCTGCGATCCAGTGTGACCTCCCCGTAAACAGGGAGCAACTTCCTGTGAATCGATGTGGCAGAGTCATCGTCGGTCTTGAAAAGGAACTCCATCACCGACCGTTGTCGCAACCCGACATCTACTTCGCGGTCCATTATGGCTCACCTACAAATGAAAGAAAATACTTTTATATACCAATAGCTAAATATTCCAAGTATGATCACAACAATTTTCATTCTCCTCCTGCAAAAAATAAAAAAATTGGGGACGACTGTGCAAAACTTTTTGAACACCCTTTGTACTTCCGTATGAGTCCTAATTTGTAGTATCTTATCTTCGTGTTCCCTACGCAAAATGTATATTGGGGCCAGTAGGGTCGTTCTGTAGTCAGCTTCAAATACCGGTTCTCAAAACTATCTCAGTAGTGTTCTTCGAAATGATTGTCTACTTGCCTGCAGGGGTTTTCACTTGAGCTCCCCCAGCGTATCCGTAACACTTGCATGCTGATCGAATCTATGAATAACAAATCTAGCAGCTCGCCTCTGAACTGCTTCGATTCTTCTTTCAATCCGACCTGGTGTGGTTTCCAAACACTCGAATAGCACTCAAGAGTAGGTCGCACTAGCGTCCTACATGCGGTCTCCTTTACATATGAACCACACTTTCCTAAATTTCCCCCAATAAACCGAAGCCGACCGTCCGCCTTCCCTACCATAATCGTCACAAGCTCGTTCCATTTCATATTGCTTCGCTACGTTACGCCCAGACATTCAAACGACGTTAATGTGTCAAGCAGGATACAACTACTAATGCTGTATCCGAACATTACGAGTTCGTTTTTCATACTGATCCGCGTTAACTTATATTTTTCTTCATTAGGAGCCAGCTGCCATTCATCACACCAACTAGAAATTTTTTCTAGGTCAAGAACTTATCTTCGACGCCTTCCTCTACACCACAGCAACATCAGCGAACTACCGCTGATTGCTGCCAACCCTGTCTGCCAGATATTTTATTTAAGTCTTCGACTGCTTTGATACGGCCGCCACGAATTCCTGTCCTGTGCCAACCTCTTCATCCCAGAGTAGCAGTTGCAACCTACGTCCTCAATTATTTGCTGGATGTATTCCAATCTCTGTCTTCCTCTACAGCATTTGCCCTCTACAGCTCCCTCTAATATCGTGGATGTTATTCCCTGACATCTTAACAGATGTTATGTCATCCTGCCCCTTCTCCTTGTCAGTGTTTTCTACATATTCCTTTCCTCCCCGATCCTACGTAGAACCTCATCATCTTTCCTCACCTTATCTGTCCACGTAATTTTCAACATTCTTCTACGGCACATCTGAAACGCTTCGATTCTCTTCTGTTCCGGTTTTCCCACAGTCAATGTTTCACTACCATAAATTTCTGTGCTCCAAACGCCCATTCTCAGAAATTTCTTCCTAAAGTTAAGGCCTATGTCTGATACCAGTAGTCTTCTTTTGGCCAGGAATCCCCTTTCTGACGGCCGTTGTGGCCGAGCGGTTCTAAGCGCTTCAGCCCGGAACCGCGTTGCTGCTGCGGTCGCAGGTTCGAATCCTGTCTCGGTCATGGTTATGAGTGATGACCTTAGGTTAGTTAGGTTTAAGTAGTTCTAAGTCTAGGGGACTGATGACCTCAGATGTTGAGTCCCATAGTGCTTAGAGCCATTTGAACCAATGCCATATTTTCCAGTGCTACTGTGCTTTTGATGTCTTCCTCCTTGTATGCGTCACTGATTATTTTTCTGCCTAGATAGTAGAATTCCTTAGTTTCATCTACTTCGTGACCATCAATCCTGATGTTAAGTTTTCCGCTGTTCTCATTTCCGATACTTCCCATTCTTTTCGTATTTCTTCGAATTACTCTCGTTCTTGGTCGTCCGCTCTCATTGTTCCCTCTTCGCTCTTGTACATACCATATATTACCTGTCTCTTCCTATAGCTTATCCCTATTTTTCTGCGAATTTCGAACGTCTTGCTTCATTTTATATTGTCGATCGCTTTTTCCACGTCGACAGATCCTATGAATGTGTCCCGATATTTCTTCAGTCTTGTTTCCATTATCAACCGCAATGTCAGAATTGCCTCTCTGGTGTCTTTAGCTTTCCTAAAGTCAAACTGATCGTCATCTAACTCATCCTCAATTTTCTTTACCATTCGTCTGTATATTATTCTTGTAAGCAATTTGGACGCATGAGCTGTGAAGCCGATTGTGAGATAATTCTCACACTTGTCGGCTCTTGCAGTCTTTGGAATTGTATGGTAGATATTTTACAGAAAGTCAAATGGTATGTCGCTAGACTCATACACTCTACACACCAACGTGAAGAGCGAGTTTTGTTGCAACTTCATCCAATGATTTTAGAACTTCCGTGGAATCTCATCTATCGCTTCTACACTACTGGCCATTAAAATTGCTACATCAAAAAGAAATGCAGATGATAAAAGGGTATTCATTCGACAAATATATTACACTAGAACTGACATGTGATTACATTTTCACGCAATGTGGCTGCATAGATCCTGAGAAATCAGTACCCAGAACAACCACCTCTGGCCGTAATAACGGCCTTGATACGCCTGGGCATTGAATCAAACAGAGCTTGGATGGCGTGTACAGGTACAGCTGCCCATGCAGCTTCAACACGATACCACAGTTCATCAAGAGTAGTGACTGGCGTATTGTGACGAGCCCGTTGCTCGGCCACCATTGACCAGACGTTTTCAATTTGTGAGAGATCTGGAGAATGTGCTGGCCAGGACAGCAGTCGAACATTTTCTGTATCCAGAAAGGCTCGTACAGGACCTGCAACATGCGGTCGTGCATTATCCTGCAGAAATGTGGGGTTTCGCAGGGATCGAATGAAAGGTAGAGCCGCGGGTCGTAACACATCTGAAATGCAATGTCCACTGTTCAAAGTGCCGTCAATGCGAACAAGAGGTGACCGAGACGTGTAACCAATGGCACCCCATACCATCACGCTAGTATGGCGATGACGAATACACGCTTCGCGTTCACCGCGATGCCACCAAACACGGATGCGACCATCATGATGCTGTAAACAAAACCTGTCTGTGATGCAGGGTGAAGGGTAACCGCAGCTGATAGTTCATGCTGCTGGAAACGTCGTCGAACTGTTCGTGCAAATGGATGTTGTCTTGCAAACGTCCCCATCTGTTGACTCAGGGATCGAGACGTGGCTTCACGATCCGTTACAGCCATGCGGATAAGATACCTGTCATCTCGACTGCTAATGATACGAGGCCGTTGGGATCCAGCACGGCGTCCCGTATTACCCTCCTGAACCCACCGATTCCATATTCTGCTAACAGGCATTGGATCGCGACCAACGCGAGCGGCAATGTCGCGATACGATAAACCGCAATCGCGATACGCTACAATCCGACCTTTATCAAAGTCAGAAACGTGATGGTACGCATTTCTCCTCCTTACACGAGGCAACGCCGGTCAACTGCTGTTTGTGTATGAGAAATCGGTTGGAAATTTTCTTCATGTCAGCACGTTGTAGGTGTCGCCACCGGCGCCACCCTTGTGTGAATGCTCTGAAAAGCTAATCATTTGCATATCACAGCATCTTCTTCCTGTCGGTTAAATATCGCGTCTGTAGCACGTCATCTTTGTGGTATAGCAATTTTAATGGCCAGTAGTGTACCTTTTTATTATCTTATGTCCTCCAAAGCTCTTTTAAACTCTGATTCTAATACTGGATCTCCTGTCTCTTCTAAATCGACTCCTGTTCCTCTTCTGCCACATCAGACAAATCTCCCCCTCGTAGAGGCTTTCAGCGCACTCTTTCCACCTCTCCGCTCTCTCCTGTACATTTAACAGTGGATTTTCTGTTGTACGCTTAATGTATCATTTATGTACATAGAAAATAACGATGGTCCTATCACACTTCCCTGTGACACTTCTCATGTCACCCCTGTCTCCGATGAAGACTCACCGTCGAGGGCAACATACTGAGTTCTACCACTTAGGAAGTCTTCGAGCCAGTCACATATCTGGGAGCGTATTCCGTATGCCCGTACCTTCGCTGGCAGTCTGTAGTGGGGTACCGAGTCGAATGCCTTTGGCAAATATAGAAAAATCAAGTGAGAATAGAGCAAGATGGGTTTCGCCCAAGCGATGCTGGTTCGTAGACATGAGCTTTTCGGTCTCTAGGAAACTTATTATATTCAAACTCAGAATGTGCTCTAGGATTCTGTTGCAAATCGAAGTCAAGAATATTGGTCTGTAATTTGGCGGGTTCGTTCTTTCATACTTTTTATATACAAGAGTCACCTGTGCTTTCCTCCAGTCGTTTGGCACATCGCGCTGGTCTAGAGATTCGCGACGTATGCATACTAAGTAAGGGGTTTATGAGATACTCTTTTGCTGGTCGTGTAGCTGGTTTGTCCAGTCTATGTTCTAACAGTTAAATCTCTAGTCAATAAAAGCATTAACACTATATTTTCTGTGCTCTTGGTTTTGTCACGGGTTTGATGTTATGTGTTCTGAAAGCAAGCGCTATAGTGTTCACGGACGGATAGCGATGCTAATTGCAAGTACCAGCCTTTTTTTCTGCACGAGAAACAAATACTATTCGTTTACAGCACAGATCACTTATTCATATAAAGCAACTTCCTTTTCACCAATTTCTTTTTCTTATGTTAGAAAAAAGTCACGTACTGCCACGTCTGGTGAATGGATGCAAAAGTATTTCGGCTCGCAGTTCACATACTTTTACTAGCCAGAGGCCTACATCTGTTGGCCTGGATATAGAACCCGTGTCTGGGTGCTAATCTTGTAAGGTAATTATTCATTGTGGTTCCCAACTTTTACTGACTAACAAGTAAAAAATCACGGATATGTCAAAATGTTTTGGCTTAAAAGTTTCTGAAGTTTTCAGATAAGTCGTAAACCTAGTTACCTTCTTTTACATCCCTAGCTCTGCCCAAAACTTATTCCCCTTTTTTCTGCTACGATAGGAACATTATTCATTGTGGTTCCCAACTTTTACTGTAGTATTATTTTGACATTAGACCGCCATAGCTTAGGAACCGATGCAGAATTTTGTTGTCTCAGCCAACGACTGACCCGGTATGGTTTTTTTGTTTTTGGTTTCATTTTTGTTTTTGGTTTTTGTGTCGTCTTTAGAACAACGTTGTTGATCTGAGCGTGACGGTTAACCATAAATATTTCATACAGCGCACAGATCAACAGGAAACACGAATACGAATACCGAATGAAATGTTAAATACTGTGCGAGGGTTATGATAATAACGTATCTATAGAGTTTACTTCATGTAGATAGAAGTACGATACGATCGTATTACATGGATAAACTTACGATGTGAACAAAAATGTAAAATGATTGTACGAAAAAAGACGTGGTCTCAGGGTTCATGTGAAGTAGCAGCTTTGAAGCTCAGGAAATTGTGCGAACCTCTCCATGTCCACATACTGCTGTTGATAAAGGCTACTTGTCAAATGGCGTCTGGGTGGCAAAAAGCTTTCGCTTGGTGAACTTTGTAAAAATAGTTGTAACGTAACGCACAAGAGCCATATGACCAAGCACGTGATGGAATAGCACGAAATAATACAGAGACAAAGCTACAATCAGCCAATATAATATGTGAAAATATCTTTACAATGAATCACGAAGTGCGGGCGACAATGCGCTAGGATAGGCTGGCTATTGACATCCAGTGATTTGACGACCAGCAGGAAGAGGCATCCTACGACACAAAAAGATCCAACTGACAGTTTAATTAATTTCACGAATTGACCACTTTTATCATGTAACTAGTTGAGGATTTAACCCGTTAAACAACTAACTGATGGGTCAAAATATGCCCATTTTATTGGGAGCCTTACCGATGTGTGGTTAAATCTAACTTATCTATCAGCTGCACAAATGTATCGTTTCGAAACATGTGTTTGAAAATTTCTCGAATGATTTCGTAAAAAAATCTTACAACCGAAACAAAACCAGAGAAAAGGATACTGTGTAATGAATGGTACACTACATGAACGCTGAATGATTCGCGCATCAAGTAATAAACTATTGAAAAGCACAGTACTATTATCATCTCTCATCTTAAAATTCTTGCTATCTAAAGTATGCAACAGTAAAAATTGGAAATTAAGAAACCGCAGCTGGAAAAATTCACATGAATAATTCTGGCCCGAAATGTTGCAACAGTCAGTCCGAATTAAGTATGAATGTGATTGGTTGTAATAAACAGAAGAATTGCGAAAAAATACTATGAACTTTTGAATCCTGTACGAACATTGGTGAATTTAAGCTTGTATCGTCAGAAAAAAAATTTTCTACACGATAGCGTAGTAGTATTTGAAGAAAATGTACTAAAATATTTTCTGTAGGTTAGAAATAAGTGCCCTTTTTCTGGCAATTATTTTTATACAGCAATTTTCGAGTTAGTTTAATTTTCTGTGTGGTCATCGATAAACCTTTAAACGCTCATCAAACAGTGTATCATTTTTACAGGGCTGGACATGATTCTGGTCTGCTTTATGCATTGCTTTCCACGTCCAAAGATTTTTCGATGTTTCTAAGCCGCTGCGGAATAAATCTTTAACGTATTAAGAACGAAACGATAATGTAACGACGAGTTTTTTAAATACTAATGCATCGCTTGAACTGCAACGCATTTTTACGAAACACAGTTTCACGTAAAAACGCGAGATTTTTCGAACGTGAAAGGACAAAAGATTTTTGCAAACGTTTCTTACAGTTACCATAACAATATTTTTATTATTATTTGTGTCACTTTAAATCGTCTCAGCTCGAACTATTCGCTTAAAACAGGACTTTTATGTGCAATTTCAGACTGCTATATCGCGGAACGGATAAAG
The DNA here is from genome assembly GCF_021461395.2 of Schistocerca americana. Classification (NCBI taxonomy): domain Eukaryota; kingdom Metazoa; phylum Arthropoda; class Insecta; order Orthoptera; family Acrididae; genus Schistocerca; species Schistocerca americana. The sequence goes on along the minus strand of NC_060120.1, from coordinate 119,148,088 downwards.
CTTACATAAAACAACAGAACGCCCATTAGTTACATGTATTTGTCCATCTCCTTACAAAATTTGAACTGATCTGCACAAATCTGAAACAAAGGAGTGCCGCGCTTAAAAAATTCAGAAAAACGTGTTTCCCCACATAAAAGCCGAATGAAGTTCGATTAGAGAAACCGAGCTTCCAATTTTATCATAATAATGAATTTTTTTATTTATCTGATTCACTTTAAACCGTTTCCGCGCATACAATACACGTAAGAACCAACTTTACCTGCCACATTTAGTTCGATTTCATCGTGTTTCAATAACGGATAAAGATTACTCGATTTAAAACATTCTTTGTGATTGTCAATTTGTGTACCTTCGTGCGAAGTTTGAACTGACTGAAAAATCTTCCGGGAAATTGTGTTTTTGTACTTAAAATCCGATTGGTGCACATACGAATGGTGCCATTAGCTAAGCATTAATTTCAGCACAATTAACATCTTTTACAAAATACATTAATCGATTCGTGCAACTTGCCTAAGTGCTAGCTCCGGTTCGTCGTTCAAACCTACTTAATATACTGTAACACAGCTACAGTAAGCTAGATTTTCGAATGGCTATACGTATGATAGCTGTTCTGGGCTAAATCAAAAACTTTTTATGCCATATTTCTAGCTCTAATACCAACCGAGCAACAAGACACCCCCTCCCCCCCTCTCAACCCAAACTGCGACTCCTCGTGCGGCCATTTCATACATATTTGTTACAGCATATGCGCTATAGTTTTATTTTTGACCGATCGGGTGATGCTACGGGAATTATATTAGGAAATGAGACGCTTAAAGTAGTAAATGAGTTTTGCTAGTTGGGGAGCAAAATAACCAATGATGGTCGAAGTAGAGAGGATATAAAATGTAGACTGGCAATGACAAGGAAAGCGTTTCTGAAGAAGAGAAATTTGATAACATCGAGTATTGATTTAAGTGTCAGGAACTCGTTTCTGAAAGTATTTGTAGGGAGTGTAGTCGTGTATGGAAGTGAAACGTGGACGATAAATAGTTTGGACAAGAAGAGAATAGAAGCTTTTGAAATGTGGTGCTACAGAAGAATGCTGAAGATTGGATGGGTAGATCACATAACTAATGAGAAGGTATTGAATAGAATTGGGGAGAAGAGGAGTTTGTGGCACAACTTGACTAGAAAAATGGATCGGTTGATAGGACATGTTCTGAGGCATCAGGGGATCACCAATTTAATATTGGAAGGGAGCGTGGACAGTAAAAATCGTAGAGGGCGACCAAGAGATGAATACACTAAGCAGATTCAGAAGGATGTAGGTTGCAGTAGGTGCTGGGAGATAAAGACGCTTGCACAGGATAGAGTAGCATGGAGAGCTGCATCAAACCATTCTCTGGACTGACGACCACAACAACAACATGAATTATAACGTTTGGCTGTCAGCAAATTTTTTTAACTTTTTTTTAGATTCGTTACTTGTATTCTAAAAAAATACAGCAACTCCAGCCAGATCAGTCTCATTGGTGGAGCTGAAAGGAATCGTAAACTGCGCCATGTAAACTAAATTCGAGTGTTATTGCAACATAATGCACTGAATCTATGGAGATGTTGTAGGGATATCAAAAGTAGTTACTTAACTAACAGGAGAATTTACGACACGCTAGCTCTATGAATACATTTGAGTTGACATGGAAGACTACATCACTGTCTTAAACCCTTTTTAATCCGAGCGCTTCGTTCTTCGTCGTGCACTCTTATTATTTCCTCTTGACTCTTACATATATTGTATATTACCCATCTCTCCCTATATGTTATCCCTATTTTTCTCAGAATTTCGAACATCTTGCACCATTTTACATCGTCGAACTCTTTTTCCAGGTTGGAAAATCCTATGAATGTGTCTCTGGTGCCTTTACCTTTCCTGAAGCCAAACTCCATTCTTCTGTATATTATTCTTGTCAGCAACTTGGATGCATGAACTGCTAAGCCGATTGTGCGATAATTCTCGCACTTGGCAGGTCTTTCAGTCTTTGGAATTGTGTGGGTGATATTTTTCTGAATGTCAGAAGGTATGTTGCCAGACTCATACATTCTACACACCAACGTGAATAGTCGTTTTGTTGCCACTGTTAAATCTGTACATCGAAGTAGGCAAGCAGAAGTCTACAAGGACTTAAGAAATTTTGCTGGAATGTTATCTGTCCCTTCTGCCAGATTTGATCTTGAGTCCTCCAAATCTCTCTTAAATGCTGATTCTAATACTGGATCCTCTATCTCTTCTAAATCGACTCCTGTTTCTTCTCCTTTCACATCAGGCTATTCTGCAGTCAGCTCGAAATGTCAGTTTTCAATAGTGTTCCTCGAAAAGAACATCGTCTTCCCTCCAGGGATTTCCATTCGAATTACTATACTAGTGTAATCCGACAGTTGTAAAAGATTACTCACCATACAAAGTGACTCTCATGAACAGATTAATTAATTACTCTGTCAATTTGATATCAATGACATTCCACTGAGTGGAGGAAAATTAGGTCCAGTCATAAGATGCATATAGATTTATGTGGACACCTGATATTTAAGCAAAGGACTTAAAGGTGATTTGTGATTCTTAAAAGAAAGCGTACCACATCTCCCAGTTCACCTATGTTTCAATTACTTCGTGTTCGTAGAGTCTAGTTGTTATAGTTGTTTGGTGCTTAGGCCTCGGCAATGAAGTTATGGTCTAGAAGAGGAAGGTGGTTGAAATTTGCCTGGGAAGTGACATGGAGTATGTGGAGATAGATGGAGGGGGGGGGGGGGGGACTTAATGATGGAGGTGTGGTAGCCAGCTAAAAGTTCGGATGTGAGTTGACAGCCAGTATGAGGCTAACGTTGGGACTTACGAGTGCACGCGAGTCATGCAAACGCACAGTTCGGTCTCGCAGCACAACGATATTTTTTAGCTAAGAACACAACACTGTTAATTAACGCGTAATAGTATATTAAATTGGACTGGTGGAAAATGGGAAGAAATGCAATTAACTTTAACGTCAAGAGACATGAAGCACTACTTCAATTTGAGAATCGTTAGGCGTATGACACATCGTGCTGTAAGTGGCCTGCTGTTAGAACGACCATCCCGGGTGCCTAATTCCGCCTCTGTTACTCCCTCAAAACGACGTCAGATATTACCTGAAGCACTGGGTTCAAATGATTCAAATGGCTCTAAGCACTACGGGACTTAACAGCTGTGGTCATCAGTCCCCTAGAACTTAGAACTACTTAAACCTAACTAACCTAAGGACATCACACACATCCATGCCCGAGGCAGGATTCGAACCTGCGACCGTAGCAGTCGCACGGTTCCGGACTGCGCGCCTAGAACCGCGAGACCACCGCGGCCGGCGAAGTACTGGGAGTTCGCTTACTCACGATAGAGGAATGCACTGGTACGCTCGCTCTATCGATTCAGTTCTGGTAATATGTGCCACCCTTTTCGGGGAAACCTGGTCGCTCGCAGTTGCTTTAGTGCTGAAGTATAGATCGCTAACAAGCGAATCGTAACTCAGCTACCTGCAGAGATAATGTTCACCACTTTTCGTTGCTTTGCCTCAGTTTTTTTAAAAAAATCTAAAAGCGGGCATTTCCGTAAAAAGCTTTATAATAAACTGACGTGAAAAAAGTCATGTAATAGCGGTGTGCACATACACAGATGGCAGTGGTATCGCATACGAAAGGTATAAAGGGGCAGCGCATTGGCAGAGTTGTCATTTGTACTCAGGTCATACGTGTGAAAATATTTCCGAGGTGATTACAGTCACAGGACGGGAATTAACAGACTTAGAACGCGGAATGGTAATAGGAGATAAGTGCATGGGACATTCCATTTGGGTAGTCGTTACGGAGTTTAATATTCCGATATCCATAGTGTTAAGAATGTGCCGAGAATACCATATTTCAGGGATTACCTCTCACCACGGGCAACGCACTTAGCATCAGCCTTTACTTAGCGACCGAGATCAGCGGCGTTGGCGTAGGGATGTTAGTGCTAACACAAGCGACACTGTGTGAAATAAACGCAGAAATCAGTGTGGGGCGTACGACGAACTTATCCGTTATGACATTGCGGCGAAATTTGAGTTAATGGGCTATAGCAGCAGACGACAGACGCGAGTGCCTTCGCTTAGAACACGACGTCACCTGCAGCTCCTTTCCCGGGATCGTCACCATATCCGTTGAACCGCAGACGGCTGAAAAACCGTGGTCTGTTGAGATGAGTTCCGACTTCAGTTGGAAGGAGCTGATGGTAGGTTTGGAGTGTAACGCAGACCTCACCAAGCCATGGACCCAAGATGTCAGCAAAGCACTGTGCTAGCTTTTGATTTGTCCATAATGGTGTGGACTGTGTTTACATGGGTCCTGAACCGATCATTGACTGGTAATGCTTATGTTCACCTACTTGTAGACTATCTGCAGCCAGTCATGGACCTTATGTTCCCAAAAAACGATGGATTTTTTATGGATGACAACGCATCGTGTCACCGGGTGTGACGTAACAAAATAAAAGTGATGTTGTTATTCAATGGAAAAGTTGGAATCTGAGATTTCGCTTACTGTTTCATCAATCACAATTGGTGTAAGAATCATGGATTGACCATTCTCATAAAATATTGCATTATGAAATGTGAATAGTCTTTACTTGCAGTTTCGCGTGGCTTGAAGCAGTCACAGCTAGCGTGCTATGGATAAGAAATTGCATTATCGTCTTTCTAATTACTTCATGATTATAGATACGATCATACCCGGTCGTGAAGTTATTCTTATGACAAAACAATTTCCTGAGGGACCAGAAAGTTCTTAAGGGCGCAAAAACAACTGTAACTTCACACAAAAGGGAAATTCAATATTAAAGCTAATGAAAGAAGACGATAAAACAGTTTTCATTTTGTCAATGTAATACGCACATTGGACTGTTGATCTTGGCATCTATAATCTTAGAAAAATGCATAATTAAAATGAAAATAGTACTGAGGAGATGATAGGAATGAGCACTGCTAAATGATTCAATATTTCCAGAACAAATATTTATTACAACTAAGACATATGTCATGCCTTAAGCTTAGTACTACAATGCCGGTAGATTTTTATGTCCGTTTCATGTCCATAGCGCGCTCTTTTATATAGCCATTGTCCTCTTTGAGTCACTCGTGCGTCGTCACGATAAGTTATAACAGTTCTTCTTTTTACACTTGATTCAAACTTAGACGGGACACGTTTTATACATTTAGTAAAAAGTTAGATCAGACCGCCACAAATCTGCGTCCGTCTTACCTAAGAAAAACAGTACAAGTCTTTTGCGCTCAAGGCTTCATTTGTTCTCCAGCGAACAAAATAGGGAAGGATCGCATATCCATCCGTATTCTACTGTTTATGTTGTTGCCCAAAGACGACGAATTACATTATTTAGGAAATACCATCATCGTTATGCGACGCCTTATTATACAGTAATCATTCCTTATAAACAAGTATTTGCCTTCTGGCTATTTGCTGTTTTAATGGAGCCAAAGACAGCGAATATCACACGGGCCACAACTGTTCGCTATTCTTTTGAAGAACACTGTGGACAATTCGAGCGTATGATTCAGCCACCCAAATCGCCCGACATGAATCCAATCGAACACTTCTGGGACATAATCGAGAGGTTAGTCTGTGCACATCGAAAAAGTTCAAAGAAGGGCAGCACGTTTTGTATTATCGAGAAATAGGGGAGAGGGCGTCACTGAAATGATACAGGATTTGGGATAGACATCATTTAAAAAAAAAGGCGTTGAAGAGCAATCTTCTCACAAAATTTCAATCAGCAACTTTCTCTTCCGAATGTGAAAATATTTTGATGACGCCGACGTACATAGGGAGAAACGATCACCATGATAAAATACGGGAAATCAGAGGTCGTACGGAAAGATACAGGCGTTCGTTTTTTCTGCGCGCTAACGAGACTGTAACAATAGAGAATTGTGAAGGTGGTTCGATTAACCCTCTGCCAGACACTTAAATGTGATTTGCAGAGTATCCATGTAGATGTAGATGTAGATGTAGATCCTGCACCGGCAAAACTTCGGCCGTAGAAGAAGCATTTCTCAGTATTTCTGCAGGGGGCTCCTAACAGCTTTTTGACTCCGTGCCGTCTCGAGTTGCTGCACTGTGCCGGGAAAGAGTAGGTAGGATATCATATTAAGAGGTATCCCACAACTTTTTCCGCTTCAGTATAAAGGAATATTGGTGAGACGTAGCCTCCGCCATGCATTGTACAACGACTTGCGGGGAATTTGTGAAGATGTAGAATCGACTGCTTTCAAGGTCTACTATGTTTCCAACAGCCATTGTAAATCCAAATGTAGCCCCGTAGAAGAATCACCGCTTGTATTAAAAGCGCGTGGAGCACCAATTTCACAACTTCGTATTATGTACATTTTGTGGTGTCACCGCCAGACACCACACTTGCTAAGTGGTAGCCTTTAAATCGGCCGCGGTCCGGTAGTATACGTCGAACCCGCGTGTCGCCAGTGTCAGTGATGGCAGACCGAGCGCCGCCACACGGCAGGTCTAGGGAGACGTCCTAGCACTCGCCCCAGTTGTACAGCCGACATTGCTAGTGATGGTTCACTGACAATTACGCTCTCATTAGCCGAGACGATACTTAGCATAGCCTTCAGCTACGTCATTCGCTACGACCTAGCAAGGCGCCATTGTCAATTCCTATTTATCTTGTGATGCATATACAGTCAGACCGATGTTCACCAATTATGGATTAAATTTAAGTATTCCTGAAGCTACGTACTTTTCTTGATAGTATTATTACTTTACCTGTTCAAGCCCTCACGCCAGCCTGCCTGACCTTAAACGCGTGCCTTTCGGCTACCCGTCACTGTGGATTGGCTGCCTTGCCAGTCCACAACACATTTAATGCAGTTTCCAATTGCTAATTTCGAGCAGGCACTAGTATAACAATTTCTCAGCTCAGAGTTTTCCAAACTGGGCGTCCCGACACCCCATGGGTGTCGAGTAATAAAATCAAGGGTATCGCGAGACTAGGAAATTCAGAACGTAAAACAAACGAAAAACTTGCAATAACATATACAGAAAACCCTTTTTCGTTTATGTAACTATAGACTACGTATTAAACGAGTCATCCGAATGTTGAGCTCCACTATTCTGTGCGTGTAAAGGTTCAAATGGCTCTGAGCACTATGGCACTTAACATCTGAGGTCATCAGTCCCCTAGAACTTAGAACTACTTAAACCTAACTAACCTAAGGACATCACACACATCCATGCCCTAGGCAGGATTCGAACCTGCGACCGTAGCGGTTGCGCGGTTCCAGACTGAAGCGCCTAGAGCCGCTCGGCCACAGCGGCCGGCTCTGTGCGTGTAGCTTCAATTATGGCACTGTACATCTCTCTTCTGCTGGATTACAATGGCGCTATCTGCCGCCCCATGTCTTAGCAAGCTCTTCGATTGGTAATATTAGAAGGTAGCACACTTTTCCTCCAGTCTGTTTCTTTGTTTCATTGGTGACATATGTCATTATTTTCCTTCTTTTAACAAGATGTAATTTACAGAAGTCATCAGACATTGATACATTTATTGTCGGAAAGAGACCTTCGGCAGTTTGTGAAACATCAGGTGCAGAGCAACAGTAAAGCAATATTTTGAATATTCAGTAGATACAAAACAAGAATCAGAATAGGAATAAGGACAGTAACTGGTTGTATCAGATCTATCCTTCTTCACCGGTTACCAAGTCTAAGCCACATTGCCTGCCAGATTTTCGAAGACAGAATGCGCTTCTCAAGGAATGCGAAAAATTTGTTGTAATTTCTCAGGTCCTAGTCCACTCTGACATGCCTGCTCCTAAAATGGGCCGATTAAACCCCAAACAGTCACCTATCATATTGACAGAATCGCTACAAGCAATAGATTTCAGCGTGAGCAGAAGGTGGTAGAAACGTGGAAAAATGTTGCCCATGAGGAATATCACGCCCTATTAAGACCTGGCTGTTGACCAGCCGACATGGAATTACTACTACATGCTTGCAAAACAATTAACAGGATTTGTACAATCCATGGGATATGTGCAGATGGGGAAAGGCTGCATCTTCCTCAGGTGAGTGTGGCAAAGAACGTCAGACCATCAAAATGGTTCAAATGGCTCTGAGCACTATGGGACTTAACATCTGAGGTCATCAGTCATCTTGAACTTAGAACTACTTAAACCTAACTAACCTAAGGACATAACACACATCCATTCCCGAGGCAGGATTCGAACCTGCTACCGTAGCAGTCGCGCGGTTCCGGACTGAAGCGCCTAGAACCGCCCGGCCACAGCGGCCGGCGTCAGACTATCAAACTTAAACTGTAGTAGACAAGCTTACCCAGTAAATCTAGAAGGTTTCTTTCAATTGACAAAGGGCATCTCTTGAACAGATTGAAAATTTAGGTCTAAATTTGTAGATTTAGTCCTTTAGCTCTATTTGTTCGTAAAATCATGCGAGCCACATATGTAAGTTGTAGTTCAGTTTGTATATGCACATGGTAAAGAAAAACAACAGTTAAACAGTGCGTCTGAAACATCTGTTCCGCGCCATTAAGTAGTAGCAAGAACACGGAAGTGAGACTGTATAAAGAACAATGCTTAAGAATGGTGTGGTTGAGAAAAACAAAAGAATGTAATTTTGAAATGTTTCGATGGACATGTATACGGGCAGTTAGTAATAAAATACGACCATTGATTAGCGACCATTATCTGTGTACAACATTTCTATCCATTATATCAAAAGAGGTATAAAGTTTATAAATTTTGTGTCGGTACACTCCACTTATCGAAGTGGAAAAATTAAATTAAATTCAGTTTCAACAAAAGAAGTACTATTTTGAGTTACAACAAAATGAGTATTATTGCCAACTGAAACTAAGTTACCCACATACACTAGATTTTATGTGTCTGATTTCTTTTCTGAGATACTGAATAGCTGGGTTTCATCCTCCATGCATGGCGATTCTTCAGCTCGGCTCAACTTCCTTTGAGTGGCCACTCTCGTATATGGTCTCGTGTTACCGATCGCCTCTGGCACAAAAAAACAACAATAATATATATGAAGATGAAACTTTCCGATCTCACGGATATAGATTTTGCCGTAGTTAATTATGTGAACTCTGGTTATTCCTGAAGTGCTGTGTATATGGGTTTACATACTTTGAAGTCTGTTGTTCCGAAAAGATTAGTACTGCAGTGGGGCCTTTGTACCGCATAACACTCAGCTCATTTAGTGGTTGAAATATTTTCTCTGTCATTTCGGGACATCCTAATGTTATAAGGTTCGTTAATTGTCTTCTTCTCCACAACTGCCAAGACGGTTGTCGATCAGTCCCAGACGACGTAAGGATTTTTGAAAACGACTAATACTGAGTTTCATTCATGCAGTGATTCTATACAGCACTCTTGGCACCGTTTTCTTCATGTAGTACTGGGTAACCCATAAAATTTCTCGGCTACATTAGCTGCGAAGATAAGCTCAACCGAAGCGTCTCACGTTTTACATTACTGCGCTGAAACGACTGGTCAAGAAGCAACAAAAGCCCACTAAACGTAAGATGGTTGTGTCTATAGCCTGTGGAAAGTAAAATATTCACCTAATTACAGTTTGGCTTCTGGGATTTTTGAAAGTGGACACCCACCAATAAAAGCGTGAAAAAGTATGCTTTCACTTAGTTCTTTTAGATTACGTCACCCTCTCATCAGCCAAAATTAATATTCCTGTTGTTGATGTGGTCTTCAGTCCAGAGACTGGTTTGATGTAGCACTCCATGCTACTCTATCCTGTGCAAGCTTCTTCATCTCCGAGTACCTACTGCAACCTACATCCTTCTGAATATGTTTAGTGTATTCATCTCTTGGTCTCCCTCTACGATTTTTACCCTCCACGCTGCCGTCCAAAACTAAATTGGTGATCCCTTGATGCCTCAGAACATGTCCTGTGCCAGAAATTTCTCTTCTCCCTAATTCTGTTCAATACCTCCTCATTAGTAATGTCAGCTACCCATCTAATCTTCAGCATTCTTCTGTAGCACCACATTTCGAAAGCTTCTATTCTCTTCTTGTCTAAACTATTTATCGACCACGTTTCACTTCTATACATGGCCACACTCCATACAAATACTTTCAGAAACGACTTCCTAACACTTAAATCTATACTCGATGTTAACAAATTTCTCTTCTTCATAAACGCTTTCCTTGCCATTTCCAGTCTACATTTTATATCTTCTCTACTTCGACCGTCATCAGTTATTTTGCTCCCCAAATAGCCAAACTCATGTACTACTTTAAGTGTCTCATTTCCTAATCTAATACCCTCAGCATCACCCGATTTAATTCGACTACATTCCATTATCCTCGTTTTGCTTTTGTTGATGTTCATCTTATATCCTCCTTTCAAGACACTGTCCATTCCGTTCAGCTTCTCTTCCAGGTCCTTTGCTGTCTCTGACAGAATTACAATGTCATCGGCGAACCTCAAAGTTTTTATTTCTTCTCCATGGATTTTAATTCCTACTCCGAATTTTTCTTTTGTTTCTTTTACTGCTTGCTCAGTATACAGACTGAATAACATCAGGGATGGGCTACAGCCCTGTCTCGCTCCCTTCCCAACCATTGCTTCTCTTTTCATACCCTTCAACTCTTAGAACTGCCATCTGGTTTCGGTACAAATTGTAAATAGCCTTTAGCTCCCTGTATTTTACCCCTGCCACCTTCAGAATTTGAAAGAGAGTATTGCTGTCAACATTGTCAAAAGCTTTCTCTAAGTCTACAAATGCTAGAAACGTAGGTTTGCCTTTCCTTAATCTATTTTCTAAGATAACTCGTAGGGTCAGTATTGCCTCACGTGTTCCAACATTTCTACAGTATCCAGACTGATCTTCCCCGAGGTCGGTTTCTACAATATTCACGTACGAAGTAAAAATAAACGTTTCCACGTTCTGTTGAGGTACAGCACACCAGTGTTCTTCGTATAATGTAGCCAGAGACGAATTTCGAAATCACTGATGAATCATCAGGAACTCCATTTTTTTGGCATATAAGGACGCAATGCATTGCAGTGCTGTACCTACGGATTTGTCGTTCGATACATGATCTGCAAATCCTTTGCATCATTGTTCTCAACACAGTTTAATGATATAACTGCATAGGCTTCCGCGGCAAGAGTTGGTTGACGTAAATTCTCTGGGTATGCTACCGTCTCATACAGTAAAAGACTATTACTTGTGAAACCAAAGCTTCAGCCAGCAATAGATCTTTATATGACGTGGTACCATACACAGAAAACTTTTGTCGCGTATTTTAATAAGTTTAAATATACAAATTTTTTCTCTATCACACTTCAGTTTTTGACCCCGGTTTGACGCTCTTTTTATGTCTACTTTGCGGAGTTTGTGCAAGTGAACGGTTGGCAAAACCGTAAGGAATTAGGTTAAGATGACTAAACTTTATCTTCTGCCCCTATCGATGTCATTTTATGCAACCAGCAATGTTATATCTAGCCTTAGAAACCATGCGCGAGTTTTTCATACTCTCTCGCTCGGTACGCACAAACTGTTAGTCCTAGAGAATCAATACATCGTTTTCTGTAGGAAATTTAATGTAGCCAAATTTTGTACTGGGATTTCGGTAGAGGCCGTAGTTTCCGAGTTATTCAAGAAAAATGTACAAAAGTGAGCTTCAAAGGCACCCTAACTCCCACACTCCGACACTCAGCCCCCCCCCCCCCCCCCCCCCCCCCCCCCCCCCGCCAGGGACTCAGCCCTCAACCAGTCAGGGCTTCTAGTTGTTGTTCATGGCACTACCTCCACCCTCTGTACAAAAATTTGCGACCGCACGAATTCCACATTCGAACTTTTTGGATCCTCATTGACTGGCCTTATTACGCCACCGGCTTAGTCGAGCACTTACAAATTGTAAAATTGACATTTGTCTAAATTTTACATAATTATGTTGTTAATTTTAACTGCATAAAATAAACAATCACATCGTTATATTCGTCAGACCTTCTGACTACGAAATTACCGCGCATGTAAGTGTTCAGTTTGGATCGAATTGTTAACGTAATTAGTTTTAGCATAATGTTTATAAAAATCTTTTTTCTTCATTACCCTCTCCATCAGATTTAAATTAATATTGTTAATGAAATAGCGGAATATTTTTGGTGTAATAGCCCAATCAATAGAGATCAAAACAGGTGGAATATCGCGAACAGTTCGTCTAGTCGGAAAGTTTTGTAAAATGGTAAGAGGGAGTGCCGCGAACAACGTACTAGAAATCCTGACTGGTAAGAGATGAGTGTGGAGGTGAAAGTGCGTCTGAAGGTCACTTTTGTACATGTGTATGGAATAAACCGGAAAGCGTGACCTCCAGGGAAAACGTATCCGAGTACAAAATTTGTTCATTTTTTCTGCAGCACTAACAGTTTGCGCATAACGAGTTAGAGCATGTGAAAATTTCGTGCTTGGTTTTTGAAGGCCAGAAATAACATAGAATTGCGTCGGTAAGGGTCGTTAAACCACCCTTTATAAAATACCGTTGTCATCCAATACTGACAGTAATATGGCTAGTATGATAGTATTTCAGAAGTTGATGTATTAAGTTCAAATAGACGCCACGCAACCTGGCATCGTAAAACTGGATTTATAGGAACATATTGTCGTCGACCGTAAGTCTTCGGAAGTCTTCACGTCAATGCCGTTATTTATCTGTTACATCGATGGCTGCGTGCAACGCGATACCCATCATCAATCAACTCAAGAAAGCTGCTGAAAACAAATAACTTGGCTCTAAAAAATTGAGGAGTTGTACTGACAGATCAACAAACTCAGCTTTGACCTACATTCCAGAGATTTATCACTGGCAGATATGCAGTAAGAAAGCGACGAATCGGAGGCATAAGATCATTAGTGTTACTAAAGAAACGACATCGATGAAGGAAAGGAGCTACGTGGCTTCAGAAGAGGTTAAGGCACAATAACCCATATCTCAGAGCGATGTAGTGAGCACGAATCACCTCTTTTTGTCTAGGATTAACAGATTATGAAATAAGTTCTGACTCAGTTACAACAAGATTTGTATCAACAGTCACTGGGATACAAGGCATGGATTCAATATGTGTTAGTTTGCTAAAGAATTTAGTACATAAATGCTGCAGCTTTCATTAAACTTTATCAGGCTAGTGTATTGAAATAAGAGCAAAACAACTCACAGCAGTTCTAGATGAAATCCTCAGATTTCGAAACTGGTACAAAAAGTGAAACACGCTTTAATAGAACGCACTTCAAGCTCTAGATGGTGAAGACCTAACCTATCTATCATCCCTATTCACAAAGTGTAACTGAGGCCACAGAGGCATGGTCTTTTCCGAATGTACTTCTAACCATAGAGCAATAGTGGTAGTTGGAGTCCAAGGTTTTTGTTAATCATCCCTTTCGCGTTCTGGTGGTGATATTCCATAGAAACTTCCATGCCCTAGCACGTATATCTTTATATCTAACAGAGAAGTGAAATACCACTTTTCATAGATTTAGTTTTAAAAATCTTTTGGTATAACGAAATATTTTCAGAAAAATTTTCATCCCCTATTTCACTCTCTTAGAGGTTGGATTGCCAAAACCAGTGGAACATGTATTTTTATTTCCAACTGGGAAGTCAAATACCAGATGTACCTTTACAAATGCTTTAGTAGGTCTTTAATAATGATTTATTTTGGAAAAAGGTTTCGCTCAGTATTTTATATCCTTAGTGGTTGAATTCCAAAATGTGTTGAAACACGTATTTCTTTATTTCTGACTGAGACACCAAATACCACGATAGATGGCGCTGATGAATAGAAGTTCCTCTGATCAAGTGCCGTGCGTTTATAAAATGAGTTTTATCTTAATAATATGAATATTTATATATGTGTCTGGAGAGAGAGAGAGATTGATTTTTGATTGAGATTTTTACTTTAAGTCGTAACTGGTGCCTGAATTTTGGTTGCTGCCTCCTTGAATGATCAGCTTCTGCACTCGTTGGTGAAGTATTACAATTTGGAGGAAGTTATTGTTCTTTAAGGTTTAAAATACGACTCTGTTAGTTACTTGGCCGTATTGCGGATGGCTTTGAGCCCAAGTTTTCGTAGCTTTTCATACCGAAGGGACCATTGTTGTAAGTAAATAAGATCAAACAGCAATCTGCTTTTCGTGAGAAAAGGAGATTGCTTGGCACACAGACTTTCTTAAAATTACATGTCCTGCTACATCAAAATTGGTCAGTGGAGTTCAGCACCATACTATTGTACAAAAACGTAATCCAATTACTCTAATTAAGAAATTTTGAGAGGTTGTTACTTATTGAATGAACACTATAGAGAACTCATTTTTTTTCCTGTATTTTAGTGAACTGTCGATTGATAGACGGCGACGACAATAAAGTTCACCACCTTTTCCACTAAAAACTATTTCTATTCTTCACTTCCTGAAAATTTGTATACATACATGTTTGGCAACGCTTACACATACTTTACTCGGTTTTATCACTAAAATGTCAATCTCCATTAAATGTAACAATACATTCTGAACGACGGCCTAGCAACACGTCCTCTTTCCACAAGATACAGATTAACGGTCCTCTTTTTTTTTTTTTTTTTTTTTTTTTTTAAAGCCGGCCCGTGTGGCCGTGCGGTTCTAGGCGCTTCAGTCTGGAACCGCGTGACCGCTACGGTCGCATGTTCGAATCCTGCCTCGGGCATGGATGTGTGTGATGTACTTAGGTTAGTTAGGTTTAAGTAGTTCTAAGTTCTCGGGGCCTGATGACCACAGATGTTAAGTCCCATAGTGCTCAGAGCCAGCCATTTTAAATAAATCAATTGTCTTTTTTTTAGAGTCCACACACAAAGATTCACAACTACTATCGTTGCGGGGATTTCGCGCTAAAGAGTTTGTTGCTGTCCAGCTGCGCTTCGCTTCACTTCAAGTACTTTTTGAATCAAATTTATATTTACGGTATTTACATACATTACTGAGTTCTCGCAATAAAATCAGACACAAATTAGTTTAAAAAAAAGGGACAGTGAGGCTCACATAACATTACACGTTCCTTCTATGTTACAGGCTGTGTGATTGATGGATCGCACTGTAAGTAGCAGAATAGTCCGATATTCATGCCGGGAACAAGTCGGGATGGTGTTTGTGGCGGCCAAGCAGATGGAAACGATCGAGAGGCAGCACGGTCATACCAAAACAAGTACCCTCACAGAAACCAATCACATCACACAACATTTGAAGCCCTTTTTGGACGGCTGTGTGATCATGGGTCTTTTCAGACAGACGAACGTGCAGGGAGGAGGGGGACTGTGCATATGCCATATTTGGAAGACCAGGTTCTACAGGATGTCCTGTATAACCTCGTCCTGTTGCTGTATACAGAGAAGATTATGCGTCAAAATTTATAGAAATTAGGCAATTGTTTCAAAGGAGCACGCGCAACAAAATGGTTTCCATTTAGGATAAAGGGTAAACATGAGTTTACTGCCATTTAGGAAATATATTAGAAACTTAAATATGGATATGTGCGTCAGAAATGGAGTCCTATTATTTTATTACGTCACATTTCATCACTTCGTTCACTATGAGGTATTCTTCTATGATTTCCGGGTTCCAAATGCGACCTGCCTCTTCGTGACTATTAGTGCCACTGATGACTTGTTATATCTTTGAGGTAATGTTCTTAAACCAGTTGTTCTCCTTGATTTCTTTTCATTTAACCATCATTTTGATATTTTCATTGGCTGGTAGGTACGCTTCTTGACGAAAATTTTTTTCGCACCTTCTGAATTTGTATGTTACACACAACTTACTGTATCTCTCTCAAACTTTCATACATTTGAAAACGTTTCCCATGTCTCCTTTCAGCAAGACAGGATTACTCTACGTTCGTCTATACAAGAGAGTCTCAGAAGAAACAAAACGGTGTTTGTGATTTGTTGCATTATTCTTATCCCCAGTTTACTTTCCCTGATTTCTCAGGGTCGCTTCTAAACAGGAATGGTGATTAGGACCTAGCCGAGGTGGGGCAGCCCGTATACCTGAACTATTCAAATAACAGTATCGCAGGTGCAACCACAACAGTAGGGCTGTCCTAACATGTGTGGCCTCAAGAGGGGCAGCGGCATTTTCTGTAGTTGCGGGGGCAATAGTCAGGGTGACTGATCGAATCTGGACTTGTCACATTAACAGATATGGCCTCGCTTTGTTGATACAATAAATGGCTGAGGACGAGGGGAAAACTACACTCGATATAATTCACGAACAGCACTACTCTGTGGCTTATTGGCAACATCTTAGGTAAAATATTCCGGAGACAAAACAATAGCCATTCAGACGTTGACGCGAGGGCAAACTAACAGGGTGAGGTTTGTTAGACTCCTTAATCTGGTACGTAGGTTAGATAATTCAAAGAGAGAAATGGATAGGTATAAGTCAGATTTAGTGAGAATTTCTGATGTGCCATGGTAGGAAGAACAAAATTTCTAGCCAGCATAGTACGGTCCATAAACACGAAACAGCAGTGATGCAGAAGTTGGTGTATTAATGAATAGGAATCTGTGTAAGCTACTGTGATAGCCACGATATCAATCCCGCAACAAGGGTAGAAATTTAAATCTTAAACATAACTAGGTCCGCAGATGATGAAGACATTGAAAAGAAAATTATTCAGATAGTTAAGTGAGACGAAAATTTAATTGTGATAGATAACTGGAATTCTATCATAGGAAAAGAATGAGAAGGCAAACTGATAGGAGAACGTGAACAGTGGGAAAGAAATTAAAGGGGAAGCCGCCTGCAATTAATCATTGCCAAACTTTGGTTTAAGAATCATGAAAGATATTTTGGACGTGGAAGGGGCCTGAAGACACCTGAAGCTTTCAGATCAAGCTATCTTGTAGAGAGAGAGAGAGATTCGAAATCAGATTTTAAACTAGGATAACAACACGGTAGAATGTGGGCCATGACTGCAATATATTGGTTATGAACAATAGATTAAAATGGGATAAAATATGGAAGATATAGAACTTAGGAGAGGGAACCTACATAAAATGAAAGAAACAGAGATTGTTAAGTGTTTCAAAGGGAGTGTTAGGCAACGATTAACTAAAACGGGGGAAAGGAATACAATAGGAGACGAATTTGCAGCTTGAGAGGTGAAATAGTGGAGACAGAAGGGAATCAAATCTGAAAAAAAAAAAAAAACAAACCCCTAGGACAAATCTGAGGATAACACGTGAGATATTGAATTTGATTGACAAAAGGAGAAAATGTAAAACTCGGGCAAAGGAAGCAAGAGAATGGAAACACAGGCTTCCACAAATGAAGCGCTCAACAGCAAAGCAGGAATGGCTAGATGTGCATCAGAAAATGCTCATGCAATTAAATCAGGAAATGAAACGTTGGAGCTAGTACATGAATTCTACTCCTTCGGTAGAATAAACTGATGATGGTCGAAGCAGGAAGAATATAACGTGCAGACAGGGAACAGCAAGAGAAAAGTTCCGAGATAGAGAAATTTGTAACTACCGAACACAAATTGCAGTGTTGGGAAATGTTTTAGTATTTGTCTGAAATGTAAACTTGTACGACAGTGAACTGTGGATCACAAACAATTCCGACAAGCTGAAAATAGAAGCTTTTGAAATGTGCTGGTCAATAGGAATGCTGAAATGTCGTCGGGTAATTAATAAGGGATACGGGTTGACAGAACACGTAAAGAGGCGTCAAAGAAAAGTAAACTTCGTAATGGAGGGAAATGTGGGGGTGAAAACCGTAACAGAAGATAGAGGCTTGTCAGATGTAAGTGGCTGCAGGTTGCAGTAGTTGTGCAAAGATGAAGAGTCTTGCACAGGACAGAGCAGCGTGGAGATTTGGATCAAACTACTATTCAGTAAAAACACTACAACAACACCATTGGCATTCCATATGACGGCTCTAATGAATAACCTATTCTTTCCCTGCATAAATGAAATCACATCCTCCTCCTGCCGTCTACAACACTTCTGTTGATTCTTCCCATTACTCATCTTACCCTCCATAACATACCCCACGTCAACACAGAAATAACAATCCAAAACGACTGCTATTTAGTAAGACAGACTGGGACAAGGTCAGATACACATCACAAAAACACGCATTACATGATATCGATGGAAGTATCGACTACAGAGCACACATGCTTACAGACATCGTCGCACACACACAGAACAACTGCATACCTACATCAAGAAACACGGAACACCACACTATTCCCTAGACTACAAATCTGACGCAACTCAAACAAGACGACAGAGGAAAACGCAAACTCTATCAAAGAGCGATCTGAAGAAGAGAAAGACAGGTACGACTAAACGCATACCGGCTTGCCAAGGACTGATACAAACCAGAATCACAAAAGACGAGGAAGGACCACTAGAACAGACACGTTGCAGAGCAAACACAGTTAAACATGTTGGGGAACCATACAGAGTTGCAACTGAAAAAAATTAACAGTCCACTAGTTCTAGAAACGCTGCGACAGGATGACGGTGCGATTACTAGGGATGGGAGGCGCACAGCAGAGTTTCTGCTCGGTGAACTCCTGCCTGATGGCATCACAAACACAGACACACGAAAACAAGTATGAGACGAGAACTAGACACCGACTACAACACATCAACTGTCACCTGTCCTTTTGCGCAGAAAGAAGTGACGATAGCGATCTCAGAACTAAAAAATAAAAAGGCACCTGGACCTGACGGTATCCACTCTGAGGTACTAAAACAAATTGCACCGCACATCACCCCATACACCACGACCTTGCTAAACGACGCATTAAGTCTGGGCCGCGTACCTGCAGTGCGGAAAGCCTCGAAGGCGGTTATCATTAAAAGAGCCACAGACAAAGATCCCTCAGACCCAGAATCATTCAGACCAATTTGTCTCATAAACACACTTGCCAAAATACAAGAAAAACTGCTCTGCAAATGACTACACGCACACAGAACACTACAGGGACTAACACCACATCCATTCGGCTTTAGGGAGGGGAAATCAATAGATGACGCAATCAACAGAGCACTACAAACAGTACACAACACACCTGCCAAATAGTCATTAGGCATCACGATTGACATTTCAGGCGCGTTTGACAACTAATGGTGGCCGGCCTTGTTCAAGAGGCTGAGATAAGTGCAGGTGCCGGAGTCTCTGTACAATAGCTTTGTCGACTATCGCAGAGACAGAACAGTCGTGGGCACATGGAAAACCAAAACGTTATCAAGCGTATTAAAAAAGGCTGCCCACAGGGGTCGATCTGTGGCCCAATCTTCTGGGACATAATGATTGCACCGCTGCTACAATTACTAGAGGAGCATAGTCTGACAGATGGAATTGTCGCCTATGCTGTCAGCAAATAACTGTGCCCAGCTAGAAGACAGAGCCAATGGAACACTGCAAACAATAACTCATTGGCGCACAAACAACAAATTCAAGGCAGCAGAAAACAAAACAACACTACTGAAGGGAATCCTGCACAGCAACCCAACAGTCAAACTCTGGGACACAAACATCAAAGGATCATTAGTAACTCGCTACCTTGGAGTACACATAGACGAACGCTTGAACTTTCATGTACACATAAGAATATACACAGACAAAGCAGAAAAGATACGTCATAAACTGGCAAGATTAATTTCGGAACAATTCAGACTGCCCTTGTCAGTCACAGAAACACACCATTGCGCTTTCTTCGAGTCAGTACTGTGCTTCTCATAACACACATCCCCCTACATCTATCCTTCCCCACTTCCAATATCCATTCCCACCACAAACCCAACACATGAATCTCTCTCCCTTCCTACATCCCTATACCTTTTTTCCTCCACCCATGACTCATGTGCCACTACAGTTGTATGCATTACAGCCTGCTGAACAACAATAGCAAGACGACATCTCAATTAACTCTTCTACAAGCTTCACTGTACCAACTCAGGTCAGCTGTGCAGAAGGTCCTGCACAGCTTCCAGGTGACCTGCAGCAACGCCATATCTGGCACCTCCAATTCAACAACCATCTTTCCCTTTAGGTATAGACTTGTTCATAAGTTCAACCATGACCATTTGTGTGAAGTAGTCCCACCAGGTCAGCAACTGGGAAGGAGCTTAATGTCAGGTAGCTCTTTAACGGACCTGCGCCTCCTGGGAGGCAGCGATGAACCTGAACCGAAGGATCTTAATTGTGGTTCCTCTGTATAGAGTCCCACCCGACGGATACAGGAGTAGATCTGGGAAAACCACTGGAAAGGGTGAGTCGTTTGCATAGCTCAGAGGAGCTAACCACCAGATTGTTGGCCGATGGGAGTGGTTCAAAATGGGGATGGAGTGTCTGTTCATGGAATGTAGGCACAGAAAAGGAAATCGTGGGTGGCGGTCAGCGACTTGAAGTTCATTCCAAGATGCTGGCCGCTACCCACAATCTAGTGGCGGGAATCTCTGAACTCTATCCATCATCAGCTTTCTATATTTCACTTTCCAATTTCAATTGTATTAATTTTAAGATTTGTAAAAGCTGCATACCAAAAATAAAAAATAAATAAAACTGAAAAGAGCCCACCCCCACATGGCGGGACCCGGGCAATGGTGTGACTGGAGGCTGGAGTCGAGGTGGTATAACACGGCTACCTCGGACCCCGAACCCAGTCACAGCAGCCAAGAGGCTCTAACAGACCCACCATAAGCACTCAGAGGGTGGATCAGTAAATAAATGGCAGCAAGTGAAAAACACTACTCATCTCATCGCTTTTTTCTCATACCGCAACCTCTCTAATGCCATCCGAATCCACATCCCACACATATAAAATGCTAACAGGTGTTGACAGCATCACTATACTTAGAGATTCGAGAACCACAAACTTCACCTCATCAAGATTACATGTCCCTCCCCGACAGCTCAGTGGTCAGCGCGTGACGGATTGCCATCCTACGGGCCGGGGTTTGATTCTCAGCTGGGTCGGGGATTTTCTCTGCTCAGGGGCTGGGTGCTGTGCTGTCTTCATCATCATTTCATCCCCATGCGGTGCTCAGGTCGCCCAATGTGGCACCAAGGCAGCTGGACCTGCACCATAAGGGGCCTCCTGGCCAATAACGCCAAACGCCCACTTCAATTTCCATCAAGATTAGGTTCACTATTTCTACTTCCTCCAATACATTTATTAAGAGCTATATTTGTTTTAATCGAAGGCTGAAGAATGTTATATCTATATGTACATTTGCATACATACTCTGCAAGCCAGCATATGGTGCGTGGCGGAGGTTACGCTGTACCGCTACTGCTCATTTCTTTCCTTTTGCACTAGCAAATAGAGCTAGGGAATAAATGACTGTTTATATGGCACAGTACGAATCTTAATCTCTTTACTCTTATTTTCGTGGTCTCTACGCGAAACGTACATTGGTGGCAGTAGGATCATTCTGCAGTCTCAAATGGCGGCTCTCTAAATTTTCTCTATAGTGCTCCTCGAAAAGAATATGGGCTTTTCTTTAGCGATTCCCATTTGTGTTATCAAAAATTTCCTCTAACACTTGCATGTCGTTCGAATCTACCAGTAACAAATCCAGAAGTATGGGTCTGGACTGCTTCGATGCCTTCCTTTAATCCGATCAGGTACGGATCCGAGCACCCGAACAATGGGTCGCACTAGTGTCCTAAATGTGGTCTCCTTTACAGATGAACCACACTTTCCTAGAATTCTCTCAATAAACCCAAAAAAATGGTTCAAATGGCTCTGAGCACAATGGGACTTAACTGCTGAGGTCATCAGTCCCCTAGAACTTAGAACTACTTAAACCTAACTAACCTAAGGACATCACACACATCCATGCCCCAGGTACGAATCGAACTTTCGACCGCAGCGGTCGCGCGGTTCCCGACTGTAGCGCCTAGAACCGCTCGGACACTCTGGTCGGCCAATAAATCAAAGTCAATCATTCGCCTTTCCTACTACAATCCTTGCATGCTCATTCCACTTCATTTTGCTTTGCGATGTTATGCCTCAATATTTAATCGACATGTCAACATCAAGTAACACACAAGTAATGCTGTACCCGAACACAATAGGTTTGTTTTTCATACTCATTTGCATAAATTTACATTTTCTACATTTAGAGATTGCTGCAATTCGTCACATTAACTAGAAACTTTGTCTGACATCTTGTTTCCTCCTACAGTCACTCAATGATGACACCTTCTCATACATCAAAGCATCAATGGCAAACAACTGCAGACTGCTGTTTACCCTCTCTGCCAGACCATTTGTGTTTCCTAAACACAACAGCGGTCCTGTCACACTTCTCTGTGGCACTCCTGACGATACCCTCATCCCTCATGAAAACTCGCTGTCGAGGGCACCATACTGGGTTCTGTTACTTACGAAGTCTTCGTGCCACTTACATATCGGGGAACCTACTCCGTACGCTTGTACCTTCGTTAACAGTCAGGAATGTGGCACCGTGTCAAATGCTTTAGTGAAGTATAGATCTATGGAATCCGCCTGTTGCCTTTCACCCATAATTCGCAGGATATATGTGAGAAAAGGATAAGCTGCATTTCATACAAGTAATTCTTTCTAAAACCGTGCTAATTTGTGGACAGAATCTTTTCTCTCTCAAGCAAATTTATTATATTACAACAGAGAATGTTTTCAAGGATTCTGCAGCACACCGATGTTAAAGATACTGGTCTGTAATTTTGTGGGTCCGTTCTTTTACACTTCTTATATACAAGAGTCATCTGCACTTTTTTCCAGTCACTTGGACTTTTGTGCTGGGCGAGAAACCTGTGATAAGTGCAAGCTAAGTAAGGGGCCATTATTATGGAGTACTTTGCAGAACTGAATTGGGATTCCATCAGGACCTGGCAAATTGCTTACTTTCAGTTCTTTCAGTTGTTTATCTACACCAAGGATGCTTATCACAATGTCCTCCATATGGTAGTCTTTTCGTTGTTCAAACATCGGTATGTTTGTGCGATTCTCATGTTTGGACGATTTCTTAAATGTGAAATATAAAACTCTTTTTACTTTTGCTATCTTCTACTACCATACCAGACTGGTCAACGAGTAACTGAATAGAATCCTTAGACCAGCTTAGCGATTTTACTTAGGACCAGAATTTTCCTGGGTTCTCAGCAACATGACGAGGGTAGTTGTAAGCTTCGGGCATCGACCTTTTTACAGTGGAACGTATTTCTGTTAACTTTTGCCTGTCGTCATTTGCTCGTTCTCTTTTGAACCGTGAGTGCAACAGCCTTTAAGGCCAGTTCCCAATAGGGCTGCCGCACGTCAAAACCGCGCGGCAGTGGCGTGGTTGCCATGGAAACGCCGTCAGCGGCGCGGTGCAGCGGCCTCTGCGTCGCAGTTTGACCATGTCGAACCGCTGCCGCGCTCCAGGTGCGTGCCGCCAATCACAGAACGCGCTGACCGTGACGTCAGGTATGGAACCCCAGGCCACACGAACTTTCGCCGAACCGCTGGCGCGGACGCGGCGACAGCTATGAAATACTTATCATCCGATTCCAAGGAAACTATTCGGTAGAAAAATTTGATTCTTTGGCATGTTACAGCCTGATGTCTTCTCTCGATAAAGGACCGAATTTCTTTTCGTTATTCGTCGTGGTTACTTGCTGTATCACATTTACGTAAACCTTTACACGAAATTTTAATGAGTGTGCAGAGGTAAAAACGCATTGCATGGACTTTGCGTACAGTTCATTTTAGGTAATACATTATTGCGTATGAAATTTAGTCAACATATCGAAATTGTTTTTAAAGCTGAGAGCATAATGATATCTATCACCGTTCTCAAGATATTGAATGATATGTCGGCGGACGGGCTGTGCGGTGAGCGCGCACGGGTCGCTCGCGACGCGACCGATACTTTGTCCTTCTCGTTGTAAACCATGTGGTTGTATCAACCGCAAATTTCGTAAACGGTTCAAGAAATCGAACGTGTTTTTTTGCAAACGATAACTTGTAAAAATTCATGTATTTCGTCGCATGATAAATATCCAAAATCTGTCTATCTACCGAGATATGAAAGTAACTACAGTTTTTCAGAAGGGATGGATGAATTTTTTTAAACAGCATTTAATAGCATGTGGAATGAGAGGTGAAACCGAGACTAATTTGCTGGTATGTCATAAGATGTAATTTGCGAAGTATCTACAGCTATTGATTATTTCCTTAGGTAAGCAACAAACGTTTTTTTTCTTAATCCAGTGTACTTGATTGGTTCAAGACGTGTTTCGTCTCTTACTTCAAGGTGTCTTTGGTTGAATCTAGAATGATTCAGTTTTGTTTTGATATGTGATACTTTCAGATTATAAAACAATTCAAAGCTGGTAGGAGTGGCCTTGTGGTTCTAGGTGCTACAGTCTGGAGCCGAGCGACCGCTATGGTCGCAGGTTCGAATCCTGCCTTGGGCATGGATGTGTGTGATGTCCTTAGGTCAGTTAGGTTTAATTAGTTCTAAGTTGTAGGCGACTGATGACCTCAGAAGTTAAGTCACATAGTGCTCAGAGCCATTTGAACCATTTGAAAACAGTTCACATCTTTCTTTACATAAATAACTGATTACTTACAGTGAATCGAGTTTTTTGCGGACATCTGCGTTTCCCCTCACCTGGTCACATGCTGGAGGTTGAACTAAAACTTCGATTATGGAACGTAAGTACATTTTCATGTTCGCTCTTTTTTCTTTTGTCACTAGCTGTAGACATTTTACCGAAAACACTGATTTGAAGTCGTAACTACAGTGTGTTACCTCGCGTCCCTTCCTGTTTGGTTAGTTTATGTACATGTTTCCAACCTAAAGAATTATATGCTGAAAACTAATGTTTGTTTATTTGTGTTCTCCTTATATCTGTATGTGTGTGTGGCTAGCCAGTGATAGTTATAGAAAGTTGAAAGTGAATGCAGTAGTTGTCAGACAGTGGTTGAAAGATTTGGTGATCAGCTGATTTCAGTTTTGGCTTAAATGTTTTGTGGAGGAGTGCATGGAAAAGTAAATTCACTACTTACATTAATAGATAAAATAGTGAATGTAGGAATTAAATCGTATTAAAGAAATAGTCATATTGCAGAATACCAAATAATGTGATACAATGTAGAAGAAATAAATAAATTGCAATGATTAGTATAGAGATCAGTATCAGAAAATGAGCTGAAGAGAAACAAAGAATTATACCGAAAAAGAAAGGTTTTGCTGCAGGTGTACCTCGAAATGTTTGATTACTGATTTTTGTACATTAATACCAAGACACGTGATTAGAGAAACATTCTCTGTGATCATCTCTTAACGTTACATGGCACAAGGGAAATATCTCTTGAATCTACATTCAACGATCAGAGCCAAAGTGGAACGGAATCTGCATTAACAAAGAGCAGGGTGTACCTTGATTATCTCGTGATGCCGCAGCTTCCGTGACGCAGCTACTCTTATCTTGGAAGCTAAAATTTCCGGAACGAGGAAGGACGCACGGAAAGTTTCACTCTGAGAATCTCTGAAGTTTCTCAACGACTTGCTGCGGCTTTGGCGGTCTCAGCGCTCGAAGGCCAGCTGCTATTATCACCCGGGAAGTTGCTATACTCTTTAGATACGAGCACGCTATTTCCAGGAAAATAGTGTTCTGGTGAACACCAACGCACTCTGTGGTTCTCGGAACTGGTAGATACAAACGGCAGCTATGAATGTCGGTCACCCAAGGCAGTGAAAAGTGGCACGTATACCGAAACATAGCTGCGAAATAACTTACGTTCCAGAGGAAGCATTTACTTTGCAGTACAATTTATTTAATCTTCATGTCAAATATGTCTCAAAGCAATCGTTCGTCACCTAATCTAACCTGGACTTCACGTTTCTTGTAGTGGCCATTTTCGCAGCAGCTGTATATAAATTGCACTTGTTTCAAAGAAAATGCTTTTTGCAGGCTGCACATCGAAATTTTTATTTTTATTTATGCACCCAGACGCGTTTCGCCGTTTTTACAAGACATCTTCAGTGGCTGTCATGAAATATTACATGATTTGTCCTTTTTAAACATAGGTTATGGTTTCACATCTAGGTTATAGATTTGAACACACTTCCTTAACGTTTTATTGCGAAATGGAAAGTTACTTACAGGTAACTTCTAATTCAATGCATCTAAGCAAACTGCTTTTTCTCATCTCGCAACCAGGTGGACATCTTACAGTTCACTGTTTACGTTACACATCACTGCAACGGCCTTCTTTTTAATAAAGAGATTCATTAGTTTTTCTAAGTATTATCAACTGTTTTGTGAACGTGTGTGTGTGTGTGTGTGTGTGTGTGTGTATTAGAGAGGGACTGGGATTTTTTATTTATCCTTACAAATATTTATTATTATTATAGTGTCCTGTATATACTAATGAGAGGAATCAGATGTGTAATCATTTGTTGCGATTTCTGTCTATTATATGATAAATCAGTGTAAATAGTGAGTTGTTAGTCATATTTACTTGATCATTTAGTAGTTGTTTCTTTTCCGCCTTTGTTTTGTATATATGATAATTTTCCTGTAATGTTAGGAGATGTGTTTCATTATTTATTCTAATTATTTTCGTATCATTTGCTCTTGTAGTAAGTTTGTGGTTATTTTCTCTCAAATGTTCTGCAAAAGTTGAGTGGCTCATTCCATATTTCCATGCTCTGATATATTCTTTGTACTGGGTGTCAAATGTTCTGCTGGTTTGTCCTATATACCTTCCATCACATGTGTTGCACTGTAGTTGGTATATTCCTGCTTTTTGGTAGATATCTGTGCGTTTTGTTATTTTTGCAGTGTGCCTTTGGATTGAATTGCCTGTTTTCATTGCTATGTTTATCTCTTGTCTTTTGAAAATTTTTGTTATTTTATGTGTGAGTATGTGCTTGTATGTCATTATGTACCATCTTGAATCTTGTTTCTTGTTTTCCTGTACTCTTTGGGTCGTTATTGTTCTTCACTGTTTGTGCCTGTTTGTGTAGTGTTTTGTTGTACTGTTGTTTGTGGGTGTTTATGTACTGTGTTGACTGACTGTATTTTTTTAAATTTTTTGTTTAATTTGGTGAATAGTTCCCTATTGTACCCATTGTTTGTCGCTATTTGTGTGATGATGTCTAGTTCTTTCTGGTAACTTTCTGTGGTGAGTGGTACTGTGTTGAGTCTACGAAGCATGTATCTGAGTGCTGGTTGTTTTTGTGAGAGTGGGTGATTAGAAGTCTGATGGAGGATTGTGTCAGTTGTTGTAGATTTATGGTAGATTTAAAAGCTATGCTGATTGTTTTCTTTTTTAATGGTTATATCTGATTTGATTAATTCTTCATTCCATAGACCCACAAAAGAGGGGATCCTCCTAGGTGTGGAACATGTCAGATAAACACATTACAAAAATGAAATTAGAAAAACTTGAGTTTCATTAATTTTAATCCTTAGTCAATAAACTGTAAAATTATGTAGATGAATTAAAATTAAACTTATATTATTTACAGGTTTAATGCTTACATCTGCTTTCATTAAATACATCATTCACACAGTAGTTAGTTACTTCGCTATTACAACCAAATATTGTCAAAAATTAAAGTAAATTATTCATTTCAGTTATCCTCAGTTAAGAATAGTCAAATTATGTACAAGATTTAAAATTAAACTTTCACTGTTTACTTACGCCTGCTTTCCATACATCCACCATTCACAGAGTAGGTAGTTACTTGGCTGTTACAACCAAGCACTGTCAAAAATTGAAGTATAATAAATTTTCAATAAAATGGTCTACTGCACTTGCTGAGAAATTCATTGATGGAATAGAAGGAGTTGGCCACCAAAAAATCTTTTAAATTATGTTTAAATTGTGCCAGAAATTCATTGATGGAATAGAAGGAGTTGGCCACCAAAAATTCTTCTAAATTATGTTTAAATTGTGCCTTATCTGAAACTAAACTCTTAATTGTTGCTGGTAACTTATTGAAAAAATGCGTTACTGAATACTGGACGCCTTTCTGGGCAAGAGTAAGTGATTTTAAATCTTTATGTATATTGTTCTTATTCTTAGTATTGATACTGTGTGCTAACGAGTTAGTTGGAAAAGGACATGTAACGGAACACACCCTCCAACGTGTTTACAAGTGTACTGAGACGGGGTGTGGGACTTTTTGATCGCCTCTTTCCGATTTATTTTAATATGTAAAATCGCCCCACAAAATATGTAACGTTCCTCCTGGATCACCCTGTATATGGTATCCTCTGTGATATACGTTGGCAGGGTTTTCGAGCGAAGGATTATAGGCCAATCGCATGTGCAGAAGCTATAGTTCGATTTACTGTTCAAAAATTGTGAGAGTACGTATTTAGCAGGAAGAAACAAACTATTCATACTACGAAACTTCCTGGCAGATTAAAACTGTGTGCCCGACCGAGATTCGAACTCGGGACCTTTGCCTTTCGCGGGCAAGTGCTCTACCAACTGAGCTACCGAAGCACGACTCACGCCCGGTACTCACAGCTTTACTTCTGCCAGTACTTCGTCTCCTACCTTCCAAACTTTACAGAAGCTCTCCTGCGAACTACGTCTGTTTCCTTATATATTTATAAGGAATCGAACCCGGGAACCCAGGCGCGGGAAGCGAGAACGCTGCCGCACGATCACGAGCTGCGGACACTGTGGATGTAGCTCGGATAGATTACTAGACTCCTGAGACCAAACAACAATTTAAATAATTGGTTACCAAGGGAGAATCTGCATCAAAAAATGCGAAAACCATTCCTGTCTTTTGGGATTCGCAAGGGATAATACTCATCGAGTATCTGGAAAGGGGTAAAACTATTACAGGTGCATAGTATTCATCGTTATTGGACCGTTTGGAAACTGAACTGCAAGAAAAATGCCGGCGATTGGACCGCAAAATAGTCCTTTTCCATCACGACAATGCACCAGCACACACCTCAGCGGTTGAGGTCGCAAAATTAATGGAAGCAGGAATCCAACTTGTTTCACATCCCCCCTGTTCTCCAGACTTGCCTCCCTCGGACTACTTCTTGTTCACAATTTGAAGAAATGGCTGGCGGGACAAAGATTTTATTCAAACGAGGAGGTGATTACAGCAACTAATAGCTATTTTGCAGACTTGGACAATTCCTGTTATTCGTAAGGGATCGACAAATTGGAACAGCGTTGGACGAAGTGTATAAGTCTAAAAGGGGACTATGTCGAAAAATAAAATAGGTTTACCCCAAACACGTAAGTAGATTTTATTTTTGCACGGACTTTTCAAACGCCCCTCGTACAAGACTCGTGCAGGTACGAGTGATCCGAAGTACACTGTTCACCGCACGTGTGATTCTGCAGCAGACGATCCACACGTTGTCACATGTTGACCAAGCGACATCGTCATTTACAATTGCAGTGGGCAAGGTGTCATCGAGATTGGAACGTTGATGAATGTAAACGTGTCGATTGGTCGGATTAATCACTTTGGTTGCTACAGCAGGTCGATGGTCGCGTCCACATACGCCGTCCTGCAGGTGAACGGCCACTAGCATCATGCTCCAAGCTAGGGACACAGGCTGGTGTGGGCAGAATTATACTATGGCGGACATTCAGCTGGTCTTGCAATGGACTTCCGTTAGTTACTGAAGACACAATGACAGCTGTGGATTAAGTTCAGCCCTTCATAATTGATGTCTTTCCCGACGGATATGACATCTTAAGGATAACTGTCCCTATAACAGGTCCAGACTATAGTGAACTCCCACTTGCGTCTTGAACTGAACGCGGTGGAACACATCTGGGATACAATCGAGCAACAGTTCCCGCTTACAAACTTTCACCGCATAATTTATGGGACGTGCGTCACCTGTGCGTAGATATTTGGCGCCTCACTTGTGGAAGTCTCCCAGGACTAGTCGAATCCATGCTATGCAGAATTTTTGACGTATTGTGTTTCAAGGATGGACCAACACACTATTAAGTAGATGGTTATAGAGTTTTGGCAGGTGAGAGTAGGTTTTCAGTTGCCTTTTTGGAGGGGGGGGGGGGGGGGGAGAAGAGTGGGGAGAATTCCAGAAACAGCATTTCACGAAGTTTAAACTAGCATGTACTGAATTACAACAGGCTTTCTTTCTGGTCCTGTGAGGATGTAGATACCATCCATCTGTCGAGGAAGTTGTCACTAGTGATAGATACTACAACGCTGTAGATCGAAGTCATCTGTATACTACTGCAAAACTACAGCAGGTGGAAACATCATTCAGTATCACACAAAGCTAAAGTTTTGTCAATGTCGCGGAGAAGCAAGGCAATATTAGCCAGATTCGTGGCACGGTCCAGGTGGTGACGTATGTAACTGGTAATTTCAATGAAAAATCGTTGAATACAAAGACACAGAAGATGATTCTGTTAGCTTTTCTTTCAGTTGTGAGGTTTGCTCGCAGTAAGGGACGTGCATGGATGAGTTCAGCCTTTCGGGCCCAACTCTAGAAGCATAATCTCAAAGGCACACTATCGTGCCGCGGAAAGACAATAAGTGATCTGCGAACAATTATTGATAACATGGTTATTTCGACATTTTACGACCAAAATATTTTTTTAAATTTTATTATGACTTTTGTGTTATTAGTTACTATTTAAAACTGAAATACTCAGTGAATAAAACAAGTTTTCAAATTTTTTAAAATTTTGTTTATCTTTAAAATGAACAAGACGTTCCACCAAAATACAAGCATTCTGAAAGATTTCCATCAGAGGAAAAGTTTGAGAACCCGTGCTAGACACATTCCTTCGCCTTACGAAGAAGTAATATACTGGTTACCTCTTCTAGGAACATATACTATCGGAATTTTGACAGTAAATCTCACCATGACGTACAGCATCTCTGTTGTAGCTTCTGCCACTGGTGCCAGATGTGCTTCTCCGTGACGGTCTCACGTTTACTAGACGAGCCTGTGACGGAACGCGATGCTCTTCTTAGGATCTTCTCTGTTTGCTCTGTGAGTCCTGTCTGGAAAGTATCCCACACTGACGAGTGCTACTCAAGTATAGATGGCACCAGCGTTTTGCAACATGCAAGACTGAGGATTCATCCAGTCTGCTACCTGTCTTGCCGACGATTAGTACTGTGTGGTATTTCCACTTTAAATTGCTCCATACGCGTACCCCAGTTATTTAATGCATGTGACTGCGTCCAGTGACTGTGCGGCAGTGGTGCGATCATGCAATAAGGGTCTTTCCACGTATTCGTGCTCAATATATCGGTTTATATTACGGGTCATTTGACAGTTTCCCCTCTCAAACGTGGATTCTCTGCAGCTCTTCCCGCATTTCGCTACGGTTTTCTAACGTTGCGGTGTCTCTACACGCAACAGTATCATGCTGTTTCGATGTTATCCGCTACGTCACTGTTATATATTAGGAACAAGAATGGTTGTATATCCGCCTCAGTAGCTAAGTGGTCACCTTGTCGGACTTCTATGCGGAGGAGCCGAGTTCAATTTCCTCTACTGTCATCTACTTTTCTTTTATGGTAGGAGTAGAATGGAACGCTCACCACCTCGAGATATTAGTTCAGAAACTACTAGAGTGAGACGTATCGGTTTCGCTGTCCGGGATACTGATTACAGGAGGGAGACTTGTCCGAGGTCACCATCCCCTTCCGTAGCACATCCGAATAACGCCACACCCCAAGAGGACAGTTATAAAGAGCTGGTAATGATCGTATAACACTGGCTTGTGGCACATTCGAAGTTACTTTTGTGGCTGAAGCTTGCTCTCCGTTAAGAATGATATGATGTGCTCTACCGGGTGATCAAAAAGTCAGTATAAATTTGAAAACTTAATAAACCACGGAATAATATAGATAGAGAGGTAAAAATTGACACACATGCTTGGAATGACATGGGGTTTTATTAGAACAAAAAAAAAAAAAAAAAAGTTCATAAAATGTCCGACAGATGGCGCTGGACAGCAAAACTGCTACCATGACGGGCGGGTGAGAGGTACGCCGATATGTTACAGAGTCGCATCATCCACAGCCTGGCTGATGAACACCTGCTGGAACGTAAGATGTTTATGCACGATGGCGCTCCACCCCATATTGCTAGACGCGTGAAATATCTCTCGCGCGCGTCGTTTGGTGATGATCGTGTGCTCAGCCACCACTTTCGTCATGCTTGGCCTCCCAGGTCCCCAGACCTCAGTCCGTGTGATTATTGGCTTTGGGGTTACCTGAAGTCGCAAGTGTATCGTGATCGACCGGCATCTCTAGGAATGCTGAAAGACAACATCCGACGCCAATGCCTCACCATAACTTCGGACATGCTTTACAGCGCTGTTCACAACATCAGTCCTCAACTACAGCTATGGTTGAGGAATGATGGTGGACATATTGATCATTTACTGTAAAGAACATCATCTATGCTTTGTATTACTTTGTTATGCTAATTATTGCTATTCTGATCAGATGAAGATGTCAATTTGTACCTCTCTATCTACATTATTCCGTGATTTATTCAGTTTTCAAATTTATACTAACTTTTTGATCACCCGGTATTTGCTGGGAACCGGTCAGTCCATCACGTAACTGATTTGATATTCCGTATGCTCGTACGTTCTTCGTTAAGCGAATGGAAGTCATGGTCTGCAGCAACAGCTTTGATCCCGGTACCGACCGATTTTTGAGTCTCAAAAATGGCTCAGATGGCTCTGAGCACTATGGGACTTAACTTCTGAGATCATCAGTCCCCTAGAACTTAGAACTACTTAAACCTAACTAACCTAAGGACATCACACACATCCATGCCCGAGGCAGGATTCGTACCTGCGACCGTAACGGTAGCGCGGTTCCAGACTGTAGCGCCTTGAACCTCTCGGCCACCCCGGCCGGCGATTTTTGAGTCTGACGGAGGAACAGAGCGAGCTGTGTTTCATACGATAGTTGTTTGCAGATTCCATCCTCATTCCTACGAAGGAGAATTTCGGGCTCCAGAAAGATTATAATAAGCGACCATGAAAATTATTCCTATATTCTACCACAGACTGACGTCACCGATATAGGCCTATAGTTGCATGCCTTTGTTCGACTACCCTTCTTGAAAAAGAGGGATGACCTGTCCATTTTAACCCACGTTTCGTAAACTTGCCTCACGACACCTACAATCTTTAAAATATCGACTCAGACCTACTTCTACTCCACGTTGCAAGGTGTCAGCCACGAATGAGGTGTGTTTCCAGGATGAATCATTTGATGAACAGGGATTTCGGCGTACGTGTGTAACCTCCCAACAGATAAATTCCGTAATCCCCCAATAAAAAAGTGACTCATACATAACCTTTCAAAAGAAATCTCGTAATGTAACCTTTCAATAATTAACTGACTGTGAATCTAAACTGGTAAATCTGGACGTCAGCAGTGCTGCGTCATTGTCCTGAAAAATCATTCTGAATTAACTGAAAATTCTTACCTCAATGATGGCGCTGGATAACGCATATATATCTGCTCCTATAATAAATTTTTCTGGCTCAGTTCAGTGCAATGCTGGCCACTAGATTTTGTTATGTATGAAAAACAAGTGATTTTCTTTACGATAGTCGGTATGACTATGGATAGGAGAAATTAGTAAAATCTTTAAATTCAGTTGAATGACTGTCAAAAGTTATCTTTATAAGAAAGATTATTATTGAAAGATTTTTGAAAAACATTTTCATCGGACTTTGATATAACAATAATAAAAAAAATCAGCTGTAGCAATTAACATATGCGTGCGGCAAGAAAGAACAATAATTTTTGCTTTTACCTTATACTACATCGCTCAGGCACCGCCATCGTTCTCCACGACCGACCTGACCCAACCGCCCGGCTGCGAGCTACTACTCCTACTGCTGCTGCTGCCGACACTGCTCTCTGGTCTGCTATTCTACTGTAGCTTTCATATAGCAGGCAGCGCGTGAGCAGTCCATCGAAGTTACATCTGCTCGAGTGCGCTAGCAATAAATTCCTTAGTCGTGGACCTCTTACAAGTGCTTTCTTGATCTTTCCTAAGCCTAGCGACCGGTGCAAGGTGATAGCTTCTATTCAGCAAAATGAGCGGATTTGTTTGGGTCACTGCTCTCGAGACCAAGTTTTCGTAATTGTTGATTTTCCCCACACAAGAATCCTAAACTGTGCTGGAATGATCATGCAACGCATCTCGTCAAGTGGTGCTCGTTGTGGGCCATTATTTGTTACTGGTGGTTTGACCCATATATCTGGCCTTCTTACAAGATTTTTGAACCATTTGTAAGTTTCCCAAAAGTTGGTGCATCCCAGCAAAATGTAAATGTCGTATGACACTTGTGGCTGAGAAATTACGAGGGTTGAGTACAGCCACCAGTGAGCAATAGTGTGCTTCTTCCGCACAAATTGACCCCTTTCTTTGAGTACATGACAGTTGTGTCGTATGTGTATATGCGGGGGTGCAGGTGAGTGTGAGGGATGCGCGTTAGTGTAGTGTTATGTTTGTGTTGTGTGACGACGATGAGATGAAGGACAGAGTGAAACCCCGCGCCGGCACACAGCCCACTCCTCGTCAACAGTACCAGGGGGCCCTGCAAGCTTAACGTTCCCACCCGATGGATGGATCATCATCAGAAGGGCCACATGCTCTCACCTCATGAGGCACTGCGGAGAGGTTTTGAATTTAATCAGGGCATAGTGGCGCAAAGACTTGAGATGAGGAACGTAACGCCATTACCTGTCCTCCAATCGCCGGCCAAACACCGGCAGTGGAAAGTTCATCATCCACCAAGATGCGAACCAGCATATGAGGGCCACCGCGCAGGTGTGCGTTAGCGACCTCAGCTGCAGAGGCAAACCCCATTCTAGTACTAAAGGAAGGGCGTCTATGTTAAGAAGGAAAAATAAGTTACACTGTTACACGTAGAGAAGAGAGCAGATTGGTGGAAAGACTACAGCCAGATCCTATACGAGAGGGTAGAGAAGTAAATGGGTGAAGTCTCGGAAGTATTGCACAATCAACTTGAAACGTATGCATCGAAGTTGCTGCCCAGAATAATATACATAAGAATGGAAAATAATAATAATATTGATAAACAATAGAGCCCCAGCAGGAGATGGAATTATTGCAGAACTATGGAAACTAAATGATGAAAGATTAACAGGAAAAATCCACAAAATCATATTAAACATTTGGGAAACAGAACAGATCCCTTCTGAATGGAAATGAGCATTCATTCATCCACCCCACAAAAAAGGGGACAAAACCGAACCAAATAATTACGGGGGTATCTCACTCGTGCCGGTCACATATAAAATCCTATCAAAAGTTCTCATGAATAGATTAGAAGAACAAGCTGACCCACAAATAGGAGAATACCAGGCTGGTTTTCGCAAGGGACGATCATGCATAGAACAGATCTGGAATCTGAAAATGATTCTCCAGATGAGAAACGCCCGAAACACAGTGGTCACTTTTGTAGATTTTAAAAAGGCCTACGACTCAATAGACAGAGTAGCGCTCTGCAACACGCTGGAAGAATTCAGCATTGACAGAAAGGCAAGAGCAACCATTCGACAAACATTAACTGACCCAGTCTCCAAGGTTAAATTTATGGGGGATATCTCTGAACCATTTGAAATCCAAACTGGAGTGCGACAGGGTGACCGACTTTCACCATTACTCTTTAATATCATTCTTGAAAAAATTATCAGAACTTGGGAGAAAGATGTCAAAGGAATCCAGATTAGCATTAGAGAAGATAATAGATTCAATGTGAAGTGTTTAGCTTTTGGAGATGGCCTTGCAATCCTCACAAATAATAGAAAAGAAGCCACTAACGCCATAGAGAAGTTACACGAAATTGCACAAAGAACTGGCCTGCGTATGAGAAAACCCAGGACATAGAAAGAGTGCCAGAAGACATATTACCTATTGTGACAACACACGAGAAAATCATACAAGTACCACATTTTAAGCACCTGGGAGAAATCATCCAGCCATCAGGGATCAACCTACAGGCCAATGAGGAAAGAATAAAGAAACTACAGAAAGCATATAAACTCACGTGGAACTATTATAACAAAAAGTCCATATCCATTAACGCAAAATTGAGACACCACAACACTGTCGTACTTCCGGAGGCACTGTATGCATCTGAAACAACACATGTAGGTGGACAAACTACAATCAAAGAAATAGAGAAACAAGAAAGAAAAATTCGCAGGAAATTTTTGGCAAGATACAAGAGCAAGCAATCTGGAAGAAGAGACCAACATCAGAATTATATAAATACACAGACAAGATTACGGATACAATAAGGAAAAGAAGAATGCAGTTCTACGGGCATATCCACAGGATCAATGAAAACAGAATTTCAAAGCGAATTCTTAAAGTCATCAACTCAGGCAGGGTAAAAACAAAATGGATAAAAGAAGTTAAAGAGGACCTCAGACAAGCACACATAACAGCAAACGATGCAGAAAATATAACTGAATTCAGGAACATCATCAAAAAATATAAATTTGTCACCACAACACAGAAGAGACCAGGATGCAAATGGACAGCGGAGCGAAAGTAACAACACAGTGAACACATGAAGAAAATTTGTGCTCAGAAAAAAACATAAACAATCATCATAAAGGAATTCAAGTTCAAACGCTCTCTTTAAATGGGAATAATCGAAAATAATAATAATAATAACGTCTGGCTCAGTGCCCTGGCGTAACTCTTTAAATTGGGCGCGACTTATGTGACTTGGATATCCCCAACCTACCCTAGTCATCCAACTGTGGAGGGAGTGGAACTTTATTCGCCGCAACATCGCACCGCACAGCCGCAGAAGAAGCTACAGTTCAACAAGAAATCTGAGCCACGTGTCGTTCCTGACAAATCTTCACATCACTGAGAGGTGAAAGCTAGGTTGTAGACACACTGAAAAAATCCCTGGTCCGACGGGATTTGATCCAGCGACCTTTGGCTTTTTCAGGCATGCGTTTTGCGGCTAGACCACAATAGAATAGAAAATCGAGAATCTGATACAAGAGGATCAGTTTAGCTTTACAAAAGGTAAAGTTTGTGGAGATCAGCTTTAAAGGTACACTTCATAGGGTAAGCAAGACTGAAGTAAAATACAAACGCTTCCATATGGTTTGTTGACCATCAAAATGCATTTAGCAACGTAAAGTGATTCGAGATGCTTTAAATCCTAAGAAAAATATATAGACGTAATAGGGCAAAATGGACGATATGCAATACACAGAAGACAGAAGAGGGAGCAATAAGAATCGAAGACGAAAATAGAGTTGATGGAGCGAAAGGTACAGTCGCAACCTTTCTCCTGTACATTTAATTCTGTATATTGGAGAATCTATGAAAAAAGGTTCATGGGTGGAATGCAAATTCATAGTGCGAGGATGTCAGTGATAAAGATTAAGTGATAACTGTGCTACCCTCATTCATAATCAGGAAGAATAACGTGACCTCTTGAATGGAACGAACAGTCTCCAGAGAACAGAAAATGAACTGAGACTAAACCAAAGATACATAAAAGGATTAATGAGTATCAGATAGGAGATGACTAGGAGAAAAATCATGTAATGTTCGAATGCAGTATTAGTGTGTGATGCTTGACACAATCACGTCGATTAAGTGTCTAGGTGTATCCGTGCAAAGTGGCACGAAATTGAATGGGCACGTAAGGTCGGTTGTAGGGAAACTGTATGGTCGACTTCGATTTATTGGGAAGATTCTAGGAACGTGCAGCTTATTTATAAAGGAGATCAAGCATAGAAGACTTATGAAGCCCATTCTTGAATACTGCTTGATTGTTTGGGATCTCCACCATGTCAAATTCAAATGGCTCTGAGCACTATGGGACTTAACATCTATGGTCATCAGTCCCTTAGAACCTAGAATTACGTAAACCTAACTAACCTAAGGACATCACACAACATCCAGTCATCACGAGGCAGAGAAAATCCCTGACCCCGCCGGAAATCGAACCCGGGAACCCGGGCACCATGTCAAAAAAAATGGCTCTAAGCACTATGGGACTTAACATCTGAGGTCATCAGTCCCCTAGACTTAGAACCATTTAAACCTAACTAACCTAAGGACATCACACACATCCATGCCCGAGGCAGGATACGAACCTGCGACCGTAGCAGTAGCGCGGTTCCGGACTGAAGCGCCTGGAACCTCTCGGCCACAGCTACCGGCTCCGCCATGTCAGATTAAAGAAAGACATCGAAGCAAGTCAGAGGTATGGTGCTAAATTTGTTTCTGAAAGGATAGATAAACACAGGAGTATTATGGAAATGCTCTGTGATCTCAAATGGGAATCCCTGTAGGGAAAATGATGCCCTTTTCCCGAATCACCACCGAGGAAGTTTAGAGAACCGGCATTTGCGGCGGCCATAGGTATGATCCAACTGCCGGTAGCTAGCATCTCACGTAACAACCGTGAGGACTAAATCACAGAAATCAGGGCTTACATGGAAGTATACAGATAGACGTTTTTCCCTCGCTCCATTTTCGAGTGGAACAGGAAAGGGAGCGACTGGCACTGGTATCAGGTAACATCCAAAATGCACCATTTTGTGATGTGTGGAGTATTTTTGTAGATGTACATGCAAGACTTGTCACTCCAAAAGATGTCAGCTATTTCTCATTCGACATAAAAATCCTGAGAATATCCACATCATAGCACGGAAGTGAATCGCGCATTGCGTGAAAACCAGAAAGAAGAGTTCCGAAATATTTAAGATGTGTTTCATTACGCAAGTGGTTCGTCGGCGCCAGAGCATTATGGAGATGCTCAATAGAGTGTAAAAGAGCTGTTGTACTTGGATGTCCAAGAGCATACATTACAAGAAGAGTTGGGCAACATATTTCTTCCTCCCACATACTTCTCGAGAAATGGCCATAACGAGAAATAAAATGATATTAAATCTCTTATGGAGGTTCATGAGAATCATTCTTACGACGCACATTCAGTGAATGGGACAGGGGAAGGGGAATAAAGGTAGCAATACTGTTCCACTCCACAACATAAGAAGACTTGTCCCCTTGATGACTGCACGCACAAAGCCTTACGCCTCGTCTGGGCCCATCGACACCGACATTGGACTGTTGATGGCTGGAAACACGTTGCCTGGTCGGACGAGTCTCGTTTCCAATTGTACGGATATGGAGACAACCTTAAGAATCCATCGACCCTGCATGTCAGCAGGAGACTGTTCAAGCTGGTGGAGGTTCTGTAATGGTGTGGAATTGGAGTGATATGGCCACCTGATACGTCTAGATACGACTCTGGCAAGTGACACGTACATAAGCATTCTGTCTGGTCACCTGCATCCATTCACGTCCATTGTGCATTCCGACGGACTTGGGCAATTCCATCAGAACAATGCGACAACCCAGCACGTCCGGAATTGCTACAGAGTGGCTCCAGGAACACCCTCCGGAGTTTAAACACTTCGCTAGTCACCAAACTCCCCAGATATGACCATTATTGAGCATATTCGGGGTTACTTGCAACGTGCTGTTCAGAGGAGATCTCCACCCCTCGTACTCTTACAGATTTGAGGACAGCCCTGCAGGATTCATGGAGTCAATTCCCTCTAGCACTACTTCAGACATTAGTCGAGTCCATGCCACGTCGCGTTGTGGCACTTCCGCGTGCTTGCGGGGGCTCTGCACGATATTAGGCAGGTGTACCAGTTTCTTTGGCCGTTCAGTGTAAATATAGATGTAGATGTACAAACAGGCACTGAGAAACACGACACTAATCCACACTTCACTAACATACTGAAGAATATACACTATTGGCCATTAAAATTGCTACGCCATGACGATGACGTGCTACACACCCGAAATTTAACCGACAGGAAGAAGATGCTGTGATATACAAATGATTAGCTTTTCAGAGCATTCACACAAGGTTGGCGCCAGTGGCGACACCTACAACGTGCTGAAATGAGGAAAGTTTCCAACCGATTTCTCATACACAAACAGCAGATCACCGGCGTTGCCTGGTGAAACGTTGTGTCATGCCTCGTGTAAGGTGGAGAAATGCGTACCATCACGTTTCCGACTTCGATAAAAGTCGGATTGTAGCCTATCGGGTTTTACAGATTATCGTATCGCGACATTGCAGGTCACGTTGGTCGAGATCCAATGACTGTCAATATGGAATCGGTGGGTTCAGGAAGGTAATACGGAACGCCGTGCTGGATCCCAACGGCCTCGTATCACTAGCTGTCGAGGTGACAGGCATCTTATCCGCATGGCTGTAACGGATCGTGCAGCCATGTCTCGATCCCTGAGTCACCAGATGGGGACGTTTACATGACAACAACCATCTGCACCAACAGTTAGACGACATTTGCAGCAGCATGAACTATGAGCTCGAAGACCATGGCTGCGGTTACCCTTGACGCTGCATCACAGCCAGGAGCGCCTGCAATGGTGTACTCAACCACGAACCTGGGTGCACGAATGGCAAAACGTCATTTTTACGGATGAATCCAGGTTCTATTTACAGCATCATGATGGTCGCATCCGTGTTTGGCGACATCGCGATGAACGCACATTGGAAGCGTGTAATCGTCATCGCCATACTGGCGTATCATCCGGCGTGATGGTATGGGGTGCCATTGGTTACACGTCTCGGTCACCTCTTGTTCGCATTGACGGAACTTTGAACAGTGGACGTTACATTTCAGATGTGTTACGACCCGTGGTTCTACCCTTCATTCGATCCCTGCGAAACCCTACATTTCAGCAGGATAATGCACGACTGCATGTTGGAGGTCCTGTACTGTTCTTTCTGGATACAGAAAATGTTCGACTGCAGCCCTAGCCAGCACATTCTCCAGATCTCTCACCAATTGAAAACGTCTGGTCAATGGTGGCCGAGCAACTGGCTCATCACAATACGCCAGTCACTACTCTTGATGAACTATGGTATTGTGTTGAATCTGCTTTGGCATCTGTACCTGTACACGCCATCCAAGCTCTGTTTGACTCAATGCCCAGGCGTATCAACGCCGTTATTAAGGCCAGAGGTGGTTGTTCTGGGTACCGATTTCTCAGGATCTATGCACCCTAATTGCGTGAAAATGTAATGACATTTCAGTTCTAGTGTAATATATTTGTCCAATGAATACCCGTTTATCATCTGCATTTTTTCTTGGTGTAGCAATCTTAATGGCCAGTAGTGTATAATATGCCTGTAGTTCTGCGATTTGGAATTGCTACTGCATTTGGTGTATAGTAAACTGTAGCACTTTGAAGGGAGGGAGGCATTCATGGTTTTAAATCTCATTGAGAGAGTGTCACTAGAGACGTCGTGCAAGCTCGGAATATTTCAAGGGTGGGGAAGGAAGTAGGCAGCGCCCTTTCAAAGGAACAACCCAGCATTTGCCTGGAGCGATTTAGTAATATCACAAATCACTTACGCGAGTCAGTGTGCTAACCATTGCCCACCTAGCTCGGTATGAATTTTACAAGTTTACTCTGTAGTAATGGCTTATAAAAAGTGTGGTGTCACCGCCAGACACCGTACTTGCTAGGTGGTAGCCTTTAAATCGGCCGCGGTCCATTAGTATACGTCGGACCCGCGTGTCGCCACTGTCAGTGATTGCAGACCGAGCGCCGCCACACGGCAGGTCTAGAGAGACGTCCTAGCACTCGCCCCAGTTGTACAGCCGACGTTG
The DNA here is from genome assembly GCF_021461395.2 of Schistocerca americana. Lineage (NCBI taxonomy): Eukaryota > Metazoa > Arthropoda > Insecta > Orthoptera > Acrididae > Schistocerca > Schistocerca americana. Next base: position 119,106,247 of record NC_060120.1, on the reverse strand, counting down.
CTAGGAATGGTTCACTGACAAATACGCTCTCATTTGCCGAGACGATAGTTAGCCTTCAGCTACGTCATTTGCTGCGACCTAGCAAGGCGCCATTACCAGTTTATATTGAGATTGTAATTATGTATCATCAAGAGCGATATTCTCCAATTATGGATTAAAGTTAAGTATTCCAAAATCTACGTACTTTATTTACTAGACTCAACTCCTTAACTGTTCCAGACCTCACGCCAGTCTGCGTGAGCTTAAACGCGTGCATTTCGGCCTCCTCTAGCAACACGGTGTTGGCTCTTCTGCCAATACGTCACATGGCGACGAGGATGGGATAACGGTCTTCTTCTTTCTATTGCACTAATTTACTTGTGTCATGGCTTCGCCACAATCTTCAGATGTACTGTCCGAATTTTATCGCTTGCAGAATCAGCAGACGCAGACCTTATTGGATGCCCTTGGACAGCTCGTCCAGGGTCAACGTGCACTGCAAAACGATGCGGCAGCCGCCGGTCCACCGCTCCCGCAGCCACAACACGCAGTTGCACCACCTTTTCGTCCTTTTGATGCGCCACTGGAAAGCTGGACGGAGTGGTCACGTCAATTTGGATTCCATCTCGCCACCCACAGAATTCAAGGTATTGAGCGGCAGCCTTTGTTGCTTTCTTGTGTAGGAGTGTCCACCTACCGTGTGGTAGTGAAATTATTTCCCCGCCGCGAGGTAGCAACTCTGTCGTACGAAGAAATTTTGTCTGCATTAGATGCATATTTCAAAGAATCAGTCAATGTGGTTGCAAAAAGGAATTCCTTCTTTCATACAAAACGTATGGCCGGTCAAACTAATCGGGAGTGGGTTGCAACTTTGCAAGGGCTTACTAGGGATTGTGCTTTTGAGTGTGAATGTGGACTCCCTTATTCAGATACTATGGTACGTGATGCAATTGCACAGAACGTTTCTGATGTTCGTATACGGGAACAGATTTTGAAACTAGTCAATCCCTCCCTTCAACACGTGATAGACATATTGGATCGGCAAGACACACTTGACTTTGCTCAGGACTCATTTGAAACTTCGCCAGCCGTGTGTCACATTAACCGGCCCGCCGGGCGAGCTGCACGGAACAGTGAACAGACCTCGCGCCCGTCCGTGCAGCCACGTGTGCCGCGTAAGCAAGCAAATGCAGTGATAAAATCATGCCCGCAGTGTGCTACTAGACATTCGAGTGAGAATTGCCCGTCCCGCCAAGGTATTTGCTTTTTCTGTAATAAAAAAGCACATGTTCAGAGTGTTTGCCAGAAAAAGCTCAGATCGGACACTCACAACCATTCCAGGGCCTTTGCTTCGCGCCAGAATCGGAATCGAACCAAGAATACTCAGGCTCGTGAACCGTCGCCCATGGAAATTCATGCAGTTCATTCCACTCCGCCCAGTGCCACTCTCTCTAACAGTGACTGTGTTCGTCCCACAAATAGTGTGCGTCGACATCGTCGGAAATCGCGTCGAGTCGCAAGTGCTTCTGTACCAGTGTCTGTTCACGTTGCACGAAACAGTCGCTCTTGTCGTCAGCAGGACAATAAACTTTTTGTAGACTTGGACATTCATGGCAACGTGATACCATTCCAGCTCGATACCGGAGCTGCAGTTTCATTGATCAATAAAGACACGTACAAACAACTGGGCACACCTCCGTTGTGTGCCGCAAATGTTACGTTAAATAGTTATTCAGGACAAGCTATCCCTGTGTTAGGACAGTGCAGCCTTCTTGCAACATACAAGGGACAAACAAAACTTGTGTCATTTTACGTTCTTCATTCTTCTTCTGCAGTGAACTTGTTTGGTTTAGATTTATTTCAGTTGTTTAACTTGTCTATAGTCAATCAGGTCCTATCAGTGAACCAGACTGTGCCTTCAGCCAGTGTTTCTCGTCTATGTGAAGAATTTGCAGACATTTTTGCACCGGGCCTTGGTTGCGCTAAGAACTATAAAGCACAATTGGAACTGAAAGTCAACGCGCAATCGAAATTTTTCAGAGCGCACAATGTTCCCCACGCATTGCGTGATGAGGTCGCAAGAATATTACACGATTTGGAATCACAAGGTGTGATTGAACGTGTGCAGGCTTCTCTCTGGGCATCACCCTTAGTAATTTTGCCAAAACCTTCCGGAAAATTGAGACTTTGTGTGGACTTCAAGGCAACGGTGAATCCACAACTAGTGATTGCAACTTTTCCTTTACCCCGCCCGGAAGATCTTTTTGACAAACTGTGCCCGGGTGAATATTTTTCGAAATTGGACCTAGCAGATGCGTACTTGCAAATACCGGTGGACGAAGAATCCCAGCGCGTTTTGATGGTTAACACGCATCTTGGTTTGTACCGATTCAAACGACTGCCATTCGGGTGTGCATCCGCCCCTGCATTGTTTCAGCAGTATCTGCGAACTGTTTGTGCGTCAGTCCCTACTGCAGCAAACTATCTGGACGATATTGTGATCTCCAGAAAGACAGAAGAAGAACATTTAGCCAATCTCAGAACATTATTTCAGGTCTTGCGACAAAATGGTCTTCGCTTGCGAAAGGACAAATGTGTGTTCTTTGCTCGGGACTTACCCTACCTGGGCCATGTACTCAATGCCCAAGGCATACAACCGAGTCCAGAGCACCTCCGTGCCGTACAGGACTTGCCTTCGCCGCTGAATTTGAAGCAGCTACAGAGTGTGCTGGGAAAAATCAATTACTACCATAAATATGTGCGCCACGCCTCTTCCATTTCAGCTCCGCTTCATCGCTTACGCCGTAAAGGTGTTCCGTTCGTCTGGACGACGGAATGCGAACGCGCCTTTCGCCAGTTGAAATCGGCGTTGCTTTCCGCTACTTGCCTTACGCCATTCGATCCCCAGAAACCCCTTTTGTTGATGGTATATGCATCGGATTTCGGGATCGGTGCTGTGCTTGCGCACAAAGATGGATCGCACGATCGCCCTATTGCTTTTGCGTCAAAATTGCTCTCGTCTGCGCAAGGAAATTATTCACAGATAGAGAAAGAAGCATTGGCTCTCGTATTTGGTGTTACAAAGTTTCATGATTTCTTGTATGGTCGTCACTTTACCATCATCACAGACCACAAACCTTTGACATCGCTTTTTCATCCGAACAAGCCTACACCTCCACGTACAGAGCAGAAATTCATTCGCTGATCTATTTTCCTCTCGCAGTACCGCTACGATATCTTGTATCGTTCCACTGCTAAGCACGGAAACGCCGATGCGTTGTCCCGCTTGCCTGTTGCTGAGGATAGAGCATTCGATTCTTCCGAACTTGCTTGCATGTTCATTGATGCGGAAACCGATGACGTGGTCGAATCGTTTCCGATTGATTTTCGTCGTATAGCTACAGCCACAGCTGCTGACCCTGTCCTTGCTACCGTTTTGCGTTTTGTTGCTACGCAATGGCCCTTGTCAAAGTCACGGATCGAGGATCCGTTGGTTCGCCGAATTTTTGCTCACAAGGAGAGACTTTGTTCGACGTGGTGTTTTGCTGTTGCGTTCTGATAATGATCAGTCCAGGGTCGTGGTCCCACGTTCGTTACAGTCCTCTGTCTTACTGCTTCTCCACCAAGGACATTGTGGTATAGTGCGAACGAAACAATTTGCTCGTCAGCACTGTACTTGGTTCGGAGTCGATGCTGCGATTACGAATATGTGCTCGTCTTGCATGGCGTGTGCTGAACAACAGTCCGCACCGCCGCGGAAATTCTTTGCATGGCCGAAAGCCACTTCCCCTTGGCAACGCTTACACATCGATTTTGCTGGTCCATTCTGGAATGCTCGATGGTTGGTTGTCGTAGATTCATTCAGTAATTTTCCTTTTGTTGTCCGGATGTCTTCCACGACGTCATCTGCCACCATCCAAGCGTTATCCGCTATCTTTTGTATTGAAGGTCTTCCACAGACTATTGTTTCCGACAATGGCCCACAATTCATGTCCGCAGAATTTCAGTCATTCTGCAAGGCCAATGGTATTCAACATCTGACATCCGCGCCGTTTTCGCCTCAGTCAAACGGTGCCGCTGAACGATTGGTCCGGACTTTCAAGTCACAGATGTTGAAGTTAAAAGAGTCGCATTCTCGGGAGGATGCGTTATTGCTCTTTTTGTCTTCGTATCGCCCTCAGCCCCGAGATGGTCGCTCGCCGGCTGAGTTGCTCCACGGTCGTCCTCATCAAACCTTGATGTCTTTGCTGCATCCGCCGCATCAGGTTCCTGTGCAGCGGCAGACGCCTGCTTTTGCTCCAGGCGACATTGTATCCTATCGCAACTATCGAGGTTCAAGGCGTTGGCTCGCAGGGCGCATTCTTCGCTGCCTCGGCCGCGCTATGTATTTGGTTTTGGGGGCCTCTGGTGAGGTGCGTCGGCATCTCAATCAGCTGCGCCTCTGTCGTCACACGGGATCTGCCTCTCCCCGTCTGCTTTCAGCGACGGTGCCGTCCGGTCAGCGCCCTGGGGACCCATCTACTGGCTCGCCTCATCCCCAGATGTTACCGACGCTGCCTTCCATTTTGCCCCATGGCGACGCGCCGCCGCCGCCGACGCCGCCTGTTCTCCCGCCGGCGACGCCCGCAACGGACGTGTCGCTGCAACCGCCGGGCGCCTCCATGGGTCACGCGCCGCCGATCGCTTCCCGGGACCAGCTGTCCTCCGACATGGAACTCTTGCCCGCTCCGGACCACATGGCGTCTTCGCCCGTCGGGTGCCCCGACGCGATGGAGGTCGACCCTTCGGCCCCTCCTGTCTCTTTACGGGCGCATACACCGCATGTTGGCGTGCACCCTGGACTAGGTTTTCAGGCGTTTCCTAGCTCCCCTCGGACCGCATGGCAGGGTGCGGGTGGCACAGCCTCGCCTGTTGTTAGGCTCCCCACCTCGTCGCATACGTCAACATGGGGTCCTCCTCACGGCGGGCGGAAACCTTATAACACAACCGCACGCCGATTTGCGGGGGAGGAATGTGGTGTCACCGCCAGACACCACACTTGCTAGGTGGTAGCCTTTAAATCGGCCGCGGTCCATTAGTATACGTCGGACCCGCGTGTCGCCACTGTCAGTGATTGCAGACCGAGCGCCGCCACCCGGCAGGTCTAGAGAGACGTCCTAGCACTCGCCCAAGTTGTACAGCCGACGTTGCTAGGAATGGTTCACTGACAAATACGCTCTCGTTTGCCGAGACGATAGTTAGCATAGCCCTCAGCTACGTCATTTGCTACGACCTAGCAAGGCGCCATTACCAATTTATATTGAGATTGTAATTATGTATCATCAAGAGCGATGTTCTCCAATTATGGATTAAAGTTAAGTATTCCAAGAGCTACGTACTTTATTTACTAGACTCAACTCCTTAACTGTTCCAGACCTCACGCCAGTCTGCGTGAGCTTAAACGCGTGCATTTCGGCCTCCTCTACCAACACAGTGTTGGCTCTTCTGCCAACACATCAAAAAGTATCATCAAAGTTTGTTGTTGTTGTGGTCCTCATTACAAAGTCTGGTTTGATGCAGCTCTCTATTCTGCTTTATCCAGTGCAAGCCTCTTCATCTCCGAGTAACTACGGCAACCCACATCTGCCTGAATTTGCTTAAGTATTCATCTCTTGGTCTTCTTCTACGATTTTTACCCTCCATGCTCCCCTCCAATACTAAATTTGTGATCCGTTGATACCTGAGAACGTGTCCTACCAACGAGTCCCTTCTTGTAGTCAAGTTGCGCCACAAATTCGTTTTCTTCCCAATTCTATTCAGTACCTCCTCATTAGTTACTTGATCCACCCATCGAATCTTCAGCGTTCTTCTGTAGCACCACATTTCGAAAGCTTCTATTCTCTTGTTGTGTAAACTGTTTATCGTCCATGTTTCACTTCCATACATTGCTATACTGTACACAAATACTTTCAGAAAAGACTTCCTTATGCTTAAGTCTGTATTCGATGTTAACAAATTACTCTTTTTCAGAAACGCCTTCCTTGTCATAGCCAGTCTACATTTTATATCCTCTCTACTTCGACCAACATAAGTTATTTTGCTGCCGAAATAGCAAAACTCATCTACTACTTTAAGTGTCTCGCCTCCTAATCTAACTCCCTCAGCATCACCTGATTTAATGCAACTACATTCGATTCTCCTCGTTTTGCTTTTGTTGATGCTCATCTCATATCCTCCTTTCCAGACACTGTCCATTCCATCGAACTGCTCTTCCAAATCCTTTGCTGTCTCTGGCAGAATTATAATGTCATCGGCAAACCTTAAGGTTTAAATTTGTCTTCCCTGAACTTTAATTCCTGCTCCAAATTTTTCTTTTGTTTTATTTACTGCTCGTTTATGCATTGTAAATGTCAAAATTGTTTTCACTTTTTAGTTGCGCATTGGTCTTATTTTCGTACCACCTAATCTGACTGGAAAATGAAATGTTAGAAAGAGAATGTGCGACTTGCAATATTAATTCTTGAGCACTGAATCCCATGGCCTTTGTATTACAAATTGTGTCGTGAACTGTCATCTAAACTTGAAGAAATGGTTTCCAGGTCATGCCAATAACGTGGTCTGTTTTACTTGTGACATGGTGGTGACTCTTTGATGAATGTGTCACCCCTTTTACGATGATGTTTTGTGGGAAGATGATTAAATTAAAGAAGAAACCCAAAATTTGTCTTTTGAGCTGTAAATTATTATTGGTCACTTTGCTCTTTTGGTACCAGCAATTAATATAAAAAACGGCACCGATCATACAAGTTTGAATAGTCATGTTAGGCATATTGTGGAACCTGGACTTCAGTACTTGTTTCATTATTTTACTTGTACCACTTGCAACTTTCTTGAACCCTTGATATTCTGCCCCAAATATTAATTTCACAAGGTGATTCAGCTCTCACTACCACTGCATTTTTTGCAACCCAGAACACTTTCAAGAACCATGCATGAGATTTTCATATTCACTCACTCGCTATGTGCCACCCTTTTTGTAGGAAATTTAATGAAGTTAAATTTTGAAATAGTATACGTTTTTGTTGGAGACCACTGTTTTCGAGTTATTCAAGAAAAAGGAATTTGAAGGTCACTTTTGTACGATTTTTTTTGAATAATTTGAAAACTACGGGCTCTAGCGAAAACACATCCCAGTACAAAATTTAACTACACAATATTTCCTTTAAAAGGTCATGTTATTTTTTCTATAGGACTGATAGTTGTCGCGTAGTCAGCGATAGAATATGAAAATATTGCAAGTGGCATTTCAAGGAGTTGCAGATTGCATAAAAGAAAGCTCTAGGCGCAGCTGAAACACACTGCACACTTCGCACGCATTGTCACGTCATCTGTCGTTGCTCCCTTCATTGCTACTGTCTGATTGATTTATCATTCCTTCCACCAGGTGCATCTACTTGTCTCGCACGCTGTGATCATGTGGGCAGCACGTACAGGTTGGCACCAGCAAAACATGCGCCAGTCACGCGATCGTAAGAGAAGCGCAGTACTGCTCTAGCCAATCCCCTTTTTTTTACAGTACTTTCATAATCAACCAACTACATCAAAGATGTACTGAGGTCAGGGGCGAATTTAGATCTTCATTATTATACAAAGAATTTTAATCATCTTTTCATTAAAAAATGTGAGGGGAGTGAGGGGACATCTGAGTTCTCCAAGGACATGCTCACGTTACAGTGTTTTGTATCTGTCAAAGATTCGGATGTCTCGCCGAGCCGCAGTATCGACATGGAGTATGAGACTCTGTGGTTAGCAAGTAGTGACAGTTCCTCACGGCTCCGCAACTGGCACAGACAAAGGGTACAATGGAAGCGCCTTCGGGCGGAGTTCCACACTGAAATACCCGCTTGCGGTCACGTGCTCATACTTGCCTGTTATCTCTTGAAGCCTTCAGAGTGCGCCATTTGACACAGTGTTTGACTGTTGCTTACTGCAAAGTCTCTCTCCTTCAGTATTCACTACTCACTGAGCTTGTACGTTTACGACGACATTGCTGTGTTACGGATTTTGTTAGTTGCCAACTAAACTTTACCGACCCATTATAAATGCCGTTTATGCTACGTGCAAACGTTTGCTAGCTACGCCGAGAAGCAGCGTCAATTGGTGACGAGGCCTTTATTGACGCCAAAATATACACCAATGTCACAGCTTCCGTTAGATTTGTTCAGGATAGTAAGAAATTCAGTATTGAAAGAGGAGTCACCGGAAACCATACTCAGCCGTCTAAGAGGAGTGTTTCCAACCCTTAAAATGGAAACTCAAAGGAGGGCGTGTTAGTGGACCACATCTGGATCACACTCATTGTCTGCGTGAAAACGTAGTGTTTGACTTGAGTGACAATAAACTTTAGAAACTACTAAAATATCTTAATAGAGAAAGTTTCCAGATATAATGCGACTGAAATAATGTATAACCAACATGTTTAAAACGTTTTTAAGTCAAAAATAAAGTCAAAGAAGAAAGTTATTAGATCTTATTTATGGTAGGCAAACGCAGCCATTGGATGGACGGCAAAGCAAATAGAAGTAGAAGAGTATAAATGATGTATATTGGTTTTGGTTATCAGAACTAAGCACACAATCAAAAGGAAAGCTTAGAGTTAATATGTGTTACCACTTTTGACTCGTGGCACGTAGACCATAAGAGGAAGAGGAAGGAAGGAAGATTGGATTTAAAGTTCCGTCGACATCGAGGTCATTAGAGACGGAGCACAAGCTCAGATGATGTCGAGAATGGCGAAGGAAATCGGCCGTGACCTGTCCAATGGACCATCCAGGAATTTTCCTGGAGCGATATAGGGAAATTAAGGAAAACCTAAATCTCGATGGCCGCAAGTGGTTTTAACCTTGATCCTCCCGAATGCGAGTGAAGTATACTAACCACTGCGTAGACCAGACCACAAGAGAGTAATGAAATGTATAGAGATGGCACTTGTTCAGCAGCGTATGTTGAATGTTAGATGGTCATTGTGATGTTGATGACAGCAAATTTTTTGTCTACTGGCAGGCTTACACTATACGATTTATCCATTGCAAATTGAAGCCATTCTGGTGTAGAAGAAACAAAACTGTCATTTATTAAAAGGTAACTTATGCAGATAACTTAACTTACCGCTTTCCAGTTATTGCTACACAATATGGAATTCATATCATGCTGTTGTTGTTGTCTTCAGTCCAGAAACTGGTTTGATGCAGCTCTCCGTGCTACTGTATCCTGTGCAAGCTTCTTCATCTCCCAGTACGTACCGCAACCTACAACCTTCTGAATCTGCTTAGTGTATTCATCTTTTGGTCTCCCTCTACGATTTTTACCCTCCACGTTGCCCTCCAGTGCTAAATTGGTGATCCCTTGGTGAATCAGAATATGTCCTACCAACCGATCCCTTCTTATAGTCAAGTTGTGCCACAAATTGCTCTTCTGCCCAATTCTATTCAATACCTCCTCATTACTCATGTGATGTACCTATCTAATCTTCACCATTCCTCTGTAGCACCACATTTCGAAATCTTCTATTCTCTTCTTGTCCAAACTATTTATTGTCCATGTTTCACTTCCATACATGGCTACACTCCATACAAATACTTTCAGAAACGACTTACTGACCGTAAACCTATACTCGATGTTAACAAATTTTTCTTCTTCAGAAACGCTTTCCTTGCCATTGCCAGTCTACATTTTGTATCCTCTCTACTTCGACCATCATCGGTTATTTTGCTTCCCAAATAGCAAAACTCATTTACTACTTTAAGCGTCTCATTTCCTAATCTAATATCCTCAGCATCACCCTATTTAGTTCGACAACATTCCATTATCCTCGTTTTGCTTTTGTTGATGTTCATCTTATATCCTCCTTTCAAGACACTGTCCATTCCGTTCAGCTGCTCTTCCAGGTCCTTTTGCTGTCTCTGACAGAATTACAATGTCATCGGCGAACCTCAACGTTTTTATTTCTTCTGCATGGACTTTAATACCTACTCCGAATTTTTCTTTTGTTTCCTTTACTGCTTGCTCAATATACAGATGGAATAACATCGGGGATAGGCCACAACCCTGTCTCATTCCCTTCCCAGCCACTGCTACCCTTTCATGCCCCTCGACTCTTCTAACTGCCATCTGTTTTCTGTACAAGTTGTAAATAGCCTTTCGCTCCCTATATTTTACCCCTGCCACCTTCAGAATTTGGAAGAGACTATTCCAGTCAACATTGTCAAAAGCGTTCTCTAAGTCTACGAATGCTAGAAACGCATATTTGCCTTTCCTTAATCTATTTTCTAAGATAAGTCGTAGTGTCAGTATTGCATCACGTGTTTCAATATTTCTACGGAATCCAAACTGATCTTCCCCGAGGTCGGCTTCTACCAGTTTTTCCATTCCTCTGTATCATGTTAATAACATAAATAGGCGGATTAGACCTGAAAAATCTCTGAAATTTCTCTTGCCATCTTCTCCCACAACGGGTGATTGTTTGAACACTTACGCATAAATAGAACAGAGGCCAGACACGAGCAGCTATGAAAAGTCTAGCCAGAGTATGTGGGGGGGGGGGGGGGGGGGGGGGGGGGGAGTAGAGCTGGCACGTGGTAACCCTGTTTAGCGACAAACGAGGCGCGCACTTGGGGCTGCGCGTCAGGTGTGTTTAGCGTGAAAACAGCGCATGCGCTGACAGCTCAAGTGCCGCCGTGTGCCCGCCAAAGCAGACGTGCCAACATGTCAGATCAAAGGCGCCTCTCGTCTTCCTCTGGAAGCAGTACAAAGCGCTACAAACTAACGGCGAGGGAATCCAGTTCCTTGTCGACTGTTCGCCGGGCTATATATATAAGTGGCTATGTATGTGTGCGTAGAAAGGTCCACCACCACTTTGCCCCACTTAACTGTTTAGTAGGTTTAGTGCCAACATACAGGCACACTGTTTTAGAATGGCGCCAGCGTGAACTGCACTATAGCTGCTGGTATCGAAGTCTGATCCAACTCACAAAACAATATCAGACATTGCAAGTGTCCTTGGAAGAGGTTGGTGGTGCACAACGTCCATCTTTCTCGCAAGCTGATAATGACTACCATCATAACAAACTCGAAGACTATTGCAATGACACATAATTTTTTTCTTCATTGTTATTTCAAACCCCTTCGGCTCATAAGGGCGTGCTGCCAATGGTACAATATCACACTCTACAGCCTAGAGAATTTACAGAAAATAAATGAACACGTAACAAATCATATTTCTGAATGAAAAAATTTCGAAAGATTTTAAAAGATAATGAATCACTGATTACAAATACAGTGTTTCTCTCGTCGTTTAAAGTTTAAAAATGGAATAAAACGTCTGACATAAAAATTCAGAGACAAAATAGACTTTAAAGACTTTAAAAAGAATGAAGTTACAATGAAATCTAGACCTTTCGCTGCTTACAGGCGTTGATAAATATCAACGGGAAGAGTTGAAAAATCTGTGCCGGGCAGGGGCACTACAAATGTAGTGTAGTGTGGATAGAAAGTTGGAAAGTGTAGGTCTCACGGGCAGCGTGCCAGAGATAAGTCCCTGCAGTCGCATTATCGTCTGTGTCCTCAGTGGCTCAGTCGAACGCCGGCACGATAGCTCAGCGTGTTCGGTCACAGACCCGGTTGGCCTCTGTAATAAAAAAACGGAGTGGAAGGATCAACAAACGAACTTGGACGGATGTCATTGTGACGTCCGCAACGACCAAACACAACGATCAACAAAAAAAAAAAGTCGAATAGAGCGTCTGCCATGTAAACAGGAGCTCCCGGGTTCGAGTCCCGGTCGAGATACATATTTTTCAGCTCTCGCCGTTGATATTTATCAACGCCTGTAAGCAGCGAAAGGTCTAGATTTCATTATAACTTCATTCTTCGAGAGCTGCAAGATCACCAATTATATCTGTGCAGATACGAACATCATATACACTCCTGGAAATTGAAACAAGAACACCGTGAATTCATTGTCCCAGGAAGGGGAAACTTTATTGACACATTCCTGGGGTCAGATACATCACATGATCACACTGACAGAATCCCAAGCACATAGACACAGGCAACAGAGCATGCACAATGTCGGCACTAGTACAGTGTATATGCACCTTTCGCAGCAATGCAGGCTGCTATTCTCCCATGGAGACGATCGTAGAGATGCTGGATGTAGTCCTGCGGAACGGCTTGCCATGCCATTTCCACCTGGCGCCTCAGTTGGACCAGCGTTCGTGCTGGACGTGCAGACCGCGTGAGACGACGTTTCATCCAGTCCCAAACATGCGCAATGGGGGACGGATCCGGAGATCTTGCTGGCCAGGGTAGTTGACTTACACCTTCTAGAGCACGTTGGGTGGCACGGGATACATGCGGACGTGCATTGTCCTGTTGGAACAGCAAGTTCCCTTTCCGGTCTAGGAATGGTAGAACGATGGGTTCGATGACGGTTTGGATGTACCGTGCACTATTCAGTGTCCCCTCGACGATCACCAGTGGTGTACGGCCAGTGTAGGAGATCGCTCCCCACACCATGATGCCGGGTGTTGGCCCTGTGTGCCTCGGTCGTATGCAGTCCTGATTGTGGCGCTCACCTGCACGGCGCCAAACACGCATACGACCATCATTGGCACCAAGGCAGAAGCGACTCTCATCGCTGAAGACGACACGTCTCCATTCGTCCCTCCATTCACGCCTGTCGCGACACCACTGGAGGCGGGCTGCACGATGTTGGGGCGTGAGCGGAAGACGGCCTAACGGTGTGCGGGACCGTAGCCCAGCTTCATGGAGACGGTTGCGAATGGTCCTCGCCGATACCCCAGGAGCAACAGTGTCCCTAATTTGCTGGGAAGTGGCGGTGCGGTCCCCTACGGCACTGCGTAGGATCCTACGGTCTTGGCGTGCATCCGTGCGTCGCTGCGGTCCGGTCCCAGGTCGACGGGCACGTGCACCTTCCGCCGACCACTGGCGACAACATCGATGTACTGTGGAGACCTCACGCCCCACGTGTTGAGCAATTCGGCGGTACGTCCACCCGGCCTCCCGCATGCCCACTATACGCCCTCGCTCAAAGTCCGTCAACTGCACATACGGTTCACGTCCACGCTGTCGCGGCATGCTACCAGTGTTAAAGACTGCGATGGAGCTCCGTATGCCACGGCAAACTGGCTGACACTGACGGCGGCGGTGCACAAATGCTGCGCAGCTAGCGCCATTCGACGGCCAACACCGCGGTTCCTGGTGTGTCCGCTGTGCCGTGCGTGTGATCATTGCTTGTACAGCCCTCACGCAGTGTCCGGAGCAAGTATGGTGGGTCTGACACACCGGTGTCAATGTGTTCTTTTTTCCATTTCCAGGAGTGTATTTAAAAAGAATGGCGACATACGTTATAAAGAAGCGCCGCACCTTCACTAATAATACGAAGCACCTGCGCTGGGCAAGCAAGTTGTGAGGAGATTAATCGTTAGGATGATTGTGGGTGTAAATTTATAAGCCGTGGTGTGGTATCTGCAGAAAGAGAGTAGGTGGTAAGATGAATATTGGGAAAGACGGAAAGGAGGAATGAGTTTGGTGGGCGAGCAGGGCCGTGGTATCAGGGGAGGAAGGGACAGAGTGAAACAGAGAGAGGGGAGCCCTGATGTGGAGTGTAAATAGGTCAGGAAAGCTATGGCTGGTAGGATGGGCAAATATTATAGTGGATTTCACTGTTTACGAAAGCGAGTTGGTTGAAATAGCGTTGTGATAGGGTATGAAGCGTGAGTAGGTTTCAGGATGGTGGAATGTGTTTATAAAGGTGTGGCAGCATACCAGTGTTGGTAATGAGACAGGAAACAAAGGGGTTAATTTGCGGATGACAGAACGCAGAAGTATTTGATTTCTGTGAAGATAAGTGGGAATTTGATGAGATGATAGAGGATCCATGTGGGGGAAGGTATATGGATAGAGAAAGCGAGACAGAATGCATAACGTTCAATGATTAGGAGGGACTTAACAGAACATCAACGGGGCTGATACCCATGCAACATTTGCGTAGGAGAGGATGGATCATATCTATGTTCTGTAGGTGTGGAGGATAGTGGAGAGATGTAGTCCCCAAATTTGGACAGCCAGTAGTTTTAGTAGTTTTAGTTTATTGCGGGCTTTCTGATAGCACGTGCAGTTTCCATGTTAACTGCTGATTGATGGTTAGTCCAACGTATTTTTGTGTACCAGATAAATGGATATGATGGTTGTGCGTGGTGAGGCAGAAGTCATCGAGACAGACGGTGCAGGTGGTTCGTCCTATAATTACTGCCTGGGTTTTGGAGGACTTGATTTTCAGAATCCATTGGTCACAGCAGGAGGTAAATTGATGGATTTGGAGGGTCTGTTGTGATTGCTGGAGTGTAGGGTAGAGGACAAGGAAAGCAGTGTCATCAGCTTCCTGAAGGAGGCAGACTGGTTGGGGTGGGTTGGGCAATTTCGCAGTGTAAAGGAAATAATTGGTCAACGGCCTTTCCACAGTGGTAACACCAGTTCCCATCAGATCAGCGAAGTTAAGTCCTGTCAGACTTGGTTAGCACTTGGATGGGCGACTGTTCGGTCTGCTGTGTGCTGCTGCCAAGGGGGTGCCCTCAGTCCTTGTGAGAAAAATTGAGGAGCTACTTTATTGAGAACTAGCAGCTCCAGTCATGAAAGCTGACAATGGCCAGGAGAACAGTGTGCTGACCTCATTCCCCTCCATACGCGCATCAAGTGATGTTTATAGGCTGAGGACGACATGGCAGTCAATCAGTAGCATTGTGAGCATTGTGTCTTCTGAGACCTGTTTGACTGGAGAGAGAGACAGAGACAGAGAGAGAGAGAGAGAGAGAGAGAGAGAGAGAGAGGAGCTAACAGAGGAAAGAGGACAAAGCGTTGGGGGACTACTGCAGTGGGATGGACAGTATGAGAATGGGTATTGTTAATAGTGACAAAGGATGGGCGTTTAGATGGGAAGGATGATATAAGGGAGGCATATGTCTGGAGTTAGAAAAGGAAACCAGAATGCTGCATATGGCCTTTCTCTATGCCGATGGGGGCGAAAATAGTGGACTTACAGGTGTTGATATGGGGGAATAAGAGATGAGAGAGACGCAGGAGCTGATCAGGGGAGAAATTGGGATGGAATCCAAACTGGTTAATGGGAAGGTGGTGGTGGTGGTTCAGGTGTTGATGGATATATCAGGAGAGGATGGTTTTGGAAACCATGTTAAGTAATGAGGTGAAGCAGATGGGCCATAGGAAGAGGTATCAGTAGGAGGTTATTGCAGTTTGAGGAAAAGTAGAATTTTGGGTGTGTTCCATAGTTGAGGACAGTAACCTGTGGAGAGAACAGTGGTGTAATGGGGTGCATGGATGACTGCATGCAATCGTAACTGAGCGAAAGGTTACGTTTTTTATGGAGATAATGCCCTGTGCTGTGAAAGGTGTATTTAATTCTGTTTGTGGTATGATGGTGCAAATGGCTCTGAGCACTATGGGACTTAGCATCTGAGGCCATTAGTCCCCTAGAACTTGGAACTACTTAAACCTAACTAACCTAAAGATATCACACACATCCATGCCCGAGGCAGGATTCGAGCCTGTGACCGTAGTGGTCACGCGGTTCCAAACTGAAACGCCTAGAACCGCTCTGCCACCGTGGCCGGCTTTGTGGTATGATGTCCAAGAACTGGACACTGGGAGCCATGGGTGGGACAGTTGTGTTTGTGCGTTCATGGGTGATAGGGAACAGAGAGTAATCACATATGGAGAAGACGTCAGAGAGGTAGGATCTGGTCATCTTCACTCAGGTTTTCACGTAAGGGATGGTTGTTGTGTGGACGTGGGTAGTCAGAAATGGCTTTATTGGCAGTGAGTTGAAAGAAATGCTTTCCAGTACTTGGAAGAGTTGATGGGGAGTGTAGTGTTGAGGTTGGCGCAGGTCTGCCGCTAGTCCTAGTGATGTTTTTTCTTTTTATATTTAATAAATTCCTCATGTGTGTCTGTATTTGCGACGTGTGTGGGATTGTATCCCAGTCATAAATCCGCAAGAAGGAATGGTACAAGTGACAAGATTCTCCCACGAGGAGTAGAGCTTGTAGAGGGATGCTACAGTGATGAGGATATACAGTCTTGGTAGGAATGTGGGAGGACATAGAATCTGACAAGGTCTGCTGCACGAAATTCATGGAATGAAGGGTATCATAAGGTTGCTGAAAGGTCATGGGCTGGCGTCCAATCTGGGTGTCTATTGAAGCCGGGTATGCATTACAGTTGGCACATGAGTAGTTCTGGGTAGCTCTCGAATTGAGATTGGGATGGGGTGCATGGGTATGGGATTGTGTGAAATACAGATAGGTGATCATGTCAAATTGTATCGAGCACGTGCAGAAGTGTCCAAGGAGGTTGACAGATGATAAGATGACATCTGAGATGATGATGTTTCAGAACAGGTGTGCAGCGGGATGAGGACAGTATCACCTTGCAAGGAGTCTGTAAATTCACGCCACCACTGGAATTCTGCAGTGGATCTATCATGGATGTTGAGATCAGCAGCAATAATGGTATGGTCGATGTTGTAAGGAAGTGATAGGGGAAGGGGTGATTAGATCAGATGCAGATCATGCCACAGGTAATGTTTAGGGTTTTGAAAAAGAGGCTAAGGATAAGGTGTTCGATGAGTCTACTGTGTAAGGGTAATGTATGAACATGCGATATGTTTGGAGAAACATTTCATTGAGGACAAAGATATGGGCATTTTGTTTGGGCAAGTTATACATTAGAAGACGTTTACTGGTGGTTATGGAGGGGATGTTGTGGTACAGGATTTTGGAGTGTTGTCTTGCTGTTATAAAGGTTAGGAGTGGTCTGTGTAAGTGAGGACAAGATCAGGTTTAAACAAGGGTGTTGAGGTGGTGGACACTAAGGGGACCTGACTGTGGGAGTAGGTAGCTTGGGTGTTGAGATGGAAGATGGAGTGGACAGCAAGAGAAATTTGCTGGATGGTGTGTGGATGTTGGAATGGATGGATGGATGTTTTGTAGGACAACTGCAATGAATGTGATAATTTCTTCAGCAGTAGTTGTTGAGTGGAAGGCATTGTCGGGGTAATTGGTGGTATCAGTGGTACATATTGGGACAGTGAGTTCAGGTCTGGTAGGTTGTGACTTACTTTTGCATTCCACAAAATAGGTTGGGTTGGAGTTATTGCAGGTGTTGCAGGTAGCAGGGGAAACAAGGTTAGCAGACTGTTTAAGAAAATGGGAGACTTTACAAGGGGTTTTTGGAATCCTGTAAGCGGGTGGCTGTTCAGTATGATGCCACTTCCTCGTCCATGATCTCGAGGTCGACTTTTCTTGGGACTATTTGTAGCATCTGGAGGTGTGGACGACATTTCTTGATTATAGGATTGAGGGAATTGTGTTTGAGAACTTTGGATGTGCGTTGTAGAAAATAGTGGTATAAGCACAGGGGAAGATACTGGAGGGGGAGGAGTTATGTCCATGTGTTGAGTGTCTCCAGGTTCAGTTTGCCGTATTTTATGAGTGGAAATTGGAGAGATGTCAGTGTTTTGGCGTTTTGTTTGTTTCTTAATGGCTGTTAAGGGGAAAGATGGTTGTGGAATGGGAGGTGCCAGATATGGCGTTGCTGCAGGTCACCTCGAAGCTGCGTCAGATGACCTGACCTGAGTTGGTACAGTGAAGATTATAAAAGAGTTAATTGAGATATCGTCTTGCTATTGCTGTTCGGCAGGCTGTAATGCGTACAGCTGTAGTGGCACATGAGTCGTGGCTGGATGAAGAAAGATATAGGGATGTAGGATGGGAGAGAGATTCATGTGTTGCGTTTGTGGCGGGAGTGGATATTGGAAGTGGGTAAGGATAGACATAGGGGGATGGGTGAGATAACACACTCCATGTGGCGACAGTGGAAGCAGGAGATGAGGAGGTATATGTTATAGACGTTGTGAGTAGATTCATGATCATGGATGGTAATTGGCACCGTTGACTGTTGTGGGCACCCTCCGAAGCAGCGCTGAAGGCGATGGTGAGGAGTTGTGGTGGAATCACGACTGAGGAGTCAGTGATCATTGATGCGAGAGGAAAGACAGCAGTGATTTTTAGGCTGACGCTGTGGTGATGGCAAACAGATGAATGTGGCGGTAGCGACGAAGACGATGGGGGCCTGAAGACTGCGGCATCGAGACAGAAGTGGCGGAACGATGATGGCAGGAGGGCGACTGATGGGTGGTTGACGTCATCGATGGTGGCAGCAGCAGTGGCGCCAGCGGCGACGGCGTGATCATGGCGGGACAACGGCGAGATGGAGGCGGCGACAGTGACGATGATTCAAGAAGTTAGTTGATGATGAACACATACCGAAGAAGTCAGGAAGTCAGAATTAAGCTACACACACGAATGGATACTGACGTGAAGCATATAGGGATGCATCACTAGCAGTGTACGCAGATCAGTCATGTAGGTGAACGGAAACGATTGGTATGGTAATAGGTGGTATCCTAGCCAGTCTATTCCAATGACTGCCAACGGAAGACCAATAAAGCCGTCACCTGCGTGTGAGAATACGGTGAGGTGGGTTGAAATACCATGCATCCGGACAAGCCCTATGTTTTCAGAGTTCGCCACTATATGTCACGTTAGGTACACCCTTCAGTATAAAAGGCGGGGAGTATTCTGTTGTTAGTAGAGAAGTAGTAACAGCGGAAACAGCAAAATGAAAGAGAGAAGAGGTCTCAGTGACTTTGAATGGGGACAAGACCTTAGGTGTCACCGAAGTAATAAAACCATCAAGGACATTTCAATCCTTACAAAGCTACCCAACTCGACTGTTGGCGATGTGACTGTGGAGTGGAAACGCGAAGGAACAACCACAGCAAAACCAAGATCACGCAGACCTCGTATACTGACCGACAGCGAGGGTCGAGAATTGCGACGGATGGTTGTAAAAAATGGTATGAAATCAGCGGAAGGAGTTACTTATGAGTTTCAAAGCCTAGCTGCAGTCCAGCTAGCAGAATGACAGTACACAGGGAGTCAAAAAGAATAGAGGATACAGTGGTTGAGCAGTCCCTCATAAGCCACAAGTTTCTTTAGTGAATGGAAAGCGACTCTTGCAATGATGTAACGAGCGACACCACTAGGCATCATATATCCAATGGCAAACCAATGGAAGCTTCTAGTAGGCGAATGCCATCGTGTGTAGTGCCTACAGTAAAGTACAGAAGAGATGGTGTTACGCTATGTACGTGTTTTCCGTGGACATAGACCCCCCTCATTACGTTTAAGAAAACGTTATATGCGAAAGGATATGAACACATTTCACAGCTTCGTGTACTGCGTTGAGTAGATGAATAGTTCAGAGACGATGATGTTTGTATCAGCACTATAACGCACCCTGTGATAAAGCACCATCTGTGAAACAACGGGTTTTGTACAACAACAATCTAAATGGACTGACCTGTCCAGATTTCCGACCGGTACTCAGTAGAACACCTTTGGAGTAAGCGAGAACGTTGACGTCGCTCTAGACCCCAGCGTACATCACCACTTTCTCTATTTTCGGCTCTTGGGAAGAACGGGCTGCCATTCCTCCACAAACATTCAGGTACTTCACTGAAAGTTCAAGCCGTCATAAAGGCGTTGGGAAGACTCACCCAATATTAATGTCTACTAATAGGTGTCTCGATGTTTTTGATTAAATAGGGTATCAGTGGCATAACATGTCCCATCCTTCCCTATGCCAATGTAGCATGGGCTTCCGCTCCACCTGAAATTCATCGTTCTCTCCAAATCTGAAACGACGTGCCCTCTGCCTGACTTTCAGTATCTGATGACCTTCTTCCAGTCGTATCCTGTGCCTGCTGATAAGGTTCCCACATATCCTCAAACACCTACCTTACCTTCACCTCTGCTACATCTCCTGTAAACTTGAATCGCGACACCCTACAGTCTTTCCTATCCTTGAGAAACCCGACCTGCTTCCTCCTCTTTGTCAACGCATACCGTCTTCTCTGCATCCCCAAACACTCCATGACCTATCCCAGCCTGATTTCAATCACCTTCCCCTAGTAGCCCGTGAACTCATCACTGAAATCTACCATATCACCAAACCATAGCGTAACCTGCCCATCCCAAATGTAGGCTGCAACCTAATGTTTCCTCACCCATCCGACACCCCACTCATCTCCTGACCCCCGTATCTCATCTGTCAGTTTCTTCTCATATGACCCCTATATCCCATCTGTCACATTCTTCTCATATACACACATGACCTCTATAGACATCCAACATCCAAATACTTAACCACAGCAAACGTTCGCTCTACCACGTCACCATCATAATGAAAAGAATTCCCATCACAACACTATCGTCGTGTCATAAACATCATCACCAATTTTAGCATATTAAATTTTCGTATATTAAAACTGTAAAAAGTAGATCGCAGCAAAACTTCCAATTATAGAGGTATTATTGTGTTAAACGTTGCTTAAAAGTGTATTCAGATGTTTTAAACAAGAGATTAAAGATTATTAAAAGTGTTACTTCTAAAAGAACGAAGTGACTTCCTAAGAGGAAGGTCATGTTGCAATAACATATTTATTGTGCGACAAATAACACAGAAAATAAGAGAATTTAATTCTCAGTTAGAAACCGATGTCATTTTGTTTTTTATTCGGTTTTTGGCCCCAAGGCAATTAAAAACCGATGTCATTTAGCTTTTGTGTGGTTTTTTGCCTCAGGACAATTTAAAACCGATTTTTCCCATTCGATATAGAACGACCTTGCCCTCGTGGATGGGCTAACCTAACAGTGCTACAACTGTTGACCGACGAACTTGTGCAGTCAACTACGTTGAACAGTACGGATGGCGTAATGTGCAACTCAAACCATAGCCGTCGTATTGCGATTCTTTTGCCATTTGAAGCCGAGCCATTTTACGTTAGGACACTTACAGCGCCATATATTGGTCAAATTTTTATTAAATGTTTTTTTGTCCCATGACGTTTCCCCCGGCGTCAGTAATATGCTGTTCGGATTTGACGTCAATCTGAGTGGTGGTTCTCTTTCTAAAGTGTTTTGAAACTGGAACTCTAATTACGGGCACACTGTATTATTACATATGGACGGCGTTATATTAACGATACATTCTGCAGATGAACTACAAAACTCTTAAGTTTAATTGGAAAGGATTATAGTTTTAAGATAGCAGTAAATAAAACTATGATATAGCTTTCCGTGGGAAATAACCAAAACGAAACAAAATTGTAACTGAAGACCGGGTTTTGGAACAAGGCATTTTACTGTAGTTACCTAGGGAGCTATATTACTTAACGAAGATATCGACGTAGATATTAAATTACACAGATATCGGAGTATATGTGGCAATAGAAGCTAAACACTAAAAACCTACACTAAGAGATACAAAACGAAATTCTATAACGTGATGTCTGTACCTGTTGTATTGTATGGCAGTGAAACCTAGGTTATGGAGAGAGAAGATTATAACCACGTTCAGGAGGCAGAAATTAAATTTTTACGAGCACTTAAAAGTTGCACTAAGTTGGAAAGGTTCCCAGTGAATAAGAATACCCTAAACAAGAACTGAATAATTTTGGAGTAAATGAAAAAGTAAAAGTGCATAAACCAAACAGAAAACATGATTTGGAACGAAATGAACCCAAAGAAAATATCAACCTAAAGAAAGTAGGGACATAGTACGATCAATCAAAAGATGGCACTGTTGCCTGAAAAGGTCGAATGCCTACTCTGAGAAGGCCAGAGGAAGAATAAACTGTAAATCGTACGATGCAACGCCTGAGGATCCGCAATTTGCTCGCTATCAACCCCACAGTAGGTGTAACATAAATAACTGGTAAATAGATAAAAAGTTGAGTAATATTTTTTTCTATTCTCCCCCCCCCCCCTGAGTTGTCGATTGTGTACATTGCACATATCGAGCAAGTCATCTTCATTACTTGATGACACCCGCAAACATACACTACAATTTCATTTTTTAATCAGGAACAATGATTCAGAATTTAATTAAAAACCGCTCCAATCCGCCGAGTCTGAACAAGATTTTCGGTAGATCCCCCGGGGTTCTAAGGCAAATACCGAAACTGGCAATCCCCAACAAACTATTTTTAAGTGGGAACCCATCTACTCCACTCAAACTAGCTGGGATTAGACAGAAAATACCCAAGTTCTACACGGGTCGGATGTGAAATATCGTGCTCCTCACCTCAGCAGTTGTTTTGTAACCTCTGTTAAGGCCTACATTGAAACAAGTGTGTAATTGAAGAACGGTTTACGAGTATGTATAGATATCACATATACATATGCTATTTTCTGCACGTCTTCCTAGGCTCTAAGGCAGGTCTCTCTGCTGCAGACAACGTCTTCAACGACTGCAGTGGAGGGTAACGGATTACGTTCACGAACTGACTCCAGCTGATTGAGCCTTTTCTCGGAGCTGAAAAAGTGTTTGGGTGGACGACGTGCTAAATGAGGAACTAGCAGCAATGATGTCCCTTTTTTGGTTTTGGAGTGTATGCAAGTGATGGTAAACCGAGCTACGGTATAAAGCGTAAAAGGAATATACTTTGCGAATAATGTTTGAGAAATGTATTCGATTCATCACACATATGCAAACCGAAGGATGCAACGAAACCATTCCAGAACTGATGACACACCAAAGGATCGGAAACTGGATATTGGTATCACGTATAATCGTATTATCTGTAAGTACTATGGTAGTATTAGGACTTTTTCCTTTTTAGGTTTACTTAAGTAGATGCCAATAGGTTAAGACAATGGAATTTTAGTCAAGGGAAAGACATTTTTAATTCTAATCCAGCAAGTTCCAGGAATGGTGGAACGAAAAAGAAGAGGAGGGAAGAAACTTTAATGACGATAGACAGAGAATACTAGTTACGTAATGTCAAAAAGAAAGGCAGCAAACAGAGAAAAGTGGTGAGTCACATACAGACCTGCGTGCTGGGCAGAGTACTAAATAAAAAATTCACCAATGGCTGCCAGTGGAACACAACACCTCTGATGGACGCACTGCGGTAACGAGGAAGCCCACCTCTTCTCGTCCTTCAGTTTTTTATATATGTTATGTCCGACTGTAGCGTGTAATTATGTAATGAAGTCGACGTAGTAAAAACCTGTTAGTAAGGCTCCGTTCGGCAAGTAATCTATCTAGCGAACTGGTTCGGAGCCTTACCACCCTCCCCTTCTCCAGCTAGCAGACACAAACACGTAGAGACACAGAAAGATTGCGTCACAACGACCTTGCATGATGATGGCATGGCTCTTTCAGTTTCTTTTGCTGACTCAGCAGTTTGGTTACAAAGTTATGGCGTTGGGAGGTAAAGCTAGGTATCCATCGTCAGAAATCCTTTATGGAAATTCATTTTTGACATCTGAGACATTTTCTTCTCAGTATTCTCCAATCTGTCAAATGGTTCAAATGGCTCTGAGCACTATGGGACTTAACATCTATGGTCATCAGTCCCCTAGAACTTAGAACTACTTAAACCGAACTAACCTAAGGACAGCACACAACACCCAGTCATCACGAGGCAGAGAAAATCCCTAACCCCGCCGGGAATCGAACCCGGGAACCCGGGCGCGGGAAGCGAGAACGCTACCGCACGACCACGAGCTGCGGACTCCAATCTGTCATCTATGTGTTTGTTACAATCGCAGATATCAGTTCCGATTATTGATATTTCGTTGATAATATTTCCTTTCTGGACAGTGGGTATGAAATGAATTTAGCGAAGGTTTCTCAAACTACTATTTTCTAATCGACACCTGTTATTCAATATTATTTTTTACTAGTTAAAAGAGCTTTTACTGTAGTATTTCACAGTATAACGTTATCTGGGTGTTAAAGCACATTGCAACATCAAAAATAATTAATGTAGAGGAAGTTATATTTCGGGAATACATTTGTCTAGGTAACATATTAACTGATTAACATTTCAAAATCACAGTTTAACGTAAGCACGAGATACGTCACTGCAAATATACAACGATGGTACATTAATAAACGGTGTAGCCGACAGAACGTTGAATGCAAGATTACGAAGTGCACGCATTATGTTATATAGCTGCAAAATGTCAGTTTGTATGATGGAGTTTCATGCCCATTGCACTTGGTCGGTCAATACAGAGATGGACAATGTAGTTTGTGGATGACGCTGGAGTTGTCATCTGGTGAAGCCCCATATGTGCTCGATTGGAGTTAGATCAGGTGATCGAACAGCCCAGGACAACCTGTCGACACTCTGTAGAGCTTGTTGGTTTACCACAGCGATATGTGGGCGAGCGTTATTCTTAGAAAACAACCACTGGAATGCTGTTCATGAATAGCAGCACAACAGATCAAATCATCACATCTACGAACAAATTGGAAGTTAGGGTGCTTGGAGTGACCATGAGAGTAGTGCTCCTGCTATCATACACAATCACACCCCAGACTATAACTCCAAGTGTAGATCCAGTGTGTCGAGCACACAGACAGATTGACTGTAGGCCCTCAACTGGCCTCTTTCTAACCAACTGACGACCGTCACTGGCATCGAGACAGAACCACCATTCATCAGAAAACACGTCACCTCCATCCTGCGCTCCAGTGAGATCTAGTTGGATACCACTGCAGTCGCAGATGAGGGTGGTTTAGTGTCAGTGGAATGCAGCTGCAGGGCGTCTGGCTCGGAACTGTCCTTGAAGTAACCGAATTGTAAAAGTTCGTTGTGTGACTGTGGTGGTAACTGTTGCTCAAATTGCTGCTGCAGATACAGTACGATGCGCGAGAGCCATACGCCAGACACGATGGTCTTCCCTCTCGATAGTACCAGATGGCCGTCTTGAGCCAGATCTTCTTGCAAGTGTACATTCTCGTGACCATCGGTGGCAGCAATCATGTACAGTGTTTACATTCCTGCCAACTGTTTCTGCAATATTGCACAAGAAACAACCAGTTTCATACAGCCACAATACACGACCTCGTTCGAAGACGATGAGATGTTGATAATGACATATTGGTCTCCTTAAAGGCATTCTTGACTAGCAAGAGCCCACAACGTCTCATCTCAAATATTACCAGCGCTCACGAAAGTTACAGCGTGTATTTAAAGCCAACCTAATTTGCATCACCATAGTGACGCTACGAGCGCCATTCTTATGCGACTGGCGCGAAATTTGAAAAGACGTCATCTTTCAATTGTAGAAACATGCCTAGCAACTTTCGTTTATGTCGTACAGCTTCTTCGTCGTGTATCGATTTTTGCTTTTGCCAATGTACTTACCGATTAGTTTCAAACGTATCTTTGTTGTATACATATTTTTATGTGATGTCAAATTGATTTTTGCCCTTAGGTGATGCAAGAAAAGTATTTGGGATCATAATGATTACAGTGGCAATTTATATCAGCTACTAGCTGTGTCCAGCCAAGCGTTGCTGTGATGCAGTCTGGTGAAGTGGAAAAGAAAGAAAAGAGGAAGTACAGGTTCTAATACGTAAAGCGATCGGACATATGTCTTAATCTTCTTCTTCTCTCCTCAATCTCTGTTCACCTCCTTCCCCCTCTTTGTCCATCTCTTCCTCCTTCCCCCTCTCTCTGTCCAGCTTCTCCCCCTTCTCTCTCTGCATCTCCTCCTTCCCACTCCCCATCTATGCTCATTCCTCTAATCTTCTTCTCTCCCCATTCTCTGTTCATCTCCTTCCCCCTCTTTGTCCATCTCTTCCTCCGTCCCCCTCTCTCTGTCCAGCTTCTCCCCCTTCTCTCTCTGCATCTCCTCCTTCCCACTCCCCATCCATGCCCATTCCTCTAATCTTCTTCTCTCCCCAGTCTCTGTTCATCTCCTTCCCACTCTTTGCCCATCTCTTCCTCCTTCCCCCTCTCTCTGTCCAGCTTCTCCCCCTTCTCTCTCTGCATCTCCTCCTTCCCACTCCCCATCCATGCCCATTCCTCTAATCTTCTTCTCTCCCCAGTCTCTGTTCATCTCCTTCCCCCTCTTTGTCCATCTGTTCCTCCTTCTCCCTCTCTCTGTCCAGCTTCTCCCCCTTCTCTCTCTCCAGCTCCTCTTTCCCACTCCCCATCTGTGACCATCCCTTTAATCTTCTTCTCTCCCTGGTCTCTGTTCACCTCCTTCCCCCTCTTTGTCTGTATCTTCTTCCTTCCCCCTCTCTCTGTCCAGCTTCTCCCCCTTCTCTCTGTCTCCTCCTGCCCACCCCCCCCCCCACGCCCCATCCATGCCCATTCTTCTTTCAAGTTGTCTAAGTCCATTTCGTGCCACCCCTTTGTCCATTTCGCCTTCCCTGCCACCACCACCATCCCCAATTTTGACCATGAATCTGACTTTGTGCTAGTGAAAACCAGATTTTGTAGTAATAATATTACTTATCATAAGCTGATAAGCTACAAGTAAAACTTTTCTGTTTTCTGTGAACACCATCTGCTAGGAAGAAAAGAAAATAATTTATGTTTAAAAATATGTATAATGAGAAAGAATATATATGGGAGAAACAATTTCTCAATTAGTTTATATGCCACACTATCGTAGTTAAATCTGGCTGTGACGAAGCAAATAAAACGGCACATTTTTACAGCAGAACACTTGTCTTCTTTCAGTCTTTTAAAAAGAAAATTTACGTTCTTGTTAAAAACAATATTTTGTCTAAGTCTTCTTCTTCTTTCTTCTTCTTCTTTATCGCCACCTTGTCCCACGTCACGTAGGGTTGGCGTTGCTCACTGGATCCTTCTCCTCCATAGTTCTCTCTCCATTGCCTCTTCCTTCTTCCATCCTTTCTCCCTTAGGTCCCCAGATATCTTATCCTTCCACCTCATCTTCGGTCTTCCTCTCCTTCTCGCTTCCTGCAATCTTTATATCTTCAACTCTGTTTCCGATATACTCGTCCCCTTTTCTCTGTAAGTGTCCGTACCACCTTACTCTGCTCTCTTGTATCTTTTTCCCCATGGGTCCCACTTTCACAGCTCCTCTAACAAATTCATTTCTAATTCTGACCTTCCTTGTTACCCCACACATCCATCTTAGCATCCTCATTTCCGCCACTTTCATCTTCCTTTCCTGGGCTACTGCGATTGGCCATGTCTCTGGCCCATATATCATAGCAGGCCTTACCACCGACTTGTACACTTTCCCTTTCAGCCCAATGCTCACCTTCTTGTCACACAACCGCAATTTATTCGGTGTTGTATCTCGCTTTCCAGTCCTCCATCCCTCTGTATGTACGACCCCAGGTATTTAAATTTGCAGACCGATTTCAGCTCATCATCCTGGATTTTGCAAGACCTCATCTGCACATCCTTCAGTGTTAAATATTCTGACTGTCCTGCTAATTTACATCCCTCTTTCTTCTAGTGCCTTCCTCCAATCCTCCAGCTTTTCCTCAAGTCTGCCGATGCTCTTCTCACAAACAGTCTCCCTGAATGTTTAATAGATTATCGCTTAAATCTGAAGTAAATCGATTACGAACTTCTCGAGATTTTTGCTAACAACGTTTCACCATTATATATGCGGCGACAAAGTCAAAGCCTAGTGATATGCACACACACAGATAGCGGCAATATTGCGTACACAATTTATAAAAGGGCAGTGCATTGGTGAGCTTCATTCGTACTCACCTGGTTCACGTGCAAAGCTTTTCGGCGCACTTATAGTCCCACGACGGGAATTAACAGACTTTGAATGCGGAATTGTAGGTGGAGCTAGATTCATGGGAAATTCCATTTCGGGAATAGTTAGGGAATTCAATATTACGAGATCCACAGTGTCAGCAGTGCGCCGAGAACTCCAAATTTCAGGTATTGCCTCTCACCAAGGACAACGCACTGGCCGATGGCCTTCACTTAACGACCGAGAGCAGCCGCGTTTGCTTGGAGTTGTGAGGACTAACAAGCAAGCAACTACAGAAATCAATATGTGACGTAAGACAAACGTATCCGGTAGGGTGCGGCGAAATTTAGCGTTAAAGGATTGTGGCTTTGGACGACCGAGGCAAGTGCCATTACTAATAGCACGACATCGCCTGCAGCGCCTCTGCTGGAGCTGTGACCATTTTGGTTGGACCCTTGACGACAGGAAAACCGTGACCTGGTCAGATCAGTCCCGAGTTCGGTTGGTAAGAGCTGATGGTAGCGTTCGAGTGTAGCGCAGACCCCACGAAGGCGTTGGCCCAAGTTGTCAACAAGAACTGTACAAGCTGATGGTGGCTCCGTAATGGTGTGGGATTTGTTTACATGGAATGGACTTCATGTTCCCAAACAACAATGGAATTTTTATGGAAGACAATGCATCATGGCCTCGTGGAGTGGCCGCGCGGTTTGAGCCGCCATGTCACGTATTGCGCGGCCTCTCCCGCCAGAGGTGCGAGTCCTCTCTCTAGCATGGGTGTGTGTGTTGTTCTTGGTATAAGTTAGTTTAAGTAGTGTGAAAGTCTAGGGACCGATGACCTCAGCAGTTTGGTCCCTTAGGAATTCACACACATTTGAACATTTTTTTGAATGCGTCATGTCACAGGACCACAGTTCATCGCGATTGGTTTGAAGAACATTCTGAACAATTCGAGCATATGATTTGGCTACGGAAAACGCCCGACATGAATCCATAGAAAATCTTTTGGACATAATCGAGAGGTCTGTTCGTGGACAACATCCTGCATCGGCGAACTCTCACAATTATGGTTGACTACAGAGGCAGGATGGCTCAATATTTCTGTAGGGGACTTCCAATGACTTGTTGAGTCCTTGCCACGTCGAGTGACTGCATTACGCAGGACTAAAGGAGGTCCGACTCGGTATTAGGAGGTATGCCACGACATTTATCACCTCATTGTATGTAGCCTACTGTCCTCCTGAATTTTCCTTGGGATATCATGTAAACTGTTAAGCGAATCTGTCAAGAACTTTTCGAAATTTTTGTGAACAATGCTTCTCATTTATATATTATGCATATTAAAAATACATAGCTTATGTCCATCAGAATGTTCATTGAATACCCAGTAAAAATATGAAGTAAATTGGTCAAGAACTTTTCAAGATTTTTGGTATCAACATTTCCCTTTTATATAACACACATTTATTTATGTATATTTAAAAAATCGGTATATGAAAGCACACGTATTCGTATGCAACGTTGGGTCAAAATCGACCAACTACTTTTCGAGTTCAGCAAGCACAAACGTAAGCAGCTGAAGTTTTATACGAGGTATTAGCGATATGAGTGCAGATACTTCTTTTGATGACTGAGCACAGTGTACTGAGCAACATTACATTAGTATTTATGTCATGTGCAGGCTAATAATTATAGCAATTACGAGTAATACGTTTCTAAGATGGTTAGCGCTTCCAAAAAGGAAGGATGATGAGGGTTTAATGTCCCATTAGTGCCTCTTAGTACTAGTGTCACAAGCCAGTCATTAACGTTTATTGTTCTCGGGCAGCAGGTTAGGTATTGAAGTGTGGACGCATGGACGCAAAACGGACAGTCTACCCTAACATGTGCAGTCCACTTCCCAGAGCAGTTACGACTGCCCAGAAAAGTCAGGTAGTAAACCATATGTGTCTGCTGGACACAGAAAAAGACGCTGAAGTTGGTGCATATGAAGGTACCAATGATCGTAGTATGTGTACTTTTCTTAACACCCCGAATACAAAGATTCGTACCGGCAAATCAGCTTCACTTTGTTTTCTGTTGTTGGAAAAAAGCATCATCTTTAAAAATTTTACTGTTATTCATAAATACATTATGCCTCGGTCTTAGGTTACACAATATTATCATAAATGAAGTACATCTTCTTACCTGTAAGATTCAGCTTAGTTACATATGTTAGGCACTAAACGTCACGGCATTTTAGGAGTTTGCATCTTTCAGTATAGCTCCGCAGGTACCTTGAGTTCTGTTGAAGCTACGTAACGGTTAAGCATTAGAAAAATATTATGCCACACAGCAGAGCCGAGCGACTGACTTATGCTCTTCATTACTATCCATTGACCACGCGAACTGAACAACAAAGGATTATTTCCCTCTTACAGTCATAACAGTTGACGTAGCATTATTATTCATTGATAACAGCCGATTCTATGCAGAGGCGAAATGTTTAAATGCCCCACGAAATTCTCGATTTTAAGTTTACATGGTTTGTTTAAATTACTCTCGACTGTGTCACGTCAAAACCGAGTTCGAACTCAGTGTACGAGCAATAATGTTGTTTTCTGAATGATAAAATGGGAAATAAACAAACTGTATGCCTCTCCTGCTGCCAGGGCACTATTAAACTGGACTAGGAAGAGAAACTTGTAAGTGGTTTACCCTGTTAAATTCGTGCTTTGAGCATTTTGGCATCATGGCTTCCCTAAAAGTTTTTGTTATGACCTCACCATCAGGATTGTTAGTAGTGCATAATAATTGACTATTGAGTAGAAGCGGTAGGTGTGTTGCAGAGAGAGAATTCCAGTTGAGTCGCTGAATGGAACAGTTCGCCGTGTCACGCAACGTCGTCGTCCTCAGACTATGCCAGCCCTCGACGTGATAACAGAGGGAGGTGGCGCAGTCGATGGCACACTTGACCCACATTCGGGAGGACGACGATTCACATCCGCGTCAGGTCACCCAGATTTAAGTTGTCCGTGGTTTCCCTAAGTCACTCCACGCAAATGAAAAGGGCTCGGCCGATTCTCTTCCTCATCCTTTCATAATCCGAGCTTGCACTCCGTCCGATGAGCGCGCTGTAGACGCGATGTTAAAAATCTAATCTCCCTTCCTTCCTTCCTTCGACGTGGTAATCGGGCGAAGGATGGACATCACACACACACATACACACACTCGCACGCACGAACGCACGCACGCACGCACGCACGCCATTTCAGCTAGAGCTGTACGCCGCAAACTGCCATGCGGTCCGTAGCGGAGGATACTTCTGCCAGCTCTCCCTCTCTCTCTCTCTCTCTCTCTCTCTCTCTCTCTCTCTCTCTTCCTCTCGGCGCTTTACGACATATGTTCCCAAACGCGATCGACTTGCAAATTATCAGTACACAGTGCGAAGATCGGCAGCACAAATAAATGTATTGTGATTCGCATAAGCAGATGGAGATATATGCGGTCGTCCGTCATTCACTGGAATCAGTCAAAACATTTGAGTTGAAAGATTACCGTCAAACCTCCTTGCCTAGGGACGCCAGATGTAAGTTGATTTCGTCAAGCCCTGAATGAAAATTGCGCAACGGATAACTGGGGAGGGGAGCTTGAGAGCGCTACCTAGAGAGCGTGCCCTTTTTGTTCGATACTAGGCAAGGGACCGGAGGACTCACACGCTGATGTGTGGGTCCCTGCATTCTATATCTTCTATTTTTAAATTAGCTCCTTTAATTGGACTCCTATGTGATTTTTTAAAGGTATGTTAAAGATTGATGACAATTGATTACATATTTATTTTAAACATTATCACTCGATTTTACAGCGATTGCAGCGATTCCAGTTGACAGATATTACAATTTTACAACTTATAGCTCGAGTACATTATATACTAATCTGCACGCACATTTCTACGGGCAAGATGGAATTGCGTTGGCCAAATGTATACCACCAAAGTCTCCCAATATTTTACATGGGACATCCACTATGTGAGGAGGATAACGGGCAAACTGGGGACCAGATATATTAACACAGGGGGTCAAATTTCCGGAATTAAACAAGAACAGTCATTTCCTTACACACTCCAAAGCTGAAAATAAAAGAATTAATACAAATATTCAAATACCTCTCTTCCACGCGAGAACATTGAGACAGACGCACTGAGGTCACGTCTGCTCACTTACCCGTGTTCTGTAAAACTCCCAGAATATGGCGGGCACCCGGAGGTCTTCCTGGGGCCCGGTGGAGGGGGTGGTCGAAGCACTTGGCCGTGACCAACCTCTCCACCCCAAATCTTGTGACACTGGAAAGTCTTTGACTTTGACCTGCCTGTGCTGTCTCTCTGATCCTCTACCCAGGAGTAAGGTTGGCAGTACTATACTACAGAACTACTTCCCAACTATGATTTGGCCACGCTTTACGGAAAGGCGTCAGGAGGATAAGGAAAGTTCATGTGCAGATTCACGTTCACGTACAAGGAATGCATAATACACGACACATATAAATACGTATTATGAGGCCTGACACATTTCTTTCCACCCGTCCACATGGGTTCTGTTGCACCCGCGGCCGGCCGCGTCGTATAATAAAATTGGCGGCGGAGCCGCCTCTGTTTGTATTTCCTGGTGCGAGCGAGCAGTGAAACCCGCTGCTTATGGAGCGGAAACTACTGTACCGTTTCAAAGTATCTGGGAGTTGCTTTGTGGAATGATTTTAGGTGGATCATAAATGTACCCTTGGGGAGGACAGACTTGAGACTTACTGTAACGTAATAAACGCACAAAGAGGTCACCTGCAAAATCCTCGTTTCACTTTTCTACAACTGATAGTTGATCTGCGACCATTACAACTGGATTAACGGAAGAGTCTGAAGTCATTCAAAGAAGAGGTAACCGATTCTTCAAATGTTCAAACGTGTGTGAATGCCTAAGGGACCAAACCGCTGAGGTCATCGGTCCCTAGACTTACACACTACTTAAAGTAACTTATGCTAAGAACAACACACACACCCGTTGCGCGAGGGAGGACTCGAACCTCTGGCGTGAGGGGCCGCGCAATCCGTAACATCGCACCTCAAACCACGCGGGCATTCCGCGCTGCCCGATTCTTCATATCGTGTTTGTTACGTCAGCACCTACAGGTCACGGAAATGCTCAGCGAATTGCAGTACTAGACGTTCAAGGAAGACGAGTATTCCAGAGAGAATTATTCACAAAATTGTAAGAGTCTACGTTCCAAGTAACGTACTACCATAATTATTACTACACGTAGTGATGAGCCAAGATTTCTTGAGCATTGCCCGCCTTGACACAATGCTGCCGGGCGGTATAACGGGGACGTGACGCGATAAGGAAACAGCTTAAAAGTAACAGACTGACTGTCAGGGTCGCAAACTGGGAAGGCTGCTGCCATACGCGAATTTCACGAAGGACAGATTGGTATGGGCGTGCACTTGCAAATGAGCGTCTTGGACAGGGCGAGAATTCTTGGCCTTCCGCTTAATACTGTCGTGAACATCTGTGGAAAGTGACTCAAGGATGGTGAAACCAGGAATAGGCGACAAGGTGTTGGACATCCACGCTTCATCACAGAACGGATGGAGGAGACTTGCCTGGTTCTCCAAAGATCACAGATCTGACGAAAGGGTACAACGTTGGTGCAAGCAGAAGTGTTTCGGAGCACGTTGGTCCATGCACATTGCTGAACATGTGGCTTTACTGTAGGTGACCCCTACATGTTCCCATGCTCATCCAAAACATCGTCAAAATGGGTTCAGCGAGCACTTTGACTTCGATATTTAACCTTTGGTCAGCCGACCGTTGTGGCCGAGCGGTTTTAGAAGCTTCAGTTCCGCACTGTCGCCTGATAAACAAAGTAAGAGCCTACGGAATATCAGACTAGCTGTGTGGCTGGATTGAAGAGTTTTTAGCAAACAGAACACAGCATGTTGTTAATAATGGGGAGACGTCTACAGACGTTAAAGTAACCACTGGCGTGCCACAGGGGAGTGTTATGAGACCATTGCTTTTCACAATATATGTATAAATGACCTAGTAGATAATGTCGGAAGTTCCATTCGGCTTTTCGCGGATGATGCTGTAGTATACAGAGAAGTTGCAGCATTAGAAAATTGTAGCGAAATGCAGGAAGATCTGCAGCGGATAGGCACTTGGTGCAGGGAGTGGCAACTGACCCTTAACATAGACAAATGTGATGTATTGCGAATACATAGAAAGAAGGATCCTTTATTGTATGATTATATGATAACGGAACAAACACTGGTAGCAGTTACTTCTGTAAAATATCTGGGAGTATGCGTGCGGAACGATTTGAAGTGGAATGATCATATAAAATTAATTGTTGGTAAGGCGGGTGCCAGATTGAGATTCATTGGGAGAGTCCTTAGAAAATGTAGTCCATCAACAAAGGAGGTGGCTTACAAAACACTCGTTCGACCTATACTTGAGTATTGCTCATCAGTGTGGGATCCGTACCAAATCGGGTTGACGGAGGAGATAGAGAAGATCCAAAGAAGAGCGGCGCGTTTCGTCACAGGGTTATTTGGTAACCGTGATAGCGTTACGGAGATGTTTAGCAAACTCAAGTGGCAGACTCTGCAAGGAAGGCGCTCTGCATCGCGGTGTAGCTTGCTCGTCAGGTTTCGAAGGGATGCGTTTCTGGATGAGGTATCGAATATATTGCTTCCCCCTACTTATACCTCCCGAGGAGATCACGAATGTAAAATTAGAGAGATTGTAGCGCGTACGGAGGCTTTCAGACAGTCGTTCTTTCCGCGAACCGTACGCGACTGGAACAGAAAAGGGAGGTAATTACCGTGGCACGTAAAGTGCCCTCCGCCACACACCGTTGGGTGGCTTGCGGAGTATAAATGTAGATGTAGATGTAGATGTAGACACTCAGAATAGAATAAAAGATTTGCAGGCATTACGTTTTAGGACGCCCTCGCATAGTCTGCGAGCTCTCATGGAACTTGTGGCACTAGTCGAAGGCAACGTGATAAATGTGGACTACATGGAAATTATTGTTGGCCACCTGCATTTCTACGTGTTCGATGTATTCCTTGATGGCGATGGCATTTTTCCACAGGAGAGGGCCAGAATTGTGATACAGTAGTTTGAGAGCACGATAGTCAACTCCTGTTGACGTCTTGGTCACCAGATTCGCCTATCCCAAACGCGATGGAACGCATCCGCCACGCTACTGTGTGTCACCTGGCCCTCACAAACCACCGACCCATAATTTACAGATCTGTGTGGCCTGTGCGTAGACACATCGTGCCAAATATCTTCGAAAGTCTAGCAAGGGCTTGCCAAATTCTTGCTACGAAGCATCAGTGCTGTACTGTGTTCCAAACGTGGAGCAACCTGCTGTTAAGTAAGTAGTTATAATGTTTAGGCTCATCAGTCTGTATCTCGTGTAAAAGGCAGATGCAAAAATTAATGAAATTAGGATTCATACAGATCGGTACAGACAATATTTCTTTCTGCTTACCGTCTCAGAGTGGTGCAGGATGATGATGGGTGTCTGAGTATGATACTTGTTCACTATGTAGACTATGTTTCACCAGACACAGCATAGTGCCCTGCGAAGTATATGGTTTTCTGGGGGTATTTTTGTGTATCAATTCGTACAGAACGGTAAGTAGAGGTAGGCTGACGAGCGATGGAGCAACTGTTGTCGTAGGAAACATGGAATGAGCAGAAATGATTTTCGAACAAGTTAAGACAGTAAACAGAAGATTTATTTATCTTGTATTCCACCAAGTGTGGGAACACTCATTCCAAATAATGCAACAAGAAACAGAGTCCAACTCTAAGTGTCAACAAGCAAGAGGCTACTTGAACTAAAATGTGAAGGATGGTGTCGCAGCTATGACTCGTGGCGTCTGCGTAGCGTCACTTAGCAAAGTGGTTTTGAGTGCAAATGGGCTGTGTAGCTGCCGCTGGCAGACGGCATCATAGTCGAGAGCCAACTGGAGAAATGGCTCAGCAGGCCAGAATAATTGGGTCCGCTGGATCCCGTACTATCGTTATTGGCGTCTGCCAGAAACTTGCAATTCCGTTGCCAAATTTGAGACTCCAAAAAAGTGATATTGACACGTGATACCACAGGTATGAGTGCAGAAATTTTTATTGGTCTCTGAGGACAGTGTACTGAACAACATTACATCAGTAATTACACTACTGGCCATTAAAATTGCTACACCAACAAGAAATGCAGATGATAAACGGATATTCATTGGACATATATATTATATTTGAACTAACATGTGATTACATTTTCACGCAATTTGGGTGCATAGATCCTGAGAAATCAGTACCCAGAACAACCACCTCTGGCCGTAATAAAGGCCTTGATACGCCTGGGCGTTGAGTCAAACAGAGCTTGGATGGCGTGTACAGGTACAGCTCCCCATGCAGCTTCAACACGATACCACAGTTCATCAAGAGTGGTGATTGGCGTATTGTGACGAGCCAGTTGCTCGGCCACCATTGACCAGACGTTTTGAGTTGGTGAGAGATCTGGAGAATGTGCTGGCCAGGGCAGCACCGAACATTTTCTGTATCCAGAAAGGCCCGTACAGGACCTGCAACATGCGGTCGTGCATTATCCTGCTGAAATGTAGGGTTTCGCAGGGATCGAATGAAGAGTAGAGCCACGGGTCATAACACATCTGAAACGTAACGTCCACTGTTCAAAGTGCCGTCAATGCGAACAAGAGGTCACCGAGACGTGTTACCAGTGGCACCCCATACCATCACGCCGGGTGTCATCTCGACTGCTAGTGATACGAGGCCGTTTGGATCCAGCACGGCGTTCCGTATTGCCCTCCTGAACCCACCGATTCCATATTCTGCTAACAGTCATTGGATCTCCACCAACGCGAGCAGCAATGTCGCGATACGATAAACCGCAATCACGATAGGCTACAATCCGACCTTTATCAAAGTCGGAACCGTGATGGTACGCATTTCTCCTCCTTACACGAAGTATCGTAACAACGTTTCACCAGGCTACGCCGGTCAACTGCTGTTTGTGTATGAGAAATCTGTTGGAAACTTTCCTTATGTCAGCACGTTGTACGTATCGCCACCTGCGCCAACCTTGTGTGAATACTCTGAAAAGCTAATCATTGGCATATCACAGCTTCGTCTTCCTGTCGGTTAAATTTCGCGTCAGTAGCACGTCATCTTCGTAGTGTAGCTATTTTAATGGCCAGTAGTGTACTTCATTTGCAGACTAATAGTTGCAGCTCTTAGGAGTAGTATGCTTTTAGATTAGTTAGTACGTCCAAATGTATGTGGCAAGAGCAAGCCATTAATGCTTTTTTTGCCCTCGGCGGCAGGTCAGGTGTTGGAGTGTGAACTCTTGGAAGCAAAATGGTTAGTCTATACTGACAGGCATACTCCACTCAGTGGTGCAGTTACGACCAAGCAGAAAACATCAGATAGTAAAATCTGTGAAGTGTTTGAGGGGAAGACTGTTAGACCGAAAGAAGAAACAACTAACACACAGAAGTGGATGTGTATTAAGGTACCAATTATCCAAGTATCTGCACTTACACCCATATCTCCTTGTGTAATATGTACCACAGACATAATATTTCAAAGGTAAACCACGAAAAATGAAGTTGCGTAATTAACTTTTTTGTTTGCAGGTTCATTTCTCCAGTCTTCGTATACATGGAAATCGTTTGAGCATGGCACCGTAGCTCACAGCTAGAGGAGCCAAAATAAAATGGCGCAGGCAACGCCAATGGAGTATCGTTCGTAATCCGTTATCGGCATCAGGAGGGGAACAACGCTGGAACAACGATGGACTAACATATGACTAAGTGGTTAAATATCGCAGACGTTTGCAGTGCTATCAAACAACTGTATGTGGTGAAGAATGATGCAACAGACCACATCTCTGCCAAGGATCGGGAATCACAAACGACCGGCGCATCACAGCCGAGGCAACAGTAGTAAAAATTAAAAATCAGTCATCGATTAGCACCCCGCACCTTACACAACGTTGTACACATGATAGTGGTCGCTGCCTGATAGGATCCACGATGGCTCACACCCTTTGAAAAAGCCTGTCGAATCTAAGCAACGGTGGAAAAGATGCAGATGTGTTAGGCCAATATGAGCAACGCAACACATTTTTTTGTGGCAGTAGGTTCGTTTTTTTTCAGGACTCCAATACAACATACATTCCCCAACTCTTATCTACAAACCCTATTTTTCAACATAATCTCATTCTTACTGAGAGGGTCCGTGTGTTCGCAAGGTACCATTCTATTGATAGATGTTGGAGCCAACGTCTTGTGTGTCAATAACCTCCCCATCATCCATCTACTGCATTCTGTGAAGTCCATCCTTCATTTGGCCAAACAGATGCCAGTTGGAAGTTGCGAGATCCGGGCTGAAGCAACACCGACTCAAAGGAAGGCCTCGGCGGTTGTTGGTGACGTCACGTCAGCTAGGCACGGCGAACGCCAGGTCTGTTGCAGGCAGAAACGCCTGGGCGTGCTTATCACTATAAATCTCTTATTTTTGGACAAACTGTTTGGTATTGTTTTGAATTCTGCAATTTTATTTAGATGAAAGATTTTCTTATTATCGTAAAGCTACAAATGAAGAGCATAGTTCTGTATTACACTGAATCCTGTCGAAACAAACGTAGATCAATATGAGAAGATGCTTTGCCCCATTCCAAGCTTCGGAAATTTTACATTCAAGAAACTATATTTACTTGATCCATTTTGTTATCGAAACTTACCCCAACCCCCTTACAATGAACTCGTTTCTTTTATTTATTTATTTATTTTCGTTTAACATCGTCACTGGAAATGTGAACTAATTTACATGTGTAAATGTCCAACTGTTGCCAGTCATTAGATTACAGTCGTTTTCAACGAAAGGAATTCTAAACAGGAAACAAAATAGCGTCATACATCGAAAATAGTGCTGAGCTTAAACTTTTTTAAACATGCACATTAGAAAAGATAAATATTCCCCTCTTGCAACTGAAAGGAGAAGCTTTATAAGATAAACAAAATTTATTTGATAAAACAAGTATCTCTCTTTTGCCTCTTCTTCTGTCCGCTACCCCCTCCCCCAACGTGTACAATCGCAAGATACTTCATTAACATTCAGTGCTCCTCACCCCATAGTCAACCAAGATACCTAAATAAGAGCACCAATATGTTCACAGTTTCTTGTAAAAGCAACCCAGTAGAAAGGTAACTTCCTCACATTTACAAATAAGGTAAAGAAGCATGAATTCGGTTGCTGCTGGACCATGAAGTTGTTTTTGTGTCAATCCTTAAAACAGGTGGAAATTTAAGGTCAGGAGTACGCTATTTGTTAAGAAGTGTAATGAACTGCACAATTAATTGATTGCAGAAATCTCTCAGAACAATGTGTGTTGGTCAACTACCGCCAATAGTTTCACATTTTCCTGTGTCAGAGAGGGAGACACCACCATTATGAGTATGCCTGCAACAGACCTGGCGTTCGCCGTGCCTAGCCGACGTGACGTCACGAACAAGCGCCGAGGCCTTCCTTTGAGTTGGTGTTGGCTGAAGCGGGAATGAGAAAGAACAGATCAATGAAGTTTTGTGAGCTCCTCTCTGGTGCAGAGACGATACACTTCCGAGTTGATAGTTGCACCGCGAGGGAGGACATCAAACAGAATAACCTCTTAAAAGCCCCCGAAAAACTTTACCGGCTGGGGGCGCCTCTTTGAACCTTTTCTTCGGGAGGAGTGGTGGTGTGGTGCCACTCCATATATTGCCGCTTTATTCCAGGTTCGAAGAGATGAACCCATATTTCATCGCATGTGACGATTCTAATAAAAATGTTCAAATGTGTGTGAATTCCTAAGAGACCAAACTGCTTAGGTCATCGGTCCCTAGACTTACACACTACTTAAACTAACTTATGCTAAGAACAACACACACACCCATGCCCGAGGGAGGACTCGAACCTCCGGCGGGAGGGGCCGCACAGTCCGGTACATAACGCCTCAAACTGCGCGGCCACTCCGCGCGGCTGTGCTTCTAATACCTTACGCTTGTAACGGGCATACAGTCGCGGAGCATACTGCCGACGTTTCCTGACGAGCTTACAGCAGGCTGTCAAGGCGGAGCGTGTTTGTTGTTTTGCTACTCCACGATGTGCCAGAGCATTCTACACAGAACAGAGTCGCGCATCTCATTCTTCTGGCTATCACATTTTCCATCATCGAATCTATTCACCTGTCTTGACACTGCGTCCTCCTTCCTCAAATGAAGAACACATTGCTTGGTACGCATTTACAACATGACGACGAGGTAACTCTCCAAGTGCAACGATTCTTTATCAACCAAAATGCGGTCTTTCTCAGCCAATGTTTCGGCCTAGTCATCCATCGCTGATATAAATTTGTCGCGTTCAAGGGTGAAAACGTAGAGAAGGTCTAACATCATCTGCAAGTCTGAGGGGCGCAATTTGATTTTCTTCAAAACTGCACTGGCGGTAAAAAATCGTAACCAAAAAAACGTAGAGTAATGAAACTTAGGTAACGTATTTAAGTGATTAGCATTGCAAGACATAAGACACTGCAAATATAAGACGTGCATATTTCTATTGTCAAACCACGAAAGATGTTTACATTTTATTAATAGGATTAAGTAGGAATAATTAATATTTGTCATTTTGTAAATAATTGTGGTAGCAGGGAATGTCTGCACCACAGTATTGTTGGCGGGAGAGGCCGCACATTGATATAATTTTAAAAAGGGCAGGAGAGACCGCGTATGGATACATTTTACGAAAAGAGCGTGAAATACCGCGCATTGATACATTTTGTAATGGTATCAGGGATTATCTGCACCAGAAAGCATTGTTGGCGGGAGAGACCGCACTTTAGCGTTCGTGGGAAGACAGTAGTAAGCGAGAAGTGAAGCGAGTCGGTAGCAGGTCTGAAGCGAGAGGTTGAAAGGAGCGGTGTGCCTGCCAGCCACCAGCTATGATTTACAAGAGATTATAAAGGGATGTACAGAGACATCAGCTAACTATTATCATAAGAGGAACTAATATTATTCAATTAATTTTTTTGAGAAACTCAAGACTACTGAAGTGGCCGTGCGGTTAAAGACGCTGCAGTCTGGAACCGCAAGACCGCTACGGTCGCAGGTTCGAATCCTGCCTCGGGCATGGATGTTTGTGATGTCCTTAGGTTAGTTAGGTTTAACTAGTTCTAAGTTCTAGGGCACTAATGACCTCAGCAGTTGAGTCCCATAGTGCTCAGAGCCATTTGAACCATTTTGAGCCAAGACTACTAAAGGTATGTTTGCGCAATGCTAGTTGTGAGATTATTGTAAAAAATAAGACCCATTCGAAGGTTTGTAAAATCATTTCATTCAGAATATAATTAATTTTTGCCAGCAATATTGCATTACTGATTATAATCCATCCCAAAAACCATCAACGTAAAACTTTGCAAAATTTTATTGTTGTCAAGAAAAAGTTTAACTATGGAGTACGTAACTTCAGTCAAATTAATTAAAGAAAAACGTCAGCTTTGCTATTAAAGAATAACAACAGCTCTGTTAATAAATACAGCCACTTATGATGACAGCGCATCAGCAGCTAACAGAGTATAGTAAAACAGAGTAAGTATATTCATGTCGCAGTTCGATGTAGCAGTCAAATGGCGATCCAGTAACCGTAAAAAAGGTAAGGAACAGTTTTGGGTTATTGCAGGTAACGACTGAGGGCCACGACAACGACACATTCTATGTTTCGTCGAAATAATCAGAAAATCACTTTTAATAAGCAGCATTTAAATTTGTATGCGAAGATTGCACTTATTATTATTGAGAAATAGAATTAATTTCAAAGGGAAGATTTCATTTGTTATTATTAAACAAGAGATAGAAATCCTAAGGGAAGGTTTCATAGGTTATAGTAGAAGGGAAGGTTCCGTAACAAAAGAGATATAGTGGAGACGGGAAGGTTTCAATGTGAAATGCTGGTGCGTTAATAACCGATGTAACCACCAGAATGTTCAATGCAGGCATACAAATGTGCATGCATAGTGTTGTACAGGTGTCGGATGTCAGTTTGTGGAGTCCCGTGCCTGATGAACTTCGTCTATGCAGGGCAGGTTGATACTGTTGGTGGATAACGTTGGAGTTGTCGTCCAATGATGTCTCATATACCCTCGATTGGAGACAAATCTGGTGATCGATCAGGCCAAGGGGACGTGTTGAAACTGATTACAGCATGTTGGGTTACAACAGCAGTATGTGGGCGAGCGGTACCCTGTTGGAAAACACCTTCTGGAATGCTGTTCATGACCGGCAGCTTAACAGGTCGAATCACCTGATTGACGGACAGATTTGCAGTCTGGGTGAGATAAACACGAGAGTGCTCTTGCTGCCATACGAAATCGCACCCCGGACCATAACTCCAGTTGTATGCCCAGGGTGTCTAGCGCGCAGATAGGTCGAGTGCAGGCACTCATCTGGCGTCCTCCTAATCAACAAACGGCCGTAATTGGCGCCGAATTGGAAGCAGCGTTCATCAGAAAACATAACAGATCTCCATCCTGCCATGCAATGATGTCTCGCTTGACACCACTGAAGTCGCATACGGCGTTTGTTTACGGTCAGTGGAATCCATGCTACAGGACGCATCGCTCGAAGCTGTCCTTGAAGTAAGCGATTTTTAACAGTTCATTTTGTCACTATGATACCGACTGCTGCTCACATGCAATACGATGCACCAGAGCCATACGCCGAACACGATGTTCTTACCCCTTGACAGTGTCACGTAGCTGTCCGGAGGTCGGTCTTCTTGCGACTGTACATTCTCGTGATTGCTGCCAGCAATCACGTAAAGCGGTTACATTCACGCTAAATGTGCAGTATCGCAGAAGGAACATTCAGCTTCTTGTAGCCCTATTACACGACCTCGTTCAAACTCAGTGAGTTGTTGATAATGGTATCTTTGTCGTCTTAAAGGCATGCTTGGTTAGCATCAATTCAACACTTCCATTCTCGTGCACACGGTCGTTACAGCGTGTAATTAAGGCATTCCTGATACGCACCGTCACGGTGGTGCCACTAGTGCCTCTCTTTTGCGAATGGCGCGAAATTTGAAATCACATTAGCTTTGAGATGTAGAAACACGCTAACCAACTTTCGGTTATCCAATTATCCAAAAACAGTCTTAATCACATTTATTATTATTATACCGCCAACCGGTTTCAACCCGACGTAGGGGTCATCTTCTGGACGTTTACACAGTGAAATTACAGATATCCGTCAGAAAGACTCCCATTATATAACAGCTAAAATTACGTAAATTTAAAATATGTTACCCATTGGTCGACTGCTGATGGTGTCACTCCTGTCTACATAACGGCAGGAAACTATGCGAGACTAACCCTTCGTATGGGCTTAAAGAGCGTGCTGAGATCACGTGGTAAGACGGCAACACCCCCAGCGGCGATCAACGGCATTTAATAAAGTTTATTGTATGTAATTAATAGTCACCTTGGTTTAACATAAATTTAAGTGACAATAAATAAGAGAAAACGGGACCATTCCATTTAAAAAGAGTTACAATTATAGTGTTAATTGTAAAATAACAGCAAATGTTCTGTAGTTAGCTCGTAAAATTCGTAAAAGTATATTACATTATGTGCCATAATATGAAGTAAAACAATTTGTGACACACAAGAACTGGTGTCGTCTTGTATTATAATATATCTATTCGTACATTTACGTAGAAAACATTTGAGTCAATTTACTAACATGGCTAATATTGAAGGACTACAAAGCCTTGTGGTGAGGACGCCGTTACTATGGATTAGAAAGCGTATATCAGGCGCCCTCTAGTCTGTGTAGCGAGGACGCCGCAGTCCTGCCATATTAGCATCAACAGGTTAGTGTTCATCACGAACGTGGTTTTGCAGTCAGTGCAATGTTTACAAATGCGGAGTTGGCAGATGCCCATTTGATGTATGGATTAGCACGGGGCAGTAGCCGTGGCGCGGTACGTTTGTATCGAGACAGATTTCGAGAACGAAGGTGTCCCGACAGGAAGACGTTCGAAGCAATTTATCTCGTCTTAGGGAGCACGGAACATTCCAGCCTATGACTCGCGACTGGGGAAGACCTAGAACGACGAGGACACCTGAAATGGACGAGGCAATTCTTCGTGAAGTTGACGATAATCCTAATGTCAGCGTCAGAGAAGTTGCTGCTGTACAAGGTAACGTTGACCACGTCACTGTATGGAGAGTGCTACGGGAGAACCAGTTGTTTCCGTACCGTGTACAGCGTGTGCAGGCACTATCAGCAGCTGATTGTTCTCCACGGGAACACTTCTGCGAATGGTTCATCCAACAATGTGTCAATCCTCATTTCAGTGCAAATGTTCTCTTTACGGATGAGGCTTCATTCCAACGTGATCAAATTGTAAATTTTCACAATCAACATGTGTGGGCTGACGAGAATCCGCACGCAGTTGTGCAATCACGTCATCAGCACAGATTTTCTGTGAACGTGTGGGCAGGCATTGTTGGTGATGTCTTGATTGGGCACATGTTCTTCCACCTACGCTCAATGGAGCACGTTATCATGATTTCATACGGGATACTCTACCTGTGCTGCTAGAACATGTGCCTTTACAAGTACGACACAACATGTGGTTCATGCACGATGGAGCTCCTGCACATTTCAGTCGAAGTGTTCGTACGTTTATCAACAACAGAATCGGTGACCGATGGATTGGTAGAGACGGACCAATTCCATGGCCTCCACGCTCTCCTGTCCTCAACCCTCTTGACTTTCATTTATGGGGGCATTTGAAAGCTCTTGTCTACGTAACCCCGGTACCAAATGTAGAGACTCTTCGTGCTCGTATTGTGGACGGCTGTGATACAATACGCCATTCTCCAGCGCTCCAGCAGCGCATCAGGGATTCCATGCGACGGAGGGTGGATGCACGTATCCTCGCTAACGGAGGACATTTTGAACATTTCCTGTAACAAAGTGTTTGAAGTCACGCTGGTACGTTCTTTTGCTGTGTGTTTCCATTCCGTGATTAATGTGATCTGAAGAGAAGTAATAAAATGAGCTGTAACATGGAAAGTAAGCGTTTCCGGACACATGTCCACATAACATATTTTCTTTCTTTGTGTGTGAGGAATGTTTCCGTACCTTTTTGTAACACCCTGTATAACTTCATGAGTACCTCTGCTAGATACACGCGTCTTGGGAATGGCACCGATG
The DNA here is from genome assembly GCF_021461395.2 of Schistocerca americana. NCBI lineage: Eukaryota > Metazoa > Arthropoda > Insecta > Orthoptera > Acrididae > Schistocerca > Schistocerca americana. Next base: position 119,061,262 of record NC_060120.1, on the reverse strand, counting down.
TGCCTCAGAGTGTTATGAGTAGTGATTGTGAGGTCTTGAATCAGAAGGTTGCAGTAACAGAAATGTACGTAGCAGTTCGTGGCCGTTGCGGTGAACAGTGGAGAAGATAAAGAGAATGACAGACAAGGCAGGGTGGCATGGGAACTGGCAGCTGCCCGCTCTTGGATCTCTGCCCTTGAACTCCACCACGAGCCTTTTCAACGTAGCAGCACGGCGCGTCTCGTCCGGTTGAGCAGTGGGTACGAAGCACCTGCTTCCGCGCTGAATCTTTCATGGCTCGCGTGCGGCTCTCCACTGCGAAGGCCGCACATTCTGCACAAGTCCACCGCCGGGATAGACAGCCGCTTCTGATTTTCCTTTCGCGGGCTCTGATTCTCAGGCAGGAGGCTGGACCGCTAGCCTTTCTTCATTACGGTCGATGCCACAACTCTGCTTGCGCGCGGAGAAGTCAGTATATTTTTCTCCACTTCCCAGCGCTGACAATGTCTGTCGGCGTATGTCAGCAAGATAACGTCGTGAGCGAAACTAGCTTTCGCTGCGTAGACATCTACTTCTGAAATTGCTACGCGCCACTACTTCCGACAACAACGTTGTCTTCTGCTACTTTCAGAACCAAATAGAAATGACGGTACGATAAGTGCTCAGCTTGTAACTGTTGCCTAGTGAGTTACATTCCCGCCCCCTTTCCACCCCCTCCCCATCACTTGATGGTTCAAATGGCTCTGAGCACTATGGGACTCAACTGCTGAGGTCATTAGTCCCCTAGAACTTAGAACTAGTTAAACCTAACTAACCTAAGGACATCACAAACATCCATGCCCGAGGCAGGATTCGAACCTGCGACCGTAGCGGTCTTGCGGTTCCAGACTGCAGCGCCTTTAACCGCACGGCCACTTCGGCCGGCCCCATCACTTGACTGCCCGTGTAGCTTAGGGGGGGTAGGACGTCAAACGGGCCGACTGGGAACAAGAGTGTCACCACAGGACATTTTAATTTCTACTGTCTATACTTTTACAAATAAATTCATAAAACTTTGTCAGCATGACCAGGAAGGATTGAGGACTCACACTCATCGCAGTGGAAGTTCAAAGACGTAGCAAAATACCTTTTTGTACATGTGAAATTTCATCATTTTTTTCACTTACTACTGGCTGCATTTGTTGCTATAGGTACACTTTTCTTCCTAAGTAAGAGAGATTCTTCGATGAATTTTTCATAGCATACAAACAGTAGTTACGGGTGTATGAAACTCTAGAACTTTCCAAATCTTTTAAAAAACTGTGGAAAAAATTGAAATAATTAACTATAAAACTTGAGTTTTTTCTAAACATGAAGTTTAAAATGTAACAGTTCATTCATTTTTTTCATAAATTAAATAACTTCTAGAGTTTCATACACCTGTAACTATGGTTTGTATGCTATGCAAAAGTCATCGAAGAATCTCTCTTACTTAGGAAGAAAAGTGTACCTATAGCAACAAATGCAGCCAGTAGTAAGAGAAAAAAATATGAAATTTCACATGTAAAAAAATGTGTTTTGTTACGTTTTTGAGCTTCCACTGCTATGAATATGAACCCTGAATCCTTCCTGGTCATGCTGTTAAAGTTTTACGAATTTATTTGTAAAAGTATAGACAGTGGAAATTAAAATGTCCTGTGGTGCCTCTCCTGCTCCAAGTCGGCCCGTTTGACGTCCTACGCCCCTTAACAAGCAGCGAACCAGCTTGCGAGACGAATCGAACATGCGCAACGGATTAGTGAGCTTCATAAAATGGATGACATACAAATACTGACCTTATTTATTTTCTTTCGACTGCTTTCGGTCATAAACCGTGTTCACGGTCCTGTATGAAATACAAAACAAAAATCACGCTGAATTTTTACTAGGTGACATGTAGGGTGATTGAAGTTAGTTAAATTCTTATTGCTCTATGCGTAGGTCTTCTACTTTCTGGCTTTATATGTCAATATGAATTGTTTAGTGGCACTATGTGACTGCCCTAGCTCGTTGACTGTGGTTTACTCAGCAGATTGTATTTGTGCTTCGATTTTGTACATCTTTAGTGACAAATGGCATTTTCAATAAGGTACTCTTGACATAAACGTTATGACAACTGTTCGTATCCTTCAAAGTTCTTTCTTTAGGTTGTCTGAATGTATACTCTTTTTTAATTTGGTATGCTATTAGTATACCATTTCTGAAAGATTATGATCCTGATTATGCCATGGGATAATACCTAACTGATCGTATATGTTCTTATATTTTCATATAATCGTGACAATGATAATTTCTGATTGCCTTTGATGAAGAATGTTTCAGATATTGGGTTTAATAGTTATTGTATTACTGGACACACTTTTTTTTCCTACAAAATCTGTAAATTGAGTTAACATCTTTTAGCCATGTACGTTACCATGAATTTGATATTTGCAGTATGTTATTTACCCCATTCCGATAACTTCGTTGTATTCTATGGTAAAGATTGTTAAAGTGGGCTGCTTCTGTGTTGGCAGCGCTGTGTAGCGCTTTGGATTGGATCTATGACTGCGCTTTCTTTGTATGAGACTCTGTGCCTGGTTGGACTCGTTGTTGGAAGTTAGTCGCCAGCAGTGAAGGAAGTATTGTTGGGCAGTTGGAGTTGAACAGCCAGCAGTGATGGATGTTAAATGTGAGAAGTTAGCATTGATGGAGGGTAGAGGTCTGAAGCGTTAGTGCAGGCTAACGATCTGGAAGTATCCGACTTGAAGATTGAAAATTAGAATGAGATTTCCATTCTGCAGCGGAGTGTGCGCTGATATGAAACTACCTGGCAGATTAAAACTGTGTGCCGGACCGAGACTCGAACTCGGGACCTTTGCCTTTCGCAGGCAAGTGCTCTACCAAATGAGCTACCCATGCATGACTCACGCCCCCTCCTCACAGCTTTACTTTTGCCACTACCTCGTCTCCTACCTTCCAAGAGGACTTGCCCGCGAAAGGCAAAGGTCCCGAGTTCGAGTCTCGGTCCGGCACACAGTTTTAATCCGCCAGGAAGTTTCATATCAGCGCACACTCTGCTGCAGAGTGAAAATCTCATCCTGGAAACATCCCCCAGGCTGTGGCTAAGCCATGTCTCCGCAATATCCTTTCTTTCAGGAGTACTAGTTCTGCAAGTTTCGCAGGAGAGCTTCTGTGAAGTTTGGAAGGTAGGAGACGAGGTACTGGCAGAAGTAAAGCTGTGAAGACGGGGCGTGAGTCGTGCTTTGGTAGAGCACTTGCGCGCGAATAACAAAGGTCCCGAGTTCGAGTCTCGGTCCGGCACATAGTTTTAATCTGCCAGGAAGTTTCAGATTGATAATTATACATGATTATATATCTTTGTACTGGATGTCAATGGCGATTTATATTCGTGTTTGAACTGGATGTCACATTATTAAGATAAAAAATACATTATTTGGTTTGCAACAAAATCTTTCCTTTGCTAACCACATGCCCATTAGTAGTTAGTGGCTTTAGTAGTTAGAATCTTTTATTTAGCTGGCAGTATTGATGCTCACTGTATTGCAGTAGTTTGTGTAATGAAGATTTTTGTGAGGTAATTGGTTTGTTTTGGGGAAGGAGACCAGCCAGCTAGGTCATCGGTCTCATCGGATTGGGGAGGGATGGGGAAGGAAGTCGGCCGTGCCCTTTCAAAGGAACCATCCCGGCATTTGCCTGGAGCGATTTAGGGAAATCACGGAAAACCTAAATCAGGATGGCCGGACGCAGGATTGAACCGTCGTCCTCCCGAATGCGAGTCCAGTGTCTAACCACTGCGCCACCCCGCTCGGTTGTGAGGTAATTGCTTAATGAAATGTATAGGTTATTGTCAGGACTGATTCTTATTCAGTGCCATTCTTTTGTATTAATTATTTGAAGTCAGGTTGCAATTTTTTTGAGCAGTCAGATTGCGTTTCACTAGAATATTGTAGGTCACTTTTGACATGATAAGAAAAAGTAAAGAGAAAGTAGGCTCAGTACGTTCAGTTTTACTCAGCTGTTTCAGAATCAAATAACGCAGAAGTTTCATCTTCTCAGTCATTCAGCAATTTAAGTACAGGCACACTCATTTAGATAAAGAAGTTTCAAGATGTAACTCTTTAGTCTTTATGAAGACAAAAGATACTGTCATGGTAGAGCAATTAAATATGTGAAAAGAACCATATTGTAATGTAACTTTAAATGTTTATTTCTTTGTCTTCTTGAAAGCATTTGGTTGGAATATAATTTGATTACGAGATGTGAGATTGATGTTATCTTCATCCTGGGGACGCATGTCCTTGATTCTGAATTGTTTACTATGAATTCTGGCCCTGTAATGCCAGTATGTGTCTCGTGTCGGTTCTCTTCAGTTAGTTGCTCTTCAGACTGATACCGTACTTGTAATATTCTAAATGAACTATAGTTTTAGTTTTGGTATGTAATGTTGGCTGCAGATTAATTTTTCGACTTAGGTAATTTTTCCGTTGTTACATTCGAAATAATCTTGTGACCTTGTAGATCATTTTCTTTCAGCATTCTGACATGATTTCTGTTTCGTATTTCGTACACGACCGTGAACATGGCTTATGCCAAAAGCGGTCGGAATAAAATAGAAATAATGTCAGCATTTGTGTGTCACGCATTTTATAAGGAATTTACAAGCGGATAACTGCCTTGACAAGAGGACTGAGCGCGGTTATCAAGCGACTTTCCACGTTTGTTTAGGCAAATGCTCGGTTTTTCCACAAATTCCAACTCAGTGAATACGATAAACCAACAGTTAAAACAAGATAACACACAGAACGAAGCAACCACAACGCGCAGATATAAGGCGCACAAGACTTACACTCCTGGAAATGGAAAAAAGAACGCATTGACACCGGTGTGTCAGACCCACCATACTTGCTTCGGACACTGCGAGAGGGCTGTACAAGCAATGATCACACGCACGGCACAGCGGACACACCAGGAACCGCGGTGTTGGCCGTCGAATGGCGCTAGCTGCGCAGCATTTGTGCACCGCCGCCGTCAGTGTCAGCCAGTTTGCCGTGGCATACGGAGCTCCATCGCAGTCTTTAACACTGGTAGCACGCCGCGACAGCGTGGACGTGAACCGTATGTGCAGTTAACGGACTTTGAGCGAGGGCGTATAGTGGACATGCGGGAGGCCGGGTGGACGTACCGCCGAATTGCTCAACACGTGGGGCGTGAGGTCTCCACAGTACATCGATGTTGTCGCCAGTGGTCGGCGGAAGGTGCACGTGCCCGTCGACCTGGGACCGGACCGCAGCGACGCACGGATGCACGCCAAAACCGTAGGATCCTACGCAGTTCCGTAGGGGACCGCACCGCCACTTCCCAGCAAATTAGGGACACTGTTGCTCCTGGGGTATCGGCGAGGACCAATCGCAACCGTCTCCATGAAGCTGGGCTACGGTCCCGCACACCGTTAGGCCGTCTTCCGCTCACGCCCCAACATCGTGCAGCCCGCCTCCAGTGGTGTCGCGACAGGCGCGAATGGAGGGACGAATGGAGACGTGTCGTCTTCAGCGATGAGAGTCGCTTCTGCCTTGGTGCCAATGATGGTCGTATGCGTGTTTGGCGCCGTGCAGGTGAGCGCCACAATCAGGACTGCATACGACCGAGGCACACAGGGCCAACACCCGGCATCATGATGTGGGGAGCGATCTCCTACACTGGCCATACACCACTGGTGATCGTCGAGGGGACACTGAATAGTGCACGGTACATCCAAACCGTCATCGAACCCATCGTTCTACCATTCCTAGACCGGCAAGGGAACTTGCTGTTCCAACAGGACAATGCACGTCCGCATGTATCCCGTGCCACCCAACGTGCTCTAGAAGGTGTAAGTCAACTACCCTGGCCAGCAAGATCTCCGGATCTGTCCCCCATTGAGCATGTTTGGGACTGGATGAAGCGTCGTCTCACGCGGTCTGCACGTCCAGCACGAACGCTGGTCCAACTGAGGCGCCAGGTGGAAATGGCATGGCAAGCCGTTCCACAGGACTACATCCAGCATCTCTACGATCGTCTCCATGGGAGAATAGCAGCGTGCATTGCTGCGAAAGGTGGATATACACTGTACTAGTGCCGACATTGTGCATGCTCTGTTGCCTGTGTCTATGTGCCTGTGGTTCTGTCAGTGTGATCATGTGATGCATCTGACCCCAGGAATGTGTCAATAAAGTTTCCCCTTCCTGGGACAATGAATTCACGGTGTTCTTATTTCAATTTCCAGGAGTGTATGTCCCTTGGATTATCCGATGGCTGTGTCGATACAAATTTATAGTCAGGAGCCATACGACCTTCAAAGCCACTTTCAGGAGACACCAACCTGTCTACGTCTTTCGGCACTCCAAAGATTCCGCTGAGTTGCTCAATCCGTCCAGTGTTTGCCTTGATCCAACGGCTGCTTCGCACATTACAGTACGACCTGTTGGTCATGAGCGAACGTGGTTTCAAAGTATGAAAGCAACATATTACTTCAGAGTGGATGTCCCTAACGATTTCAGCGCGACATTTCATCAATCCTGTACTTTAAAAGATGAGAATCTATTGATTAGTGTTCTGAATCATCCACCCTAATACTATGAAGTATTTGCTATGAGGGTCTCTAAAATCTGTTTTCGGGTTCGATTCCCGGCGGGGTCAGGGATTTTCTCTGCCTCGTGATGGCTGGGTGTTGTGTGCTGTCCTTAGGTTAGTTAGGTTTAAGTAGTTCTAAGTTCTAGGGGACTGATGACCATAGATGTTAAGTCCCATAGTGCTCAGAGCCATTTTTTCTAAAATCTGTTTTCATGAGGTCCAAGAAGACGTGATGTCCAAGAAGACATGGAGAAAGAATCAGTTAGCTATGAAACGGATAGTTGCTTAGCCGGTTCAAATGGCTCTAAGCACTATGGGACTTAACTTCCGAGGTCATCAGTCCCCTAGAACTTAGAACTACTTAAACCCAACTTACCTAAGGATATCACACACATCCATGCCCGAGGGAGAATTCGAACCTGCGACCGTAGCGTCGCGTGGTTCCAGACTGTAGCGCCTAGAACCGCTCGGCCACCCCGGCCGGCTGCTTTGCCGGGTACCGGATGTCTGGCTATCCTGTAAACGGGTTACCACATGTCCGGCGGCCGGATATTCGGCCGAACATTACCACAGAGCATGTCGTAAATTGTAGTTCCAGGTGCTCGTACGGTTTCTATAACTTCTGGTATGGGGACCTGTTCGCAAAAAATAGCCAAGTATTTGAGTTGCACAGTAAATTGGTTGTCTCCTTACTTCCAGCTGGAAAACAGAGTACTTGCTATGAAGTCTTTTCTAGGTTGTCACACATGAGAAAATATAGCAAGGGAGCTTAATTCTATCGTACATCTCTCGGATATTGCCCAAATCAAAATACTCTTGTTGTCATGCTTTAGACTTGCCAGGTGATCGGCTGTCAACTTGAGGTGTCGCGTATTCTGCCGGGTATCAGAGTCGCTACTGCACGATATTTGGACAATGTGACTTCTTACCATCATCAGGGTGCTCGTGAGTGGAACGGGACCAGTAGCACCGTTCCACTCGGTGATCAGTCGCAGGTTAAACCTAATGAAGATAATGAGTCACTTTATCGAAATATCGTGCGAGAACAACGCTGAATTCGGCAGACTACCCAACACCTCAAGATGTCAAAATACACTTAACTCATTCATGAAAATGGCGTTCAAATCGTGAAATGTGTTCGAGTGGCCAAATATGATTCTGTTAGATATTTCAGCCATTCGCTTCAGAAGTTTATAAGGGGAGGCCCAGGCTGATGTAGCAGGAATGATAACTACTCGTAGACGTCTCGTAATGCACTTTCGTAATTCCGGCTTAGCTCTAGAAAATTGTTAGCGATTCAAAATGATCTAAATTTACCAGAGCAACAGCTGGTGTAAGATATCAGCACGAGGTGGAATTTCACCTTTTATATAGTAGAGCGCCTGTCGGAAGAAAAACTAGTTACGTCACTGTATGTGATTATCACGATAAGCTTACTAATTTGAGGTCTCATCAGTGATGTTTTATGGAGTAATGCGCTAAGCTCTTGAAGCCATTTGAAGAAATTATAAAAATAAATTCTTTTCTCTCCTGCAAATCCAAAGTAGTACCACGTGTTGTGATATGAAATAAGTATTTAGATAAGAATAAGAGTGCACCAAGAATACATGACTTACCACACAGGAGAGACTCTTTGAAAACTGAACCAGAATGTTCATTACAGCTCCTTAAACCTTAACAAGAAATATTGCCGAGAACCTAAGAAAATTCTGCTCCTACGTAAAATCGCTAAGTCATTAGAAGGTTTCTATACAGTCACTCGTTGATCAGTCTGGTGTGGCAGCAGAACTCAGCAAAAGAAAGCGGAAGCTTTAAACTTCGCATTTAAGAATTCGTTCACGCAGGAGAGTCGTACAAACATTCGTCGTTTGACCATAGACCAGACTCCCGTACGGACGACATAGTAATAAGTATCCGTGATGTTGAGAAAAAACTGAAAAAGTTGAAAGCAAATAAGTCGCCAGGCGCTGATGGAATCCCTGTTGTGTTTTACAAAGAATACTCTAGGCTTTACCTCCTTACTTACCAGCATTTATCGCGAATCTCTCGCTCAGCACGAACTTCCAACCGACTGGATAAAAGCGCAGATGACTCCTGTGTGTAAGAACGGTAAAAGAGCGAACCAATATTTTTAACATATGTTTGCTGCAGAATCCTTGAACATAATCTCAGTTCGAACATAATAAATTTCCTTGAGAGGGAAAAGTTTCTGTCCATAAATCAGTATGGTTTTAGAAAGCACCGCTCGCGAAAAATTCATCCTGTCCTTTTCTCGCATGATACCCTGCCCTGCGAACCAGGGATAAAGAGCACCAGGTGGATTGCACACGACCGACTGCTAGCAAAGGTACAAGCATACGGAATAGGTTTCTAGACATGCGAGCGGCTCGAAGACCAGTTAAGTAAGTAAGTTAAGACTAGTTAAGTTAAGTATGTTGTCCTCGACGGCGAGAGTTGATCAGAGACAAGGTAATCGTCAGGTGTGCCCACGGAAGTTATTTTCTACAAATATAAATGATCAGGCGGACAGGATAAGCAGCAGTGTGCAGCTGTTCGCTGATGATGCTGTGGTGTCTGGGAAAGTGTCGTCATTGAGTGACTGCAGGAAGATGCAGGTTTATTAGGCACAGTTTATAGTTGGTGTGATGACTGGCGGCTAGCCATAAATGAAAAATATTAGTTAATGCAAATGAGAAGGAAAAAACAAACCCATAATGCTCAAATACAGTATTAGTAGTGTGCTGTTTGACACTGTCATGTCGATTAAATGTCTAGGTTTAACGTTGAAAAGCAATACGAAATGGAATGAGCATGTAAGAATTGTAGTATGGAAGGCGAATGGTCGACTTCGGTTTATTGGGAGAGTTTCAGAGAAGTGTAGTTCATCTGTGAAGAGGACCGCATATACGACACTAGTGCGACCCATTGTTGAGTTCTGTTCCCGTGTTTGGAGTACACACACATTAAGATTAAAGGAAGACACGTAGCAATATGGACGCTGGCTGCTAGATTCAAACAGTACGTAAGTAGTACGGAGATGTTTCGGGAATTCAATTGGGAGTCACTGAAATGTAGGTGACGTTCTTTTGGTGAGAAAATTTGGCCGTCATCGTACATTTTGTGTAAGGACCATTAAAACAAGGTTAGAGAGATAGGCCATAAAGACAATCGTTTTCCCCTCGCTATATCTGTGAGTAGGAAGGGAAAGGAAATGACTAGTATTGGTACAGGGCACCTTCCACGATGGACCATATGGTGGCTTTTGGAGTGTGTAAGTAGATATAGATGTAAATGAAGAGCCAAGTTACTTGATCGTAAGCTTTCTAGACATTGGATTCAAGACAGGCTATTTGGGTTTTGTTGAAGCTGAAAGAGCTAGGCAAAAGTCCGTACTCGAAATTTGCAAAGAGTCTTCTAACAGTAGCAGTTCGTCTCCAGTGCCTTCTTAAAGTTAAAGAAGTAGAGTAGAAGAGACTAAATGAACTGTGACTCGTTCAGCTTATGACACATTTGAGATTGCTTTAACGAGGTGGCAAAAGAAAAAACAGTAAGTATCAGATTCAAGAAACAAAGAGATTGCAAGAGCGGTTGACTATTATTTGAAGACAGTTCGAATCGATCGCGGTCGCCAGCCTTATATTTGGCGATCAGATAATACGACACAGTAACACTACCAGAATTCGACAAAGTTTGGCAGAATATATCTGTCAGCGCTCTTGAGCAGTGTATATACGTAAGATTTTTCTCGGGAGCCTGCTTTCAGTACGAAAACAAACTAAATCACTTATTACCTCTTAATGCAGATAAATTAATGTTCATTCACGATAATTTGTCTCTAGTGCTGAACATGAACTAATTTATTAATGAATAAGAAACTGTGTTTTGATTTGGCATTATTGCGATTTTATTTCTGTTCAGAGTATCTTATACAGGAATTAAATAAAGTGGATTTTACGAAATTTTCATAATTTATTGAAAATTCAGTATCGGCCGAAAGCTGACCTACTACCGTTTATCTGGCCGGGAGTACAGTTAGGATGGACAGGCCGGATACCGGACAATTCCGGATATCCGTTATGTCTGTAGAATTAGTCACCAATAATGTAACCGGTAGTTGTGAGAAGCGATCATTCCAAGGAAGTTGAGTATGTATTCTGTTTGTCGTCTAGAGTGTCCCAGGGAAATGTGACAGGGGTGCTCTTGTTCTCTGAACACAGAAACGATTTGGCGGTTAAGTGAAGGGCAGTTTGTGACTGGTTGCTGACGACGCTGCAATTTACGGGGAAGCATCGGCGTTGAGTGACTGTCGGACGATACAAAATACTGGCCAAGTACGAATAGGACTCGCGCACCGAGGATTCCGCGCAAACTTATATATATATGCACTCCTGGAAATTGAAATAAGAACACCGTGAATTCATTGTCCCAGGAAGGGGAAACTTTATTGACACATTCCTGGGGTCAGATACATCACATGATCACACTGACAGAACCACAGGCACATAGACACAGGCAACAGAGCATGCACAATGTCGGCACTAGTACAGTGTATATCCACCTCTCGCAGCAATGCAGGCTGCTATTCTCCCATGGAGACGATCGTAGATGTGCTGGATGTAGTCCTGTGGAACGGCTTGCCATGCCATTTCCACCTGGCGCCTCAGTTGGACCAGCGTTCGTGCTGGACGTGCAGACCGCGTGAGACGACGCTTCATCCAATCCCAAACATGCTCAATGGGGGACAGATGCGGAGATCCTGCTGGCCAGGGTAGTTGACTTACACCTTCTAGAGCACGTTGGGTGGCACGGGATACATGCGGACGTGCATTGTCCTGTTGGAACAGCAAGTTCCCTTGCCGGTCTAGGAATGGTAGAACGATGGGTTCGATGACGGTTTGGATGTACCGTGCACTATTCAGTGTCCCCTCGACGATCACCAGTGGTGTACGACCAGTGTAGGAGATCGCTCCCCACACCATGATGCCGGGTGTTGGCCCTGTGTGCCTCGGTCGTATGCAGTCCTGATTGTGGCGCTCACCTGCACGGCGCCAAACACGCATACGACCATCATTGGCACCAAGGCAGAAGCGACTCTCATCGCTGAAGACGACACGTCTCCATTCGTCCCTCCATTCACGCCTGTTGCGACACCACTGGAGGCGGGCTGCACGATGTTGGGGCGTGAGCGGAAGACGGCCTAACGGTGTGCGGGACCGTAGCCCAGCTTCATGGAGACGGTTGCGAATGGTCCTCGCCGATACCCCAGGAGCAACAGTGTCCCTAATTTGCTGGGAAGTGGCGGTGCGGTCCCCTACGGCACTGCGTAGGATCCTACGGTCTTGGCGTGCATCCGTGCGTCGCTGCGGTCCGGTCCCAGGTCGACGGGCACGTGCACCTTCCGCCGACCACTGGCGACAACATCGATGTACTGTGGAGACCTCACGCCCCACGTGTTGAGCAATTCGGCGGTACGTCCACCCGGCCTCCCGCATGCCCACTATACGCCCTCGCTCAAAGTCCGTCAACTGCACATACGGTTCACGTCCACGCTGTCGCGGCATGCTACCAGTGTTAAAGACTGCGATGGAGCTCCGTATGCCACGGCAAACTGGCTGACACTGACGGCGGCTGTGCACAAATGCTGCACAGCCAGCGCCATTCGACGGCCAACACCGCGGTTCCTGGTGTGTCCGCTGTGCCGTGCGTGTGATCATTGCTTGTACAGCCCTCTCGCAGTGTCCGGAGCAAGTATGGTGGGTCTGACACACCGGTGTCAATGTGTTCTTTTTTCCATTTCCAGGAGTATATATATATATATATATATATATATATATATATATATATATATATATATATATATACAGGGTGGTCCATTGATAGTCTTCGGGCCAAACATCTCAGGAAATAAGCATCAAACGAAAAAACTACTAAGAACGAAAATCGTCTAGCTTGAAGGGGGAAACCAGATGGCGCTACGGTTGGCCCGTTAGATGGCGCCGCCAGAGGTCAAACGGATATCAACTGCGGTTTTTTAAATAGGAACCCCCATTTTTATTGCATATTCGTGTAGTACGTAAAGAAATATTAATGTTTTAGTTAGACCACTTTTTTCGCTTTGTGACAGATGGCGCTGTAATAGTCACACGCGTATAAGTACGTGGTATCACGTAACATTCCGCCAGTGCGGACTGTATTTGCTTCGTGATACATTACTCGTATTAAAATGGACCGTTTACCAATTGCAGAAAAGGTCTATATCGTGTTGATGTATCGCTATTGTGATCAAAATGCCCAAAGGGCGTGTGCTATGTATGCTGCTCGGTATCTTGGACGACATCACCCAAGTGTCCGGGTCGTTCGCCTGATAGTTACGTTATTTAAGGAAACAGGAAGTGTTCAGCCACATGTGAAACGTCAACCACGACCTGCAACAAATGATCATGCCCAAGTAGGCGTTTTAGCTGCTGTCGCGGCTAATTCGCACATCAGTCGCAGACAAATTGCTCAAGAATCTGGAATCTCAAAACGGCGGTATTGAGAAAGCTACATTAACATCGATTGCATCCATACCATATTTATATGCACCAGGAATTGCATGGCGTCGACTTTGAACGTCGTGTACAGTTCCGCCACTGGGCACAAGAGAAATTACGGGACGATGACAGATTTTTTTCACGCGTTCTATTTAGCGACGAAGCGTCATTCACCAACAGCGGTGACGTAAATCGGCGTAATATGCACTACTGGGCAACGGAAAATCCACGATGGCTGCGACAAGTGAAACATCAGCGACCTTGGCGGGTTAATGTATGGTGCGGCGTTATGGGAGGAAGGATAATTGGCCCTAATTTTATCTATGGCAAACTAAATGGTCCAATGTATGCTGATTTCCTACGTAATGTTCTACTGATGTTACTACAAGATGTTTCACTGCATGACATAATGGCGATGTACGTACAACATGATGGATGTCCGGCACATAACTCGCGCGCGGTTGAAGCGGTATTGAATAACATATTTCATGACAGGTGGATCGGTCGTTGAAGCACCAGACCATGGTCCGCAAGTTCACCGGATCTGGCGTCCCCGGACTTCTTTCTGTGGGGAAAGTTGAAGGATATTTGCTATCGTGATCCACCGACAACAGCTGCGAACATTACGGAAGGCGAACTACTCGCTGATGATATAGGGTGTTTCAAAAATTACGGGTATATTTGAAACGGCAATAAAAACTAAACGAGCAGCGATAGAAATACACCGTTTGTTGCAATATGCTTGGGACAACAGTACATTTTCAGGCGGACAAACTTTCGAAATTACAGTAGTTATAGTTTTCAACAACAGATGGCGCTACAAGTGATGTGAAAGATATAGAAGACAACGCAGTCTGTGGGTGCGCCATTCTGTACGTCGTCTTTGTGCTGTAAGCGTGTGCTGTTCACAACGTGAAAGTGTGCTGTAGACAACATGGTTTATTCCTTAGAACAGAGGATTTTTCTGGTGTTGGAATTCCACCACCTAGAACACAGTGTTGTTGCAACAAGACGAAGTTTTCAACGGAGGTTTAATGTAACCAAAGGACCGAAAAGCGATACAATAAAGGATCTGTTTGAAAAATTTCAACGGACTGGGAACGTGACGGATGAACGTGCTGGAAAGGTAGGGCGACCGCGTACGGCAACCACAGAGGGCAACGCGCAGCTAGTGCAGCAGGTGATCCAACAGCGGCCTCGGGTTTCCGTTCGCCGTGTTGCAGCTGCGGTCCAAATGACGCCAACGTCCACGTATCGTCTCATGCGCCAGAGTTTACACCTCTATCCATACAAAATTGAAACGCGGCAACCCCTCAGCGCCGCTACCATTGCTGCACGAGAGACATTCGCTAACGATATAGTGCACAGGATTGATGACGGCGATATGCATGTGGGCAGCATTTGGTTTACTGACGAAGCTTATTTTTACCTGGGCGGCTTCGTCAATAAACAGAACTGGCGAATATGGGGAACCGAAAAGCCCCATGTTGCAGTCCCATCGTCCCTGCATCCTCAAAAAGTACTGGCCTGGGCCGCCATTTCTTCCAAAGAAATCATTGGCCCATTTTTCAGATCCGAAACGATTACTGCATCACGCTATCTGGACATTCTTCGTGAATTTGTGGCGGTACAAACTGCCTTAGACGACACTGCGAACACCTCGTGGTTTATGCAAGATGGTGCCCGGCCACATCGCACGGCCGACGTCTTTAATTTCCTGAATGAATATTTCGATGATCGTGTGATTGCTTTGGGCTATCCGAAACATACAGGAGGCGGCGTGGATTGGCCTCCCTATTCGCCAGACATGAACCCCTGTGACTTCTTTCTGTGGGGACTCTTGAAAGACCAGGTGTACCGCCAGAATCCAGAAACAATTGAACAGCTGAAGCAGTACATCTCATCTGCATGTGAAGCCATTCCGCCAGACACGTTGTCAAAGGTTTCGGGTAATTTCATTCAGGGACTACGCCATATTATTGCTACTCATGGTGGATATGTGGAAAATATCGTACTATAGAGTTTCCCAGACCACAGCGCTATCTGTTGTTGAAAATTGTAACTACTGTAATTTCGAAAGTTTGTCTGCCTGAAAATGTACTGTTGTCCCAAGCATATTGCAACAAACGGTGTATTTCTATCGCTGCTCGTTTAATTTTTATTGCCGTTTCAAATATACCGGTCATTTTTGAAACACCCTGTAGGAATGTCGTTACACGTATTGCCAAATGCATTGAGGTTGACAAACATCATTTTGAGCATTTGTTGCATTAATGTGGTATTTGCAGGTAATCACGCTGCAACGGCATCTGTTCTCAGAAATGATAAGTCCACAAAGGTACATGTATCACATTGTAAAAACCGAAATAAAATGTTTAAACGTACCTACGTTCTGTATTTTAATTTAAATAACCTACCTGCTACCAACTGTTCGTCTAAAATTGTGAGCCATATGTTTGTGACTATTACAGCGCCATCTATCACAAAGCGAAAAAAGTGGTCCAACTAAAACTTTCATATTCCTTTGCGTACTACACGAATATGTAATAAGAAAAGGGGGTTCCTATTTAAAAAATGCAGTTGATATCCGTTTGACCTATGGCAGTGCCATATAGCGGGCCAGCCATAGCGCCATCTGGCTTCCCCCTTCAAGCTAGACAAGTTTCGTTCTTTGTAGTTTTTTCGTTTGACGCTTATTTCGTGAGATATTTGGTCCGATCACCATCAATGGACCACCATATATATTCATACATCCTAGAAATTGAGAATCTCAGCGATTTTTACCTGTTACCTTTATCGATTCTGGCAAGATATTGGTCCCCGAAATTCCAAGATGGCATCAGAGTCTCTATAGTATTTCCTAAGACAAGTACAGATATATAAAAAGAAGCGAGCATAGGAGGGGACATTAGTTTATGTATGTATAGAGAGAAAATGTAATAAAAGAATTTCTTCTTTACTTACTGGAACATGATTCAAACTTACGTTTCATGTTTGCACGCATGTTCGTCTATGCTTTTGACGACGATGAATGCAATTTATGTTCAAATGGCAAAAGATATTTCCTACGTCGTGTAATTACAATTCAACGATTCATTTTTTACTTTATTTGTACTGTGAAACCTTGCTTCTTGTCGAATTTCATGATTCTACGTCAACGGGAAGCACCCTATAGGTTTTGGTGAGTGAGTTTGAGAGTACCAAAATATGTGACACCAATGGCCGTATCTTTTGACTGCATTGACTTCGCAGCTTATAGTTTTTACGCCGAAAGAACGATATGCCTTAGTGTGTGACGTAAATTTGAACCCGATACGCCATACCGTTCCAGAGAAAAAAGGATGTTAACAGTCGGACAGACAAACAGGCGCCGGCCGGAGTGACCGAGCGGTTCTAGGCGCTACAGTCTGGAACCGCGCGACCGCTACGGTCGCAGGTTCGAATCCTGCCTCGGGCATGGATGTGTGTGATGTCCTTAGGTTAGTTAGGTATAAGTAGTTCTAAGTTCTAAGGGACTGATGACCTCAGAAGTTAAGTCGCATAGTGCTCAGAGCCGTTTGAACCATTTGAACAAACAGGCGAATAAAAAAATAACAAACTTTTTTCGCGTCATATAATTTCCAGTTAACAATTTTAGTATTTGTTCCTCTACTTGTACTGTGAAACACGGCTTCTTGACAAATTTCATGATTCCAGGTCAACAGGAAGTACACCATAGATTTTGATAAGTGAGTTTTCGAGTATCAAAATATGTGACGTAACTGAAGTGACTTACAAACTTAAAATTTTAAGATCTGTAAGGGACGAAAGACCTTAATGTGTGACATAAATCTGAAGTTGATATGTGTATCCATTCCTGAGATAAATGGTTCTTAACAGTCAGATAGAGAGACGGACAACATATCGATCCTATAAGGATCATGGTTTTACAGCTTGAGGCACGCAACCCCAATAACCCTCTAATGTTCAGGTACAGTATTAGTAGTATGTTGTTTCACATTGTCAGTTCGATTGAGTGTTTAGGCGTAACGTCGCAATGCGGCGTGAAGTGGAACGATTACGTAAGGTCCTTTGTTTGGAAGGCGAATTATCGATCACGATTCATTGGAAGAACCGTAGGGAAATGTAGACGTGTTATAAAGGAAACCGCGTACAGACGACTTTTGAGACTTATAGTAGGGTAGTACTACTCGAGTGTTTGGGGTCCTCACCGGGTCGGATGATAGGAAGACATCGAAGCAATTCAGTGGTGTGCTGCTAGATTTGTTGTCGGGAGGTTCGACCAAGACGCAAGTATTACAGGAATGCTCCGTTAATTTAAATGGGAATCCTTAAATGGAGGGGGGGGGGGGGATGGAAGAAGACTTAGTTGCAGCAAAGCACGGGGGCAAAGAAGACGTTCTTCCAGCAAAACACTGCTGAGAAAGTTTAAGGAGCCGACGTCTGCAACAGACAGCAGAATGATTCTGCTGCCACGAACGTACACCTCGCTTAAGGACCGCGAAGACAAGATAGGAGAAATCACGGCTAATATGGAATCTTATAGACGGTCTGTTCCCCTCGTTCCATTTACTAGTGAAACAGGGAAGGGAATGACTAGCAGTTGTACAAGGTACCCTCCGCCATACATCGCATCATGGCTTGCGGATTGTGTACGTAGAGGTAGATGTATATGGACTTTATTTGTTAAGTGATCGAAAGAGAATGCCCGAGTCCCATTCCGTCGGCAACTCCACAGGATGTTTCAGGAGGCTACTTGCGTTTATTTTTACATCTTCTAGGAAAGGTTTTTACTTTCCACTGTGTCTTTTGCCCGTGGTTCTGAAACTAATACTGAGGCCACCGCCAGTGCCACTGCCGCCTCATGTGTGAGCCACAGAACGTGTGGGGCCTGCCTTCAACGTCGCCCACGAACTGGCGCTGACTCAGACGCGGCAGTGTGTGGATAATAACTGAGCGTCTATCGATTGGTGTACAACCTCCCCTTCGCCTGATACCGCAGGAGTGCTGTCATCTGCCCGTTGACGGACCACAATACTGCTGCTGCAAGAGGGTTGGTGTGCTAGATACTAGCTCCTTCCACTGTGGCGGTTGGCATACCCACTCTGACATGGACATACCCGCTCTGACGTGGATACTCACACCTACATAAGATGAAAAAATTGCGTTATTTTCCATAAAATTATTCATTTCACAAGATGTTAGAACTTTTGACCAATATTTGTGTTCACCTTAATAAGGGCGACAAAGTGCAGAACCACAGTGCCACTACAGATCTGTGTATATTAGAGTGTCTTCTCTGTATGCGCATCCGATATTGGCTGTTTATCATAGTCTCAGCTCCTTATCAAACATTTCCCCCTCTCCTGGAGGCCCAGTAGCAGAACTGTCAGATTCTTCGACCCAGCCGGCTGGGATGGCCGAGCGGTTCTAGGCGCTTCAGTCTGAAGCCGCGCGACCGCTACAGTCGCAGGTTCGAATCCTGCCTGGGGCATGGATGTGTGTGATGTCCTTAGGTTAGTTAGGTTTAAGTAGTTCTAAGTTCTAGGGGACTGATGACCTCAGATGTTGAGTCCCATAGTGCTCAGAGCCGTTTGAACCATTTTTTTCTTCGACCCACAATGTTCTCTTAGAGACACTTAAGAAGATGGTTTGTCGCTGTCATTCGTGATATCCCAAGCCGCTGACCATACAGCTAATTCTTCCACGTCTGGGGACGATTTATTACTTCGAGGACCTTGGGTGCCTGCCAAACCGAAGTTTGACGGAGATGTTATTCCGAAGTGCATTATATCTCTCGTTGTGTCAGGTACTATGCAGTGTTACCATCCTCTGTCACAGGAAGGTACAGATGAGAAACAGGCTTTCTTTGCATTTGGTTTCGTATGACCCTCTGGGACTTTTAGAGGAGTTGCTGTTTGCCTCCGAAATATTAATTTCTTTTTATTAAGTCTAGTGATGATCGACCTCTCTTCCAAGTGGGACAGGAAGGCACATCTGAGTACACAGGTCATTAACGTCGCTAGTGAACACCGTCCGTTGCTATAACTCGTCACCTGAGCAACGCCACCTGCAATAGTCAAGGAACGCTGCAACATTTAACTTCGTTATTCAGTTTATGCCTACGACACTTAAGCTGAAACTGAATTTTTCGTTGGACGAAACGCACTAGAGCGCCGTTCTTAAAATGAAGACGTAAAATGGGATGGACGCGCCTCTGTCTACACCTTCAGAAGCTAGACAATTAAGTATATCCCACAGTTCGTTATGCAGCTGTTTTCAGCATTAGTTTTCGTTTTTAGTCTAAAGCGTCGTTAAATGTGTCTTCCTAACTAAATAAGTTTTCTGCCTTGCTGCTTTGTGGGTGGTGATTTAAAGTAATATAGTTTTCAATGTAAATTTATGGAACAGCATTTCACAGAAATTGGTAAACATACTAAAACTAACTAGCGTCAATGTATAGAAACATTCACTTGGCGTGTCGAACTCCTAGAGAAGTTGTGTTCTTCATCTTATTAATTCTTTCCGCTAAAAATCTTTAAGGCTTCTGCAAATGTTAACAAGTTACCCTTATTTATTTACGAAATGCAGTCAAAAAGCACAATTTTTCTTGATTTACCGAGAAACATTATGTATCGCAGTAGAAGTAGACGTATAATTCGCGGATAAGCAAGTACAAGTGCATAACACGTTTCCCCTACACTCACCCTTTCGGGTTTTTTCTGTGGGGTACGTGGAACGATTAGTTTAGCCAGCCAACATTCCCCTTCCAGAGAAAGACTTCAGCAGTGTGCACCGATACCAATGAAAGTACTCAGCATCTTCAAAAGTGTGATGGTCCTTTATCAGGCGAATTTAGCCGTGTATGACAACAAGAGGAAGTCATTTCTAATCTTTTATACAATGCTGGAACTAGAAATGGCGGCACCAGGAAGAACAGCAAATAAGTAAACTGTACAGTAAAATGGTTCAAATGGCTCTGAGCACTATGGGACTTAACTTCTAAGGTCATCAGTTCCCTAGAACTTAGAACTACCTAAACGTAACTAACATAAGGAAATCACACACATCCATGCCCGAGGCAGGATTCGAACCTACGACCGTAGCGGTAGCGCCTAGAACCAACCGCTCGGCCATCCCGGCCGGCAAACTGTACAGTATATAATGTATTATTCAGTATAACGGGAAGAATACGTGACTAACTTTGTGAGTCTGCAGAATACAGGGTGCGAAATTATATACACAGAGCTGACATCTCTAGCAGCGCCATTGGTTCTACCTTGTCTGGACATCAATTCAAAGAGAGATTGCATGACAGATATGTGCATGTAATTCAATGCTGCCACAACCAAGGAAGTTACTGTTATATCCTAGCCAGTAATGCCACCCGAGCTCGCTGCCAAAAGGTTGGCAGCATCAAAGTCCGGACGCCGTCCGCATAAGCAGCGCCAGCGATACAGGAAATCGCCGCAAGTCTGCGCGCGCCACCGCTGGCTTCTGGCTTCTTAAGCGCTGGAGTCGCGAGCGCTAGGACAGTTCTGTATTCGCCGCTCAGTTGTATACTCGCCACCGAATTGTGTACTTGCTAGTCAGTTGTGTGTTCATCGCAGCAGAGTTGTTGTTTGTCGTCAGCCGACGCTGACCTAGCCGCTCCGACTCGAACTAGACAGATCTCTGTAGACACGGAGTTCACTAGGGTGTTTCTGTATCTTCTATAATAAAGATAAGTACCGACTTTTATTTAATCAGAGTGTTTGGGTTTTCATCTTTATGTTCACTGTTCCAGCGGACCGGTCGGCCCGCTATTAAAAGTGTGGCGGTGACTTCGTAAGCCGTTTCTACAGTGAATTGTTTGTCGCTACGAACACCGCCACAAAAGTTACAATATAGGGGGACGTTCTTAAGCCGGAAAAGTAAAGCCTACCGCTGCCATATTGCACAGTCCTGGGGAAGTGTTCGCATTGCAGTGCTACTCTTAGATCTCAAAACGTTCGGCTGTTTCGCGGTGATGTACGCCGTACTTGGCGAGTGAGAGATGGCGTTAAATAATTAAGTATTCATCTGTCTGATGATGAGTATTCAAACGCGGCAGTATGTTGTTTCAAAGTGGATACTCAGAACTGATTGTTAATTCAGCGCATTAACGCTCAGAGATTAGGACTAACACAGGACTTAAACGGAGAAACAAACTTCTAAGACTCACGTAGATGGTGTACAGGAGGCAACTGACGTCTGTGCTCTGAATAGAGCTATCTCCACTGTAACGTCCTTGGCAGCAACTATGCCAGAATTGAACAATGATAGTGGCTGGCGATTGATAGCGTTAGCGTTACCAACTTGTGGTCAGATGTTTTCAGAAGGAGATATGGAGAACAGCCTCGCCAGGGCGAAAAATCAAACAATCTCTATACGGAATTAGGTCAGGACGGCTTAGGCAACTTGCATCCTTACGCTATCTTATTGAAAGACGTAACGGAGACCCTCAGACAGGTCGGAGCCACCAGCCTTAATATGTCAGAAATGTAACGACTGCTGCCCACATAACCGGCAATGAGATGCGGTTCTACTGTGAACCCAATGGAAGGCAGTACCATTACGCTACGAGCTGGGACGGCAGTGACAGACAAATGTAACGTTTCCCACCTGCGATAGAGATGCGTGTACTTTTCGGACGTCAGTTGCTCGGTGGAGAGCTAAATCTGAAGCAAAAACACAGATAGATGACGCAGTGTGTTACGCTATGCTATCAAGGATAGAGGTGTACAAAACGAGCATAATTGTAACAATCTGTTGTCCGCCATTAAAAGCAATTCTATTTTTCTTTGATATTCTGACGAATGTGTTAAAGGTACTAAAGAGAAAAGAATAATTTTCCTCACGGATATAATACAGTGTTGAAAAGGTATTTTAAGAAGTTTCGCTTTATAAACGGTACATTTCCAAGAATGAACGTATGTGCAAGACTTCTGTAAGACCATTGGACATTTGGTTCGTGATGTTTGCTGACAAATCCGAATCACGGTCTTAGGATATATCGGGAGATGTTTTTACCGATGATTGAAGTAATCTACTGTCCGGCCAACCATTGCTAAACCAAATGATAAATGAATGGAACTAGATCAGTTTCCGAAGCTTCTAAACCTTACCATGATGTTGTCGCCTGAGCACACAAGATATACGTGACGTATCGTTGTGCCGTCAGAGTTCACTCAGTCACTACCAGCCATGACGTGAAGTCATGCCCGTGGTCTAGTGGCAGCGTTGCTGCCTCTGGATCATGGGGTCCTGGGCCCGATTCCCGGCCGGGTTGAGGATTTTCTGCACCCGGGGACTGGGTGTTTGTGTTGTTCTCGTCATTGTTCGGGTAGTGGCGAGACTGGAAATGGAAAGACTGGATCTCGTACGGACGCTGATGACCACGATGTTGAGCGCCCCACATGTCAACCTCATCATTAACATCATCTGAAGTCATACCCGATGCCTCCTCGCACAATGATGCCAGGAGTAACAACGGTATGCCTCTCTAAAACATTACAATAATGCAGAACAGCGATTCAGCACTGAACTATGCAACGCGATCCTTCAGCAGTACTTGCTTCCAGTGCACGGCACCAGTCCAAACACCAACGTTTGTTTTGGGTTTCAATGGTATCGTCCACATGGGATTTTACCTCCATAGTACGGCTGCTGCTAGCCTATGACCAACGGTGAAGGATGACACAAAATGTTGCAGGTAATTCGTTACTTATTTTCACGTGGCAGACACCGACATGAAGAGGTTATACCACTTCCTAGTGCGCAATGCGGCATTCCTCCCTTGTGGCGGGCAGGCATCATTAACCGGAGCCTTGACGTCGATTGTGCCTGCCCTTACGTGCCGATGCACTCCCACAACAGGCCAATGCCGAGAGCCCCACAGATCTGGATATTGCACGATTCGACCAGGCGCCTAAATGGAGAACACAATGAGACCTCCTTCAAACTCTGTCAGGTGCTGATAATGCTGCCTCATAAGACTACGTTGCATCTCTATGTTGAAACTCGTTGGGAACGGAAGGCTTGGTTTTACTGACTGACAGTTGGTTCAGCTGAATGTTTCTTTCCTAAAACTGTAGTAGAAAATAAGTCCGCCTGGGTCTTGGAAACGTCTGCTTCCTGACCGCTGGATCCAATTACGGCGCAGCAGCAGAAATGCCTTTTCTGATTCACATACTGCTTCTACATCTACATCCAGATCAAGCCATCTAACGGTGTGACGAAAGGCGCTTCTGGTTCCTCTAACTGATCCCCCCTCCCTCTTCCACTCACGAATGGCGCGTCGGAAGAATGATTGTCGGTAAGCCTCTGTATTAGCTCTGTTTTCTCGAATTTTGTCGTCGTTGTCATTTCGCTTTATGCATATAGGAGGAAGTAACACTCTTTCCGACTCTTCCCGGAAAGTGTTCTCTCTGAAGGTCGCTCTGGATAGTTACTCCGACATATTTTACGGGTGATACTGTTTCCAGCAATTTGTCATCAACAGCGAAGCTGAACAGTAGTGGATTTATTTTCTTATGTGTGCGCAGTATGGTATATTTATTCACGTTCAGGTCAATTGGCTGAGCCTGCGCCAATCAACAAACTTATGCACGTCATTCTGAAAATCGTTACTGTCTTCTGGCGTTCGTAGAAACAACCGCCTCATCTGTGAACAGTCTCAAAGAGGTTCCAATGATTTCTACTTGATCATTGATATCCATTGTAAACAGTAACTGTCCTATCACACTTCCTTGTAGTACTGCAGAAATTACATTTACATCTACCGACATTGTTCTGTGAAGGGAGACGAGTTGAGTTCTATCTGGGAACGAACTTTTGAATCCACTTACAACTCTGGTCCTATATTCGATAAGCTCGTATTTTTTTCACTAACCGGCAGTGCGGAACGGTGCCAAATGCCTTCCTGGAATCAAAGAATACGGCATCAACCTGAACGCCGTTGTCTACAGTGGTGTGGGTCTCAGGGAAGAACAAAGCGAGCTGACTTACGCAAGACCTCTGTTTGTGGGATCCATGTTGATATTTGTAGAGGAGATTTTACCTGTCCCAAAACGTCATAATTCTTGAGCGTAAAACAGATTGACGTCAACAATAAAGGCCTATAATTATGTACACCTCCTTACTACAACGTTGAAGATCTGAAAGGTGTAAATATTTTAAATATTCATTGGCAGCATAAAACAAGAAAGCGTCCATGAATTGCAACGATTTAAACCGTTAATAAAAATTTTCCAATATACTTCAATACAAGCACATTTCCTTAAAAAACCAGAAACATCAATCTGCAAGCTTTCAAATATTTGCTGATCACCACACGCCGTACTACCCACCCACCAACCGCCCCACACCTACACACACACACACACACACACACACACACACACACACACACATACACGGCGCGGCGATGCAAGCAGGTAATCAACACAATTAACTACAGGATAAAACCATCAATAACAAGATTGGTTAGATCACACACAAGAAGTCCACCATGTCTCCAATTGTTAAAGTTTATTGGTAACATAACCCACCACCACAACCACTTGTTGTCCTATGATACAAATAGTACACATTCTCTAGTAAGCATCAGATGATTCTTAACTCAGCACTACGTATCGCTAAGTAGATAGTAATGGTCATTAATACTAAGTGTTCCTTTAACTATCGGCCACTAACCCGTCCATTCTCAGGCGGTGCTACCCGGAATACTAAATGTATCTTAGTTAACTGTGAGGGGTAGCCCTCTCTTCACATACAGGTATTAGTGTGACTCAACAAATTCCTAAGGTAGAACCTTAATTTGGAAGCAGACAGTGGTCAGCGTACTAAAGCTACTTGCCACTGACAAGCAGTTTGTGTTATGACGCCTGTTTCTAAAAATATACTTTGAATTAAACACGGCGAATATACCGAACTAATACAGAGTGTCCATAAAGTCCAGGAACACTTTCAATTATTTATTGCCCAAGAACCAAACATTGTACAGATATGTTACATATGTCATTTTGAAGAGAAACCCTAAAAGTTTTTTTCATGTATACCGCCACAGTGTAGTTTGGTGATTTGCGCTAGTCGCAAACATGGCGAGTTGAGTTGCGGAGCGAGCTTCCCGTGTGTTGGCGTTCGACAGAAGCAGGTGTGCTACAGCTGTTTAACGGATATTTAGAACCAAGTACAGTAAGAAGCCACCAACCAGGAGTGCCATTTACCACTGGCACAACAAATTCGTTACGACGGGTTGCTTGTGCCCAGCTAAGAGAAACGGACGTCCTAGTGTGGGTAAGTGAAAGTGGAGTGCATACGAGAGACATTCATAAGGAGTCCAAAGAAATCGGTGCGTCATGCATCCCGTGAACTCGAAATGGCTCCAATGACAGTGTGGAAAGCACTGTGACAGAAACTGTCTACGAAACCATTCGAATTGGAGATAGTGCAGAAGCTCAATGACGACGACAAAGGCAAGCGTTTTGAGTTTTGTTCGCATGTGCAACAATTGAATGAGCATGGGGATCGCATTGTTGATCGCATAATTTTTAGCGTCGAAGCCATTTTTCACACTAATGGGAAATTGAAAAGGCAAAATTTCCGAATCTGGATTACAAAGGATCTACACGAATGCATTGAATTTGAGCTTGATCGCGCAAAGGTAAATGTTTTTTGTGCCTTGTCACGTCGAAAACTGTACGGGGCCAGTCTTCTTCGCCGAGAGCACCGTCACTGGATTTTCATACTTGGACACGTTGCAGCAATGGCTGATGCCTCAAATGCAATCGGACACTCCGTTTATTTTTCAGCAGGGTGGGGCTCCACCCCACTCTCATCGTGACGTTTGTGGGTATCTGAACACGGAGCTACCGCCGTGCTACAGAAGGGGAGAGCTGTTTCATGAAGTGGCCTCCCCGATCACCAGACCTCACACCGTGTGACTTTTTTTCTGTGTGGACACATCAAAGATCTGGTGTATGTGCCGCCTTTACCACATGATGTATCAGAGCTCCGGGAGAGAATACGGGAAGCGACTGCCACAGTCGACGATGCCATGCTGGGACGGGTATAGCAAGAATTCGATTACCGTATTGACGTCTGCTAGGTCACTCATGGTTCGCATATCCCAGACTTTATGTACAACTTGTATATGTTGTGCGTAATAAGCAACCCTGACAGGCTGACAAAATCTCCACCGACGACGAAATGATTGCAACAGACCAAATATGCACAGCAGGATAGTCGACAAGGACAAATTTTCCACACAGCGGTGTGCAACCACTCTCTTAAGAATTCACACCATAGACGAAAACAGATTTAAGAAAATCGAGCCAATAAAGTTACATACATAAACAGAATGTAAGCAACCGTCCCTCAGACGTAGCTTTCACTATGGGCCTCGCCCAGCCACACGTGACCGAGCAACTGTTTAGCCAACGATGGTATGATTACGCTCACTGCGCTGCTAGTTTTTCAAATAACAAAGTCAATGACGAAATTTCCTTCTATGATGTGCAAAACGCCTCTTCATAGATCCACAGCCTACAAAGAACTCACAGTCACCGTAATAAGGAAATGCAATGCGCCTACTTCAGCGGCGTCGACCAACAGTAGAAAATGCGCAATAACTGACAAAGGCACATAGCAACTGAGTTCAGTGATGTGAATGCGACAACAAAAGTACATGACCGAAACCACAAAGTCACGTAACTGTGGAAGTAACACCACTAAGCAAAACTTGACTTTCCAAGACATGATATGACTCTGCTCCGGAAAATTTACTCTCGCACACACTGGCCGCCTTCGCATTTGGGCCAGCTAGTCAGCTACTAACGCAGAGGTAAGCTGTAAACAAGGTGGCCGACTTTGTCGACATACTAGTCACGAAAGTCCACAACCACCAACGGATCACTCGGTACACAAGCACGCTTGGACTTGATTCGTTGCCAACGTCGTACTGGGGCGTAGCGCCGTATACCGATACTGTCTTGGAGGCGGTTAAGTGGGAGATGTGTCTCAGAGCTGGATAGTGACAGATGGTGACGCGAGACTGGACGCGCACGTAGTTTATGTATCAGCCGATAGAGGACAATATTGGATAGGGGGACTGTGATTTTAGTTTCGATTGTGCCCACTAGAGTGCACTAAAGTAATACAATGTTTTTCATAAACTGTTCTAGAATTTTCATAAAGTGTTATGTCTTTTTGTGTATGTAAAATGTTATAAATGTGTTTTAGCAGTATGAATGATGCGTGAGTGTGGTTTAAGGTTAATATGAAGATAATTGTTTAACGAGTTATGTAGTAGGATTTAGTGTGGGAACATTTCGAAGAAGTATGGATATGGACAAAGGGGATTTTTGTAGAATAGATTTGTAACGAGTTATGTAGTAGGATTTAGTGTGGGAACATTTCGAAGAAGTATGGATATGGACAAAGGGGATTTTTGTAGAATAGATTTGTAATGTATGTTTATGGTAAAGGAAAAGTTAATTCAGGTATAAATAACAATAGTAAATAACTTTATGCATAAACAAAACTTCAGCATATTAGATAATTACGTCGGTAAAAGGTGCAGTCGTTAGGTTTACTATTTTGCGCCTGGTTATTGATGAAAAGCGCGGACTGACGCGGGAGAATGTTGTTTTGCTATTGGCTGTTGAGTTAACTGACCAATGGTATAGCAATATCCTTCGCGCGCCTTTCTCTGCTGGTAGAGAAGACTTAGGGTATTCTAGAGAAGAGTCGGAGCCTAGCCATGAAACAGTTCGGACGTGTGTAGTAGTAGTTCCGATGGAAATGATAAGTTGCCTGATCTAGCAGTGTTTTATGCATCAAAAGTGTGGTAAAGTGCCGGCATACTTATTCCGATGTGTGTGAAGAAATTTCGGAATTTTTAAGTGAATTTTGTGATGAGAAAAACTTATATTCCGCGTGGCGTATTGAGCAGGTCGGTGGCTAAAAACTGTGACTGCATTTTTTACCGACAATGGTTCAATGGCTCTGAGCACTATGGGACTTAACATCTATGGTCATCAGTCCCCTAGAATTTAGAACTACTTAAACCTAACTAACCTAAGGACAGCACACAACACCCAGCCATCACGAGGTAGAGAAAATCCGTGACCCCGCCGGGAATCGAACCCGGGAACCCGGGCGTGGGAAACGAGAACGCTACCGCACGACCACGAGATGCGGGCTTGTACCGATAGACTTAATATTTGGCGAGCATTATCAATCAAAATCAATCAGTATTTTTGTAGTTTTCGGGAAATGCAAACACCATAAACTTGCTAACGTGAGTGAAAGGGATTGTGAGTGACTATGTTAGGACTAGCACAGGTTTGGCAGTGATACTTATTCACCTAAGTTTCAGAGTATATTAATTGAGGACAAAATCTCTAACCCTTCATTTGTGTGAAATCTTTCTCCCGAAACGTAGATTAGTGACTTAAAGTGCAGCCTGGTTCACGTCGAAGTACAGTAGGTTTCGCTCGGCTTCCCTACTGATGATCTGCTGAGACAATGTTCACAGGTAGGTGCAGGTCCGTCGTAAAGGGACGGAAAGAACCGCGCCGCCGCAGTACCAAGTCCGCCAGTGCTCTCTTCCACTTACAATGACCTCAGGACACCAGTCTGCCCGACACACATCTATGCTACGCTTCACATCAGTAATTAATTTCGAAGTACACTTCTCCACGGACGTGGTAGGTGATATAGGCTGATGGCCTGTTGTACGCTATTCAGCAGGACCACAGGAACTCCCTCCTCGGCAGAGTCCGTCCACAGCTCGGGGATACTACCGTCCAGGCCCACCGCAGCGGCCGACTGCGTTGAGCAGGATTGGAGGTGTTACTGCAAACTTCCACGGACGAGGAGCACTTTTTGGCTCAGTGTCCACAGTAATCACTCAATATCTGGTGCTGTTCACGCTCCTTGTATACTCTACCGAGCCTGATATCAATACTACATACGAACAAAACTAATGCTTCCTGGTGACCGTTCTACCTGTCAGAGAGAACTGCAACACTGATCATTTACGTGTCCCCCGATGGTGTGAACATATACCAAGTTACATTGACATCCGACCATTTACTCTTGGTGCTTCACTTTTTGTCGGTTAGTATATTTAGCAGGGTAGTTTTCCAAAAGTTTCTCTAAGCCTTGTAAACACCATACATACCACTTCTTCCAAGCACGGTAGACATTGGTTAGCATGCCGGAGGATCAGAGTTAAAATACCTCTCCGACAATCCAGACCTATATTCTCCGTGATTTGTCTAAGTGTATTGTAATCATGAATCAAGAGTTCCCGCTCAAAAATACCTGGGGGAGGTAATTGACGGAACTCTTTTAACACCCAAAAACCATTGTAAGAAGAACAAAATAAAAATCTCTACGTGAAGGAATGTGATTTGGTCTATTTCAAAATGGGGGTCACATCATCCAACGATACGTGAATTATCAGTGTCAAGAGTTCTGTCAAGTAGTGCTCCCAGATATTTTTGACCGGGAGCTCTTGATTCGTGATTACTGTACCTGAGCCTAACGCTGATGAAAACTCGACAAAGGGCGTTCATCTCTATCGAATGCTTGGGCGGTTCCTTTAGACGGTCTTTTGCCTTCGCGATCCTCCAGACTCAGCTTGTGCTTAACCTGCAATGACTTCGGAATAGACATGACTTTTAACCTTAACTTGTTTTTGGAATTTCCATTTTTGTTGTTGTCTGTGTAGGAGCACTGAATGATGCTTACAAAGATGTACGGAATCGGACTGGCCGCATTTGTTTGTAATTCGAACAGTGATTCAAAAATGTTCAAATGTGTGTGAAATCTTATGGGACTTAACTGCTAAGGTCATCAGTCCCTAAGCTTAGACACTACTTAATCTAAATTATCCAAAGGACAAACACACACATCCATGCCCGAGGGTGGACTCGAACCTCCGCCGGGACCAGCCGCACAGTCCATGACTGCGGCACCTTTGAACAGTCATTCATTTCTTGAACACAGGGAACGTACAGCAGCAAGATTCGCCATCATATCTGTAGAGACAACGGAAATGAAGCAACAGCGTATTAACAGGCAGTAGTTGGGAGCTTTCCAGGTCGTGGGAAAGTTCATGATGTAGGGCAAACCAGATGATTGTTAGAAAAAAACGAGAGGTTACGATTTATTCACTCTCGAGTCAGAAGCATACAAATCAACAGACTGACAATAAAATCATGAAACAAGTAACATAGGCTGGAAAGATATAATATGTACGGTGAACTTGTATTGTCATATCACATGTGTCCAGAACGTCACAACCTCAAAAGCATTTGGGGTGGCATGAATGCTATCATCCTCTGTGCTGGATGTTGAGTGCAGAAAGCATTAAAACATGTGGCTTGTGGTTACCTGCGGAGTTGAGATCTTCTCGATCTCCACTGTTCCAGCCACGCCTTCTGAAGAGGAGTGCTAAGTTTCTTAGATGATTTTAGAAAGCTATCCCTGGACATCACTTGTTGCAACGGAGGGATGGTGGATGGGGGGGGCCTTGTTCTGCTCCACTTTAAGCCAATCCTTAGGGGCAGCCACTTATTCCAGTAAGGTAATAAAGTTTATCTGCTGGAGTAGGACTGAGGCAACCTGTAATCAGCCTACATTTTTCATTCTGCGTCGCATCTATCAGTCTGCTATACGACTATCTGCACCACACCGGAGAAACATATTCTGCTCCAGAAACCAGATTAACATTGATGATTCATGGGCCCCATTTTGAAACAGCCAATTTACAATCATGTTCGTTCATATCGACATTTTTATTTTGTTCTTCTTACAATTGTTTTTCAGCCTAAGAGTTCTGTCAAGTAACACTCCCAGATCTTTTTCAGCGACAACTCTTGATTCATGATTATATTATCTGAGCCTAACGTAATGCAAACTTGAATGGGCGTGTTATTGCCTTCGCCGTTAGCCGTTTTCTGCATCTACGGTCACGCTACCATAAGTGTCTCAGAAATAAATAAACTGTACAGAAAAATACTGAAAATCACGCACTTCCTTATGCTATTCCCGTCATTCACATCGTGTAAAAACAATCCGCCCAGAATCTACAAAAACGTACTTTCAAAACTGTCTGTAATTCATAGCTATACCGGTCTAACATGAGAGAAAAATGGATTATGTGTAAACAGTAACCTGCTTAAACAGCAGGAAACGAAGAAATTAAATCCTGAATACTAAAAACGAAGGATAATTTTGTATGGAAATACTTATTATTCTAGTCCTTATAGCATGATGGCTTAATAGAGATTTGCAGATTGTCGTTTCGATCAGTTTGTACCTTTATCAAGTTGTCAAGTATCACAATTCGTGATGACGGAGAATAGCTTTCCTCAGAGTGAAAAGTGTAATTGAGTTTGAAGCTGCTTTTGAGTTTCGTGGAAGAAAAATAAGACGTACAACATATGTCGAGAAATGAGTTTTAAACATTTCATTGTTTCCTTCTCTCTCCAGACTGCTTACAGCAGATACTAAACGAAGGAACATTGTACCCTTGTTTATAATTCGCTTACAAACTAACTGAGAGTTGTTTGAATTCTGCAGTTGTTTGCTTTAACGCCAAACCTTCTCTGCAAACATTCCTGTGTAGTTTCTTCGTCGCCCCTACAGCAGACTTCGAGACGTTCACCCTGGTAATGTGTCTAGATCCAAACGGAGGCGCGAGACGTCTCTATTTAGTTGGCGTGGATAGTTTTCAGCTATTCAGTAAATCTTAAGACATGGAAAAAGAGAGACTTTTGATATCATTGGTCAGACAAGGTTTTTAAATGATGTGTTGTCAAAATAACCACCGTGTGATATGATTGAACATTGAAACGAAATCCCGGTTCTTAATTAAGCAACTGGTTTGAGTACCATCGTAAGTTGCATTAGAAAGTCTCCTTTATTTTTTAGTGGTGACTAGTTCCGGTCTTGCGTCCATTCTCAAATCGTTCTTTGCGATCAGAATTCAGCAGATACTATAATAATACTGCCAATACAGCATGAGTGTGGCAATATGATATTACAATCAAGGTTACTTAGCGTCTTCGTAAGTCGCTGAATACAGATATATATGCATGTGTGGAACAACCACTGCTAATAATCCAAATGGTAATATAGATACTTAAGCATACAGTAGACAAGTTACAATGATTGGTGCGAAGAGAACTAGTTCTGGATACCACCAGTAGTTACCAAGTGATAGTGCTAGAGGCTGCTAGCGGCGACCTGCGCAGAGGACAATTTTTTTTTATCTAATAAACAGTTCTAATATTGTAATGTTATCATTATAACTTACGTAATAATAACTGTAACATACTGCAACAGCCTACTGGTGATAACCAGTCGAAGCTCAATTAAAATATTCCTACATATCCCTTGGTAGGAGTTCGCGGAATGACAAACGGCCATTATGTAAAGAAATTTTGCTTTAAGGTTCCCGTATGAAATACCATAAAAATGTTTGCACTCATGGGTGTGCCATGTTCAGTCATCGCTTACGTTTCCCATGGTGTTTGGCCACACCACACCTATCCAATCACCCCATAATCAATACTGCAATTAAGGTTAGAGATTTGCATCACATAATTTTAGCTGTGTATTCCATCTGAGATGCTGATAAAAGCCGTTTTGGGTTGTTGTTGTTGTCGTCGTGATCTTCAGTACGAAGATTGGCTTCATATAGCTCTCCATGCTACTCTATCCTCATTATCTCCGAATAAGTACTGCAACCTACATCTTTCTGAATCTGCTTGCTGTATTCATCTCTCGGTGCCCATGATTTTTACCCCTCCCCCCCCCCCCCCCACTGTTCCCTCCAATATTAAACTGGTGATCCCTTGATGTCTCAGAATGTGTCATATCAACCCATCCCCTCTTTCGGTCAAGTTGTGCCACAAATTTCTTTTCTCCACAATTCCATTCATTATCTCCTTATTAGTTACGTGATCTACCCATATAATCTGCAACATTCTTCTGTAGCACCACATTTCAAAAACTTCTATTCTCTACTTGTCTAAGTTGTTTGTCGTCCATGTTTCACTTCCATACATGGCTACATATTGTTGTTGTTGTCGTCGTGATCTTTACGTCCTAACATTTAAATCTATATTCGATGTTAATAAATTTCTCTTCTTCAGAAACGCTTCCATTGAGATTCCCATTATACTTGTTATATCCTCTCTTTTTTGGCCATCATCATTTATTTTGCTTGCCCAAATAGCAAAACTCATCTACTACTTTAAGTTTCCCTTGAGATTCCCATTATACTTGTTATATCCTCTCTTTTTTGGCCATCATCATTTATTTTGCTTGCCCAAATAGCAAAACTCATCTACTACTTTAAGTGTCTCCTTTCCTAACCTAATTCCACCAGCATCACTTGATTAAATTCTGCTACATTCCATTATTCTTGTTTTGCTTTTGTTGATGTCCGTCTTATATCCTCCTTTCAAGACAAAGTCCATTACGTTCGGCTGCTCTTCCAAGTCCTTTGCTGTCACCGACAGAATTACAATGTCGTCGACAAACCTCAAAGTTTTAATTTACTTTCTCTGAACTTTAATTCCTACTCCAAATTTTTCCTTGGCTTCTTTGACTACTTGTTCAATGTACAGATTGAATAACATTGGGGATAGGCTGCAAACCTGTCTCACTCCCTTCACAACCTTTACATGCCCCTCGACTCTTAAAACTGTCGTCTGCTTTCTGTGCAAATAGAAAATAGCCTTTTGCTATCTGTATTTTACTCTTGCTGCCTTCAGAATTTCGAAGAGAGTAATCCGGTCAACATTGTCAGAAGAGTTCTCCAAATCTACAAATGCCAGACACGTTGGTTTGCCTTTCCTTAACCTATCTTCTGAGATAAGTCACCTGTTGCTCCATTTCCCCAGAATGCAAACTGATCTTCCCCAAGTTTTTACGTTCTTCTTCCAGTTTTTCCATTCTTCGTGTTAGTATTTTGCAACCATGACTTATTAAACAAGTAGTTCAGTGATTTTCACATCTGTCAGTAGTTGCTTTCTTTGGAATTGGAATTATTACATACTTCATGAAGTCGATGATATTTCACGTGCCTCACACATCTTGCACAACAGTGGAAGAGTTCTGTCATGGCTGTCTCTTCCAAGGCTTCCAGTAGTTCTGACGGAATATCATCTACTCTATGGCCCTTTTTTTGATTTAGATCTTTAGGGCTGTGTCAAATTCATCTCATAGTATCATATCTCCCCTCTCATTTTCATCTGCATTCACTTTCATTTCCATAATACCACCTTCAACAACATCTCCCTTGTAAATACCCTCTGTATACTCCTCCCTCCTTTCAAATTTCCCTTCTTTGCTTAGGGCTGGTTTTCTATCTGAGCTCTTGATATTGATATAGCAGCTTCTCTTTTCTGCGAAGGCCTCTTTAATTTTCTTGTAGACGGTATCTATCTTTCTCTATGCTTCGAAAACCTTACGTTTGTCCTCTAGCCGTTCTTGCTCAGCCATTTCGTACTTCCTGTCAATTTCATTGTTTTAAGCGGTTCTATTCCTTTTGCATCACTTGCTGTATTTTTATATTTTCTCCTTTCATCAGATATATTTGATGTCTCTTCTGTTATCCACTGATTTCTACTAGGCCTAGTCTTTTTACCCATTTGATCATCTGCTGGCTTCATTATTTCATCTCATAAAACTACCCAAACGTCATCTATATTCCTTTCCCATGTCCTAGCAACCGTTGCCTAGTTCTAAAAATGGCTCTGAGCACTATGGGACTTAACATCTATGGTCATCAGTCCCCTAGAACTTAGAACTACTTAAACCTAACTAATCTAAGGACATCACACAACACCCAGTCATCACGAGGCACAGAAAATCCCTGACTCCGCCGGGAATCGAACCCGGGAGCCTAATTCTCCGTATGAAACTCTCAGCAACCTCTGGTTCTTGCAGCTTCTCTGGGTACCACCTTCTTAATTGACTACCCTGGTAAGACAGAGATTTCAGAAGCAAACTTCAAATTGTAAGACTTTTCAGGGGCAGATTTGGACTCTAACCACAGTTTAAAGCTGAAGAAATTGGAAAGCGGTAGGAAATTAAGGAGACGTGTCCTCTTCGGGCACTCTACAGAAATCCTCGGTATTTATAAGTGAGTAGTGGTTCAGTATAATTCTGGAACTACATAACATGATGCACATTATCTAACGCGCAATTCGTGACATGGCACCTCCAACCGCGCGTCCACTCCGAGCGGCGAACAATTATCGCCAACGCAGATATAGCCCTGATAAGATCAGTCAGTTAGTTTTCTAAGAAAGATCATCAAAAATTCGTAGGAGCAAGCACCAGTTCTGTTGGAAGGCGTTAAGAAACATTTAACGGCACCTGCACTTAATTCAATGAAAGTTAATGTTACAGCTGAAGACGAATTTTCAAAATCTTACCGGGCACCATCCAAAGCCATTACGCATCTAACAGAGTTTTTACCCCCAGAACCGGTTACCATAAACGTTGGCTATAGCGCTCACAAGTTTTAAGGAAATGAAATGCTAAATTTCTTTATCCACATTATCATAAGTATGCAGATCTCGGCTGTGAGAGTCAATGGACAAATTGTGTATACCCCTTATATACTCCTACTCCCATGAACCATGGACCATGCCGTTGGTGAGGAGGCTTGCGTGCCTCAGCGATACAGATGGCCGTACCGTAGGTGCAACCACAACGGAGGGGTATCTGTTGAGAGGCCAAACGTGTGGTTCCTGAAGAGGGGCAGCAGCCTTTTCAGTAGTTGCAGGGGCAACATTCTGGATGATTGACTGATCTGGCCTTGTAACACTAACCAAAACGGCCTTGCTGTGCTGGTACTGCGAACAGCTGAAAGCAAGGGGAAACTACGGCCGTAATTTTTCCCGAGGGCATGCAGCTCTACTGTATGGATAAATGATGATGGCGTCCTCTTGGGTAAAATCTTCCGGAGGTAAAATAGTCCCCCATTCGGATCTCCGGGGGGGGGGGGGGGGGGGGGGACGGACTACTCAGGAAGACGTCGTTATCAGGAGAAAGAAAACTGGCGTTCTACGGATCGGAGCGTGGAACGTCAGATCCCTTAATCGGGCAGGTAGGTTAGAAAATTTGAAAAGGGAAATGGATAGGTTAAAGTTGGATATAGTAGGAATTAGTGAAGTTCGGTGGCAGGAGGAACAAGACTTTTGGTCAGGTGAATACAGGGTTATAAATACAAAATCAAATAGGGGTAATGCAGGAGTAGGTTTAATAATGAATAAAAAAATTGGAGTACGGGTAAGCTACTACAAACAGCATAGCAAACGCATTATTGTGGCCAAGATAGACACGAAGCCCACGCCTACTACAGTAGTACAAGTCTATATGCCAACTAGATCTGCAGATGACGAAGAAATTGAAGAAATGTATGATGAAATAAAAGAAATTATTCAGATAGTGAAGGGGACGAAAATTTTATAGTCATGGGTGACTGGAATTCGGTAGTAGGAAAAGGGAGAGAAGGAAACGTAGTAGGTGAATATGGATTGGGGGTAAGAAATGAAAGAGGAAGCCGCCTGGTGGAATTTTACACAGAGCATAACTTAATCATAGCTAACACTTGGTTCAAGAATCATAAAAGAAGGTTGTATACATGGAAGAAGCCTGGAGATACTAAAAGGTATCAGATAGATTATGTAGAGGTAAGACAGAGATTTAGGAACCAGGTTTTAAATTGTAAGATATTTCCAGAGGCAGATGTGGACTCTGACCACAATCTATTGGTTATGAACTGTAGATTAAAACTGAAGAAACTGCAAAAAGGGGGGAATTTAAGGAGATGGGACCTGGATAAACTGACAAAAGCAGAGGTTGAACAGAGTTTCAGGGAGAGCATAAGGGAACAACTGACAAGAATGGGGGAAAGAAATACAGTAGAAGAAGAATGGGTAGCTTTGAGGGATGAAGTAGTGAAGGCAGCAGAGGATCAAGTACGTAAAAAGACAAGGGCTAGTAGAAATCCTTGGGTGACGGAAGAAATATTGAATTTAATTTACGAAAGGAGAAAATATAAAATTGCAGTAAATGAAGCAGGCAAAAAGGAATACAACCGTCTCAAAAATGAGATCAACAGGAAGTGCAAAATGGCTAAGCAGGCATGGCTAGAGGACAAATGTAAGGATGTAGAGGCTTATCTCACTAGGAGTAAGACAGATGCTGCCTACAGGAAAATTAAAGAGACCTTTGGAGAAAAGAGAACGACTTGTATGAATATCAAGAGCTCAGATGGGAACCCAGTTCTAAGCAAAGAAGGGAAAGCAGAAAGGTGGAAGGAGTATATAGAGGATCTATACAAGGGCGACGTACTTGAGGGCAATGTTATAGAAATGGAAGAGGATGTAGATGAAGATGAAATGGGAGATATGATACTGCGTGAAGAGTTTGATAGAGCACTGAAAGACCTAAGTCGAAACAAGGCCCCGGGAGTAGACAACATTCCATCAGAACTACAGACAGCCTCGGGAGAGTCAGTCCTGACAAAACTCTACCATCTGGTGAGCAGAATGTATGAGACAGGCGAAATACCCTCAGACTTCAAGAAGAATATAATAACTCCAATCCCAAAGAAAGCAGGCGTTGACAGATGTGAAAATTACCGAACTATCAGTTTAATTAGTCACGGCTGCAAAATACTAACGCGAATTCTTTACAGACGATTGGAAAAACTGGTAGAAGCCGACCTTGGGAATGATCAGTTTGGATTCCGAAGAAATATGGGAACACGTGGGGCAATACTGACCCTATGACTTATTTTAGGAGCTAGATTAAGAAAAGGCAAACCTACGTTTCTAGCATTTGTAGACTTAGAGAAAGCATTTGAAAACGTTAACTGGAATACTCTCTTTCAAATTCTGAAGGTGGCAGGGGTAAAATACAGGGAGTGAAAGGCTATTTACAATTTGTACAGAAACCAGATGGCAGTTATAAGAGTCGAGGGACATGAAAGGGAAGCAGTGGTTGGGAAGGGAGTGAGACAGGGTTGTAGCCTCTCCCCGATGTTGTTCAATCTGTATATTGAGCAAGCAGTAAAGGAAACAAAAGAAAAATTCGGAGTAGGTATTAAAATCCATGGAGAAGAAATAAAAACTTTGAGGTTCGCCGATGACATTGTAATTCTGTCAGAGACAGCAAAGGACTTGGAAGAGCAGTTGAACGGAATGGATAGTGTCTTGAAAGGAGGATATAAGATGACCATCAACAAAAGCAAAACGAGGGTAATGGAATGTAGTCGAATTAAGTAGGGTGATGCTGAGGGAATTAGACTAGAAAACGAGACTTTTAAAGTAGTAAAGGAGTTATGCTATTTGGGGAGCAAAATAACTGATGACGGTCGAAGTAGAGAGGATATATAATCTAGACTGGCAATGGCTAGGAAAGCGTTTCTGAAGAAGAGAAATTTGTTAACATCGAGTGTAGATTTAAGGGTCAGGAAGTCGTTTCTAAAAGTACATGTATGTAGTGTAGCCATGTATGGAAGTGAAACATGGACGATAACTAGTTTGGACAAGAAGAGAATAGAAGCTTTCGAAATGTGGTGCTACAGAAGAATACTGAAGATTAGCTGGGTAGATCACATAACTAATGAGGAAGTACTGAATAGGAGTGGAGAGAAGAGGTGATAGTGGCACAACTTGACTGGAAGAAGGGATCGGTTGGTAGGACATATTCTGAGGCATGAAGGGATCACCGATTTAGTATTGGAGGGCAGCGTGGAGTGTAAAAATCGTAGAGGGAGACCAAGGGATGAATACACTAAGCAGATTCAGAGGGCTGTAGGCTGCAGTACGTACTGGGAGATGAAGAAGCTTGCACAGGATACAGTAGCGTGGAGAGCTGCATCAAACCAGTCTCAGGACTGAAGACCACAACAACAACAAACATTATATATTTCAACTTTTATATAACGGCTATAATCAGATTAGCTTAAAAGAATCACATTTAATAAAGAAGAACCTACCAAAAATTACAGTAACAACAAAACGTCTGCACAAAATTACAATATACACTACTGGCCATTAAAATTGCTACACCACGAAGATGTGCCACAGACGCGAAATTTAACAGCAAGGAAGACGAAGCTGTGATATGCAAATGATTAGCTTTTCAGAGCATTCACACAAGGTTGGCGCCGTTGGTGACACCTACTGACATGATGAAAGTTTCCAACCGATTTCTCATACACAAACAGCAGTTGACCAGCGTCGCCTGGTGAAACGTTGTTGTGATGCCTCGTGTAAGGAGGAGAAATGCGTACCATCACGTTTCCGACTTTGATAAAGGTCGGATTGTAGCCTATCGCGATTGCGGTTTATCTTATCGCTACATTGCTGCTCGTGTTGGTCGAGATCCTATGACTGTTAGCAGAATATGGAATCGGTGGGTTCAGGAGGGTAACACGGAACGCCGTGCTGGATCCCAACGGCCTCGTATCGCTAGCAGTCGAGATGACAGGCATCTTATCCGCATGCCTGTAACGGATCGTGCGGCCACGTCTCGATTCCTGAGTCAACAGATGGGGACGTTTGCAAGACAACAACCATCTGCACGAACAGTTCGACGACGCTTGCAGCAGCATGGACTATCAGCTCGGAGACCATGGCTGTGGTTACCCTTGACGCTGCATCACAGACTGAAGCACCTGCAATGGTGTACTCAACGACGAACCTGGGTGTACGACTGGTAAAACGTCATTTTTCCGGATGAATCCAGGTTCTGTTTACAGCATCATGATGGTCGCATCCGCGTCTGTCGACATCGTAGTGGACCCACATTGGAAGCGTTTATTCGTCATCGCCATACTGGCGTATCACTCGGCGTGATGGTATGGGGTGCCATTGGTTACAGGTCTCGGTCACCTCTTGTCCGCATTGACGGCACTTTGAACACTGGACGTTACATTTCAAATGTATTACGACCCGTGGCTCTCCCCTTCATTCGATCCCTGCGAAACCCTACATTTCAGCAGGATAATGCACGACCGCATGTTGCAGGTCCTGTACGGGCCTTTCTGGATACAGAAAATGTTCGACTGCTGCCCTGGCCAGCACATTCTCCATATCTCTCACCAATTGAAAAAGTCTGGTCAATGGTGGCCGACCAACTGGCTCGTCACAATACGCGTGTCACTACTCTTGATGAACTGTTGTAGGGCGTGCTGAAGCTGCATGGGCAGCTGTACCTGTACACGCGATCCGAGCTCTGTTCGACTCAATGCCCAGGCGTATCAAGGCCGTTATTACGGCCAGAGGTGGTTGTTCTGGGTACTGATTTCTCAAGATCTATGCACCCAAATTGCGTGAAAATGTAATCACATGTCAGTTCTAGTATAATATATTTGTCCAATGAATACCCGTGTATCATCTGCACTTCTTCTTGGTGTAGCAATTTTAATGGCCAGTAGTTTATTTGCTATCAGAAATGCAAATGGATTGTGCACAGCACCATTCCCTGTACCGGCGCTGGCTCAGTCGCACTGGGATAGAGCCGACATTTTTACAGTTAGTGCCTGTGGCCAGTGGCTCTACGCTTTGCACGAATAATGCTAGAGAACGCAGCAATAACGAACGTCTAAACAGTCGGAAACACCAAATTAGTTTACAGTGCGCGCAAAATGCGGTACCCGCTAGATGCGCAGTCAGCTGCGCAAGCGTGGTGAGGTTGGGGGTCACTCAGAGCGCTGTAGGGGGAATGCAAAGAACTGGAGGGGAAATGCCGTGTTAAACTGAAGCCTACATTCAGATTTTTGGTAAATATTAAGCGGGACGCATCCATGTCCACACTTGGATGGTGACCATTCAGGAAGATCTGTCATCTCTTCTTTGGTTAGTATCTAAAAAGAATTTCGCCGAAAACGCAGCTATTTATTTTCGCCTGGTATGTTAACCGGGGAAGAGTCACGAGTTTTCCGTAAAACCTGCACATTTCTCTTGTTGCCATGTTAACATTTGCTTCTTTTGACAAAACTCAGGGGAGTTTACACAGTCTCACTTCAGTAACATGTTGTGCAGACGCAATTGCGAATAAAATCTGGAACAGTGGTTTATTAAATGAGGAGCTGAGGAAAAGTAAGGTCAGCATCTTATAAAAAGCACATCCTCGGTACAAAATAAACGTGTAATGACTCCACTTACGTTGTTCCAAAACCCATAGCATTTCTCGTTTCACCAGCTATCGATGGACCTGAAAAATTTCATTCTTTCATCGGAAAAGTCTGTAGTTAGTGGAATAACATGGTAGATAGTGAAGTTTTGCATAACAACCACACAGAAAAATTCTCTCCTCTTTGTGTGCTATCATTTGCGAAAATCTCATTTCGATGTCTCAAACCGTTTATGAAACATGAGGAATGTTGTGGAAATTTCACTCTGGCTTTATCGCTGGCGAGGTGCAATCGCAAACGAATGCGCTATGGCCGATCAGTTTTGTCGATATTGGTGACAGATAGAGATCTCCAACCAAGTCTACAGAAAAATTCAATTCGTTATCTAAATTTCATGCGCAGCAACATATTATGTAATATGCACCAGACGCAAAATCATAGTGATTCCTCTTTTTCATTGCAAACTTTTATGAATTTCTCACAGTGTCTTACATCCACGTAAATATGCCAATAACTATGACTATTAACGAAATGATGGACATATAATTAAGAGCCTAACATATAAAGCTACAAGTAAAGGAAAAATGATTTTTTTACCGAATAGTTTCTGTCAAATGGTTTGAAAAAGATTGCAGGACCTGCGCGTCGATACAGTCATCGCCAACCGGCCCAAAGGTGGAAAATACTTGTCGGCCACCCCTTCGGAACAAACGAATGAACTCGCCCATCTTTTTGGACGAAAACTGGTCACTGAGCTTCGGCCACCGCATCATGAGCGACCTATTCACGTGATGGGAGGCACATCCTCCTTAAATAATCTCTGCACTTCAGCCTTGAACCAACAAGTATTTTCTAGACCTAACAGCGCTATGACAAATATACCTTGCTTTAAGACATTATTACACTAGGAGCTGAGTTTTTCAGATCAATATGAGGCAGCTCACAGACTTTATTCTACCCACTAGAAATCAATGGTGAATGATACTTCACCGTGGAACTCAATTCGTAGCTTGGCAGAAAACAACACACCTAACAGAACGCAAAACATGCTCACAGTTCATTCCCCGCAGACATACAGTAGGAGGTCAGAGCACAGTCCCGGTATCAAAATGGCACGTACACCCCGTGCCACAAGCAACAGACCAATGCAATGCTGGCCGCTAGTGCTCTCCTGCTCTCCGGTACACAAACCAGTGAGCCACTGCTTCAAGAACAGCACTGCCCAGTCACGCCGCAGCGGGAAACGGCTACTCACATTATAATCACAACGCCACCCCTCGGCCTTCACGCCAACCGGGAACAAAGCCGTAGTCGTCGCCGTCTTTGCTGCACGCTGCTCAACAGTCATTTTTCCCATCGCCACACGCACCCTAGCCAGAGTCGTTATCAGTATCTCTGTGTCAGATTGCGATCCCGGAGAATGTCGACAGGCACGTGTCAGAAACCACCCGTAACAGGAACAGTAAAAACTCACATTTACGTTACAACAATTTCAGATATACTTACTTTCACTGTCAATGATCCCAATACGATCACTACAAAAAAAGAAACACATAATGTCGCTATCTGCTACAATCACGTAGCACAATCTCTGCGCCAACTGTGGCTTTGAACGATGGAAGTGAATGCTACAACGCAGTACATTCGTAGAATTATCTCAGTGTACCACTAACTGTCTCTGTAGTGCAAAAGCATCAGTGATTTCAATTGAAAGGGAGTGGTGCTTCAAAACATAAAAAATAAGAAAATATATAAAAAATAAAACCGTGGTTTCAAGCAAAAACCACTGCTGCCCAAAGGGTTAAATGACTCACCTGTGGATCATCATTTTCATATAACAACCACAACACTGAAGTGTGCACTACCAAAATTGCTTATCAAAAATTTAAATCATTTTCAAATGGTTCAAATGGCTCTCAGCACTAAGGGACTTAACATCTGAGGTCATCAGTCCCCTAGAACATAGAACTACTCAAACCTAACTAGCCTAAGGACATCATACACATCCATGTCCGAGGCAGTATTCGAACCTGCGACCGTAGCGGTCGCGCGGTTCCAGACTGAAGCGCCTAGAACCGCTCGGACACACAAGCCGGCCTAAATCATTAAAAAAAAGTACAGACTATGTTTCTGTTCTTAGCTATTTGTCTAACTTATAGACTTAACATCTGCTAGGCACACTACCTATTGGCTAACCAGGGATGGCAAGATCACAAATGTACGGATGTAGAGGCATATATCACTAGGGGTAAGATAGATACTGCCTACAGGAAAATTAAAGCACAAGGAGATGCCCCAGATTCGAGTGAGGCAGTATTACCACCTCCTGACAGAATGTGAAATGGACCTCATTGTGGGTCACCGTTTGGTCGGCTGGTCGAACAGTGGAATATCCATCGTTGTAGGGCATTCGGATGTGACAGTGACCAATTGTTGTACTGCATGAGAACGCGAGGGCAGGAACACTCGTCGACAATGTTCTGGTAGGCCACGCCTGACCACCGTAGTAGAGGGTTGCCATATTGTGCACTAAGCACTTCGTAATCCCTTCACATCTGTGGCCCGATATTGTGCTGCATGAGAACGTGAGGGCAGACATATTCGTCGACCATGTTCTGGTAGGCCACATCAGACCGCCACAATGGAGGATCGCGACATTGTGCACTTAGCACATCGTAACCTCTTCACTTCTGTGTCTGCCGTTCGAGAACAAGTAATGAACACCCCACAATATTCTGTGACATGCTGCATCAGTGGTCAAAGACTAGCAGCAGCCATTCTATGGAATTATTGTCGCATGCTTAGGATGCCGATAACAGGACACAAACGACTGCATTTGAAGTGGTACCATGACCGGGAAAATGGTTCAAATGGCTCTAAGCACTATGGGACTTAACATCTGAGGTCATCAGTCCCCAGGGTGGCCGAGCGGTTCTAGGCGCTACAGTCTGGAACCGCGCGACCGCTATGGTCCCAGGTTCGAATCCTGCCTCGGGCATGGATGTGTGTGACGTCCTTAGGTTAGTTAGGTTTAAATAGTTCTAAGTTCTAGGGGACCGAAGACCTCAGCAGTTAAGTCCCATAGTGGTCAAAGCCATTTGAACCATTTGAATCATCAGTCCCCTAGACTTAGAACTACTTAAACCTAACTAACCTAAGACATCACACAAACATCCATGCCCGAGGCAGGATTCGAACCTGCGACGGTAGCAGATGCGCGGTTCCGGATTGAAGCGCCTAGAACCGCTCGGCGAAAACGGCCGGCCATGACCGGGAAGCAACAGCTGCTGATGAATGGCGCCACATTGTGTACAGCGATGAATCACGGTTCTGAACGACCCCAGAAGTCCATCTCCGGTGAGTATGGCGGCGACCTGGGCAGAGCTACTATTCTTCTAGTGTTCTGGAGAGGTGCAGGGGTGCTGATCCTTGCGACATGTCTTGGGCAGCCATCGGTTATGACCTGAGGTCAGGACTGACAGATATTGCGGGAACTCTGATGGCACA
Organism: Schistocerca americana; assembly: GCF_021461395.2. Taxonomy (NCBI): domain Eukaryota; kingdom Metazoa; phylum Arthropoda; class Insecta; order Orthoptera; family Acrididae; genus Schistocerca; species Schistocerca americana. The sequence goes on along the minus strand of NC_060120.1, from coordinate 119,016,409 downwards.
GCAATAGTCACTGACATCCTGCATGTTCATGTATTACCTCCCATTCAACGGTGCCTCGGTTTCATTTTTCACCACCGAGCGAGGTGGCGCAGTAGTTAGCACACTGGACTCGCATTCGGCAGGACGACGGTTCAAACCTGCTTCCAACCATTCTGATTTGGGTTTTCCGTGATTTCCTTAAATCGCTTCAAGCAAATGCCGGGATGGTTCCTTTAAAAGGGTACGGCGACTTCCTTCCCAATCCTTCCATAATCTGATGGGACCGATGACCTCGCTGTTTGATCCCCTCCCCCAAATCAACCAACCAACCATTTTTCACCAGGACGAATCTCGTCCACAGATGGCGTGTCAGTATAAACTACCAGAATGATGTTCACGTACCCTGTGCCCATCAACATCCCCAGATCTGTCCCCGACACAACATGTGTGGTACCAGCTCGAACGTCCCACTGCCAACATCTGTGATATGAAGGACCAGTTACAACAGCTGCTGGCTACCTTGCCTCAGGAGAGGATTAGAAGTCTTTATGACGCCCTTCTCAAGTGAATCGGTGTATGTATCCAGACCAGTGAGGGCGCAACGCCATGCTGATAAGTGAACTCATACTAACGTATTCTTTGTAAATTTGACTTGATTTTGTAATCACTGAAATAACATCGCATTACCTCTCGAACCGTGAAGTATCATTTCGTTTCCTCCTCCCCTTCTGGGTGTTTCACGTTCATCTTTAGGCAGTGTATATATCTAATGTGTCTGTTCTTGTAATATTTTTTTTATTTTAGTATTGAGTAACTAGGCTCACATAACGACTGCAATTGCTCTTCTTTCTTTATTCTTTCAGATTTTTCCAGTACTGCTTCATCTTCTCCCCGTGTTCTCTTTTCCTTTCTTCTGTCCATGTTTTTCCCAATTTGTTACTCCTTCTGAATTGATACTCTTCTAAATGTAGCATTTTATTTTCCGATTCTTCGACGTTGTTTCTTTTAATTCCTTCGTTATTTCTGTAATCCGTGCTACTGCCAATTTCTTCTTCCAGAAATACAGTGATATTCGTTTCGTGAGTCTGTTCTCATTCATTCGGTAGAGTTGCCCATAAATCATCAACATTCTTTTAATCATTACTTCTGATATTTCTGTAGAGCTCCTCATTACTTTTCGTTTTCCAGCCATCCGTAATTTGCATTGCTTCCGTTCTTTTTTGCAATGCTTCTTTCAGGTACCTCTATACCGTCCAGCTTATAGTTCGTTGTTAGGCAAACACATCCATATACATTCTGGTCACACTATTATGGTATGTTGTTACCAAGTTTCCCTAGATATGCATTTCTTCTTGTGAATATTCTTTGTCAAACCATATCCTCTCTCCATTTTGTTAACTCTTATATCTACTGCAAATTTCTCTAGTCCACCCTGATGCATAGTTTCTCCAATATATTTAAATTTACTTACTCGCTCCATTTTACGTATTTGTGCTTCTTTGACATTTGGTGCATTTTTGTATTTGTCAACAATTTTCTATTTTCGGCCGAAATTTTGAGACCATCTCTATTTTCTGTTTCTTTCAGAAGATTTATTTGAATAATTGTGTCTCTCAGATTTCCTGAAAGTATTGCAAAATCGTCTGCAAAAGCTAGACCTTAATTACATTTGTTCTACTTCCTGTAATTATTGGTTCAATTTAGTGTTTTTTTTTTACTTCCAAATTCCATATTCTTACAATTTGTTCTACAACTCAGTTAAATAATGCTCGTCTAATACCAGCTTTGATTTCAAATCGCTGAGATAGTTTTCCCATTAATTTAACTTTAGATTAGGAGAAAGATTAAGGAAAAGCAAACCTACGTTTCTAGCATTTGTAGACTTAGAGAAAGCTTTTGACAACATTGACTGGAATACTCTCTTTCAAATTCTAAAGGTGGCAGGGGTAAAATACAGGGAGCGAAAAGCTATTTACAATTTGTACAGAAACCAGATGGCAGTTATAAGAGTCAAGGGGCATGAAAGGGAAGCAGTGGTTGGGAAGGGAGTGAGATAGGGTTGTAGCCTCTCTCCAATGTTATTCAATCTGTATATTGAGCAAGCAGTAAGGGAAACAAAAGAAAAATTAGGAGTAGGTATTAAAATCCATAGAGAAGAAATACAAACTTGAGGTTCGCCGATGACATTGTAATTCTGTCAGAGACAGCAAAGGACTTGGAAGAGCGGTCGAACAGAATGAACAGTGTCTTGAAAGGAGGATATGAGATGAACATCAACAATAGCAAAACGAGGATAATGGAATGTAGTCGAATTAAGTCGGGTGATGCTGAGAGAATTAGATTAGGAAATGAGACACTTAAAGTAGTAAAGGACTTTTGTTATTTTGGGGGTAAAATAACTGATGATGGTCGAAGTAGAGAAGATATAAAATGTAGACTGGCAATTGCAAGGAAAGCGTTTCTGAAGAAGAGAAATTTGTTAACATCGAGTATAGATTTAAGTGTCAAGAAGTCGTTTCTGAAAGTATTTGCATGGAGTGTAGCCATGTATGGAAGTGAAACATGGACGACAAACAACTTAGACAAGAAGAGAATAGAGGCTTTCGAAATGTGGTGCTACAGAAGAATGCTGAAGATTAGTTGGGTATATCACATAACTAATGAGGAGGTATTGAATAGAATTGGTGAGAAGAGGAGTTTGTGCCACAACTTGACAAGAAGAAGGGACCGGTTGGTAGGACATGTTCTGAGGCATCAAGGGATCACAAATTTAGCATTGGAGGGCGGCGTGGAGGGTAAAAATCGTAGAGGGAGTCCAAGAGATGAATACATAAGCAGATTCAGAAGGATGTAGGTTGCAGTAAGTACTGGGAGATGAAGAAGCTTGCACAGGATAGGGTAGCATGGAGAGCTGCATCAAACCAGTCTCAGGCCTGAAGACCACAACAACAACATCGTCATTTTTAGAGTTTCATGAAATATGTTTGCTAATCTTGCTTTAACGAACAGAAACAACACTGAACAATATCAATTCTAAAATCAGCCACAGTTCCTTTTAGTTTTACAGGCAGACATCACCGTTCTTTCGTTTTACTTTGCCTTTTGGTATAAGACAATGTTATTGCTGTTGTGGCCTTCATTCCAAATACTTGTTTGACGCAGCTCACACTGCAACTCTATCCTGTGCAAGCATCTTCACCTCCAAGTACCTACTGGTACCTCCATCCTTCTGAAATTGCAAGAGTGTATTTATCTCTTGGCCTTCCTCTTAAGTTTCTAACCCCCTCCCCCACGTTTCCCTCCAGTACCAAACTGATAATCCCTTGCTGCCTCAGAATGTGTCCTACCAACCCATCCCTTCCTGTAGTCAGGGTGTATCACAGGTTTCTCTTCTTCCCAATTCTATTCAATACCTCCTCATTAGTTATGTGATCTACCCATCTAATCTTCAGCATTCTTCTGTAGCACCACATTTCGAAAGCTTCTATTGTCTTCTTTTCTAAACTGTTTAACGTCCATTTTTGACTTCCATACATGGCTACACTCCATACAAATACTTTCAGAAAAGACTTTCTGACATTTAAATCTACATACGATGTTAACAAATTTCTCTCCTTCAGGAACGCTTTCCTTGCCATTGCCAGTCTACATTTTGGATCTTCCCTACTTCGACCATCATCAGTTACTTTGCTGCCAAAATAACAAAACACATCCACTACTTTAAGTGTCTTATTTCCTAATCTAATTCCCTCAGCATCACCTGATTTAATCCGACTACATTCCATTATCCTCGTTTTGCTTTTGTTGCTGTTCATATTAGATCCTCGTTTCAAGACACTATTCATTCCGTTCAACTGCTCTTCCAAGTCTTTTGCTGTCTCTGACAGAATTACAATGTCATCGGCAAATCTCAACGTTTTTATTTATTCTCCCTGGACTTTAATTCCTACTTCAATTTTTTTCTTTTATTTTCTTTCCTGCATGCTCACTATATAGATTTAATAACATCGGGAATAGGCTACAGTCCTGTCTCATTCCCTTCTTAGCCACTGTTTCCCTTTCGTCCCCCTCGACTCTTATAACTGCCATCTGGTCTCTGTACAAATTGTAAATAGCCTTTCGCTCCCTGTATTTGACCCCTGTCACTTTCAGAATTTGAAAGAGAGTATTCCAGTCAACATTGCCAAAAGCTTTCTCTAAGTCTACAAATGTTATGAACATAGGTTTGCCTTTCCTTAATCCGTCTTCTAAGATAAGTCGTAGTATCAGTATTGTCTTGCGTGTTCCTCCATTCTCCAGAACCCAAATTGATCTTCCCCGAAGTCGGCCTCTACCAGTTTTTCCATTCTTCTACAAAGAACTCGTGTTAGTATTGTGGAACTGTGACATATTTAACTGATAGCTGGGTAATTGTCACACGTGTCAGTACATGCTTTCTTTGGAATTGGAATTTTTATAATCTTCTTCAAGTATGAGAGTATTTCGCGTGTCTCATATATCTTGCTGACCAAATGGAAGACTTCCATCATGGCTATCATTGGTTCTAACGGAACGCTTTCTGGGGCCTTGTTTCCACTTAGTTCTTCCAATGCTCTGTCATATTCTTCACGCAGTAGCACATCTCCCATTTCATCTTAATCTACGGCCTCTTCCATTCCCATAATATTTCTCTCAAGTACATCTCCATCACTTTCAGCTTTACCTTCTTTGCTTAGGACCGGTTTTCCGTCTGAGCTCTTGATATTCATGCAGGTAGTTTTCTTTTACCTCTAGTATTATATGCTTCTACATCCTTACATTTGTCCTCTAGCCACTTCTGCTTAGCCATTTTGCACTTCCTACCGATCTCATATTTTAGACTTTTGTATTCCCTTTCGCCTGCTTCAGTTCTCCATTTTATATTTACTCTTTTATCAAATAAAATAAATTTCTCTGGTCTTACTCGAATTTCTGCTAGCCTTCGTCTTTTTACGCACTTGATCTGCTACTGCCTCCACTGTTTCAACTCTCAAAGCTACTCATTCTTCTTCTACTGTATTCCTCTCCTCTGTTCTTGTCAGTCGTTCTCTAATGCTCACCATGAAATTCCCTGCAACCCTGGTTCTTTCAATTTATCCAAGTCCCATCTCCTTAAATTTCTACCTTTTTGCAGTTTCTTCGGTTTTAATCTACAGTTCATAACAAATAAATTGTAGTTTTTGTCCACATCTGCCCCTGGAAATGTCTTACAATTTAAAATCTGTCTTATCATTATGTGATCAATCTGAAGCCTTTTTGCGTCTCCAGGTATCTTCCACGTATACAGTATTCTTTCATGATTCGTAAATCAAGTGTTAGCTTTAATTAAATTATGCTCTTTGCAAAATACTACCATGCGGCTTCCTCTTTCATTCCTTTCCCCCCTACAATTCGCGTCTTTATTGCAGTCTTAAAATACGTCTGTAATCGTTGAGAACTGTATTTTCCGTATAATCCCTTCTTTTTCATAGAACTAACTTAATCCAATTAATTTCTCGTATCTATTGTAATAAAATTAGAGCTAGTAAGTTGAAACATAAGACACTAAGTAACAAAAGTAAAGGAAGATAAAAGAGTGATATAAACCCATAGTGCCATACAATGGTATGGTTTACGAATCCGACATCAAATGTAGGGATAGTGTAGTACTCTGAATATGGATGGTGTCCTGAAATGTGATTGGTGGTTGCATATAACATCATTACAACATGATTAGCAGTTAAGTGTAGCATTCTAGACTCATAATTACTTTATTAATAAATTTTAAGGATGTACCATTTCCTACAAAATACCAACAGGTCTTCTTTATGCATTGCGACTGAAATATCCTGTGTATGGTGCCCTGTAATGTTTTCCATTGTCCAGATCAGACATAAACAAGAAACTAACATTTCTCTGAAATGTTTGAGAATTTTGTGAACCTATCATTAATGCAAATTTATTTTCAGCTGGAAAACGTTTAAAAACATCTTTTCCTTGAACTCAAGACCTTTAAAGAGAGAGAGAGAGACCACTACCCTTCCAATGCTCGCCGCGCCTCGGTCTTGGCACTTCCAAATCAGATGGGCGCAGCTAGAAGCCTTGTGCTCACCTGCTGACACCTGTTGCTGTACACAATAGGCCGTATTTCTCCGTCGCCAATTTGACTCACTCTCGCGCTTGGACGATGCTTTAAATTGGGCACTGCATCGAGTCGATTCGGATGAAATCCCTCGCAGTTGCTGTGTATCGGATCTTTCTGAGAATCACAATTCTGTTCATAAGCGTCTTCTCCTTCACAAATATCTTTTCGGGGAAGCATCGTGTACTCACTGTTTGTTGTTTACGTTTTCGTGTTGTGAAGAAGAAGCGAATTTTGTATACAGGGTGGTCCATTGGTAGTGACCGGTCCAAATATCACACTATATAAGCGTCAAACGAAAAAACTAAAAAGAACGAAACTCGTCTAGCTTGAAAGGAGAAACAAGATGGCGCTATGGTTGGCCCGCTAGATGGCGCTGCCATAGGTCAAACGGATATAAACTGCGTTTTTTTAAAAATAGGAACCCCCATTTTTATTACATATTCGTGTAGTACGTAAAGAAATATGAATGTTTTAGTTGGACCACTTTTTTCACTTTATGATAGGTGGCGCTGTAATAGCCAAAAACATATACGTACGTGGTATCACGTAACATTCCGCCAGGGCGGACGGTATTTGCTTCGTGATACATTACCCGTGTTAAAATGGACCGTTTACCAATTGCGGTAAAGGTCGATATCGTGTTGATGTATGCTATTGTGATCAAACTGCCCAACGGGCGTGTGCTATGTATGCTGCTCGGTTTCACTGAATGACAGAATGGCGATGTACTTCCAACATGATGGATGCCGGTACATAGCTCGCGTGCGGTTGAAGCGGTATTGAATAGCATATTTCATGACAGGTGGATTCGTCGTCGAAGCACCATACCATGGCCCGCACGTTCGCCGTATCTGACGTCCTCGGATTTCTTTCTGTGGGGAAAGTTGAAGGATATTTGCTATCGTGATCCACCGACAACCCCTGACAACATGCGTCAGCGCATTGTCAATGCATGTGCGAACATTACGGAAGGCGAACTACTCGCTGTCTAGAGGAATGTCGTTACACGTATTTCCAAATGCATTGACGTTGACGGACATCATTTTGAGCATTTATTGCATTAATATGGTATTTACAGGTAATCACGCTGAAACAGCATGCGTTCTCAGAAATGTTAAGTTCGCAGAGGTACATCTACCACATTGGAACAACCGAAATAAAATGTTCAAACATACCTAAGTTCTGTATTTTTATTTAAAAAACCTACCTGTTACCAACTGTTCGTCTAAAATTGTGAGCCATATGTTTGTGACTATCTATCACAAAGCGAAAAAACGCAGTTGATATCCGTTTGACCTATGGCAGCGCCATCTAGCGGGCCAACCATAGCGCCATCTGGATTCCCCCTTCAAGCTAGACAAGTTTCGTTCTTTGTAGTTTTTTCGTTTGACGCTTATTTCGTGAGATATTTGGTCCGGTCACGATCAGTGGACCACCCTGTATAATAAATAATGCAGCTGTTATGATCTGACAACAGAAGAAGGAACAGCTGGTGCATTTTAACAGGGGAAAATTGTAGAAATGTCGATACATCACTAGATAGTAACTGTTTCCAAATTTTAGTTAGACCACTTAAAAACTCGAGTAACTATTACGAGTGTGGTCTGCTGTTTGTTTAGGTTAGGTCCACTGTTTCGTTGTTATATCCCCAGTTCGTGGTGTATTGGTTGGCGCTGCTGCCTCTAGATCACGGCGTCACGGGTTTGATTCCCGACCAGGTCGGAGCTTTTCTTCCGTCAGTGACTGGATATTTGTGTTGTCCTCATTACTTCATCTCATCTACATCGACGCTGTAAGTCGTCGAAGAGACGTCAAAAAGGAAGTCTTGCACCAGGTTGCCGAACAACCCCAGGTAGGATCTCCTGACTAATAACACCACACTATCATTTCATTTCATCGTTATGGTGCAGCTAAAAAAGTTACTCTGTCGTTCAACAGTAAAGCGAATTTCGCTGTTCAGTGTACGTTATAAGTGGAGAGGTACTGGTAACGGGCAGACATTAGATGAAAACCACGGTCAAATACAGGAAGTGTTTGTGCAAAGCTCCCGCCACTTTATTGTTCTGAAATATGAAATTTCGATCTGCCAATCAAGTAGTACTGCATTTACTTCTACAGCACGTTCATGTGAAGCCTTACAAATTTCGTTTGTTGTGTAAGCTGCTTCCTGAGCAAATAACAAATGACATGAATTTTGTATTCCTATAATTTTAAATATTTCAGGTTAACACGTTTTCGACTTCTGAGGTTATTCAAACGAAACAACTTCAGCTATGGTAAACTGACACAATCGGAAACAGTATATCCTATTTGTTTGTTCATTTTGTTTTAGGACGAAAAAACTACTAGGGCCATACGCGCCCATGTCACAAGTGTAGAACACGAAGACAAAGACAGGAGTTAAAAACGACAACACATTAATCCCATTCGACGGAACAGATGTAAGCAAAAAACAGGGACATGGAGAAAGTTCTATAAAATACGCCATAGCGAAACGGTGGTCCTGAACTGAAAGTTAAATGGCCTTCACCATATTGCTACGACGGATAAAAGGTAAAACGCCGTCGACAGCCTGCGCGTCGTTCGCCAAAATGGCCGATAACTTAGACGGCAAACACAAACGAGAACGTGAGTGGTAAAAAAAAAAAAAAGGGGCATTCCTTCAGGAAATGGCGGGCCGTCAAAGGTTGGGCGCAATGCGCACAATTTGATGAGCACCACTTAACAAATAGCGATGGTTAAAATGACAGTGCCCGATACGCAACCTCGTTAAAATGATCTCACGGAGAGAGGGCCAAGAGGAGGTCGTCCACGCCACTGGGAGAGGCTTTATTACCCGGGGCTTGTTCTCATTGTAGTCCTTTAATACGATGGATAACCATCAATACCGCGGCTTGATTTCTCAATATTGTGAATTTCGGATGTTTTGCGCGAGGTTGCAAACAAAGAAAACAATGGAAACTGGCGATTTGGGGATTGACAGTCTCATCGCTCCAACAGCACCTGATCACTTAACGTTACTCAAGATACTGGGGTTTTCCTCCCAATAATGTAGAATAGAGATGGCACATTCTAATATCGCAGTCGTCCAATGACAATGCTGGTCAAGGAGTTGTTTCGAAACTTACCTATTTATTTTCTCTTTTTTAATCAGAGCTGCTTTGCAATCTTTAAAAACTAACCCATTTATTTTCTCTTTCTTGACCAGAGGTGCTTTGCAGTCTCTTTTTTGTATTAGTTGACAAAAATGACTGCATATTTCATGCTGTCCCATCCGCAATACAGCACAGTTGTGGGTTCGCGCTCTTATATGGTTACCAGCATTCTAATTTTTTGAGATCATATTCCTCTGATATAAGCTAAGATGTGATCACAATTCCATGCGGTTCTAGGCGCTACAGTCTGGAGCCGAGCGACCTCTACGGTCGCAGGTTCGAATCCTGCCTCGGGCATGGATGTGTGTGATGTCCTTAGGTTAGTTAGGTTTAATTAGTTCTAAGTTCTAGACGACTGATCACCTCAGAAGTTAAGTCGCACAGTGCTCAGAGCCATTTGAACCATTTTGTTCACCTCATTCAACCATCAGTGCCATGCATGGCGAAAACAAATATCACACCTTTTGATCAGTGATTAAATACGCGGCTAGTAACTGGCTTTTGGTAAAAGACTTAGCGCGCTATTTTCTTCTTTGTTACAACAGATGACACGTCCCTGCCTCCATTTGAACTAGAGTAGCAGTACGTGTAAGTGTCTTCGTTGTGTCTTACCACATCAGAAGTTCCGATGTATTCACCATCCTGTCGTCTTCATACAATGTCGTTGTCCATCGTAGAAGTAGCACGTAATTCTTGCCTCCGTTGCTTTGGATGAGATGCTTTTATGGAATTAGAGTTAGACAGGCTAAGGGTTTTATCTCACCTACAAAGTTAAGCTGGCGGTGTACAGTCGTGCCAGCTATTTTTTATTATAAACATTGCTTCAAATAAAATAGCAGACAGTGCTACAACATTACGTAATCATTCCCGCGCCTATTAAGTTCACTTGCAAAATCATCAATTATTCTTATTACTCGAAAGACATTCCTTTATTACTTTCTAATTGAGAAACAGGCTAGCCTAATCACAAGACAAAATGCGCATTCCTGAACTCATAACATTATCTATTTTGCTTATAGATGAGGGAATTTTACCGCTCAATTTCTAACGGCATGCTACCAGACTTATTACTGGCTCTTTTAGCACGAACCACTTCGCTGAGCGGTTATTCGTAGCACTGCTGATGACGCGCGAAGTGATTCGTGTCTCTTTAGTACGTCAGTTGTTTATTTAAGATTAACCACAAAATGATGTTCTAACTACGTCATAATAGTACATTACTGGGAAGTTCTCGCATGCTGTCGTGGGCTATATTGGATTGTTAATTCAGTTATTATTCACAAATGAAAATAAGTCGTTTGGCAGGCATGCAGGAGGACAGCTCCCTCTAGCTTCTATCACAGAAGCGAATCAGAACGCTAGTAGTTTCTGTTTGCGGGATTTTCCATCAAGGTAACACTCTCTATCGTGTTTGCCTTATTCCACCTGGTGACGTCACACGTCCGCTACTATAGCCTTGCACAACTCAGGTGTAATCTGAGAGAATAAACCAATGGCTCCAAGACCCGGAAATTTTAGAAAGCGTTTCTTCAGAAAGCCCAAGAAGACAGAACCCACAGAAGTGATAGGGAATGAAAAAGCACTTCAGAAGCAGCAAATAGATGGCTAGCTCATATCAGTCAGTGACGTGCACATTGACGATCGCATTACGGTCGCCACGTTTAATGTTTTGCCTGGATCGATATTTCTAGCCCAATTAAATATCGTTTTACCCAAAACTTAGTACAAGTCTATACGTCAGTTAGCTCCGCAAACCGCAGTTAATAAAGAGATTGAAAGAAGTGTGATGAGCAGAAAGAATTATTCACACAGTTAAGGTAGGTGATAATTTAATTATGACTGAGGAATGGAATTCGGCAGCAGGAAATGGAGGAGAAGGAAAAATTGTTGGACAAAATGGACTGGGGAAAAGGAATGAAAAAGGAAACAGCATGGTATATTTTGCACAGAGTACCATTTGATCATTGCTAACAGTTGGTTTAAAAATCATTTAAGACGGTTGAATACGGGGAAAAAGACCTATAAATACTGAAAGGTTTCAGAATGATTATACAATGGCAAGACAAAATTTAGAATCCAGATTTTAATTCGAACACATTTCCGCGGGCAGGTGTGGTCTTTGACCATAGTTTATTGGTTACGAATTACAGGTTAGAAATGAAGAAATTGTTGAAAGGTAGAGAATTAATGAGATGGTATCTGAATATCCCGAAGAAGCCAGAGGTGGTCGGGAATCAGAGGAAGAATTAGGCAACGAATACAATTAAAAGACGCATGGGTAGGTTTGAGAAATATGGCTCAGATAGATAACAAGCAAGCCTGAGCAGAAATCCTTTTATAATACAGAAATATTGAATCTGAAGGAGAAAATGTAAAGAAATTGTCAAATTAAGTAGGCGAAAGAGAATATAGACATCTAAAAAATGAGACTGACGTGTAGTGCAGAATACCTAATCAGAAATGTGCACGCGACAGATGCAAGGCTGTAGAACTATGCATGACTATGGAAAAAATTGATGCCGCTTATAGGAAAATTAGAGAGACCTAGGGAGAAAAGAGAAGCAGCTCTACGAATGTCAAGAGCTCAAATGGCGTGGCCATAATAAGCAAAGAAGGTTAAAACTGAAAGGTGGATGGAATACATTATAATGGCACTTACTACATGTTTCCGAAGAGATATACGTAAGATAAAAAAGTAAGCGATGCGCTCCAGCAGAGATGCTGTTGGATGAGAGAGATGTGACTGTCACTTTTCTTTAAGTCGGCAACAAACAGAAAAGTCTGTAGTGTGTCTTGATAAAGAGAGGACGCCAGCATTTTTATCGCTCTTCCTATTGTAACAGTTTTGTTAATAATATTGGGTTTCGGGTTAACACAAATTACATGAAGTGAATTACAGTGCCTGTCCATTTACTTGACAAATAGATCATCTCACAACATCGAAATATATGTTTTTTTATTAGGCAACACGGTCAACTAGAAACTTCTCCGGTGACTGTATTCGAGACGACCATCGCAGCAAAGAAGAGGTAAGGTTTCCCACTGAGAAGAAAATACAGCTACCAAAATTTACTATAAAATTTCCTAGAAAGTTTATTTCACATATGTTTGATGGTGTCTGTTCGGCAGCCGGCCATAAAAGCATTTCATTTAACTTCCATTTGTGACTTTTCATGTTAACTTCCATTTGTGACTTCACAGTTAAAAGTCAAAAAACATTTCCAACTTGAAAACTCTAATTCATTACCCAGCCAGCAATAAAAAACAGAATGGAATACAACGTAGAAGGGCTTTGCAAGGGAAACGAACTTGAAAGCAGTATTACCCATAGCGATAGCGCAGAGTGACGAAATAGGGTGGGAGATATGATATTTGAAAAGAAGATGAGATGGTAGATACGATAGTATAAGACTTGACGGAGCACCGAAAGACCTTGAAACGTCCCCTTTGAAAATTTAAGAATGACTGTGCTAGTAAATTTCTACGTTAGTTGATTTTCAAACAGCTGAGCAAAACTGAACGTACTCAGACATTTCTCTCTTTACTTATTCTGATCATCACTAAACTGACACACAATATTTTTAGCGCAATGCAATCTGACTTTCAATAATCCCTACAAAAGAATGGCCCTGACTAACAATAACCTATACCATTCATGAATCACTTACCTCACAAAAATCTTCGTTACTCGAACTACTGCAATACAGCGAGCGCCAATACTGCCGCTAAAAAAAGATTCTAACTTCTGAAGGCACTAACTACTGATAGGCATAGTTGGCAAATGAAAGATTTCGATAGAGAACAAACAATTTATTTACCATATATATATATAATTTTGTGACACCCAATTAAACAAATTTCCTTTTTCTGACGGACACACGTCCAGATCGTCCGCTCAAAACTCTTGCATCTCTCACCCCACATCCACCACTGCTGGCGGCTCATCTCCAACTGCACAATGCTACGCGCTGTTCACATCCAACGGCCCAACACTACACAAGCGAATATTCCAACAATGTGTCCAACCAGCCACAGACTGCACATAGCGCAGTCAGCGATTTCCATACAGAGCACTACGTGGCGTTACCAACATAAAAACCTAAACAGCCTACTTACAACCTAAGTGAAAACAAAGCCCCTGCTGTGGTCAAAATTCCCTCAGAATTAGTGAAATCCTCTGGACAACTAACCACGACTAAACTGTTTCACCTGGAGTGCAAGATACGAGGCAACCAAAATATCCTTAGATTTCAAGAAAAATGTGATAATTGTAATTCCCAAAAAGGCAGATTTTAAAAGGTGTGAATACTAACGAACTATTAGTCTAATAAGCCAAAGCTACAAAATATTGACACGAACTATTTACAGAAGAATGAAAGAACCGTTAGAATTCGAACTCTGAGAAGATGAGTTTGGGTTTCAGAGGAATGTAAGAACATGTGAAACAACACTCACTACGACTTACGTTAGAAGATACGTCGAATAAAGAGAAAACTACGTCTATAACGTTTGTAGATTTAGAGGCCATTATTGTCAGTATGACTGGACAACGCTCCACGAAATTTTGATGTTACGACGAATAAAATGCAGGGAGCTAAAGGTTTTTGACGACTTGTACAGAAACCTGACTGCAGTTATATTAGTCGAAAGATATGAAAAGGATACAGTGGTTCAGCAGGAAGGAAAAGGCTATTTACAACCACTGCAGAAACGAGACTGCAGTTATAATAGCCGAAGGACATGAAACTGAAGCCATGGTTGAGAAGGGAATGACATAAGGTTGTAGCCTAGGTTGAACAAGCAGTAAGGGAAAGCAAGGAGAGGCCTGGATGTGGTTTGAAGTTCCAGGAAAATAAATTAAAACTTAGCTTTGCCGATGACACTGTAATTCTGTCAGAGTCGGTAAACTTCGAGGATCTCTCGAACGAAATGGATGGTGTCTTGAGAAGAAGTTACAAGATGAATATCAACAAAAGTAAAAGAATGATAATGAAATGTACTCCAGTTAAATAAAGCCACTAAAAATAGTAGACGAGATTTGCTATTCGTGAAGCAAAATAACTCAAGATTGTTTCATATACTTCGTTATTAGTGTCTCTAGAGTACTATCTTGCATGAATGCAATCATTGGAATCGTTGTCGTCGTTTTCTTTTTGACAGGTAACATCCGGTCGGGCTCGCTCATTGCTGGAGCTAAATAATTAGGACTATAGAATTTCAGTCATGTCGTGATTCGTCGTATTTGTGATTGATAAACAATCACCTTGTTTATCCGAGGGGTATTATTTGGCCTTTATTGTCTATTTTGGAAAGAACGGTGCGTTTTCACTATCTACTCATCGTCACCTGAACTTGCTAGTATTTCGCAGTGATAATGGTATAAAACTCCCATAAGAACCGTACAGGATCTGTATTTATCCATTCCGTGACGAATGGATGACTGGAAGCTGTTTTGAATGCCAACTGTTTTCCTAATCCCTGTTAGACATGGCAATGTGTTGTGTCGGTGATATTTCCCTATTTTTGACCGCACTCTGTATTAGTCTGTTCGAGTCTTCATTGGTTAAATAAATAACAAATAAAAAATTAAAAGAACCCAATGCGATACATTTTTAAACACCATTGAGAATTATTAATGTCGCATCTGAAGAATGCTCGACTGATACCTTTGCTTTATTATCCCTGTATAACTGAAAAGGTTCTTTGTCTGCGGATATTACAATGGCCGAAGTAGAGAGGATATAAAACGCAGTCTGTCGATATCAAGGAAAGCATTTCTGAAAAAGAGAGATTTTTAACAGGTAATATAAATTCAAGCGTTAGCAAGTCTTTTCTGATACTAATTGCCTGGAGTATCGCCATGTACGGAAGTCAAACGTGGACGATAAGCAGATTAGAAAAGAAGAGTCCAGAAGGTTTTGAAATGTGGTGCTACAGAAGAATTGTGGGTAGATCGAGTAACTAATGAAAAGGTAGCAACCGAGTTGGTGAAAAGAGAATATTGTGGCAGAACGTGAGTAATAGGAGATTGTAGTGGGAGACAAAGCGATGAATACAGTAAGCAGGTGCCAATGGATGCAGACTGTATTAGTAATTCGGAGATGAAAATGCTTACATAAAACAGACTATCAAAGGGGACTGTCCGATTCCCCATGTCAATTTTCAAGAAGTTTTGACCATAATTATGAATGAAGCTGCTAATTTGATAAATGTACTCAACTTCCATAGTACCGATTTAACGATATCCTTTGCAAGTCTGTTCTTGAGATCGCAGATGTTCGCCAGAGAGGTTATTTCATTCCATGAGTAGTAGTGTGTGTTAGACAGTCTTGCAGTGTACTCTGTTTGAAAAGGATGGAAGCTGGATTGCCGTGTAGTGGAGATAGCATTATTTAAAACGGATTTTGTAATAATATGTATTGAGGAAAATTGAAGAGAATGAGCGAATACTAATGGCAGAAATACAAGCTCAGGTGTTAAGGTAATCCAATTTTTTCATGTTAGTAAGTGTGTAGTTTCTTGTTGTTAGGATATTGCGTGTGGCTGTAGTTACCAGTAAAAATTTTATAATTCAACATACGGTTTTATCTTACAACTGAAACGAATGTGAAGGAAGGCAATTGTATACAATTATTAAGACATATTTTGCTAACTTGTCTAGTTGTGAGAAGTTTATATAGTATGTATTGTTCTTATGGCTCAATGAAGAATAGTTTAACTAAGACATCTTTGACAAACTGCCTATTGGCTTCTGTCCCGGGTTCTTCGGCCGACGTTCATCTAATGATTTTTCTGACGTTTCGCCAGCACGAGTGGCTGGCATTGTCAAAGCTTCACCCTCCATTGCCGGTGGTGAACTGGAGGCGAGCTCGCGGCCGCAGACTATATGTACCTGGCGCGCCAACGTCCGAGGGCTTCTCCGCGGTCATTTCCGGTGCGGTTCTCCTCTTGCTACCTGCGACGGTCGTTCGCTGCAGTACGGGAAGCCAGGATCCGTTTACCTTAAGGCCATCCTCTTTCTTGTTCAAACTGTTAGCGTGTTTTTGTATTTCTACAGCTTCTCTAAACAAGTGCGTGTGATAGTGCTTCTCTACAGCCAGAACTTCCGTGTCGGCGAATTTTATTACGTAGTCGGTCTCATTCAGTGCGTGCTCTGCCACGGCCGATTTCTCCACCTGCCCCAACCTGCAATGTCGCTTATGCTCTTTGATCCTGGTGTTAATGGATCGTCCAGTCATTCCGACATAAACTTTTCCGCATGTGCATGGTATACGGTATATTCCCGACATTGCAAGTGGGTCTCTTTTCTCCTTCGCCGATCTAAGAGACTCTTTGATCTTCCTTGTCGGTTTGAAAATCGTCTTTACGCCATGTTTGCGCAATATACGGCCGATTCTGTCCGTCACTCTGGGAATGTATGGCAGAAAGGCCGTACCCGACATTTCTTCTTCTGGTTCCTTACTTCGCCGAGTGTTTGGCTCTGTTACACTTCTAATGTAATTTGTGGAGTACCCATTGCTCCTCAGAACAGTTTCCAGGTGTTGCATTTCTCGTTTTGAGGTGTTGCGGCTCACATATTCGTCCTGCTCTCGTTACGAGCGTACTAATCATGCCTCTTTGCTGGCTCGGGTGGTGGTTTGACAGTTTGTGCAGGTATCGGTCCGTGTGTGTCGGTTTTCGATACACGCTGTGTCCCAGGTTTTCGCCGTCCCTTGTGACCAGCACATCTAGAAATGGCAGTTTCTTGTCTTTTTCTACTTCCATGCTAAATGTTATGTTGGCATGGAGGCTATTCAAGTGCCTTAGGAAGTCACCGAGCTGTTCTTCACTATGGCTCTACACCACGAAAGTATCATCGACGTACCTGTACCACACCTTAGGTTTGCAAGTCGCCGAGTTCCATGAAGAAGTTGGCCACCACTGGACTGAGAGGACTACCCATGGCGACGCCTTCCAGCTGTTCGTAGAAATCACCATTCCACGTGAAATCAGGTGGAGAAATCGGCCGTGGCAGAGCACGCACTGAATGAGACCGACCACGTAATAAAATTCGCCGACACGGAAGTTCTGGCTGTAGAGAAGCACTATCACACGCGCTTGTTTAGAGAAGCTGTAGAAATACAAAAACACGCTAACAGTTTCAACAAGAAAGAGGAAAGCCTTAAGGTAAACGGATCCTGGCTTCCCGTACAGCAGCGAACGACCGTCGCAGGTAGCAAGAGGAGAACCGCACCGGAAATGACCGCGGAGAAGCCCTCGGACGTTGGCGCGCCAGGTACATATAGTCTGCGGCCGCGAGCTCGCCTCCAGTTCACCACCGGCAATGGAGGGTGAAGCTTTGACAATGCCAGCCACTCGTGCTGGCGAAACGTCAGAAAAATCATTAGATGAACGTCGGCCGAAGAACCCGGGACAGAAGCCAATAGGCAGTTTGTCAACAAGTGGCCACGAAAGCCTTAACAATTTTGTAAGACATCTTTGTTCATATTTAGCAGTCGCCAAGTTTAGTTCCTCATTTTCATTTACCTTTTATCATTGTTTGCATATTCGCATTGCACATCGCGGGATGTGTGCTGCAGAAGCATTTTTGTGGTGAGACGCCGTCTTGCATTGCGCATCGCAAGTAGGGCAAATGACATTTGGTTTTGGACGGTCAGATCTGTATTCCTCATAGTAACAGGCTGCAGAACGGACGAGGGTTTCCTCCGCACAGGTGGGCCAATGAATTTAATTGCCATCAAAATTCGCGTCCACTAAAAGGTGCAGTGATTGTCAGAGTGTACTTGTGAAAATAGCACCACATCAATTCGGAGGTTTCATATCAGTAAAAGATTTAGGAAAGTGCTATCTTGTGAGTTTTCACTCAGTGTTATCAGAAAGTCAGATGCGTTAAACTTTACGTTAATTTGCTCTGTGATTACAGTAACAGTTCAGATATAGTGACTTCACAAGATTGAGATAAAGATTAACAATATTCAGTGCCAACATTTTAATCTGTATCATTTGTTTTGCAGTCAAGTACGAGAGCTTATTAAATTCTGTTGAAAACGTATTGCTTTCTCGCAGGTGAATTTCCAGATGTACTGTCTAGTGTGCAGCGTGAGTTTCACGTACTTCTGTTCAAAGTTAAATTTTAACACAATTCTGTGCCCCACACTGAGATTTACATTCTACGATTTCAAAATAAGTTTTATACATTTGTCAGATACCAACTTGACACATACAAACTCGAGTAGAAATATTATATTATCGTTTCAACTAGCGTGGAGAGCTGCATCAAAACGGTCTTCTGAATGAAGAACGCATCACGTTAAGGAATTTATGCTTTATTGTGTTATTAATTACGTGTTCATAATGTTTTGGCTCATCAGTGCATAATAAATTTGTAACGTACTGTTGAAAGCGCTGCTGGAATAGCACATGCGGTTGTATACGCTCCCTTACACGTTTCATTCCGCGTTATTGTGTAAAGCAAGTTAGTAATGTTACAAATCCCTAAACAGCATTTTATTTCGCTCAGTCCAGTTATCTACGTTTAATCTAAAATATTCGTTTCACCCTAACTTAGCAATATTATACATCTACTTCTCCAGCGTTCTGCTGTATCATTGTACGGCAGTACCTTTGTAAGTTGCAGTCCGAGACGCGTTTGTACCGCAACATGTAATGTCCCGCTTTTGAAACAATTTTTATCTTTGGACAGCTCACACGTAAACGAACACCCATGTTTTATGTCGATAAAAGATTTTAACCCGTCTGACGATTAATGGATAGATTCAATATCTGTAATAGGGCTTTGTCTGTAACATAAATTATCACCATTCTGTAGGCATATCACATAACAGCCATCGTTCTTGAATAATATCATTGATTGACGAAACAGGGTTAAAGTACTGCTTTACAGCATGGGTATAAGGTGTGGTGACACGTGGCATCCCATCCCGTGGATAACAACGTATGTTGGTCATCCTTGGGAATCTAATGTCAGCATCCATGTTTGAAAATCAGAGACACTAGTTAGAATTAACCTACACCGTTTTCCTGGTAAACCGTTTACTGGTATGTGCAGGTGCTGAAAATTACCCAAAATTTCAATTAGTGAACAGTTCTGAGGTGACTGGATGACTCCTTGACCATGAACCATATGTTAGGTTCAGTAATATTTTGGCACTTGCGACTGATTTCCTTTCTATGTGAACCATGTTCCCAATAGCACCAGAAAAAAAAATTAACACTATTATCCGTATTAGGGTGAAGTTTCCCTAACTTCTTTCCCTTCCTCGTTAAACTGCAACGTGTCCGTAACTGCAAAAGTGTTTATGAAACGCTCTTCCAGAAAAAGTACTTAGTATGGGGCTAGAAATAATATAGAGTCCTCTCTTACCCTGGATTTCTTGATTTTGCTCTGAGTTTTCCGTAACATCGTCTTTCTGTCACATTCTTCGCTGATTTTCTTGGGTCGCTTCCGTGATACCGAAGTCCGTGGGACCATATTGCGTGACACTTGGCCTCCAACTGGTTGTCAGCGTTGTGAGTTTCGATTAATTCTTGGGCCACGTAGTTTCGGAGAATTCCTGGTGACGACTGTTGCGTTGCTGTAGGCGAGTTCACAGAGGGCTGGACCCAGGTCTAGAACTTTAAACGACATATCATCAGTAAAACGTGGGGATGAGTAAAGCAATGCAGCTTCTGAGCCTGGAAGCGAACGATACGTACCTCTAGGATTTAGTCAAATTATGCTTAATGATTGAGACAGCGCCCTTGGACAGCGACTGCTATAGTGGGCCGTTACTAGGCAACTGCGCATACATGTTAGACGTTACTACGGAAACTGCAATCTACAAGCCTCCATTGTTGAGCGCCACTGCAGGCTAAAACCACTTGCGTTTATTTTTAAGGTGGTTTTCTTCCCAACAGTTCCGCATACTACATTTTAGGAAGACGAGGACTGTACAAGTTTTCTGGAAAAACGAGGGGTATAAACCCTTTCCTGACAGGACATTCGCCGGCCGCGGTGGTCTCGCGGTTCTAGGCGCGCAGTCCGGAACCGCGCGACTGCTACGGTCGCAGGTTCGAATCCTGCCTCGGGCATGGATGTGTGTGATGTCCTTAGGTTAGTTAGGTTTAGGTAGTTCTAAGTTCTATGGGACTGATTACCACAGCTGTTAAGTCCCATAGTGCTCAGAGCCATTTGAACCATTTGAACCATTGACAGGACATTCGACTGAAATGTCGTCCAACGAACGAGTCTGAAATACGGCAATTTGTTCGTCATGGTTCGCAAGCAACCACTGTTGTAAATTTGTGGACTCGTCCATTTGTGGTACTTGCGAACCGTGGATGAAGGTAAATTCCATTTCCCTATATTTCCAAAAAGGGTTTGACATCGTGCCTGCTGTAGAGTGTCAACGAAGGTCCGGGCACATGGAATAGGTTCCCAGCTATGTGAGTGGCTAGAAGACATCTTAAGTAATATCGCCCAGTGCGCTGTGATCGACGGTAAGTGTTCGTCAGAAACAAGGATATATTCAAGAGTGCCCCATGGGAAGTGTGACAGAACTGCTCTTGTTCTCTGTACATAAGACATTAGCGATCTGACAGACAGGGCGAGCAGCAATCTGTGACTCTTCGCTGACGACGCTGTAGTGTATGGGAAAGTATCATCGTTGAATGACTGTAGAAGGATATAGAGTGACTTAGACAAAGTTTCTATTTGGTGTGATGAGTGACAGCTTCCGCTAAATGGAGAAAAATGTAAATTAATGCAGATGAGTAGGAAAAAGAGCACACGTCTATTAAATATATAGAGATCTATTAAATATCTAGAGATAACGTTTCAAAGCGATATAAAATGAACGAGCACGTACGGACGTTGTTAGCGGATGGTACTTGAGTTTATTGAATAGTTTCGTAAAGGAGACAGTGCATGGAACACTTACGCGACCTATTGTTGAGTACTGTTAGAGTGTTTGGAATGTCGGTTACAGCAAGAAATCGAAGGAATACGGTGGCGAGCTTGTAGGTCTGTAACACGTAGCTTGAAAATGATTCGTGAAATGAAATGGGAATCGCTGGAGCGCAGATTACGCTTTTTTTCGCGAAGCACTACTGAGGAAATTTAGAAAACATACATTTTCAGTTGACCACAGAACGATTCTACTGCAGCTAACGTACAGGTCACGTAAGGACCTTGAGGACAATACAAGGGAAATTAGGGCTCGTACAGACAGTCCGTTTCCCATCGCTCCATTTCCTGGTGGAACAGGAAAGGAAATGCTAGTAGTGATACATAATGCTCTCCGCCGAAACCCATTCGGTGGCTTGCGGAGATATATCTAGTAGTAGATTTAGGTAAGCAGCGTGGACGTAAATCCTCACAAGAATATCTAGTATCCTTTTGAAAGCTCTGATGCATCACAGGGTGGTTTGCTTGCGATGATATATGTACAAGCAGATTTATGTAAGCAACATGGAGGTAAATCCTCACAAAAATATCTAGTATCCTTTTGAAAGCTCTGATGCATCACAGGGTGGTTTGCTTGCGAAGATATACGTACAAGCAGATTTATGTAAGCAACATGGAGGTAAATCCTCACAAAAATATCTAGTATCCTTTTGAAAGCTCTGATGCATCACAGGGTGGTTTGCTTGCGAAGATATATGTACAAGCAGATTTATGTAAGCAACATGGAGGTAAATCCTCACAAAAATATCTAGTATCCTTTTGAAAGCTCTGATGCATCACAGGGTGGTTTGCTTGCGAAGATATATGTACAAGCAGATTTATGTAAGCAACATGGAGGTAAATCCTCACAAAAATATCTAGTATCCTTTTGAAAACTCTGATGCATCACAGGGTGGTTTGCTTGCGAAGATATACGTACAAGCAGATTTATGTAAGCAACATGGAGGTAAATCCTCACAAAAATATCTAGTATCCTTTTGAAAGCTCTGATGCCTCACAGGGTGGTTTGCTTGCGAAGATGTATGTACATGTAGATTTAGGTAAGCAACATGGAGGTAAATCCTCACAAAATTATCTAGTATCCTTTTGAAAGGTCTGATGCATCACAGGGTGGTTTGCTTGCGAAGATATACGTACATGTAGATTTAGGTAACCAGCATGGAGGTAAATCCTCACAAAAATATCTATTATCCTTTTGAAAGCACTGATGCATCACAGGGTGGTTTGCTTGCGAAGATATATGTACAAGCAGATTTATGTAAGCAACATGGAGGTAAATCCTCACAAAATTATCTAGTATCCTTTTGAAAGCTCTGATGCATCACAGGGTGGTTTGCTTGCGAAGATATATGTACAAGCAGATTTATGTAAGCAACATGGAAGTAAATCCTCACAAGAATATCTAGTATCCTTTTGAAAGCTCTGATGCATCACAGGGTGGTTTGCTTGCGAAGATATATGTACAAGCAGATTTATGTAAGCAACATGGAGGTAAATCCTCACAAAAATATCTAGTATCCTTTTGAAAGCTCTGATGCATCACAGGGTGGTTTGCTTGCGAAGATATATGTACAAGCAGATTTATGTAAGCAACATGGAGGTAAATCCTCACAAAATTATCTAGTATCCTTTTGAAAGCTCTGATGCATCACAGGGTGGTTTGCTTGCGAAGATATGTGTACAAGCAGATTTATGTAAGCAACATGGAGGTAAATCCTCACAAAAATATCTAGTATCCTTTTGAAAGCTCTGATGCATCACAGGGTGGTTTGCTTGCGAAGATATATCTACAAGCAGATTTATGTAAGCAACATGGAGGTAAATCCTCACAAAAATATCTAGTATCCTTTTGAAAGCTCTGATGCATCACAGGGTGGTTTGCTTGCGAAGATATATGTACAAGCAGATTTATGTAAGCAACATGGAGGTAAATCCTCACAAAAATATCTAGTATCCTTTTGAAAGCTCTGATGCATCACAGGGTGATTTGCTTGCGAAGATATATCTACAAGCAGATTTATGTAAGCAACATGGAGGTAAATCCTCACAAAAATATCTAGTATCCTTTTGAAAGCTCTGATGCATCACAGGGTGGTTTGCTTGCGAAGATATATCTACAAGCAGATTTATGTAAGCAACATGGAGGTAAATCCTCACAAAAATATCTAGTATCCTTTTGAAAGCTCTGATGCATCACAGGGTGGTTTGCTTGCGAAGATATATGTACAAGCAGATTTATGTAAGCAACATGGAAGTAAATCCTCACAAAAATATCTAGTATCCTTTTGAAAGCTCTGATGCATCACAGGGTGGTTTGCTTGCGAAGATATATCTACAAGCAGATTTATGTAAGCAACATGGAGGTAAATCCTCACAAAAATATCTAGTATCCTTTTGAAAGCTCTGATGCATCACAGGGTGGTTTGCTTGCGAAGATATATGTACAAGCAGATTTATGTAAGCAACATGGAGGTAAATCCTCACAAAAATATCTAGTATCCTTTTGAAAGCTCTGAAGCATCACGAGGTGGTTTCATACTGCAGTGAAATCTGATAATTAGAACTCACATACAATTTTCGGAAGCCACTTACTTGTGCACTGTCTTTTATCAGATCTGTTATAGCTACGAAATACTGGTGAAACTTATCCTTATTGGGGTTATGTTTTCACAAGGGCTAGATTATTACATATGATGTAAAATGTATATCATAATAAATGGTTCTTCCACTTGTAGACAGATTATTTAAATGTCTCTAATAGAATATTGCAGATTTAGTTCAGTCCTGGAATCCAAAATGCAAACGACTGCAGAGATTCGAATGTCATTGCGAGAGATAAAACATAACGCTCCTTCCAACTGATGCCATTCGCCAAACAACGTAACAAGTAATGCTAGGCAGGCTAGACACAGTGCCATCACGCCCATACTTGTTCATTGGGGAATAGGTCTAGTGATCGCTCTGTCCACCGGAGTTGACGTCATGTACCAGAGAGCCCGCTGGAAAACGAGAGAAGTGCATTCAACTGAAGAGTCTTAGTGAAAAAGCACATCTCCTTTACGCTGTAGGAACGGCATCAGAATGGGATATGTGATTTTGATGTATTCCGAACTGGATATTTCTGTCTGAAGCTCAGTTTCCAAAGCAGAGCTTCCGATGGTCATAGCTGACTCCCTGCTTGCAATATCAGTGCTAATAAGTGGTGTAGTCTGCATGACATCAGCAATGGCAGACCACTAGGTGCCACGATAGAGGCGGTGAGGCAGGTGGACAGCTTTGGCCTGTTGTAGGGTTGTTAACCATTGAGGGCCACGACGGGACAAAGCCTCTCCATCGTTTCTAGGCCCCCAGTTCAATGCACACACAAAGTATATTCATTGTCTTCAGACGGACAGGCGACGGTACTTGAATTTAGAAATTTTTTTCTGAATACGAAGCAAAGTAGACGTGTTGTCTTCATGTACTCAGTGACATCGAAATCGGCGTGGAGAAGGAGGCTGGGCCAAACGCCCTCTGGCGCTGACTTCAGGTTGGCACCAGCACCTGGTCAGTTCAGTTGCAGCCAGCGTTGCCAAACTTTCCGCATTACTAGGACGCGTAACTGCATCAATACTATCGTGCATTTCGTTAAGGGATAGTACATATCTGCAATCTACAACAAAAAACCATTTTTGGGTGTCTGCCCAGAAAAATCTCGTTCCAGGTGGCCTTTCTAACACAGCTTCCAGGGGCAACAAAAACATCATTTTCAATATTTCGCGCGATCACTGACCGAATTTAAGAATCTGACATGCTGCCGTATTCTTCTCATCAACAGCAAGTTAAGTTTAACGCCATAAAACATGTATTACCATTAGAAATTAGGTATTTGTCTTGAAGCTGATGGCCGTCAAATATTCCAACGTTGTTCGACCATTAGTCGAAAACAATAACACTTAGCGACTTCTGGCGAACTTCACATGTAGCTTCCAGCATTTACGAAACATTTTCTGGCTGACAGCCCCCACAAAATGATGGAAGGGGAAAAGGTTATTGCTTCCTAAATTTTCGCTGTTGATGTGGTCAAACTTCAGCATCTGCCATGATGTTTTAATTTTTTTCTTGTTTACTACTAACGCTGTACGGTACACACTTCGCAGAGAGTATCTAACATACATCATTGAGTCCACCTGCAAAATTATGCCACTGTGCGGTACATAGTTAAGGGTGAGGCCCACGAGAAAAACAGGTCGCGGCGCGCACGAACTCGCTCGCTCACTCAGCTCAGCAGACAAAATGCGTTTCTAAACCTGTTGACTTGCAGCTGGGCGTGTAAGCACTAACGTGAATTGCGTCTTCCACTGGAATCTGCTATTATGAAGTCTTACTGATTAACAGTACTATAACCAAATTTAATTTAAGGTCAATACTCGATATAAATGGTATAACGTCTTTTTATAGCATTTAGTCTCGTCTGCTTAACAGTCCTCTTCTGATGCAAGAAGTAGTGCCTTATGCAGCTGATAATCATTTTGCATTGATTTTAATTTTATTGTACCCCAGTACAGCCGTAACAAATTATAAGTGGCCCTATGGGCTTCCGATCGTTGTAGGATTAACAACAGTAAGACTCCATACTAGCGAATTCCAGTAGAAGAAGCAATTCTCGTTTGTACGTACACACCTAGTTACGAGTTAACAAATGTAGAAACGCAGCTGAGGCCTGCCTTCGTGACGTATGTGCCACGGCCTGTTTTTCTCGTCGTCCTCGGTTCAAGAGGTATGACGTCAAAAATAATGAGATGCGTCAAAAATACGCTTCTGCTTAAAATGGAGTATACGCTCAAACAAAGTTGACACTCGGCGCGGTGGCTAATGGGGGCGATTGTAAAAGCATTTCCCATTTACAGTCGCTCCCATCAGCCACCGCGCCGAATGTCAACTTTGTCTGCACGAATATAACCCATCCTACAATTATCCAGTATTTCATAATGAAAGCACATAGCGACTTCCAGCAAACTTCAAGTATAATTTCAATCCTTTTTTTTTTACTTTTTCTCACTTGCATGCCTACCGTCAAGAATAATGGACTTAGGAGCATTGGTAAGAACTCGTGGCCAGCCCCGGCTGGGGCTTTGAACTGGTACCACATAAAAATATGCGTGTCCGATTATTTCACGTTAACTTCTTCACATTTTTGCGCTATTGATTTTCAATTTTTCTGTTAGGAAACAATTTATAAAAATTAAATACGGTTCATAAAATTCTATAAAAAATTACTTTGTTATTTGCTTACCTTAGGAGATGACTTAAAAATAGAATGCATCATTATCATATCATCATCATCATCATCATCATCACATCATCACCATCACCATCTTCCCTCCTCTGGAGGGTCAGCAATAGAAAAAATGGGAATGGATGGCAGCGAATATAAGTGCGTTTTATTCACGCTCCTGAGCATATGTTCAGTAGTAACAAAATTTTTGAATGTGATGCTGCTCCTCACACATTGGCTGGCGATCAAGCATCTGTTGACTGGAATTAACGAGCCTATTCGTAATTTTTACTTTCATACGATTCATCTTACTAAAAACTCGTTTGCAGTCAGCATGGAAGGGATAAATATGAGAGCGCACACTCTGGCAGGACTGAAAATTATCTCTCCAAACATAGTTTTTAGGTTGAGTACGTTCCCACCAAATACGTCCACTTCTTAACAATTCTTAATATTTTAGTCTATTTTCACGATAGGAAATTTCCTACAGTCGTAATCCATTTGTTGTCCAGATGCTTATCATCAACTGGAGCTACTAATCTTGGCATTTTCGACATAAGACGTATAAGACAGGGAGTTCTTTCGCTGTATTTGTTGAAAAGAGCCCTTTTAGGCGTCAAAACTGCAAGCAATGGCGATAAATCATCATCAGAGTTACTGTTCTTTTCTAGTGCTGAATATCTGGACTGCATGAAATCCCTACACCTGAGCGAAAAGTCTATCACGAAGCCTCGTTCATTGTATATTCATGGTTTCTGAATTGCCTTCAGAAATACAACTACTAAATACATTTGGCTGTCAAGAACAAACTTTTACCTCTTGGTGGAATCAATATTTATCAATTTATTGCTTGCGGCTTACTGCTGGTCCTGTACCCTTCTACAATTTTTTCATGTAACTCAATTATAACAACTTCATCACTCTGAACAATACGTATTTAAATCTGTGATTTTCGGTAAAATATAGGCCAAAAGAAAATAAAACAATTTTTGAAAAATGTCACTCGAGGATCGGTGAGAGTCTGCCGCAAAAGGTATTTAGAATGAAAATAGAGAAGCAAAGTATTCCACTGTTCTAAAATTCTCACTACAACGGACCGCAAAGATTGCCATCTTACCTGTAATGGATGAAACAATTTATGAATTTTGATACCTGAAAACTTTTGAAGTTCCTGCAGTTGTGCCTGTCTCGTAGCACTAACTCTAAAACGGTTATGACTGTTCCTAGCTAGGTCTTCACAACATCGGAGAAGACATTTACAAGCTTCGCTGGCACATATGAGAAGCGAGTGACATATACATTTGAGAATTAGTCCAGAACATTTTTCAGTTAACCGAGTACCAACAGCGTTTCTTGACCCTACCATAGAATTACAATCGTCAGAAACAAATCGTATAATATTGTTTTCAGAAACATTGTATTCAGGAAATGAAAGCATTAGGCTAGAATTAACCTTTTTTTACGGTTTGCTCCTCAGTTTGCCTTATCATATTCACCTTGTTTAAAAACTTCACAAAGATTTCAATATTTACTTTCAGTTTTATTTGTGTCTTTATCGAAAAATACAAACACGACACATGACATTTTAACAGATCCTACGTCTGTTGGCACATCGGTAAGAACACTGAATTTTATACGTCTCAGTTTTCCTGCAGGTTCGTTCTTGTGGCTCTCTCATATCACGCTCTTTACGTTCTGCTAATATTTAGTGCAACAAAATGTAAAGTCTCGGTGATTTTAGAAACTCTTAAACAACGCCCTCCACGCAATCTGCAACATTGAAAGGACGATTGTTCTGACACAAATTACGCCAATTTAATTTCCGCAATGTGAGTCTAATAATTTAAAGATGCATCAGCTGTAGCTGATTTCACAAATGTACTCAAAATTGTATGGCTTTTAGAGGACACCAATTTCGCTTTTTGACATGATTTTCACTTTTGGAATGTTTTTATCACATTCTGATTCAGACACAAAAGTTATGTTACAGATTCTACGTCTAGCTCTTTCAGAATTCGATTCATCAAATGGCTCAAATGGCTCTGAGCACTAGGCGAGTTAACTTCTGAGGTCATCAGTCGCCTAGAACTTAGAACTAATTAAACCTAACTAACCTACGGACATCACACACATCCATGCTCGAGGCAGGATTCGAACCTGCGACCGTAGCGGTCGCTCGGTTCCAGACTGTAGCGCCTAGAACCGCACGGCCACTCCGTCCGGCTTCGAATTATCAGCTCACGACCAACCTTTAAATTCAGGTTTAGTTTCCCAGCTTTCCTATATTTTTCATTTCGCTTCTTACATTTAAACACGCCCGCCGTACATTTCTTGGGATTACTAGGACTACTATCACTATCTTCTGTTTCTATTGATAGAGTTTTGCACTACTTAACACCATATAGATCGCTCATTGTAGTCACCTAAACCAACAAGTTAACAGTATTCGTTTACACTTATGAATGAGCACCGCGGAGGATGTAAAGTAGTCAATACGGTGAATTCCCCAGGGGATTCATCTCGGGGAATAACCTAAGTTGACTTATGAAGCTGCATAGTAATGAAATCGGGGAATCCCACGGTGGGAAAGACTGACATGTAGGCTGCTCAAAACCGTATTTGCGAAATAAACTGTCAAAAATTAAATAAACTATAAAAACTAAAATAATAAAAAAGATGAGATCTTAGGTATATTAAGCGTTTCAAAAGATCGTACAATAGTCGTGTGATCCGAAGGGTGGATGGTATATTCGTGCACTATCTTAAGTTATCATACATGTACGATCCAGATCGTACGGTTGGCAACGCAGCCTCCTTAGACAGTTGGCGATCGCGCACAGACAGCCGGCCTGTCGCGGGTGCTGCCAACCTGCCTTACCAGCTTGCGACGATTATCATGGAACGAGGCAGTATCAGTGCACGACAGAGGCTGGAAAGCGCAAAACTGCCATTGTGTAGATAGATCCCTATTCAAATCGCCCATCGCTGTTAAACAAAATTTCCAGTTGCTTAACGCACTCACGATCTGCAACCATGGGGACTTACGTTATTCACTGATCTTACGTTGACACTAGTGTTTATGTTTGCTGGCTTTACAAATTACTTGTACTAAAAGTAAACTGTTTTATTTTGCTCCTACAGGAGTCCATGGTGTTCTATTATTTGCCCTAAATACTTCGCCACATGCACTACAAGGGTTCATGGCAGATTGGTATAATCCACGTACAGCGAGAAGTTTAAACTTGTTCGTACGCTCATCACAACGCGGCAACAATTAGGTGATTAGCAGAGCACCAAATTGTCGGGTGCTATTTTTCACAACCAGCTCTTCGTGGGAATACCACACAGAGCAGTGGCGAGTGTGCTGTTCAAAAGAGTCTGTGTCACTAATGTCCTACTGAATCATGGGGTTTTGTGGAAATTTGTGCTAAGGACTATGGGACCAAACTGCTGAGGTCATCGGTCCCTAGGCTTAACACACTACTTAATATATTTACGCTAAGGACAACACACACACACACTGTAAGAGACTGAATGTATTGACTTATATTCCCATACTTTTCATTCTCATGTGCCCTTGTCACATTCTGTGAGATCTATGTCATTTCGAGTTCCTGTTTCAGGTCAGGGACCTGCGTATAACAGTGTCACGATTAGGGTTGCCATCCGTCCCGATAAATCGGGACCGTCACCGTTATGGTCCTTCTCGTCCCGACATCCCACCAAGACCTAACTTGGTCCCAATTTTGCAAAATACTGTAACGGGCTTGGCTCAATCACTGAAGTAACGCCGTCCGGTAGCGCAGCATGTAAATGCAGCCTCAGTTAGCTTTATTTATATCAACAAGTTTATGTTGATAAGATCGTGTCACAGATGGCGTTGCATGTTGCGTATCGGCGATGCAAGTCCTTCTAGATCTAACGCCACCAGTCGAGAAAATACCAGACTTCTCCAGTAGTGCGGGGCTGGAACTATTTAAGCAGCGCCACGCGGAAGAATCGGGCAGTTCTCATTTGAACAGCGATCTGATATGACGACTGTTTCTAAACGTAATGGGAACGACTGCAAGTTAGTAATGTGTGAAGCGCAACTGCCGGCATACAGAACGTGAAGTGTATAGTGACGTGTGCTTCGATGATTTAAGTGTTATTGTCGACTATTTACTGTCTAATAAACGTATCTTATCAAATCTTACCAAAATGTCTAAGGATGGAAAGAGAACGTGCCAATTTTCGGCTGATTACACAAGTTACACAAAAGAGTGGTCTTTTGTCATGAAAGGACGCCCAGATCAGGAAGCGTTGGGTGAGACTTGTAACTGTTTCATCTCAGTAACGTAAGGAGGTGAAGTAAGACAGGTGTAAGGCAACACATTTCTACGAAGAATCATACAAATATATTCGCGGTAGCATCGACATCAAAGCCTGCTTCTACTTTCATGATTAAAGAAGATACTCTTGAATAATTAATCGTTGCTGCTGCAGAACTAACAACAGCTTATAAAGGTGTCAAGCATCATCAATCCTTAAGTTCTCCTGACTATATCGTAAAACTGATTGCCGAGGAGTATGCTGATTACAAAGTAACTGCATAGCAGTCTACGGCCAGGACTGAAGCTACAGTCTATGTTTAAAATATTCTCGCACCACACTTCTTGTACGAAAGCATTAAACAATTACAAGAAGTCTCATTTTGCGGCATAGGCACCCACGCATCGAACCACAATGCTGAAAAATTGTTTCCTTTGGTTGTTCAATAGTTTACTGAAACTGACGGAATCCAACAGAAGTTGTTGAAGTTTGATTCGCTGAACAACGAACACCGCTGACAGCTGCAAAGGTTTGTGTAGACTCTTTAAGACAGCTGCGAATTCCATTAGATAAGATAATCGCTTTTTGTGGAGACAGTACCAATACCAACTTCGGAGGGCTTCATCATTATACACTACTCGCCATTAAAATTGCTACACCAGGAAGAAATTCAGATGATAAACGGGTATTCATTGAACAAATATAGTATACTAGCACTGACATGTGATTACATTTTCACGCAATTTGGGTGCATAGATCCTGAGAAATCAGTACCCAGAACAACCACCTCTGGCCGTAATAACGGCCTTGATACGCCTGGGCATTGAGTCAAAGAGAGCTTGGATGGCGTGTACAGGTACAGCTGCCCATGCAGCTTCAACACGATACCACAGTTCATCAACAGTAGTGACTGGCGTATTGTGACGAGACAGTTGCTCGGCCGCCATTGACCAGACGTTTTCAGTTGGTGAGAGAGCTGGAGAATGTGCTGGCCAGGGCACCAGTCGAACATTTTCTGTATCCAGAAAGGCCCGTACAGGTCCTGCAACATGCGGTCGTGCGTTATCCTCCTGAAATGTAGGGTTTCGCAGGAATCGAATGAAGGGTAGAGCCACGGGTCGTTAACACATCTGAAATGTAACGTCCACTGTTCAAAGTGCAGTCAATACAAACAAGAGGTGACCGAGACGTGTAACCAATGGCACCCGATACCATCACGCCGGGTGATACGTCAGTATGGCGAAGACGAATACACGCATCCAATGTGCGTTCACCGCGATGTCGCAAACACGGATGCGACCATCATGATGCAGTAAACAGAACCTGGATTCATCCGAAAAAATGACGTTTAGCCATTCGTGCACCCAGGTTCGTCGATGAGTACACCATCGCAGGCGCTCCTGTCTATGATGCAGCGTCAAGTGTAGCCGCAGCCATGGTCTACGAGTTGGTAGTCCATGCTGCTGCAAACGTCGTCGAACTGTTCGTGCAGATGGTTGTTGTCTTGCAAACGTCCCAATCTGTTGACTCAGGGATCGAAACGTGGCTGCACGATCCGTTACAGCCAAGCGGATAAGATGCCTGTCACCTCGACTGCCAGTGATACGAGGCCGTTGGGATCCAGCACGACGTTCCTGAACGCACCAATTCCATATTCTGCTAACATTCATTGGATCTCGACCAACGCGAACAGCAATGTCGCGATACAACAAATCGCAATCGCGATAGGCTAAAATCCGACCTTTATCAAAGTCGGAAACGTCATGGTACGCATTTCTCCTCCTTACACGAGGCATCACAACAACGTTTCACCAGGCAACGCCGGTCACCTGCTTATTGTGTATGAGAAATCGGTTGGAAACTTTCCTCTTGTCAGCTCGTTGTAAGTGTCGCCACCGGCGCCATGCTTGTGTGAATGCTCTGAAAAGCTAATCGTTTGCATATCATAGCATATTCTTCCTGTAGCAAGTCATCTTCGTGGTGTAGCAACTTTAATGGCCAGTAGTGTATTAAATAAATTTCTTACATCATTTCTACAACCCCATCTCAGAGTCTCCCGACAAGGTCCCCGCTGGATATGGCAACCCTAGTCACGTCAGCCAGGTATGTCACGTCCCATTATCTGTGTTACGTGGCGGAGCTCATTTCGTATTGACTCACCAAAGGTCCCTGGTTCAAACAGGATGTCCGCACCAACGGACTGTACCGTAGCACGAATTTCCTTTTCGGCCTTTTCAAGAATGTCAGTGTTTTTCTCTGAAATCCACTCGTTAAATGTCTTGTTGAACTGTTCACCTTGAGCAAAAAGGGTTTTGTTTATTCTTTGCTCTTACTCAAGTGACAGATTGTTAACGTATTGCGTCAATTTTGACATGTTTGTTTCCGCTATAGTGTGTTTTTTGATTTCATAAGATCCTCGCACAACTGCCTTACTACACCGGGTATTTCACGGTATGCTTCTGTAAGGTCTGCTACACTCCTGGAAATGGAAAAAAGAACACATTGACACCGGTGTGTCAGACCCACCATACTTGCTCCGGACACTGCGAGAGGGCTGTACAAGCAAT
The DNA here is from genome assembly GCF_021461395.2 of Schistocerca americana. Taxonomy (NCBI): domain Eukaryota; kingdom Metazoa; phylum Arthropoda; class Insecta; order Orthoptera; family Acrididae; genus Schistocerca; species Schistocerca americana. The sequence continues at coordinate 118,983,033 of NC_060120.1, read as the reverse complement.
GATCACACGCACGGCACAGCGGACACACCAGGAACCGCGGTGTTGGCCGTCGAATGGCGCTAGCTGCGCAGCATTTGTGCACCGCCGCCGTCAGTGTCAGCCAGTTTGCCGTGGCATACGGAGCTCCATCGCAGTCTTTAACACTGGTAGCATGCCGCGACAGCGTGGACGTGAACCGTATGTGCAGTTGACGGACTTTGAGCGAGGGCGTATAGTGGGCATGCGGGAGGCCGGGTGGACGTACCGCCGAATTGTTCAACACGTGGGGCGTGAGGTCTCCACAGTGCATCGATGTTGTCGCCAGTGGTCGGCGGAAGGTGCACGTGCCCGTCGACCTGGGACCGGACCGCAGCGACACACGGATGCACGCCAAGACCGTAGGATCCTACGCAGTGCCGTAGGGGACCGCACCGCCACTTCCCAGCAAATTAGGGACACTGTTGCCCCTGGGGTATCGGCGAGGACCATTCGCAACCGTCTCCATGAAGCTGGGCTACGGTCCCGCACACCGTTAGGCCGTCTTCCGCTCACGCCCCAACATCGTGCAGCCCGCCTCCAGTGGTGTCGCGACAGGCGTGAATGGAGGGACGAATGGAGACGTGTCGTCTTCAGCGATGAGAGTCGCTTCTGCCTTGGTGCCAATGATGGTCGTATGCGTGTTTGGCGCCGTGCAGGTGAGCGCCACAATCAGGACTGCATACGACCGAGGCACACAGGGCCAACACCCGGCATCATGGTGTGGGGAGCGATTTCCTACACTGGCCGTACACCACTGGTGATCGTCGAGGGGACACTGAATAGTGCACGGTACATCCAAACCGTCATCGAACCCATCGTTCTACCATTCCTAGACCGGCAAGGGAACTTGCTGTTCCAACAGGACAATGCACGTCCGCATGTATCCCGTGCCACCCAACGTGCTCTAGAAGGTGTAAGTCAACTACCCTGGCCAGCAAGATCTCCGGATCTGTCCCCCATTGAGCATGTTTGGGACTGGATGAAGCGTCGTCTCACGCGGTCTGCACGTCCAGCACGAACGCTGGTCCAACTGAGGCGCCAGGTGGAAATGGCAAGGCAAGCAGTTCCACAGGACTACATCCAGCATCTCTACGATCGTCTCCATGGGAGAATAGCAGCCTGCATTGCTGCGAAAGGTGGATATACACTGTACTAGTGCCGACATTGTGCATGCTCTGTTGCCTGTGTCTATGTGCCTGTGGTTCTGTCAGTGTGATCATGTGATGTATCTGACCCCAGGAATGTGTCAATAAAGTTTCCCCTTCCTGGGACAATGAATTCACGGTCTTATTTCAATTTCCAGGAGTGTATTTCAGTTTTTAAGGAATCGAAAGTGGTGGTAATCTGATTATTTATGTCTTTAACTACACTGTCAAGCAATTTGTCCATCCTAATGGATGTTCTTTTGAAATGCGGGAAAAATTTTCTTTCAGCTCATTCTTTAGTTTAGCATCTCGAGGTGACAACTCGTTGTTTTGTATAACATCCCGATGCGTCGTCATTTCATTCAATTTTTCAAATAAATCGTCGAACGATGTAAGAGATTGTCTGCTCGCCATAACGTCCGCACGATATCGCCTCCTCGAACAGATTAGCGGATTCTGAAGCGTCAACATGTGAATCTGCTTTGCACGGTAGTCGGATCTACAATGTTGCCCTCTTGTGGATTACACTGTGGAGATATCAGCCTACTATTTCCATCTGGATCAAAGAATCTGTTGCATGCTCTGAACGTTTTAAGCCTTCGAAAACAGTAAAACCGTCACCGTTTGCCGGCATTAGTGGTATGGAGATCACAGTTCGAATCTTGGCGCGATAGAAAGTGCCTGCACAGGGCGCAAGGCCAGCCACGACTAGCGAGCCAGAGATGACCTGGAACGATACACGCTGCTGCCTTTCCTAGCCAACGGCACCCACTAGCTGATACACATCGCATCGTGGGCTTAGCCAGTCGTAAAAGGAAACACACTCCCCTAATAGCTTCTCTACAACCGCCATCCAAGGAAGTCCCCCGCCCCTCCCCTCCCTCTCTCTCTCTCTCTCTCTCTCTCTCTCTCTTTTTCTTTCTCTAGAGTCTTTCCATCTCTGTCCTCTCTCTCTCTCTCTCTCTTTCTCTCTCTCTCTCTCTCTCTCTCTCTCTCTCTCCTTTCTCTATTCCTGGACCAGAAATAACTCTTCCTTCTTGCTGAAGCGGTTTGTACGTCTCTCAGTACTGATCTGAAGTTATAATTGCTACTATATGTGCAGGTATCATTCAACCTACGTACACAAATGCAATAGCGTTCTGTGAACATTCATTACACATAACTAAGATTAGTAGAAACAATTTATCGTTCAAAAATGCAACTCTAATCTTGAGGTAAGGGTAGGCTTGGGAGTTCATTCCTCGCGATGAAAGCGTCTCTAAATGCGATAACTGTAATTTTACAAGTTTCTTGAAGCAATTGAAATTTGTGTCGTTTTAGAAGAAACCCGTATCTAAATGGTACACCCTTGAAACTTACCTAAATAGAAAGAAAACATTCCTGTGTAAACATTGGTATGCAATCACTTTAGTATTGAATTGTCCGCCCCCGGTAGCTGAGTGGTCAGCACGACAGATTGTCAGTTCTAAGGGCCCGGGTTCGATTCCCGGCTGGGTCGGGGAATTTTCTCCGCCCAGGGACTGGGTGTTGTGCTGTCCTCATCATCATCTTATCATCCTCATCGACTGCAGGTCGCCGAAATGGCGTCAAATTGAAAGAACGGCACCCGGCGAACGGTCTGCCCGATGGGGGACAATAGCCATTCGATTAGATAAATAAATAAGTACTTAATTTCTTGTGAACTTTGTGAAGAAGAACATATAACATCGCAAGGAAAGAAAGAAGACGCACACTTCTACTGTCTGGAGCCTGCGATCTCGCTATCACGCTTGTCTGATGTCTTGTAGCAAACACGTAAGTTCTCCTCTGTATGTTAAATTAATGAAGTAATCATTGTAATATCTGCCATATTGCCGTCTCTCTCATTTCAGTTTCATCACCTATCCGCCTTCTTCTTAAGCAAATAATTTTCATTGTATTTTTAGATTTTTTACTTCAGGCTTCAAATAAGTGAAGTTGGTGACGCTAATCGCATTCTCTCGTTACTTACTTCTTTGAATGAAACTAAAGCGTTCCTGAGACGTTTCTTACCGATTATTCTTCACAGCTCACGTGATATTTTTCGTAACAATTGTAGTAGGTTGATCGTTCACCCGCAGTCTAACAAGTGCGTTAACCAATTTGATCACTGGTTCGATATGAAAGCGGAGAAAAAGGTGCCTTTGAGGTAAAATGGTACTAAATAAATGTTAACTACCTCTCTCGCACTGAGAGATCAGACGTATTAAATTGTATTTCTAGCCACCATAGTCAATTAGAATACCTTTTACAGATGTCAATTAACTACGGTTAAATGAGAGTTCTTTTTAGAAGGTAGCGTCTCATATCTCAGTCTCGTTCCGGATCTTTAAAGGATGTGAAGTAAGCCATGTAACATGTAAGTACTACAGACGAAAATCTGGAAGGATCGCAGATCTTTTTGTCCTTCACAGGATTATTATCAGTACAATTGAAGCATATTCCCGGACAGAATTATTGAACAAGTTCACTACGCAAACAATTCAAATTTCTGAACTGCTTTGTGTCCTATATCCGAAAAGTATACATGCTCTCCAACCTGGATAAGATCACTTTATAGCAATACCCATATTAATATTATGAATCCGAAAATAGCTCTGCCCGTTACGTTTTCAAAACCAAACAGCTGAACCGATTTCGACGAAATTCGATACGGAAATAAAGGATGGTCCATTGATCGTGACCGGGCCAAATATCTCACGAAATAAGCGTGAAACGAAAAAACTACAAAGAACGAAACTTGTCTAGCTTGAAGGGGGAAACCAGATGGCGCTATGGTTGGCCCGCTAGATGGTGCTGCCATAGATCAAACGGGTATCAACTGTCTTTTTTTTTATAGGAACCCCCATTTTTATTGCATATTCGTGTAGTACGTACAGAAATATGAATGTTTTAGTTGGACCACTTTTTTCGCTTTGTGATAGATGACGCTGTAATAGTCACAAACATATGGCTCACAATTTTAGACGAACAGTTGGTAACAAGTAGGTTTTTTAAATTAAAATATAGAACGTAGGTACGTTTGAACATTTTATTTTTCGGTTGTTCCAATGTGACACATGTACCTTTGTGAACTCATCATTTCTTAGAACACATGCTGTTACACCGTGATTACCTGTAAATACCACATTAATGCAATAAATGCTCAAAAATATGTCCGTCAACCTCAATGCATTTGGCAACACGTGTAACGACATTCCTTTCAACAGAGAGTAGTTCGCCTTCCGTAATGTTCGCACATGCATTGACAATGCGCTGACGCATGTTGTTAGGCGTGGTCGGTGGATCACGATAGCAAATGTCCTTCAACTTTCCCCACAGAAAGAAATCCGGGGACGTCAGATCCACCTGTCATGAAATATGCTATTCAATACCGCTTCAACAGCACGCGATCTATGTGCTGGACATCCATCATGTTGGACGTACATCGCCATTCTGTCATGCAGTGAAACATCTTGTAGTAACATTGGTAGAACATAACGTAGGAAATCACCATTGAGATTACCATCGATAAAATGGGGGCCAATCATCCTTCCTCCCATAACGCCGCACCATACATTAACCCGCCAAGGTCGCTGATGTTCCACTTTTCGCAGCCATCGTGGATTTTCCGTTGCCCAGTAGTGCATATTATGCCGGTTTACGTTACCGTTGTTGGTGAATGGCCCTTCTTCGCTAAATAGAACGCGTGCAAAAAATCTATCATCGTCCCGTAATTTCTTTCGTGCCCAGTGGCATAACTGTACACAACGTTCAAAGTCATCGCCATGCAATTTCTGGTGCGTAGAAATATGGTATGGGTGCAATCAATGTTGATGTAGCATTCTCAACACCGACGTTTTTGAGTTTCCCGATTCTCGCGCAATTTGTCTGCTACTGATGTGCGGATTAGCCGCGACAGCAGCTAAAATACCTACTTGGGCATCATCATTTGTTGCAGGTCGTGGTTGACGTTACACATGTTGCTGAACACTTCCTGTTAAATAACGTAACTATCTGGCGAACGGTCCGGACACTTGGATGATGTCCAGGATACCGAGCAGCAGACATAGCACGCGCCCGTTGGGCATTGATCACAATAGCCATACATCAACACGATATCGGCCTTTTCCGCACTTGGTAAACGGTCCATTTTAACACGGGTAATGTATCACGAAGCAAAGACCGTCCGCACTGGCGGAATGTTTCGTGGTACCACGTAGTTATACGTTTGTGACTATTACAGCGCCATCTATCACAAAGCGAAAAAAGTGGTCCAACTAAAACATTCATATTTCTTTACGTACTACACGAATATGTAATAGAAATGGGGGTTCCTATTAAAAAAAACGCAGTTTGTATCCGTTTGACCTATGGCTGCACCATGTAGCGGGCCAACCGTAGCGCCATCTGGTTTCCCCCTTCGTTCTTTGTAGTTTTTTTTCGTTTGATGCTTATTTCGTGAGATATTTGGCCCGGTGACTATCAATGTTCCAACCTGTATATTGAACGCTGAGGAGGAACATAGGCTACTTGAGAAACTGTGTTTTACAAGACATATATTGATTTGAAGAACAAAATGCGAACTGGGGAAATATTTACTCTTTCAAAAAGCTCTTTACTCATTGAGTTTTGAACCTTACCGTATTATTTTGTGAAAACGCTTTATTGGTTGATATGTTCGACGTAATACGGTTAAATTTAATTAATGCAATGCTTAACATTCAGGCGAAAAAAGTAATGGGACAGCGATATGCACATATGTAGATGGCAGTAGCATCGAATACACAACATATAAAAAGGGCTGTGTTTTGGCGGCGTTGTCATTTTTACTAACGTGAATCACGAGAAAACATTTCCGACGTGATTATGGCCATACGCCGGGAATTACCAGGCTTTGAACGCGGAATTGTAGTAGGATCTAGATGCGTGGGACATCGCTATGGAATCAAGTATTCCGAGATCCACAGTGTCAAGAGTGTGGAAAGAATACCAAACTTCAAGCGTTACTTCTCACCGGACAGTGCAGTGGCCAAAGGCCTTCACTTAACGACCGAGACCAGCGGCTTTTGCGTTTAGTTGCCAGTGCTACAAGAGAACCAACACTGCGTGGGATGTAAGACAGGACAGTGTTTCGAAATATTGCGTTGATGAACTACGGCAGCAGAAGACCGACGCGAGTGCCTTTGCTAACAGCACGCCTCTCCTGAGCTCATGACCATATCGGTTGGACCCTAGACTCCTGGTCAGATGAGTATCGATTTCAATTGGTAAGAGCTGATGGAAGGGTTCCATTGCTGCGCAGACCTCACGAAGTCATGGAGCCAGGTTGTCAATAAGGCACTGTGCAAACTGTTGGTGGCTCCGAAATGGTGTGGGCATTTTTTTACGTGGAATGGACTGTATCCTTTGGTTTTGAACTGATCATTGACTGCAAATGGTTATATTCAGTTACTTGGAGATTATTTCCAGCCATTCATGGATTTCATGTTCCCAAACAATGATGGAGTTTTTATGGATGCGAATGCACCATGTCAGTGGACACAATTGTTCACGATTGGTTTGAAGAACATTTTGGACAGTTCAGGTGAATGATTTGCGCATCCAGTTCGCCTGACATGAATCCCATCGAACATTTATGGGACGCACTCGAGAGGGCAGTTCGTGTAGAAAATCCTGCACCGGCAACACTTTCGCAGTTATGAGCGGGTATAGAGGCAGCATGGCTCAAAACTTCTGCAGGAGACTTCCCAAGATTTGTTGAGTCCATGCCACGTCGAGTTGCTAGACTACGCCAGGTGAAGCGCCCCCCAGGCCCTCCTGGAGGCGCCTTTACAACAGGCTTTCCTGCGCCGGCATCACCTTCTAGGTATATTTTTTGACATCGAGAAGGCCTATGGTACTACATGGAGGCATCTTATCCTCGAGAAGATTCCTGAATGTGATTTTAGTGGTTGTCTTCCCACTTTTATTCAGTCCTTTCTCTCGCTAAGGTATTTTCGATACCGGGTCGGTAACGACCTGTCTGATCGCTTTGAGCAGGAGAATTCTGTCCCTCAAGGTACTGTTTTAAGTGTGAGTATCTTTGCCATAGGTATTAATAGCATTGTGTCTATAGTAAAAATTCCTGTCCAGTGTTTTGTTTGTAGATGACTTCTCTGTGTTTTGCTCTTCTTCAAGCCTTGCACGACAACATGTCAGTTGCAAGTGATGGGGGACAGTGCTCTTAATTTTAAAGACACAGTGAGGTTTCTGGGCCTCATATTTGGTTGTAAATCTGCATGGTTGCCACACCTGGAGAACCTGACGGAAGGTCGCTTAATGCTCTAAGTATTTCAAAACTTCTTAGCCACAGTACATGGGTACCAGACACGACTTATCAGCTCCTATTTTACAGGGCATTTGTGCGATCTCGGCTTGGCTATGGGTGCACGGTGTATGGGTCTGCGAAACCTTCCTATTTAAAGATGTTGGACACGGTACACGCCGGCCGAAGTGGCCGTGCGGTTAAAGGCGCTGCAGTCTGGAACCGCAAGACCGCTACGGTCGCAGGTTCGAATCCTGCCTCGGGCATGGATGTTTGTGATGTCCTTAGGTTAGTTAGGTTTAACTAGTTCTAAGTTCTAGGGGACTAATGACCTCAGCAGTTGAGTCCCATAGTGCTCAGAGCCATTTGAACCATTTGAACCAACACGGTACACCATGAAGGGATTCGGTTGGCCACTGGAGCATTCAGAACAAGCCCCATACGAAGCCTCTGTGTGGAGGCTGATGAACCACCACTTGACCTCTGGCGACAGCTACTTATGGTGCGCCAAGCATATCAGACACTGTCCACAACATACACAACTGCATACCATCCACTGCTCGGCTTCTACTGGCACGGATTTTTCATAACCAGCAACAAGCAGTGAGGCCCTATGGGATTCACGCACAGGATTGCCTTTTAGAAATGGGTGTGGCCAGAGACCCAGACTAATTTTAGACGTGACTAATTTTAAGAAAAACAGTACACCAAATTTTACATTCCAATCTCAGTTTTTTAACATTATAGATTTGCATCACTGATTACACTGATGGCTCCAAACAAGGGAATTCCATTGGCACCTCTCTAGGGTTCCCTGACCATGTCACCAGGATTCGCGTTCCTGATGAGTACACCGTTTTCGTAGCGGAGCTCCACGCGACCTTGAAGGCACTGGAGCCGATGCATTGTCTTCAGGACAAACGGTTTCTCATCTGCTGCGAATCCCTTAGTGTTTTATAATCGTTACAGAACCTGTACCCAGCTAAGAAGTTGACCCAGCTGATATACGACCAACTCTACCTGCTCCAACGGCGGGGTAAGCAGGTGTCATTCTGATGGGTGCCAGGTCATGTAGGGATATGGGGAAATGAGCATGCAGTTGTGGGATGAGGAATGGCTGGCGGTGACGGCCAATAAGCTGCGGTTGATGAAGTCAACTACCTGGCTGTGGCGTTCCTCCTGGCGGTTGCTCAGATGGGATGAAGTGACCCTCACATATCTTCGAATTGGGCAATGCCCTCCCACACACAGCGTTTTACTACTGTGAGAGGATCCTCCGTTTTGTGATGCTTGTGGCATGCACATCTCTATCCGCCACATTTTAACAAAGTGCATTCTATACTGTGATGCAAGGGCAGTAGAAAATATTGGTGGGAGTCTGTCCTCTATTTTAGCTGATGATGAGACGAGTGTGACTAAGGTTTTAAAGTTTTGTGGTGTGTCTGGACTCTCACCTAGCCTTTTAGGCTGGAGGTTTCAGTGTGTTGCAGAGTGGCTGGCTCATCCTTTTTTATTCTTGCGGTCAGCCAGCCACATCCATCTGCTGTATTATTTTAGCTCTTTATGCCACTTTCTTGCTGTGTAGTTAATTCGGTTGGGTTGATGTGGAGGACGAAGCCAAACAGCGAGGTCATTGGTCTCATCGTATTAGGGAAGGATAGGGATGGAAGTTGGCTGTGTCCCGTCAATCGAACCATCCTGGCATTTGCCTGGGGCGATTTAGGGAAATCACGGAGAACCTAAATCAGGATGACCGGACACGGGATTGAATCGTCGTCCTCCCGAATGCGAGTCTAGTGTGCTAACCACTGCGCCACCTCGTTCGATGTGTAGTTAATGTTTTAATACTTGACGCAGGGCTTCACTCCGTCCTTCTGTCACAGGTACGCACATAGTTTTCCAACTTTTGTTACCTTTGTTCTTCGTGCTGTTTTACCCTCCTGTTTAGTGTATTTTCCCGACACTCTGAAGACCTTGCTGTCGTGCACCCCTACCAACATTTCCATCCATCCATCTGTTGTGACAGAACATCATTTTTGATCACTTAGACCATGGAAGCGGAGCAGTACCAGACCCAGGCATGGTGTAATCCATGTCACTACTTAGGCGATCTGACTCTCGTTATCACGTAGAGCCGCCACGGTAGCAGGCAGCATACTAGACCTGTGGAAACCGGATGCACTTTAGTACCAAGTGGCGACTTGCGCTATGTCAGCATGGCCCCTTTACAGCTTTTGACAAAGAAATGTGGCAAAATTCTTCTGCGCCCTTGGCTGCAAGTTATGGACTCCAGTTTGAGTAGGAGTGGTGCAAAACTCTCCATAGACATATTGTAGCGCATCAGTTAAATCCTTTTTGCTGCGGTGGAAACAGAGACTAAACATTATGTAAAGTTTGTGTTTATTATTTAAACATCAGGGGGGCTCAATTAAATTCCAGAAAATATATATAGGCGGATATCAATATGTAGAGCACTGAAAAGAGCTCTGAGAAAAAGATCTAGGACAGATATAAGAAAAAAACTTTACAAAACAATGGATGCCTTTTTATATTACATCTATACTCTACAAACCAGAGAGTATGCCCCACAATGGTAGATATTAGGGTTTCTTACCGCCACATTCACGTATGGATCATAGGAAGAATGATTGTTTAAATGTCTTCATGCGTGCTCTAATGAATCTAACGTTCTTCTTGTGTTCCCTACAAAAGCGATATGTATGTGCTTAAAGTATGTTCCTAGAGTCACCATTAAAAGCTGTTTCTTGAATCTTTTTAAGTAGGCTTTCTCAGAATAGTTTACATGTATCTTCAGAAGTCTGTCAGTTCAGTTTCTTCAGCTTCCCTGCGACACTCTGCCACGAATCAAACAAACATGTGACCGTTTGTGCTGTCCTTCTCCGTAAACGTTCAGTATGCCCTGTTAATCCCCTTTGGGATGGATACCACACACTTGAATAATATTTTAGAATGGATCGCATGGGTGATCTGTAAGCAATCTCCTTTGTAGACTGACTGCATTTCCCCAGTAATCTACCAGTAAATACGTGGTGTCTGTTCTTTCGAACATGCCTGAAAGAACAGACACATTATTTGGTCTAGCGGCCATATAAGTAATAGTTGAAAGACTTCATTGAAGTTAGACACATTTGGGGACTGAAATGTATCAACAGCAACAGGTGAAAATTTGTACAGGATCAGGACTCGAACCCAGATTTCTCGCTTGATGCGAGTGGTTGCCTAATCGCCTCGGCTATCCGATATCCGAACACGCTTGCCACTCGCGACCACCCGCCCTCCAGTGTCCCCCCCCCCCCCCCCCCCTCCCTCCCAATCCGCCTACCCTCGCGACTCAGTTTCCCAGCATGCTACACAATACTGACGCAGTACCACCTGTTCATGAACCCCTTACTCACAGATTCCCGATTCGGGCATGATAGACACCCACCTTTCTTTCATTGCGAACGCACACCATGACCGATCTCTCACAGGAATCACGGAATTGAAAGTAAGTAGTGCGTGGCACTACGTCAGTAGTATGTAACAGGCTGGGAAATTGGGTCCCTGGGAGAGGCGGGGTGGGAGGACGGAGGGTGGTGGTGAGGGTGGGGAGGGGGGGGAGGGGGGGGGGGAGCGTGCTCGGGCACCGAGACGATAAAAACCACAGCTCGCGTAAAGCGGGAAATCCGTTTTCTAGTCAAAAATTTTCTCCTATTGCCACTGATATATTTCAATGCCCAAATGCAGCTAACGTCAATAAAACCTTTGAGCAAACCGAACTGCACCACCATCTCTACCAATGACTAAGGTTATGTGTTCGTTTCTTTCTATATCCCCAAAAAGTAGTCACTCGTGTATTTGTATTTCGTTAAACGATTCCAGCTGCGACTCATTGATATTATAGACATAGGATACTACACTTCTTCGTTTTGTGAAGTGCACAATTTTAAATTTTTGTACATTTAAAAATGGCAGAAAGTAATGGGATTTATAAGAAGTGAACAGAAACACGAGCCAGACAGCAAAACTGAAATTGTTAGGAACGGAGTCTGTTGTCACAGGAAAGACAGAACGAGAAATGTTCAGTAGCAGGAAAAATCTGGAGTTTAAAACAAAAGACCGTACTTCACACAAACAAATGTTGGAAACATGTGCAGAGGACGTATAATAAAAGATTACCTAAATAAACATGTAATGAGCAGATAATTGCCTTTAACTAGTTCAAAAATAGTCTCATAATTCTAACTGTGCATTAAGGGTAAAACATGTGATAAAAACATGCTTCGCTATCACCCAGGAGAAAGAACAAATTGTGGCAGACCGCATACCAGAAGCATTCAACAAATATAAAATTAACGCCACTACGGTCCCTAAGGCTACTTGCCTAATAGAAGAAAAAGAAGAAGACGACGAACATTGGAAAAAGCTAGAGAAGATGATTAGTTATACTTTCGTATAATAGTAGCAGATGCTCATGAAAGGGTTTTTATGGGATGTGCCCATAATTCGAAGTTAGTAGTGTTGATGCCAATTCCTGAATAGGGAAGGCTACCAACAAGTTTGCAAAATTAGTGCATGACACAAAGATATCATTTCCATTAGCAGTCTACATGGCAAAAGGCACAATCGTTCCGGAAAATTTCCAAGGTGAGTTACCGGTACCGAAAAAATGTTTTTAAGAAGCAACAATATGACACAAATAAATCTTTGGCGACAAAACCCTCATTTTTAAATTTAAAATTTTACGTGCAGATAAATGTATTTGAATAATGAATATTTCACAAGACTATGGTTTAGTTGTGTCAACAACATAAACACAACTGTCACTGATATTTTTGAAAGAATCATCCCGAAACGTCACTCAGAAAAAAAGTGTGGAAAAAAACAAAATCTAAGACTGAGGATAACTGGGGATACGAACTTTACTCCTGATGAATTGGACGAAACTGTCTCAAGCAGTCACTATTCCACGCCACTCTCCTAAATATGACAAAGACATGTTTTTCCTCGACTGAATAATTTTTTGTTAAAAAGTAAATGAGCTAACCAACTTGTGTAAGACATTATACCATTACGCTGCTCGCAAAATTGCTTGGAATTTCTTTATTCATGAACTTATGGGGAAATACGTAAGTGGATCTGCTATGAAGTAGTCCAGATTGTGTATTGCATCCTTTACTATTGGAAATTTTTATAAAGTATTTATCCTACCATTTTTCAGCATCGGTCCGCAGTTAGTTCGTCCAGTGGTTGGCGTCACTGTCTGTAGATCGAGGGTCCTGGGTTAGAATTCCAGTCGGTTCGGAGATGTTCTTCGCTCGCAGACAGGGTTTCTGTGGCGTCGTAATCATTTCATCCCATCTTCATTTACGCGCAGATCGCTGAGGTGGTGTCAAATGGAAAAACGTGCACCAGTCGGCCGAACAACACCGGACGGAGTCTCCCAGTCAGCAATGCCATACTACAATTTTATTTCCGTTTCCATTTTAGCATCAAAGCCCGGTCTTTTTCAGATGATACCAGAATTTTCATTAAGGGAGACATTAACATTTGCAACAAAAAGTCTCTTCAAGAACGAAATAATCATGAAAACGGTTTAAAGGCTATTGTTTAATTCTAAATGACGATACGGTGGAGGTTTAGAGATACTTGAAAAAGCGCAGGAGCAACAAAACTTTAGAAACGATAAAAAATGTAGCACCAAACAAATTTATTACATAAAATTTATATTAGTATGGATACGTAATGAGCTAAAACGAAAAAAACCACCTACTGAACAAATAGTTGAATAAGCCTTATAATATTTTAAGAATTCTTAGAGACTGCAGTAATACTGAAATTACTCTATGTGCTTACTGGTCAAATAATTAGTCTTAAGTGTACTAATCTGGCGAGATACAACTCGTACAACAAAGCAAACCAATAATTTAAACAATAGAATCGAGAAATAAAAGCATGTAAGAGCAACAATAGTACAGATTTAAAAATCGTCTCTCCCTTATAACAATGACGGTTTGTGGGGATATGAAGTGGAATGATCAAACACTATCGGAAGTAAGTAAAACAATTGGCAGGCCCTGGTTCGTTGGGGAAATACTGGGAAATTGCAATCAGTCAACTGATGGGAGAGTTTGACGGAAAAGCTGAAGAAACTGAACTCGTAGACGCTTGAAGATATATGTCAACTTTAAAAGTTCAGGGAGCAGTGTTAGTCGGAAATATACCACAAACCCCTATGTACCACTCGTGTAACGACAGCGAAGACAAGGTTAGACTATGTAAAGCGTGCACGGGGGAATCTGGGATATCATTATTCACGAACTCCATGTGCAAATAAAGTGAGAAGAACCCCCCACCCAACCCCAGTAGGTGGTCCTACAAGATTCCCTATGCCACACATTTCACATTGGTTTTTGCAGAGTATAAATGTAGATGTACGTAACACAGTATCATTCAGGCAGTTTCCTCCACTAAAGAGCCAAAGTCTTAAGTGTAAAATTCTAATGAGAAATAATAATGTACAGAACATTCTGGTTGAGAAATACGAATTATTTAGGAATAAAGGATATGACTCACCAAAATGCAGAAGCACTGTGTCGCCAATAAGTACACAAACGAAAGGTACAGAGCTTTGCTAGGTTTTGGAATGAACTTCCTTTCTCAAGATTGTAGGAGAAACATTCAGACTCTTCACATATGAACACGCCTGTCTCCTTATATAGTGCTCAGTCGACTGCCAGCTCTTTCCTGGCCCATTGTCAGTGTGCTGGGCTGAGGTGGGGTGCAGGGTGGGGTGGGATGAGGGATGGAGAGAGGGAGAAGACAGGGAGGGGTTTGGGAGGCAGTGTCTAATTGCTTGTGGAAGAATGGGGAGCCGTCTGCAGGTCATCTGGGGGTGAAGGTAGAGGGGGCAGGTGGCAGATGGCTGGGCACACGATTTCACAGACTAGAACATGATATGGCAGTGAATAACTAGCTGACACGAATTGGGTGGGGGAACTGGGACAGGGGATGACCTGCCAGGGTAGCCGAGAGCACTTATGCGCTGCTTCCTGGACTCGGGTAGGCGCACCAGCCCCAGATCGAATCCACCTGGCGGATTAACGACGTGGGCCGGTATGCCGGCCAGCCTGGATGTGGTTTTTAGCCGGTTTTCCATATCCCGCTAGGTGCATACTGGGCTGGTCCCCAAGTTCCGCCTCAGTTACACGACTCACAGACGTTTGAAAATGTTTACACTTTTTCATGACTTAACACTAGATCCAGACAGCTGAGGTACACTACTTCCGTCCCGGGAGGTTCAGTGTGGTGTCAGGAAGTGCATCCAGCCACCCTCTGCAATTAACACTGCCAAATCAGTATTAACAAAGCCGACCCCGTGTTGGAGCGGGACAAAGGTCCCGAGAAAGCAAGAAAGCAAGCACTGGCGCAGGGGATGACACACACACACACACACACACACACACACACACACACACACACACACACTATTGGGTTGGGATTGGGGGTACAGCGAGTTACTTAGGCTTAGGTCACAGAGGTTGCTGAAAACAAGGTGGATCACTCACTGGCACGACATGCAGCAGAGCACAACATGTGTGACCTCACAATCCATGCATATGGTTTCTCCCCACCACCACAGCTTTTCTGAGTTGTACAGGTGGGAGCAATCCTTACAGCACATACTTCGCTCCCCTAATCTCCCTGGTGTACACCTATGGTAACTTGCTGTCCCCACACCCCCACCCTTAGCGTGTGTGTGTGTGTGTGTGTGTGTGTGTGTGTGTGTGTGTGTGTGTGTGTGTGTACGCCATCCCCTGTCTCAATACCCCCACCCAGTTTGTGTCAGCTAGTTGTGTGCTGCCATCTCACACCCTAGTCTGTGAAATCGAGTACCCAGCTGTCTGACACCTGTGCCCTCTCTCTGCACCCCCAGCTGGCCCACAGACGGCTCCCCACTTTCCCATGAGCTGCTAGACACTTCCTCTTAACCCCCATTCACTCCTGCCTCTCTCCATCTCTCACCCCACCCCACCTCAACCTAGTACATTCACAGTGAGCCATGAATGAGCTGGCAGTCTACTGAGCACAATGTAGGGACACAGGTGTGTGTTTGTGAGTGAATATGTGTATGTGTTTCTGTGCATGTTTCTCCTGTAAGCTTGAAAAAGGAATTTCATTCCGAAAGCTACCAAAGGTCTCTACCTTTGTGTGTGTTTCTGTCGGTGACACAGCATTTCTGTCTTTCAGTGAGTAGTCTCCTTTATTTCTAATGAGAAATAATTGCGACTGGAAGTGCTTAGCTCCATGCCATCCATGCCAGATAATGGGTTACATTATCCTAAAGGTTTGGAAAATAACTGGTTTGAAATAATTTTAGACATTTTCATTTCTCCAGACATTTATTGGCTTAGATTCAAGAAGAGCAGAGAATGAAAGAATAAGCCTTCTAAAACTAAAAAAAGGACTTCACTGCAAAATAAAAACATAATAATAACCAGAATAAAAGCAGTCTTTTCGAACGTGCACACTTTGCACATCTGTAAAGTCAAAATATGCTATTTGGTGACACTCGGTACTGTGTTCCTGCACTTCTGCAGACGCTCCACTTTTGGTGGGGGGATTAGCAACTGATCTTCATCCTAAACAAGTGTAACATATACCCATTATTGCATGTTAACACGATTGTAGTGCAATCATTGGAAGCAGTATTTTCATGAGATATCTAGGACTACACGTGCGGAGCGATTTGTAGTGGAACGACCACGTAAGATTGACCACAGATTGACCAGTTGCCAGACTGAGATTGAAGGGACGAATCTACAGGAAATGTAGTGTGTCAACATAGGAGGTAGCTCACGAAACCGCGTTCGACCGATGCTTGGATAATGCTGATCAGTGTGGATCCATACCAATAGGATTGATGGAGGAAGTAGAGATGATCCAAAGAAGTGCAGCGCTTTTAATTACAGGGTCAGTCAATAAGCAAGAAAGCACAGCCGACTCCAGTGGGAGACACTGCAGAAGAGGCGTTCTGCATCACTGTGCTGTTTAGTGTTAAATTTCCGACAGCATACGTTCCTAGAAGAGTAAGCAAATATATTGCTTCCTCCTACGTATACCTCGCGAAAAGACCATGAAGATAAAATTACATAGTGTTTGTTTGTAAATAACTTTCGCTTCCAGTCAAGATTTTCTATTATTTATGTTTTACATTAAGCGTTTCGGGAAATGATTCCCTTTTTCAAGTGTGTATTTCTTTGTAACATGTAATTTTTTCGCAATGTTTTCGATGCTGCTTCGTTTTGTTATCTTTACTGCAGTAGATTCAAAACGTGCAATTTTTAGTTAGTTATCTATTTTCATTTGTAGTTAGTGGCAAAATTTGGAAGAACGTGTACTTACATTTCTGAAAAAGACAAAAACAAATGTATATATACATTAGCAATATATCGCAGAACATAGCAAATATTCTCAAAAATCACAAGTTAAAACTTGGGTTTTGTACATCAAATAAACCGTAACAAAAACTAATAAATAATACAAAGTGTAATCATGACCCTTACTCAGATTCTGAAAGTAACATGCCAGGAATGCTCCATGTTCTACCTCGGACAAAGAGGCTGAAGTTTCAACACCAGATGCACAGGGCACATGAAAGTCTACATACTCAACAGACACACAACTTCAGCAATAGCTACATACATACACAACACAGGACACCCATTTCGAAAAGTAGAGTAAAATGTCAAAGTACTCCACCGACTAAATATAGGGTATGAAATGGATTTGTTAGAACTGGAGGTACATACACATTGCAGAAAATGTCAAGACAAAATCCTAAATGAAAAACTAGAAAGTGAATCGGTGAATTTCTTCAGATGCTTCGACAAAATACTCAAATAAAAATAGTAAAACATAGAAATAAACACCATTGTAAAATATACGTAAGCGAATCCACATTGTTACAAAGGCTTATCCGTAGAGGACCTGTAACATTATCTCCGTCAACTAAATCTAAAAACATCATTGTAACTGTTTGTTTATGTAAGTTATTCTCGATGTGTACTGTGCACTGCAAATCGTGAAAGATGTTTAACATGTGTGAGACTCTGCACAAATGGACCATAAGAAAACTCATCATCATCATCATCATTTAAGACTGATTATGCCTTTCAGCGTTCAGTCTGGAGCATAGTCCCCCTTATAAAATTCCTCCATGATCCCCTATTCAGTGCTAACATTGGTGCCTCTTCTGATGTTAAGCCTATTACTTCAAAATCATTCTTAACCGAATCCAGGTACCTTCTCCTTGGTCTGCCCCGACTCCTCCTACCCTCTACTGCTGAACCCATGAGTCTCTTGGGTAACCTTGCTTCTCCCATGCGTGTAACATGACCCCACCATCTAAGCCTGTTCGCCCTGACTGCTAAATCTATAGAGTTCATTCCCAGTTTTTCTTTGATTTCCTCATTGTGGACACCCTCCTGCCATTGTTCCCATCGACTAGTACCTGCAATCATCCTAGCTACTTTCATATCCGTAACCTCAACCTTATTGATAAGGTAACCTGAATCCACCCAGCTTTCGCTCCCATACAACAAAGTTGGTCGAAAGACTGAACGGTGCACAGATAACTTAGTCTTGGTACTGACTTCCTTCTTGCAGAAGAGAGTAGATCGTAGCTGAGCGCTCACTGCATTAGCTTTGCTACACCTCGCTTCCAGTTCTTTCACTATGTTGCCATCCTGGGAGAATATGCATCCTAAGTACTTCAAACCGTCCACCTGTTCTAACTTTGTTCCTCCTATTTGGGACTCAATCCGTTTATATCTCTTTCCCACTGACATTACTTTCGTTTTGGAGATGCTAATCTTCATACCATTGTCCTTACATTTCTGATCTAGCTATGAAATATTACTTTGCAAACTTTCAATCGAATCTGCCATCACAACTAAGTCATCCGCATATACGAGACTGCTTATTTTGTGTTCACATATCTTAATCTCACCCAGCCAGTCTATTGTTTTCAACATATGACCCATAAATAATATGAACAACAGTGGAGACAGGTTGCAGCCTTGTCTTACCTCTGAAACTACTCAGAACCATGAACTCAATTTACCGTCAACTGTAACTGCTGCCTGACTATCCATGTAAAGACCTTTAATTGCTTGCAAAAGTTTGCCTCCTATTCCATAATCTCGTAGAACAGACAATAACTTCCTCCTAGGAACCTGGTCATATGCCTTTTCTAGATCTATAAAGCATAGATACAATTCCCTGTTCCACTCATAACATTTCTCCATTATTTGCCGTAAGCTAAAGATCTGGTCCTGACAACCTCTAAGAGGCCTAAACCCACACTGATTTTCATCCAATTGGTCCTCAACTAATACTCGCATTTTCCTTTCAACGATACCTGAGAAGATTTTACCCACAACGCTGATTAAAGAGATACCTCTGTAGTTGTTACAATCTTTTCTGTTTCCATGTTTAAAGATTGGTGTGATTACTGCTTTTGTCCAGTCTGATGGAACCTGTCCCGACTCCCACGCCATTTCAATTATCCTGTGTAGCCGTTTAAGACCTGACATTCCACTGTATTTGATGAGTTCCGAGTTAATTACATCCACCCCAGCTGCTTTATTGCACTGCAATCTATTGACCATTTTCTCCACTTCCTCAAATGTGATCCTATTTCCATCATCATTCCTATCCCATTGTACATCGAAATCTGAAACATTACTGATCGTATTTTCACCTACATTGAGCAACTCTTCAAAATATTCCCTCCATCGGCCCAAGGAATCCATAGGATTCACCAGCAGTTTTCCTGACCTATCCAAAATACTTGTCATTTCCTTCTTACCTCCCTTTCGAAGACTGCTAATTACACTCCAGAATGGTTTTACAGCAGCTTGACCCAAAGTCTCCAACCTGTTTCCAAAGTCTTCCCAAGATTTCTTCTTGGATGCTGCAATTATCTGTTTGGCTTTGTTTCTTTCTTCAACATAACTTTCTCTGTCTACCTGAGTTCTAGTATGTAGCCATTTTTGATACGCCTTCTTTTTCCTTTTACAGGCTGCCTTGACTGTGTCGTTCCACCAAGCTCTTTGCTTCATCCTACCTTTACACACTACTGTTCCAAGACATTCTTTAGCCACTTCTAGTACTGTGTCCCTGTACCTTGTCCATTCCTTTTCCAATGACTGTAATTGACTACATTCAACTAACTGGTACCTTTCTGAGATCACTGTTATGTACTTGTGCCTGATTTCCTTATCCTGAAGTTTCTCCACTCTTATCCTCCTACATATGGGCCTGACCTCCTGCACTTTCGGACTCACAATACCAATTTCACTGCAGATTAAATAATGATCAGTGTCATCAAAGAATTCCCTGAATACACGTGTGTCCCTCACAGCCTTCCTGAATTCCTGATCTGTTATTATATAGTCAATGACAGATCTGGTTCCCCTGCCTTCCCAAGTATACCGGTGAATGTTATTATGCTTAAAAAAGGAGTTTCTGATTACTAAGCCCATACTGGCACAGAAATCCAAGAGTTGTTTCCCGTTCCTGTTGGCCTCCATATCCTCTCCAAATTTACCCATAACCTTTTCATACCCTTCTGTTCGATTTCCAATCCTGGCGTTAAAATCACCCATGAGCACAACACTGTCCTTGTCCTTTACTCTAACAACTACATCACTGAGTGCCTCATAAAAACTATCCATCTTATCTTGATCTGTCCCTTCACAATGCGAATATACTGACACAATCCTAATTTTCTTGCTAGACACTGTCAAATCTATCCACATCAGTCGTTCGTTTACATACCTTACTGCAACTACGCTGGGTTCCATTTCTTTCCTGATATAAAGCCCTACACCCCATTGAGCTATTCCTGCTTTGACTCCTGGAAGGTAGACCTTGTATTCTCCCACTTCCTCTTCTTTCTCACCCTTTACCCGAATGTCACTAACAGCTAAAACGTCCAGCCCCATCTTACTTGCAGCCTCTGCCAGCTCTACCTTATTTCCAGAGTAGCCCTCATTGATATTAATAGCTCCCCATCTCATTGCCATTTGTTTGCCAAGTCGTATCTTAGGAGTCCCTGGTTTGTCAGTTAGAGGTGGGACTCCGTCACCTCCATAGGTCCGAGGCATTTTGCTCTGATTGTTGCAAGCATCATATTTAAAGTACTAGGGAAGCAGGTTGCTAGCGTTACTTGCCCCGAGTCGCATTGAGTTTTACCCCTAACGGTTGAGGGACTAACCGGTGGATTTGGTAGTCTTTGCCGTATGAGCACAAAGGTGACCACGACTCAGAATAAGTCCGAGATGCCCAGCCTTATTCCAAAGTAACTGGTATCCCGACTGTCGGCACCACTTACCTGGCCACTCATACGTTGCCCGTGGTTCATGAACTTGGACATGACAACAGGAACCCGCACCATGAACCACCCATAAGAAAACTATAAGTACAAATAGTTTGTACATAAGAAAACTATAAGTACAAATTCTTCCACTGTCGCCACTAACTAGGTACATACTAAAATCGATAATTAACTAAAAATTCACGTTTTTTGTATACTGCAGTAAAGTCGTCCAAACAAAACAGAACCTCACACATTGAAAACACAACGAAAAAATGGCATACTGCATTGAAATACATACTCGAAATTGGGAAACAATTCCCGAAACGCGACACGTAAAATACAAGTAAAAGAAAATTGTGACTGGTAGCAGAAAGTTATTTATAAACAAACCCAGTGTTTTCACAGTTGCAGGATTTCAAGAAAACCATTTATAATGAACAAAATCAGAAAATTACAAAGATTCGAGCCCACAAGGAGGTTTACTGGAAATCGTTCTCCCTGCTAATCATTCGCGACTGGAACAGTGCCCTAAGGTGGCCTGTGCAGTATAGATGTAGATGTAGATCCACCCTGGCATGTAGTCCGCAAAATGGTCTAAATGTTGCAGTTGAAACTTGTCCATTTCCTCGACACTGAGCGTCCAAATGCTATCCACTGCGAGGGGATTGTTTCTGCGACAACACCGTCCAAGTTTCAACTGGTCTCAAGAACCTTACATTGGATTAATGCATCAGATATCGCAGGCCACTCTAATCGTTTGGGTCCTGCCTTGTTCAGAAAGATGATGACGAAGTGGCCCTTTTGTGCTCGTGCATTATGTTTCAGGAAGACGAATTCATCGCCGAAATGTTACTCGATAACACGTCTGACGAACTTCTCCCGATACTGCAAAAAACCTTCGATAGAGATGAGAAGCTTCCTACATTCTTATTTGGAACAAGGCTAAGACGTGACTGACCTCCTCCTTTCGTACCTGAGACGTGCAAAATTACATGGCAGCTTTCACACTTCTATATGACTACTATCGGGTGTCATACATATCCTGCACATGTAGATGAAGAAAACATGACGTACTGAGTTAGATCACATTCTAGGCGTTCCCTGGCTGGTGTTAATGACCATGGGCGACAACTGTAACGCAGATCTTCAGTGTTTTTATATCTCATGATAGAGACAGAATGTTCGAATGACGTTGAGAGGTGGCACGCCACTCTTTAACAACATCATCAGTCAGATTAATGTACATATTTTAGGTCATGGCCTCAGTATTTCCCTGTACTAGATTTGGTATGTGTGGTCTATTACTTTTTGACATGATGAAATTGTAGGTAGAGCTTTCTGCAACCAGTCACGATTTTCTTTTACTATTTTAAGTGGAAAATCGATCACCTTAAACTTTAAAGGTACAGACTGCGATATAATGCAATAGGTTTTACATATTTTGAAAAGTTTCGATGAGGTAACCAAAGAGGTGTCCTCAGAGAAAACGGTCTCACTTTCAGAAATGAAAATATGTCCCTTCAACTGTGGAGAAAGCATGGTATTCTTTGCAAATCATTTTTTAAAACTGTACATCTAATGCCATACATTTATTCAATTAATGTGGCTTCATAATATTAAAAAATTTACACATTGTTTTCTGTAAATGAAAAGCACTTGTGGGAGAGGGCACCAGAAAAGGAAATAAATTAAGACTTGGTCCAGAACCTGACGACACTAATGGGCTGGATCCAGCTTGAAACTCTAATCGCGTTTCTGGGCGAATACCTTCACCAGAGGTGGTACCTGACTTCAGTGAGGGCGGTTCACGAGAAGCGATTTATCGTATTTCTGCATCTATTAATGGCGATCTTGATTGGCTTCCTGACCGACATCGTCCCAGAGGTATTGTAGGATGCTTCGATTTTAGATGTCTCTTCAGGTCTGATGATGAGACAGAAGTCATGGCATTTTTCTTCTGACGGTAGCGGACTTTGCCCTTTTTCTTTCGTTTGGTAAAATGGTATAGAACACAGTTCGTAGTTCTTGTAGCCGCGCGGGCTTAGCCGAGCGGTCTGAGGTGCTGCAGTCGTGGACTGTGCGGCTTGTTCCGGCGGAGGTTCCCTCGGGCATGGGTGTGTGTGTTTGTCCTTAGGATAATTTAGGTTAAGTAGTGTGTAAGCTTAGGGACTGATGACCTTAGCAGTTAAGTCCCTTAAGATTTCACACACGCACGTAGTTCTTGTAGGCGACGGCAATGTGAATTATTGTGCAGTAAGGTAAAGTACGATCGTAAAATTAAAATATTTACTATTATCATAGCCATTTTAAATTGTAAAAGCTTAAAGTGAGGACAAATATACATGCAGCACATTCTACACTCGGAAGTTATAGAACAGGATGTAGAATGTTGTGATCTCCGAAACTTAGACCCACAGTCGTGAAGTTTATATCATATACGAAAAGGTCTTAAACAGTCATAGTTATTAAGAACCTTGCAAAGATAAGTCTGTCAATATGCGAGGATTTCAGTACTGAAAGATAAAAAAAATTTGAATAATGTGCTACCCGAATTTGGGCTGCACAGCACGTGAACAAGTGATGTCAGGCTAATGGTGCCGATATAGACTGGAAGAAAGCAGTGCCGAACTGCACAATAATCCTGGGTTCGGTGTGGGGTGGCGGTGGGGTGAGTGGACTGCTGCAGCTTGTTGTGAGGTTATGGACCACTGAGGGCTACGGCGGGAACGAAGCCTCTCCGTCGTTTCTAGGTCCCCAGTTCAATACAATACAATACAACTACTGCTCCCTAGGACATGAAGGTTTTGCCTCGACAACACAGCAGAAACACTCGTTCCCATCAGAATACAAGCACTAGATTTCCGACTGTTAAGAAGAGTAGCTGGGTACATTCTGTCTGACAGCAGAATGGATGTACGAGGGTTGGATCTTTAATAGTGGCAACTATTTGTTAACAGCTCGTACGCCGGCCGGAGTGGCCGAGCGGTTCTAGGCGCTACAGTCTGGAACCGCGCTACCGCTACGGTCGCAGGTTTGAATCCTGCCTCGGGCATGGATTTGTGTCATGTCCTTCGGCTAGTTAGGTTTAAGTAGTTCTAAGTTCTAGGGGACTGATGACCACAGCACTTAAGTCCTATAGTGCTCAGAGCCATTTGAACCATTTTTTTAACAGCTCGTACAAAATAGATACGTGATTCAATGTTTTACTGACCTTCAAAGTAGTCACCAGCAATAAGTATAGCCCGTTGCCAGCGATGTGGAAGTCGAAGGATACTCTTAGCAGTGCCCGTTGCGTTGACAGTTCGAGCGGCGCGGTCTATTGCCCGACGAATTATTAGCAGTTCTGAAGCGAATGCCGTGAAGTGTTTCCTTTAGTTCAGAAATCAAGTTGAACTTACGAGGGATTAAGTCAGGGGAGTGCAGTAGGTGATATAGCACTTAGCAGCCCCATCAGTCAAACAAATCAGTAACAGGTTGTACTGTACGTGCTTGGGCATTGTCCTGCTAAATGATGATCAGGTCCTGCAGAAAGTGTCATCACTTCTGTCTCTAAGCTGGTCGTAGGTTGTGTTCCAAAAATAAACAGCCAAAATCACAAAAATGTGCGGCTGGCCATATGTGAATCCCTGATTTTTAGTCATCCACTGACTCGTGAACAGTACCGGCTATTCCTATTCTGTGTTATTACAGGTGACGAGAAATGGTGTCATTATGCTAACGTAAGGAAAAGAAAGGAATGGTTGAGCCCAAACAAAACAGCAGCCTCCCATAAAAGACCTGTGCACGTCCACAAAAGATAATGTTTTGCATCTGGTGTAACAGCGACGGTGTGATATACTACAAATTGCTTCCCCGAGGTGTAACAATGACTGCTGATATGTACTGTCAACAACTGAGACGTCTTGCAGACTCAAAACAAGAACAACGACCAGGAAGACTAGGTGAAGTGATACTACTCCATCATAACATAAGCTCACGTTCTGCTAGACTGACAAAAAACACTGTACATGAGTTGGGTTGGGAGGTCATTCCACACCCACCTTATTCACCTGATCTTGCTCACTCAGATTTTCCCTTTTCCGCTCTCTACCGAACAACCTGCAATGAACTTCCTTTCCGGCTGAAAATGCGCTCCGAACATGGTTCAGCGAGTTCTTCGCCTCAAACTGCGTGATTTCTACAGCCACGGTATCGAAAAGTTACCTCAACATTGCCAGACTGTGGCAAATATTGGAGGAGAATATATTACTCGTGGTTAAAATATCTGTAATGTACCTGTTGTGTTTATTAAACGTATGGGAAAAGGCTATGAATTTATGCACCAGCCCAAGTTAAAAAATATCTCCTTGTAGAGTGTCTGGGGGTGTCTCAGGTAAACTAGTTATGTGTTGCGTTGTTTTGCAGTTTATTACATTCTGCCTTTCATTCATCTTTATGCGCGCTGTTTTCGAGAGGCGTAAACAGGAAGTCGTGACGCAGCCGCTACCGAGAATTCAATGTTTTCACTGCACACATCCGAAGAACATGATCAAAAGGAGTTAGCGTACGGCACGCTTTGGCTACACAGCACTCAGCATATGCCGGAGGCCTTTTTGGGAGAAGAGTGTACTTCACAGCACTATGAGTTCTTCTGACGTTAGGGAATTGTGGCAAAGACTGTTCGCCAGGCCCACGTAGAAGCTCGCCAATGGCTCCTTTATTAAATATATTGATGGTTATGGGGTACCGCCCATATAACCACTGTCAGAATTACACTACTGGCCATTAAAATTGCTACACCACGAAGATGACGTGCTACAGACGGGAAATTTAACCGACAGGAAGAAGATGCTGTGATTTGCAAATGATTAGCTTTACAGAGCATTCACACAAGGTTGGCGCCGGTGGGGACACCTACAACGTGCTGCCATGAGGAAAGTTTCCAACCGATTTCTCATACACAAACAACAGTTGACCGGCGTTGCCTGGTGAAACATCATTGTGATGCGTACCATCACGTTTCCGACTTTGATAAAGGTCGGATTGTAGCCTATCGCGATTGCGGTTTATCGTATCGCGACATTGCTGTTCGCGTTGGTCGAGATCCAATGACTGTTAGCGGAATGTGGAATCGGTGGGTTCAGGAGGGTAATACGGAACGCCGTGCTGGATCCGAACGGCCTCGTATCTCTAGCAGTCGAGATAACAGGCATCTTATCCGCATGACTGTAACGGATCGTGTAGCCACGTCTCGATCCCTGAGTAAACAGATGGGGACGTTTGCAAGGCAACAACCATCTGCACGAATAGTTCGACGACGTTTGCAGTAGCTCGGAGACCATGGCTGCGGTTACCCTTGACGCTACATCACAGATAGGAGCGCCTGTGATGGTATACTCAACGACGAACCTGGGTGCACGAATCGCAAAACGTCATTTTCTCGGATGTTTCCAGGTTCTGTTTACGGCACCATGATGGTCGCATCCGTGTTTGGTGACATCGCGGTGAACGGACATTGGAAGCCGTCATCGCCATACTGGCGTATCACCTGGCGTGATGGTATGGGGTGCCATTGGTTACACGTCTCGGTCACCTCTTGTTCGCATTGACTGCACTTTGAACAGTGGACGTTAGATTTCAGATGTGTTACGACCCGTGGCTCTACCCTTCATTCGATCCCTGCAAAACACTACATTTCAGCATGATAATGCACGACCGCATGTTGCAGGTCCTGTACGAGCCTTTCTGGATACGGAAAATGTTCGGCTGCTGCCCTGACCAGCACATTCTCCAGATCTCTCATCAATTGAAAACGTCTGGTCAATGGTGGTCGAGCAACTGGCTCGTCAAAATACGCCAGTCACTACTCTTGATGAACTGTGGTATCGTGTTGAAGCTGCATGGGCAGCGGTACCTGTACACGCCATCCAAGCTCTGTTTGAGTCAATGCCCAGGCGTAACAAGACCGTTATTACGGCCAGAGGTGGTTGTTCTGGGTACTGATTTCTCAGGATCTATGCACCCAAATTGCGTGAAAATGTAATCACATGTCAGTTCTAGTATAATATATTTGTCCAATGAATAGCCATTTATCATCTGCATTTCTTCTTGGTGTAGCAATTTTAATGGCAAGTAGTGTAGTTTCAACCTTAACTGAGTATATTTTCAAACATCTCAAATGACATGTGTGATGCAAGTACCATTATAACAAAAATCAACTATTACTTTTATTTTATCTGAAATTAGGTCCACTGTATAAGAGAATTAAAATACAGTCATTAATATAAAAGGAGGGAAGGTACACCAAAAAGCCACATTTATTCATTTACTTCGTTATAATGTGATTAAAATCTTTTCCTATGTTGTTATTTGCGTTACGCTACAGGTGTTACACAAAAATATCGTAACACTACGAGATGTGCATGTTTGATTATAAACGCATATGGTAGCCAAGACTGCTCATTCAATTCCTCTTCTGGACAACGGCAGCTGTGCAGTGTCCTCAATACATTGCAACCGTCAGTCGTTGTCAGAACTGTGATTTGTGTAGTTGTGAGTGCATTACGTCAGAGATCCATGCATTCGAAAGTGGTCAAATGTTTGGTGTTATCTGACGCATTTAGAGGCATATATTTATACAGCATATAGGGAAAGCAGAAAAACATCTTCCTCTAAGTCACAACGTGGACGAAAGTGCGTTGTTGAGTGATAGTGACGGAGGGTCATTCAAGAGGATTGTGACGCAAAATAGGACGAGAGATGGAAAAGTCACTGCAGAACTGAAAATCGCATTCCAGAACCCTGTCTGCACCAAAATGATAAGAAGGGGGCTCCATAAGCAGGGAATCACAGGGAGAGCTGGAAAGAAAGGAAGAAGGATTGGGTTTCACGTCCCATCTGTTGTGGCCACATGTAGTAAGCTTTGCTTCACACAATGGAGAATGGCAAAATAGAGGCACGCCGGCGACCAAGGCGTTGCGAAGTAGGCAGGCACAGATAGCCTTGCTGACAGCAGCAGTCCACCAACAGACTGATGCGAGGACGCACACAGACCGAGCGCCGAGCGATGCCTGGAGAGTGCTGAGTGAGGGGAGGTGAGGCCAGCAAGCTAAGTTATGCTGCAATATACTGTGGGAGTAATAACAAAAAGCTACCATTGAGGGTTAAAAACGTCGTCCTGCCGGATATAAATAGTGGAGTGCAGGCAGCAACAGACAAAAGCCATTAGGAAGTAGTTCGGATCTGAGGATGGACGTGGTCCGTGTCCGAATGTTCAATCCGATTAGACGATTCCGGAAGTCTGTTCCAGCTCGCAGGAGTCATCTGTTCGCCGCCAGATGTCAACTTCAGCTCTGGAGGTCGGCACGAGTTCGGTCGGCACCATGGCTGGCCAACTACATCGAGAACTTCCAGCAGAGCCGGCCGCAGCGCGGCCTTGGTCACAGGCGCCACCGGGGACTGACGCCCGGACTTCAGGGCAACGCAGCCCCATGGCGTGTGGTCCGTCCATAACGGGACCTCGCGGACGTCGCGACTGACGGCTTCCCAGCCGCCGGTGCAGCAGGCGTCGGCAGCTGACCTCACGGCGACGCGGCTCCGTGGGCGTGCCCGTACTGGGGCGCCGAGCAGCGACGAGTTCATCTCAACCACAGGGCATCCTGGCTTCAGCGGAGCACTGGTGGCCTGAGGCTCTCGAGTGCGATCAGCGGCGCGCGTTGCGCGCATTGTCGGAGAATCTACACAGCAGCAGCCAGGCGGAGGGATCCGCAGGGCCGGGCAGCGACGACGAGGGAGAAATTGTACAGAAAGTTCAATAAATAATTGTAAAACTCCACGCCGTCTCAGTCTTTGGTGCAGCCACTGTGTCTGCTGCTAATAAGTAGTGCAGAAGTCGTAACAAGTGCTGCAGACGTCGTAACACATCGTTGGGACACATTTGGAGGCGGCGTGTTTGTTGTCGTTAGAAGTAGTTTATCTTGTAGCTTAATTGAAGCAGACAGTTCCTGTGAGTTACTATGAGCAGAGGTCATTCTTGGCAACCGGAATAAAATAATTATTGGACCCTTTTACCTACCTCCCAACTCAGACGATACAATTGCTGAAAGGTTCAATGAAAACTTGAGTTAATTTCAAACACGTACTTGACTCATACGATTATAGTTGGTGGTGACTTTAATTTACTCTCGATATGTTGGCGAGAATACATGTTTAAACCTGCAGATACACATAAAATATCATCCGAAATTGTGCTAAACGCATTCTCTGAAAATTACTTCCAGCAGTTACTTCATGAGCCCACACGAATAGTAAACGGTTGTGAAAACACATTTGGCCTCTTTAGCAACAGGTGATCCTGAGCTAATCACGAACATCAGAACGGATGCATTGGTTAGTGAACACAGGATGGTCGTGGCGAGACTAAATATTGTTCGACGCCATCCTGAGAGTCTTCATTCCTTACAAATTAATGATGTAAGTGTAGACCAGACGTGGCTTGAATTCAAAGAAATAGAACCGGCAGCAATCGAGAGATTCATACCGTGTAAATTAACAAACGACGGAGCTGATCCCCCTAGGTACACAAGACGGGTCAGAACACTGCTGCAGAAACAACGAGAAAAGAATGCCAAATTTGAACGAACGCAAAATCTCCAAGATTGGCAATTTTTACAGAAGCTTGAAATTTAGAGCGGACATCAATGCCAGATACTTACAGTAGTTTCCACAACGAAACTTTATCTTGAAACCCGGAAGAAAATCCAAAGAATTCCTGGTCGTATGTAAAGTATGCTAGCGGCGAGACACAGTCAATGCCTTCTCTGCACGATAGCAAACGAAATACTATCGACGGCAGTTCTGCGAAAGCAGAGTTCTGAACACAGCCTTCCGAAATTGCTTCAACCAAGAAGACGAAGTAAATATTCTAGAACCCGAACCAAGAACAGCTGCGAACATGAGTGATGTAGA
Organism: Schistocerca americana; assembly: GCF_021461395.2. Lineage (NCBI taxonomy): Eukaryota > Metazoa > Arthropoda > Insecta > Orthoptera > Acrididae > Schistocerca > Schistocerca americana. The sequence goes on along the minus strand of NC_060120.1, from coordinate 118,953,236 downwards.
AGTAGATATCACTTAATACAAGCAAGTCTTCTGGTCCAGACTGAATACCAGTTAGGTACTTCTGGGAGTATGCTGATGCAAAAGTTCAATAGCTCCATACTTAACAACCACCTGCAACCGCTCGCTCGACGAAATACCCAAAGAATGGAAATATACACAGGTCACACCAATATTCAAGAAAGGCAGAAGGAGTAATCCACTAAATTACATGCCCACATCATTAACGTTGATATGCCTCAAAAATGGCTCTGAGCACTATGGGACTTAACAGCTGAGGTCATCAGTCCTCTAGAGCTTACAACTACTTAAACCTGACCACCCTAATTGTAGTGGCGTAGCAAGACAGCCACGCCACTCGGAAGTAGCCGAAAGGCACGCGTTGAGCTCACGCAGATTGGCGTGAGGTCTGGAACAGGACAATGTCTTGAGAATTGCAATAAAGTACGAAAATCTTGTAATACTTAACTTTAATCCACATTTGTAGCACATCGCTCTTGATGATACATGCTTCACAATATTAATTATCAAAGCTATGGCGCCTTGCTAGGTCGTAGGCAATGACTTAGCTGAAGGCTATGCTAACTATCGTCTCGGCAAATGAGAGCGTATTGGTCAGTGAACTGTAGCTAGCTACGTCGGCTGTACAACTGGGGCGAGTGCTAGTACGTCTCTCTAGATCTGCCGTGTGGTGGCGCTCGGTCTGCTATCACTGACAGTGGCGACACGCGGGTCCGACGTATACTAATGGACCGCGGCCGATTTAAAGGCTACCACCTAGCAAGTGTGGTGTCTGGCGGAGACACCACACTAATGACATCACACACATCCATGCCCGAGGCAGGATTCGAACCTGCGACCGTAGCGATCGCGCGGTTCCAGACTGTAGCGCCTAGAACCGCTTGGCCACTCCGGCCGGCAACGTTAATATGTAGCAGGATTTTGGACCATACATTGTGTTCGAACATTATGAATTACCTCCAAGGGATCGGTCTATTGACACACAGTTAACACTGATTTAGGAAATATCGTTCTTCTGAAACACAACTAGGTCTTTACACATACGAAGTGTTGAGTGCTACTGACAAGGGATTTCAAATTGATTCCGTATTTCTGAATTTCCAGAAGACTTTTGACACTGAACCACGCAAGCGGCTTCCAGTGAAATTACGTGCCTATGGAATATCGTCTGAGTTTTGTGACTGGATTCGTGATTTACTGTCAGAGATGTCACAGTTCGTAGTAATTGATGGAAGGTCATAGAGTAAAACAGAAGTGATTTCTGGCCTTCCCCAAGGTAGTGTTATAGGGTTTTTGCTGCTCCTTATCTATATAAACGATTTGGGAGACAATCTGAGCAGCCTTCATAGATTGTTTGCAGATGACGTTGTTTATCGTCTAGTAAACTCATCAGAAGATCGAAACAAACTGCAAAACGATTTGGAAAAGATATCTGAATGATGCGAAAACTGGCAATTGACTCTAAATAATGAAAAGGGTGAGTTCATCCACATGAGTGCTAACAGGAATCTGTTAAACTTCGGTTAGACAATGAATCAGTCTAATCTAAAGGCTGTAAATTCAATGAAATACCTAGGAAATACAATTACGAACAATTTAAATTTGTAAGAGCACATATAAAATGTCGTGGGGAAGTCGAAACAAAGACTGCGTTTTATTGGCAGAGCACTTAGAAAATGTAACAGATCTACTAAAGAGACCGTCTACACCAGACACTTGTTCGTCCTCTTTGGAGTACCGTGGTGCGGTCTGGGTTTCTTACCAGATACAATTAACGGAGTACACTTAGGAATTTCAAAGAAGAGCAGCACGTCTTGCATTATTGCGAAATAGGGGAAAGAGTGTCACGGACATGATACAGGACTTGTGATGGACACCATTAAAAAAAGACGTTTGTCGTGGCGGCGGAAGCTTCTCAAGAAATGCCAATCACCAACTTTCTCCTGCGAATGCGAAAATGCTCTGTTGATGCCGACCTACATAGGGAAAAACGATCATCATATTAAATTAAGGGAAATCGGAGCTCGCACGGGAAGAGTCCGTTTTTCCGAGCGCTGTTCGAGAGTGGAATAATAGAAAATTATTGTGAAGGTGGTTCGGAGAATCCTCTGCCAGGCACTCGAGTGTGATTTGCAGAGTATCCATGTAGGTGTAGATGTAGATCGACATCGAGGTCACTAGAGAAGGAGCACATGCTCTGTTGGTATCAAGGATGGGGAAGGAAATGGGGCGTGTCCTTTCAAAGGAGTCCTCGCAGCCATTGCCTAGAGTGATTTAGGAAAATCACGGAAAACCTAAACCAGGGTGGCCGGACGCGGGTTTGAACCGTCGTCTTCCCGAATGCGAGTCCAGTGACGAGCTGGAACTCCAAGACCGCTCATCACTAATGCAAATGTCCGTAAAAGGAAAACTTGGTGCAGGAGCCTTAAAACTTGGACTGTGGAGCAATGGAAGGAAGTCATTTGGTCGGGTGAATCTGGTTTCACAGTGTTTCCAAATTCTGGCCGACTTTAAGTCCCAAGAGTGAAACATGGCGAGTGTTTGGTGATGATTTTGGCTGCCATGTCGTTGTATTCCATGGTCCCCACGGTTACTCTCCAAGGTTGCATTACTGCCTTGGATTACGTGCCTATTTTGATCGATCTGATCCCTCCCTAGGTACAACGTTTGTTCCCCCATGGCGAAGAAGTGTTCCGAAATGACAAGGTCCCTCTTCACAAAGCTCGCATCGACCACGAACAGGTTTTGCGAGCACTATGGTGAATTGCCGGATCGACCCTGACCACCACAGCCACTAGATCTCAATATTAGTGAGCCTGTGTGGTCTGCTTTGGAGAGGAGAGTGCGTATCGCTCTATAACTTTATCACCTTTACCTGAACATGCTAGTGTTTTACAGAAATAAAGACACTCGTATAAAATTCTCTTGACGACCATACAGGACCTGTGTTTATACACTCCGTTTTGAATACCAACGGGTTTCCTACACCGTATTAGGTGTGGTAATGTGTTGTGTTTTTGTGTTTCCATATTTTTGTCCACCCCCTGTAGGTCTTCTGTCACTAAAAGAGTTTAACTGTTCGTTGATAATACTTTGTAGGAGATATCAAATGTTGCAACAATATCGTGGTTTCCTGATATCGTCTGCTGCAGCCGGAGAAAATGTGGTTCACCTCTTCCTCACTGCTACATTGTGATAAAGAAAATGGGATCATGATGAGGCGCCAGAGATCCTGTCGGAACCTCCCGTGATTAAACCGAAGGTGCGTCATTGTCGCTACAGTGTTTCTGTTATATTAGCAATTTTGGTACCAAGGGCATAATGGGAGACCCGGTATCAACGTGGCTTAGTGTCTCACTTGAATTTCTAAAGACCAATGCAGGTTTTCGTTTCATGACGCCCCGGTTCAACACCTTATGATGTGCAGGAGTTCGTCAGGCGATACTTTGTCGTATTTCGCTAAACAAGTGTAAACAGCTTCCTCGGCTTGAGTGTCTATTTGTTCATTTCTCTTCAGATTGCTGTACTCCTTCACCCAGGACATAATAGTGGTCTTATTTAGCCGGGAAAGCTGCTGAACTACTTCCATTTAAATGTAACATACTAGAAAATTTACAATGTTACTGAAATCGCACTACTTCAACAGCATCAACACTGAGAGTCCCTCTAAAATCGTTGTAAGGTCTGCAGTAAGAACAGACTGCTAATTTAGGGTAGTTTAATTAGATCCCTCAAATACTCTTGCCATCTACGAATCTACTTCCTGCTTTGTCATATTGTTCAGATCCACTTGTGTAAATCTATCTTTAGGATGGTCATGTAAATTTTCAATTAAAATCATTCCAACCAGAGTACCTTGGGAGCGATTGGTTGCTCAATACCTCGATCACAGCGAACCCGACCTTACTTCTCAGCCATTGGTTGGTGATGAGTCCTGCATTGATGATTTTAGCATCATCGAATTATATAATGGCACTTAGATTTCTCGAGGATAGCATACGCTCTTTTATTAGTTATTCTAACAACCGAAATGTGTGAAGAGGCATTTGGATGAAACTTTGTGGGACACATAACCTTGTTCCATCTGCTGAAAGTTTCACAAAATTTCGGGTGACTACCAATGCCTGGAAGGATCTTAAATTTATGGGGAACATGGATTCATCAGGTTGTCTCCATACCGTACAGACCATCCGCTCGATAGAATTTGAAACGAGACTCGTCCGACCAGGCAACATGTTTCCAGTCATCAACAGTCCAATGCCGGCGTTGACGAGCCCAGGAGAGGCGTAAAGCTTTGTGTAGTGCAGTCATCAAGGATACACGATTGGTCCTTCGGCTCCGAAAGCCCATATCGATGACGTTTCGCTGAATGGTTCGCACGCTGATACTGACGCCCAACATTGAAATCTGCAGCAATTTGCGGAAGGGTTGCATTTCTGTCACATTGAACGATTCTCTTCAGTCGTCGTTGGTCCAGCGATGTTGGAGATTTGATGTTTTACCGGGTTTCTGATATTCACGTTACACTCGTGAAATGGTCGTACGGGAATATCCCCACTTCATCGCTACCTCGGAGATGCTGTGTATCATCGCTCGTGCGTCGATTATAACACCACGATGAAACTCTCTGATATCTTCGTAACCTGCCATTGTAGCAGCAGTAACCGATCTAACAACTGTGCCAGACACTTGTCTTATTGTGCGTTGCCGGCCACAGCGCCGTATTCTGCCTGTTTACATATCTCTGTATTTGAATATGCATGCCTTATACCAGTTTCTTTGGCACTTCAGTGTATATGACACATAGATCAGGAAATATGACGTCATAAACAGTGAGATGCGTGAAAAACTGCTGCATCATTTATGACTTTTAGTTCATTACTTCTTTCCTACCAACTCTATTGGAAACATATTTCGCAGACAGTATTTATACATGCCGTTAAATGTATCTACACAAAAACATAATTGTACGATACACCGTTAGAGACGTATGACGTCATAAACACTGAAATGTGTGAAGAAATGCCGTATCATGCAAGAATTTTTCAATATATTTACTCTTTAGTAGCAAGACACTGCTGCAGTCGAGTCAGCTTACGGAAAACTCTGACATCTGTAAGCGCTTTAGATAGATTTAGACTGCGGAACGCTCCGGACCGGAACAATAGCCGTCTGTAGAGCTATGAAAAGGCGTTGCCAGAGAGATGTTTGTAATATCGCGTTGCCGACACGCGAAGCAGCTCCACTTATACGTTTACACGTTGTGCATATACCTTTGTACGACTGTTTCATTACTTCCGAGGTGTCTTCACGAATGCAAGGATATGAAATTTTTTCGATATTACACTACGAACACAGTTTTTTTTTTTGTTTCTGTTTCTAATAGAAAAGTGACAAAACGAATACCCGGCATTGCCGGGTTTGTCAGTTAGTGTGCAGTAAAATTGGGGGGAGGGGGGGGGGCTCCCACTCGAAAATACAAAGTTAATCCCGCCCACGCGGGTGGGCTGGTTAGGAGGTGGCCAGATATAGCACAGACATGTCCCCTTGTAATTAACTTTTCGGCTAGAATATTGTTTGCATACGCTGTGTCGTTTTTGTGTTGAGTTAAAACACACCCTATATATGTCAAGTTCAAGAATCCTCAGATCCAAAGATCAGATTTAAAAAGGTGTATATTAGGGCGCATAAAGGAGGGAGCGACGTTGATATCTTCCTAGAAAATGCCATTTATCAGTATTTACCTTAACCTAGCCACCATTTTTTAGTGGATCTTACGTATTGTTTGGTGAACAAGGATGATCACTGAAGCAATAGTTAGGAGATCGTGACTAACGAACTTCGACGTCCTAGTCGGAGGGCACTCGAAACTAATTCCTGGGAAACTGTTTCGGTCACTGAGTTCCTGTTGAGGTATGAAGTGTTGTACATATATTGTAAGCTGACGATTATGCCGAACGCAGATGAGCCAAAACATTATGACCACCTGCTTAACAGCATTTTGGTGCCCCTTTGAAAAGCGATACATCGGCGATTCTGCCTGGCATGTATTCGACAAGTCCTTGCTATATTTCAGGAGGCATAGAGCAATAGATGTCTGCTCATAGGTCACGCAATTCCCGTAAATTAAGAGCGGGTGGTTTCTGGCTTTGCGACTGTAGCCCTACACAGTCCCAGATATTTTCCGTCGGATTCAAATCAGCAGAATGTTGTGGCCACGACATCATCGTGAGTTCTCTTTCATGCTCGTTGCACCACTGAAACACGATTCTGGCCTTGTGACACAGACAACTAACTTACTGAAAGATGCAATCAAGCATGAAAGGATGAAAAATGATCCGCAGTTGTGCTCACCCAGTCCCATGGAAACCCAGGTGCATGTCCCGCACAGCATAATACTAGCCCCACTGCCCAGCACTTGACGCGGTGCACGTTTCGCGCAGCCGTTAGCCTAGATGAGGGCGTATGCGGACGAGACCATCGACCTCGCTTTACAAGAATCGTGGATTCATCCTTCCAGACGACATGCTTTCATTGATCGAAAGTCCAATCTCGATGATCCTGTGGCCAGTAAAATAGCAACGGGAGAGGTCATGGGATAATATGGGAAAAACGTTTGGAGCGTTTGCTGCGGTGTCCCATGTTCCGTGGTGTGTGCAGAACGGTGTGCATCAACATGGGAACACGTAGGGATCCTCTGCTCCAGTGTCCTACATTCGACAATGTGCGCTGAATAGAATGCTCTGATACACTTATGCCTTCAGCAGCATTGTATTCAGACCTGACACCTGTCCCGAGTTACATAGTGGGTAAGCCTCCGACCTCCACATTCTGCGATGAAGCAAAGATGCCCAGTAAGTACTCTGTCGCCTGCTCGTGGTCTCACCATGCTTCAACCAGTTTCCATAAATGCTCGCAACAGTAGCACACAAACAGTCGACCATCTTCGCCGTTTGGTAGATGCTCTTTTCCAAGTGCTGGGCCATACCAATTTACATTTTGTCAAAGTCGCTTATGTCAGTGGATTTCACCATTTGCGACCCACATCTTCGCTATAATGAATCCTTATCTGTGTCTACTCCGCTTCTACAGTTTATTTACTGCAAGACAAACACTCAGCGCTACCAGTGGCATTTAGTTTCGCAGTAGGCTGTGGGCAGAAAGTTTTCCTCATCAGCGTTCGTGGCATTGAGTTATCGCTGGCCATTGTGGACGAGCGGTTCTAGGCGCTTCAGTCTGGAACCGCGCGACCGCTACGGTCGTAGGTTCGAATCCTGCCTCGGGTATGGATGTGTGTGATGTCCTTAGGTTAGTTAGGTTTAATTAGTTCTAAGTTCTAGGGGACTGATGACCTCAGATGTTAAGTCCCATAGAGCTCAGATCCATTTGAACCATTAAGTTATCAGTATTCTGTGCTGGTTACGTTTTATGTTCTATAAATACGATGGTACCTCTAAAACCACCAGCACAAATTAACTGATAGCTTCCAACTGGATCATTTCCCATATTAGTATATTAGGTCAACGGCTTTGCCTCAGTGGTGACTCAGGTTCCCGTCAGATCACCGCACTTAAGAGCTTTCGAGCTTGGCTAGCACCTGGGTGGCTCACCGTCCAGGTCCACTGAGAGTCGTTGGCAAGCGGGTTGCTCACATACCAATTGAGGAGCTACTTGATCAAGAAGCAGCGGCTCCGGCCACATAAACTGACAAGAGCCGGTAGAGCAATGTGCTGACCACGGGTCCCTTCGTGTGAGGATGACACGGCGGTCGGCCGGTACCATTGTGTCAGTTGAATCCCGTTCGAACGTCGTTTCGTTTTAGTGCCTTAGACAAGTGCATCAGCATAGCATAAACGTACACTTCATGTCTCAACTTTGTGATATGCTTCTTTACCTGTGTACTGGGTCCTCAGAAATTCTCGTTACAGACCTCCGGAATTTTTAGAGGGTTTAATATTTTTTGTGGAATCTAAAATTTTAAAAAAAAAACTCTCTCACACCGGCCTGATTTAGCTTCACTGATCAGGATAGTAAAAACATGCGTATGTTAAGGGAATTTTCATTCACAAAGCAGGCTTATCACATTCACACAGTTCAATACTGATCTATCCTGATTAAATTGAGCTTAACTTAAATTCTATAAGACAGTGAAGCAATTTCGAAGTCTCGGTGCGACGAAAATTGTCAGTCGATCTTCTGAAAACATTTGTAATAATTATTAACTTTCGGTGATCACATGAGGAAGACCGGAGATCTGCTGGTAAGACCGTGTTAGCCTCTTTATTTGAAGTAACTGGATATCTTGAGCATACAAAACGGCAGGCTCGTCCAGTGTAAATCAGACGTTCCCCACTGATCCCGTGCAACACAGCGTAGTAAGCATACACTGTCAATAATAATCAGTTAAATAATACGCGAACACACTTACTTTAGTTTAGTTCATGTATTACATTCCTTCTCATACAGAATCTCATCAAGATGGCGACTAACTCAACAATACATACATATACATCCTCCTTCTTTCACGGCTAATCGGCAAGAATTCCTTCATTCTTTTCATAAGAGAAAACATAGATAGCAGAGAAGCTATTCCATGGAGTAAATGGACGCTCCAAGGAATAATTGGGCTTGAAACTACTTTGCATTGATAATCGGTAAGATAAGAAGAGATATTTCGAGATATGTACTGAGTTATATAATTTATAAAATTTCTGAAAATATCGCGGAGAGACCGCTGCAAGAGACATTACAAGGGGTCTGAGTAGGTAACATTTTGAATTAAATCCATGTTCAGAAACGCACTGTTTCCGTGCTATCGCAGTTTCAAAACATGTATGTCAGGTAGGTATGTATCGAGATAGTCATGATGGGGGAGGGGTGCTCACGTCGGTTTGGCTGATGTCATTTCAAGTCCATCCTACCTCTCTGACCGGTTTGGAGTCTCATTCACATCTCTGTGAGTGTTAAAGCAACATGGTTCACCATACATTTGCAGAATACACCGGCACGATCCTTCTGTATGGCGAAGCTCACGGTAATGGAAGAGCAGCTCGTCGCCTTCATCAAGATTGTTATTCACAACGTATAATAACTCCATCGCATACTCTTTTCGGCACAGTTAGGCAACGTCTTAGAGAACGGGTTAACTTCACCGTCAGCAGGGGTGACTGCAGCGCTCCAAGGATACGCCGAACACCCGAAGTGAAAGATTCCGTTCTGTATCACGTTGAACAGAACCCATCAATGAGTACAGTGGCAATTTCCTTAGTAGAATGAGATTTTCACTCTGCAGCGGAGTGTGCGCTGATATGAAACTTCTTGGCAGATTAAAACTGTGTGCCGGACCCAGACTCGAACTCAGGACCTTGATAATAAATTCGGTTGGGAGGAACACACCACAGAACTGCAGAAACCCCTTAACAAATCTGTATTTGCAATTCGAGTGTTAGCAGACATAGGCGACATAAAAATGAAAAAGCTTTCATACTTTGCCTACTTTCATTCCATAATGTCATATGGTATAATATTTTGGGGTAACTCTTCAAGTCAAACAAAAGTTTTCAGAGTCCACAAGCGTGTAATACACATTATTTGTGGAGTAAATTCACGGACGTCATGTAGAAACCTCTTCAAAGAACTGGGTATACTAACCACTGCCTCTCAGTGTATTTACTCCATAATGAAATTTGTCCTAAATAATATATGTCTTTTTCCAACAAACAGCTCAGTTCATACATACAATACCAGGAACAAAAATGATCTGCACAAAGACTTAAAAGCACTTACTTTAGTTCAAAAAGGGATCCACTGCTCAGGAACACTCATCTTCAATAATTTGCCAGCAAACGTAAAAAATTTAGTTACAAATAAAGATCAATTTAAAAGGAGCCTGAAAGACTTACTAGTGGCCAACTCCTTCTACTCCATTGACGAATTTTTTAATAGAAACAAATGATGTATTGTATATATTCATACTATTAGTATTGTTATTTCAGCTAAAAAAAAAAAAAAATTGACGTGTTCCACATCCACGAGGATCTCCTCAGCATGGATCTATGGAACGAAAAACTAATCTAATCTAATCTACCTTTTGCGGGCAAGTGTTCTACCAACTCAGCTACCTAAGCACGACTCACGACTCACGACCCCTCCTCACAGCTTTAATTCTGCCAGTACCTCGTTTGGGAGGTAGGAGACGAGGTACTGGCAGAATTGAAGCTGTGAGGACGGGTCGTGAGTCGTCCTTGGGTAGCTCAGTTGGTGGAGGACTTGCCGCGAAAGGCAAAGGTCCCGAGTTCGAGTCTCGGTCCGGCATAAAGTTTTCATCTGCCAGGAAGTTTCAGTTTCCTTAGTTATTATTGAGTGGAACTGTAAAAGAATTTATGTACTTGGTCGCCCAAAATAAATTGTTTGTAAGAGTGGTCGCGTTGCCAACATGTTTTCAGAAGGTTGTAGCACCGAAGTCGTACGTTTCCAGACATGGTTTGCTATTCAAAATACAGGGTGTTTAAAAAGAATGATCTGATTTTGGACGAAAATAATTGCGAAAGATGGGACGTGTTCAAAATGGTTCAAATTTGACTCTGAGCACTATGGGACTTAACATCTGAGGTCATCAGTACCTTAGAACTTAGAACTACTTTAACCTAACTAACCTAAGGACATCACATACATCCATGCCCGAGGCAGGATTCGAACCTGCGACTGTAGCGGATGGGACGTGTCGGCAAGGAAATGCGTAGGGGTGGTGAGAGGGGGGGGGGGGGAGTTTCAGAAAATTTACCTTTAGATTTCAGTCAATGAGTCTTCTCAGTCTGCAGTCAGTCAGAAGTAAGGTGGCGTCCGCTCAACAGAAGCCGTTTTGCGTGCTGTAGTTTGCAAAGAGTCGTCAGTGATTTCTGTCCAGCGTGCTATTCGTTAGTGGCCTGGCATTTATCCGCCTTCACTCGAAGACATTCGTCGGTGGTATCGTCAGTCTGAAGAAACAGGATGCTCGTGCAAGGTTAAAAGTCCACGTCGGCCTCGCACAGGAAAACACAATGACTGGAATGAGCTACCTTCAAATTCTGCAGAGCTGGCTTTTTCCGCAACTTCAGGGCAACCCCGATGAGTTCATTTTCCAACATGATGGAGTTCCACCACACTGGCACAACAACGTACCTCAGTTTCTCAATGACTCTTTGTCTCAAAGCTGGATAGGGTGCACAGAACCACGAATTACTGTCCTGCATTCTTGGCCTCGAACATCGCCAGACATGACCCCATGCGTTTTTGTTCTTGTGGGCATATGTAAAAGAAAGTATGTTCATTTCCCCTTTATCTAGTAACATAGAAGAAGTGAAAAACAGAATAACAGCAGCCGTAACTTCTGTAAATGCAGATACGTCATGTAGAGTTCATGACGAATTGTCTACACGTTATCCGCGCTGCTATTAGTGAACACTGGAGCATTTGTAATAGCATAGTTAAAACTTTAATAGCCTGTGTTTGAGTATTATGTAATCCATCCCATGTATATAGTACGTTTTTATCAATAAATATGGAGTTTCGAAATCTGGTCATTCATTTTGAAACACCCTATATTATCTACTCACTCCCCAGCTACAAGACCTACAAGTCTGTAACGGGAATTTTCGAACACCCTGTATTTTTAAACCCAATAAGATTTATCACCTAATTATCACTTCTTTTTATACGCAAATAGTTTCAGCCCGAAACTGCTATGTTGTTGTTGTGGTCTTCAGTCCTGAGACTGGTTTGATGCAGTTCTCCATGCTGTGCAAGCTCCTTCATCTCCCAATACGTACTGCAGCCTACATCCTTCTGAATCTGTTTAGTATATTCATCTCTTGGTCTCCCTCTACGATTTTTACCCTCCACGCTGCCCTCCAATACTAAATTGGTGATCCCTTGATGCCTCAGAACATGTCCTACCAACCGATGCCTTCTTCCTGTCAAGTAGTGCCACAAACTCCTCTTCTCCCCAATCCTATTCAATACTTCCTCATTAGTTACGAGATCTACCCATCTAATCTTCAGCATTCTTCTGTAGCACCACATTTCAAAGGTTTCTATTCTCTTTTTGTCCAAACTATTTATCGTCCATGTTTCACTTCCATACATAGCTACACTCCAAACAAATACTTTCAGAAACGACTTCTTGACATTTAAATCTATACTCGATGTTAACAAATTCCTCTTCTTCAGAAACGCTTTTCTTGCCATTGCCAGTCTACATTTTATATCCTCTCTACTTCGACCATCATCGGTTACTTTGCTCCCCAAATAGCAAAACTCATTTACTACTTTAAGTGTCTCATTTCCTAATCTAATTCCCTCACCATCGCCCGACTTCATTCGACTACATTCCATTCTCCTCGTTTTGATTTTGTTGATGTTCATCTTATATCCTCCCTTCAAGACACTGTCCATTCCGTTCAACTGCTCTTCCAAGTCCTTTGCTGTTTCTGACAGAATTACAATGTCATCGGCGAACCTTAAAGTTTTTATTTCTTCTCCATGGATTTTAATACCTACTCCGAATTTTTCTTTTGTTTCCTTTACTGCTTGCTCAATATACAGATTCAATAACATCGGGGAGAGGCTACAACCCTGTCGCACTCCCTTCGCAACTACTGCTTCCCTTTCGTGTCCCTCGACTCTTATAACTGCCATCTGGTTTCCGTACAAATTGTAAATAGCCTTTCGCTCCCTGTATTTTACCCCTGCCACCTTCAGAATTTGAAAGAGATTATTCCAGTCAACATTGTCAAAAGCTTTCTCTAAGTCTACAAATGCTAGAAACGTAGGTTTGCCTTTTCTTAATCTAGCTTCTAAGATAAGTCGTACAGTCAGTATTGCCTCACGTGTTCCCATATTTCTACGGAATCCCAACTGATCTTCCCCGAGGTTGGCTTCTACCAGATTTTCCATTCGTCTGTGAAGAATTCGTGTTAGTATTTTGCAGCCGTGACTTATTAAACTGATAGTTCGGTAATTTTCACATCTGTCAACGCCTGCTTTCTTTGGGATTGGAATTATTATATTCTTCTTGAAGTCTGAGGGTATTTCGCCTGTCTCATACATTTTGCTCACCTGATGGTAGAGTCTTGTCAGGACTGGCTCTCCCAAGGCTATCAGTAGTTCTAATGGAATGTTGTCTACTCCCTGGGCCTTGTTTCGACTCAGGTCTTTCAGTGCTCTATCAAATTCTTCACACAGTATCATATCTCCCATTTCATCTTCATCTACATCCTCTTCCATTTCCATAATATTGTCCGCAAGAACATCGCCCTTGTATAGTCCCTCTATATACTCCTTCCACCTTTCTGCTTTCCCTTCTTTGCTTAGAACTGGGTTTCCATCTGAGCCCTTGATATTCATACAAGTGGTTCTCTTTTCTCCAAAGGTCTCTTTTAATTTTCTTGTAGGCAGTATCTATCTTAGCCCTAGTGAGATAAGCCTCTACATCCTTACATTTGTTCTCTAGCCATGCCTGCTTAGCCATTTTGCACTTCCTGTCGATCTCATTTTTGAGACGTTTGTATTCCTTTTTGCCTGCTTCACTTACTGCATTTTTATATTTTCTCCTTTCATCAATTAAATTCAGTATTTCTTCTGTCACCCAAGGATTTCTACTAGCCCTCGTCTTTTTACCTACTTGATCCTCTGCTGCCTTCACCACTTCATCCCTCAAAGCTACCCATTCTTCTTCTACTGTATTTCTTTCCCCCATTCTTGTCAATTGTTCCTTTATGCTCTTCCTGAAACTCTCTACAATCTCTGGTTCTTTCAGTTTATCCAGGTCCCATCTCCTTAAATTCCCACCTTTTTGCAGTTTCTTTAGTTTTAACCTACAGTTCAGAGTCCACATCTGCCCCTGGAAATGTCTTACAATTTAAAACCTGGTTCCTAAATCTCTGTCTGACCATTATATAATCTATCTGAAACCTGTCAGTATATCCAGGCTTCTTCCATGTATACATCCTCCTTTTAAGATTCTTGAACCAAGTGTTAGCTATGATGAAACTGATATAACTGACAGGATGTCAAAATAGTATTCAGGCACACGAACAAACACTGCCCGAAGACGCCTTCGAAGGCCAACGGTACCGACCGGCCGCCGTGTCATCCTCATCCTTAGGCGTCACTAGATGCGGATACGGAGGGGCAGTCAGTTTTCGTGACCGGTGCCACTATTTCTCATCCAAGGAGCTCCTCAGTCGGCCTCTCAATGGCTGACTGCACCTCTCTTGCCAACGGCACTCGGCAGTAAAGCAATATTAAACAAACGGCGTCTTCAGTAACGCGGAATGTCTCTGTAGTCTTTCTTTACAGAAAGTAAGAAGCGCTACATCATCTAAAAACTTATTAACTCGCTGTGATTGTTTCAAAGCAAAACTGGAGAATTTCAATGAAATGAACGCCCTTAGCTGCTTACAGGAGTTGACATACGTCAACGGTAACAAATGAAAATGTGTGCCCCGACCGGGACTCGAAACCGGGATATCCTGCTTACATGGCAGACGCTCTATCCATCTGAGCCACCGGGGACACAGAGGGTAGAGCGACTGCAGGGATTTATCTCTGGCACGCCTCCCGCGAAACCCACATTCTCAACGTATTGTCCCGCACTACATTCGTAGTGCCCCCGCCCATTATACTCATTACTCGCGCCACGTTGCCGATTCCCGTAAGAGTTCGGGCACTGTTTGTGCATTCGCACAGAAGAAGAAGATGGTCAAGTGGCCGGTGAGCTTTAACTATATGTATACTAAGATGGTATCTGTTCTTTCGGACATATCCGAAAGAACAGATACCATCTTAGTATATATATATATATATATATATATATATATATATATATATATATGGAGAATTTTGCTGTAGCATTAGGGCGTTGTATGCGGTACTAATGTTTTTGTGGCAAGCTAACTTTCCGTATGCATATGGTCATGCTGAACGTGTAATTTGTATGATATGCGAATTAAACTTTAGTCCTGTGGGTTCACCTATATTACAAAGCTACTAACGCAGAACGAGCCTCAGTTGCAGGTTGCATATATAACGGCATCAAGGGGCAAAAAATTTTTATTTTCAGTATTTCGAATAATTATCGACCGAATTTAAAAACTGAAAATTCTGTCTGAATGTACACATCACGCGGAAAAACCTTATGATAAAAGTCTGAGAGAATGAGACAAGTGTTACAGAAACTGTGTGTTCGTTTCGAGGGAGCACAACTGGCGGCTCGTAAATAACCGGAGAATAGCAGCAGTTAGCGACTTCCAACAAATTTTGCGCATTATTTCAAACCTTAAAGAAAATTTTTTTCTCTGACACCATACACAAAACGTTGAAGAAAGTTGTCGCTTACTGCATTTTCGCTGTCCATCCTGCAATACTTCAGCATCAGACAAGACACTTTAATTAATTGCTTCATCACTACCGATTCTATTCGCAGCACAGTTTGCAGACAGTATCCACATATACCACTGGATGTACCTGCAAAATTATATTATTATACGACTCATAGTTCAGGTTATATGACGTCACAAACACCGAGATGCGTGAAACCTCGTTTTTGCTAAAAATACATCGCAAGTTACCCAGACTCCATTCATCCAGTGTTTCATAATAAGAGCACTCAGCAATTTCCAACAAACTTAAAGCATGATTTCAAAGCTTTTGCAAAATTTTTCTCCTTTTTCTCGGTTACATACTGAACGTCAGATATTTAACACATTAACTCATCTGTCAATCAGATATTTGAAGGTATTTTACACATCGGTACTTCTATTCTTTACAGATTCTGGGGTTTACTGGCTGCTTACGATTTCCCATTTTTAATGTTCCGCTGGAGTCATGTACACTGTATAAAAATGCTGTCACTGTTCACGCTGTACTCGGGTAATTGCCCAAGTGACTGGCAAGTCACACAATTACGCAGTTAAAATACACCTAACAGCTTCCTGCTGGCATTACGCAACTAGCTACAGTTCGAGTCAATACTCAGTGTGCGAAGTTCCTGGGAGCACAAACACGGGGTCCATGTCTAGAGCCGCTGATAACGAAGCGCGCACACACCGGCGGCTAGCTGCAGCCGCCGCGGTACTCCACCTGGTTTACCCGGCAACAGGAGCGAGACATCGCAGTTATCACTTACTCTGGAGCTGTTTCATTCGCTTCTCACACACAGGATGTATCTCATATATTGAGGAGGTTAAGCAGATCTAAATGATTTTACAAGGAAGATTTAAGATGAGTTAACTGCCTGAAAATAAAATGGGTAATGAATTACTTAATACCTATTTTTGACATGGAAGCCATCACATACTTTCCTTCGGGTGTTTACTTACTCGTTATTAAATTCCCAACGATTCGTTTCTCTCTTCTAAATGATGTGCAGTATTTAATGTCCTGTAAGCCGCTTAATTTGAGAAGTATTCCCATCTACTTGCTGACTTTCATTTCATTAATTAAAAATGGCCCGACATTTCCTTGGCTCATTTATCTCAGTCTTTAAAAACTTATGGAAAGGGATAAAATCTAGCTACAATGTAAACTCCAAGCATTAAACATTTTGTTAAAAGTATTAGTACTTTATAGAAATTATGAAGCAAAATCTTTCATAAATATCAGTATAACAATTTCCTTGAATATAAACGCGTTTTTGTGCCCGCGCAGGAAGAAGTAGACACTAATTGTATGACACGAACCCACGCTTGTCGATATGAAGCTATCTGTGGAAGAAACGTGGTGATCTACAACACACTCCACAGTATTTAATACACTGTCACTGTGACTTGCCGAGATAGCTTCCCTCGAATACGACCAAATAAGTTCCAAGTGTAGTCTGCAGTGTTTCGAACATTATGAGTCCCACAGCGGGATGTAACCAGCCTTCATATATTCCACCGCCAGCGAGTCGAGAGCAATACCTCTGGGAGATGTGGTTGTGGATCGGGAACCAGTGCGTGGGTGGACAACGGGGCAGGAAGTGAAAGTTTGTGTGGACGTTTTGAACAAGGAATGAGTATGGCTTTCGTTTCGTTTTATCTATCTAAGCGGTGATGCAGTACGAATCCTTTAACAATGAAACCACGTTAGAATCATTATAAACTGGCGACCTTTTCCTTTATGTGAACTCTCTCGCCCCATCTGTGCGTTGCTGAACATGCTGAGCGGTAGAAATGCGAGACGCCGAATACCATTGAATCTTAAGTTTATGAGCGATGTGGCTCGAAACCCTGGGTTTTCGCACAAACTGAGCAGTTTACGGACGAGTTAGGAAAGTTACCAGCGGGCTGAGAGGAATTGTTAGTAATGCTGCTCGAATTTACGTCTTTAGTAACCACTGAGAAAGAAGGCATCTAACAAATCACATAAGCTGCCCATCGTCTGCTTACGGGGTCAACAGGAATTTGAAGACAGTGTACTGGGGATACAAACCTCAACTATGTGTAGTATGTAGGTATGTTTTACATCTCCTCCTAGACCCATGGCTTGATATCACCCAAACTTTGTACATGTAACACTCACTGTCTAGAAAGAAGTATTGTGGGAGTGAGAATCAACTTGCTCCCATTCTGGCGGGGTGACATAGGAGATGAAGAGGGAGAGGGGAGAGGAGGAGATAGACAGAGAGAGGGGGAGGAGGAGATAGAGAGAAGAAGTAGGAGAGGGACAGAAAGAGGAATGAGGGACAGAGACAGAGACAGATAGAGAAGTTGGACAGAGAGAGGGAGAAGAAGGAGATCAACAAAGAAAGATGGAGGAGAAGATGGACAGAGAGATGGAAGGGGAGGAGTTGGATAGAGAAATGGAGAAAAGGAAGGACAAAGAGAGGGGAAGGAGGAGATGGATGTAGTGGGGAGCAGGAGATGGCCAAAATAGGAGGGGGGGAGATGATGGACAGATGGGTAGAGTATATGGACAGGGGGAAGGTTGAAATGGACATAGAAAAAGGGATAAATAGAAGGATAAAGAGAGGGAGGAGGAGGAGACAGCCAGAGAGAGGCCAGAGGAGGATATGGGCAGAGAGGGAGGAGAAGGTGGACAGAGAAAGGCGAAATGGGGAGGTAGAGAGGTGCAGGAGAAAGATATGGACAGGGAAATGGGGAGACAGAGAAGAAGGAGAAGGAGATGGACAGGGAGGGGGCAGGAGATGGAAAACGAGAGGGAGAAAGAGGAGATAAACAGATAGGGGGAGGGGGAGAGATGGGTAGAGAGGCAGAGGACACAGATGGAGAAAGGAGGAGATGAACAGAACCATGGGGTGGAGAACAAGGACAAAGAGAAAGATGGGGCAGGAAGTGATGGACAGAGGGATGGAAGGGGAGGAGATGGACAAATAGAGACGTGGGAAGATATGGATAGGGAGAGGGAGAAGGTTGAGATGGAGAGAGGGAGGTAGGATTAGATGCATAGGATGAGAGGAAGAGGAAGTGGACAGAGAGAGGAGGAGAAGGAAATTGACAGAGAAAGGGGAGAAAAAGTTGGCCACAGAGACAGGGAGGAGGAATGAGGGGGCCAGAGGAGATGGATACAGAGAATGGGATGAGGAGATGGACAGAGAGAGAAGGCTGAAAGAGCAGATCTGTGCAATGTATGTGACACATGCGTGCACTGATAAAAGGCTAGTATGTATAATATTTAAGACTGAAGCTAACTAATTACCCTCTTAATTATAACCTCACATTTCTCCTAACCGCCCAATATACAAATGCGAATTTGTATCTCTATATTGGAAGACGAATGATCTTAGAACATAAAGGGGGGAAGAAATGGGTTCTTCCATATTTAGTTCCTTCTGCAAGGTGCCTCACAGTTCTGTTTTTTCCCATTCACAGTGGGTAGACTGTTAATTTTCAGTTATTTTCACATGTAATCCCCTATCAATACAAAACCCCGCACTTGGAGCTCTAACGGGTCTCACGCAACAATAATTTTTCCTGTAATAATGTTAATCATACAGAACTGCTTTTCCCTGTGGCAGTCCGTATCTGCCGTAGAAGTATTAGTTTCCTTGTTTTGTCTCAGTTCTACAATCCTCTAGAATATTCTATATTGACGTTATAAACCCGACAGAGCAAAACAACTCTCAGTAGGACTTGAAACATTGTTCATTTTGGTTACTCGATTTCTGAGGCGGCGAGGAGTTATATTCCTACTCCTTCCACTGCACTTCAAACAATGGACGCAAATTCAGAATGCCTGGGGTTCACACCATCATCCAAGGGCCGCTGGGTTTCACATATCACACACACGTCAAAAAAGGTTTTGCATCACCTCGGTTCCGACAGTTCCAGAACCTGTACAGAAAATTGGAATGGAGATCAATAGAAACTTATTTCCGCCCCTTATAACGCTCATGAAAATCACATACAGTATTGCATGTTGTACCACCATACAGCGAGACCTTCAGAGGTGGTGGTCCAGATTGCTGCACACACCGGTACCTCTCACACTCAGTAGCACGTCCTCTTGCGTTGATGCATACCTGTGTTCTTCGTGGCATACTAGCGACAAGTTCATTAAGGCACTGTTGGTTTAGATTGTCCCACTCCTCAACGGCGATTCGGCGCAGATCCCTCAGAAAGGTTGGTGGTCACTTTGTCCATAAACAGCCCTTTTCAATCTATTCCAGACATGTTCGATAGGGTTCATGTATGGAGAACGTGCTGGCCACTCTAGTCGAGCGATGTCGTTATCCTGAAGGAAGTCATTCACAAGACGTACACGATGGGGGCGCGAATTGTCGCCCATTAAGACGAATGCCTCGCCAATATGCTACCGATATGGTTGCACTATCGGTCGAAGGATGGCATTCACTATCGTACAGCCGTTACGGCGCCTTCCATGACCACCAGCGGCGTTCGTCGGCCTCACATAATGCCGCCCCAAAACAGCAGGGAACTTCCACCTTGCTGCACTCACTGGACAGTGTGTCTAAGGCGTTCTGCCTGAGCGGGTTGCCTCCAAACACGTCTCCGACGATTGTTGAAGGCATATGCGACTCTGATCGGTGAAGAGAAAGTGATGCTAATCCTGAGCGGACCATTCGGCATGTTGTTGGGCTCATCTGCACTGCACTGCATGGTGTCGTGCTGTCGGGGTTCCTCCGAGACATAATCCGTAGGTAGCGGTCATTCACTACAGTAGCAGTCCTTGGGCGGCCTGAGCGATGCATATCATCCACCCTGTCTGTCTGTATCTCCTCCATGTTCGAACAACATGGTTATGGTTCACTTCGAGACTCCTGGAAACTTCCCTTGTTGAGAGCCCTTCCTGGCATAAAGTAACAATGCGGACGCGATCGAACCGCGGTATTGACCGTCTAGGCGTGGTTGAACTACAGACAACACGAGCCGTGTACCACCTTCCTGGTGGAATGTCTGGAACTGATCGTCTGGCGGACCCCCTCCGTCTAATAAGCGATGCTCCTGCATGGTTGTTTGCATCTTTGGGCGGGTTTAGTGACATCTCCGAACAGCCAAAGGAACTGTGGCTGTGATACAATCTCCACAGTCAACGTCTACCTTCAGGAGTTCTGGGAACGAGGGTGATGAAAAACTTTTTTTGATGTGTGTATATTCCCTAAATTAATTCAAGGAATACCTTCCAAAAGGCTATTGTAGGTTCCGAACTTTTATCTTGTGTGCTTCTCAAGTTTTCTTGTTTGAGCAATGTACGATCCAGTGAAGAAAAACGCATTTTATTTAGCATTAACATCCAATATGAAACAAAAGCTGTTACACAAATCAGTTTAATGCTCTACAGTGACTTGTGTATTGCGCAAAGAAGAAACATGTAGTTTGCAGATTCAATCGTTTTCGTTTCTTTTTCATCCATCTATGGGAGTAATACACAACACAGAGGGCTAAAATTACCGTGATCTCTTTGAAGAAACCATCGTTAACAACGACTTAACGTATTCGGATGGAGTGTAGCCTTGTCCTGAAGTGAAGCGTGAATGATAAACGGTAAAGGCAACAAGAGAATCCGATGTTTTGAAACGTGGCGCTACAAAAGTATGCTGAATATTATGTGGGTGTGTCGGGTAATCAACGAAGGGGTACAGAATCTAGTCAGGAAGGAAAGAAATTTACAGCACAACTTGACTAAAAGAAGGAATCGGTTGATGAACACATTCTTAAAGCATCGTGGAGCCGGGAAGGGGAAAAAACCTGTAGAAGAAGATCACGGCTTGATCACTGTAAGCAGGTCCAAGTGGGAGTAGTTTTCAGTGGTTATGCAGAAATGAAAAGACTTGCACAATAGTCTAGCGCGGAGAGCTGTATCAAACCAGTATTAGATCTGAAGACAGCAAAATGCACCTAAGCTCTCTAGTAAGACTAGTAGCGTAAGAATAGCGTACCATGAAAAATATCTCACGGCACGGCTTCAAAAACTAAATGATACGGTGCATAAGAAAAGAGAACTGTATTAAAACATCATCATGTTTATGTATCTTCTGTCACTGAGAAATAAATTATTCATATCTTTTTAGGGTATGGATTCCCTCTATTTGTTTTGCTAAAATTTCATGTGATATATGTGTACAATATATTAAAACTGTTTTCTGGTTGTTGATTGAGAATGATTATATTGTCAAGGCCGAAACAGCTATTACTGAATTTGTGACCAACGCATCGTTATTGGGGCAATTAATCGCTGTAACAAATAAGGCTACTTTACTGAAATCTACAGACCCCACCAAAAATGACGTCATTAGCTTTCTCATATGAGCTAAAACTATATTTAAAGAACGGCCGACATCGATATTTCGCTCCGACAGTGTGCTGACACTGACTGCGTTGTTCTACATCTACATCTACATTGATACTCCGCAAGCCACCCAACGGTGTGTGGCGGAGGGCACTTTACGTGCCACTGTCATTACCTCCCTTTCCTGTTCCAGTCGCGTATGGTTCGCGGGAAGAACGACTGTCTGAAAGCCTCCGTGCGCGCTCTAATCTCTCTAATTTTACATTCGTGATCTCCTCGGGAAGTATAAGTAGGGGGAAGCAATATATTCGATACCTCATCCAGAAACGCACCCTCTCGAAACCTGGCGAGCAAGCTACACCGCGATGCAGAGCGCCTCTCTTGCAGAGTCTGCCACTTGAGTTTATTAAACATCTCCGTAACGCTATCACGGTTACCAAATAACCCAGTGACGAAACGCGCCGCTCTTCTTTGGATCTTCTCTATCTCCTCCGTCAACCCGACCTGGTACGGATCCCACACTGATGAGCAATACTCAAGTATAGGTCGAACGAGTGTTTTGTAAGCCACCTCCTTTGTTGATGGACTACATTTTCTAAGCACTCTCCCAATGAATCTCAACCTGGTACCCGCCTTACCAACAATTAGTTTTATATGATCATTCCACTTCAAATCGTTCCGTACGCATACTCCCAGATATTTTACAGAAGTAACTGCTACCAGTGTTTGTTCCGCTATCATATAATCATACAATAAAGGATCCTTCTTTCTATGTATTCGCAATACATTACATTTGTCTATGTTAAGGGTCAGTTGCCACTCCCTGCACCAAGTGCCTATCCGCTGCAGGTCTTCCTGTATTTCGCTACAACTTTCTAATGCTGCAACTTCTCTGTATACTACAGCATCATCCGCGAAAAGCCGCATGGAACTTCCGACACTATCTACTAAGTCATTTATATATATTGTGAAAAGCAATGGTTAAAGAAGAAACATCTGCTTCTGGAATTCAACAGAGACATTATGCGTACAGATACGCATGGGCGCCTTCAGTGTTAGGAGATGGCCGAAACACTTCTGAGATGGAAATACGAGCACCCAAGATGATCCGTGTAGCCCTCGCCCTTGAACTGCATCCACGTTTCGCAAGAGGGAAAGAGCTGAAGGTTTAGTAGAGAAGACAGACCTTTCATTGTGAACGAATACGCAACAAACTTGTAGTAAGACACAGGGCAATGCAGGAAATGAGCCAGACTTGGGTTGTTGAAACATTATTGCCCAATAAGACCAAAGACAATAAACTTGGAGGTTATGGTTGTCGTCGTCATTGCTTTATTGAGCGAAATAGTTGAGATCGTAAGCGTCTGAATTTAGTTCGGAGACGAACCATCACCCAAAGTACTCTACAGATATTTCTAAATGAAGTATTGTGACAGGTGATGACACCTGGTTCCATCATTTTGAGCCTGATAGAAATCTTCAAAGGCAGTATTGAGACTTGCCATCAAAAAAGAAATCAGTTACAGTACGATCTGATGGAAAAGTGTGTGCACTGTCTTCAGGATGTAGAGGGTTGAATTCTGGTTCATTTTCTTGGGCCTGGACAGAACGTGAATGTTAAATCGTTCTTCCGACCCTTCTTGTTACAAAACGTAATAATAAATGAAAAGCACTAAATTGTGTATGTTCTACGGCTTTAATTTATTTACTTGACCGGTTTTTGCCTTACAAGGCTTACAGTTAAAATATGATAATGGCCTCGTCACCCAAATTTAGACTACCTAAATAAATTAATCCCGCAGAACATATGAAATATTGCATTTTCACTTACAAGAACAAAAATGCTCTGCGTTGCATCAAGAAACTCGTGAAACTCCGTCATGCATCGCAGACTAATGCTCTGGGAATAAGGACTACAAAGTTCGACCTTAAACTACATGTGTCACAGCTTAGAAAGTTGGGACTTTTGTTTACTTGGCACTGTCCGACTACCATCGTTTCGGATCTATGGAACAACAGCTTCAAGGCCAACACTATGAAACGGTAGAGGACGTGCAAAAGCGGTGCGTCAGTGTCTTCAATCAGCCGGAACGAAATTCCACAGAAGACTTAAAGAACGGTGGGAAAATGTAATCAAATAAATAGTGGCTATGTAGAAAAAATTACGAAAAGATCAGTAGATTATGTTAATGAACATGGTTTTGCCAAAAAATAAAATTAATGTTCGTAACAATGGGTTGCTACCGACTTTCCACTGTCCACCGAAAGGATTTCTTCCATGGAACTTCCGTTTCTCAATTTGTTACTTCTTCTCCCCTCACAGCTCTCTACAAAGAAGGTGTATTATACAAATGTTAATACAGTTGCACGAAGTCTATACAACTCTTTGCAAATGTACTTCGATCTGTATACATATACTACATGCCCTCATCAGCAGAGCATACAATAGTAACTGAGTACCAAATACAAGTCCGTAGCAAGTTAATTTGCGAAAACTGTGCCATGAACTAATTGCTTTACGACTTGCATTAATGTCATCAACGGTGAATTTCTACTTTGTTGTAAGTCAAAACAGATAATGACGCGATCGACAGCTGTCGGATGACTCATAATGAACACTCTGTTGCCACTCGTCACACACTTCAGTCGCTAGAGAAGAGGCTTCTACTGTCTATACTTCAAATTGACGTTATTTTTCGAAACAAGCCGTGCTGTTTTGATGAAATTGTAGAATCTTACTGCCAACAATAAAATTTCGTTTATTTTAGATTCAACTCTTCCAAGGTATTTTGCTTACGAAACGACTGGATTATGTCAAAGGAGACGGTATTGTTTATGTTTTATTATCCTTTCTTACTTATTTCTGACCAAGAAGTCTAGGTCTCGTAAAAAGCATAGAAACTGGGCTGACATGAACATCTGCATCAAGTAAATATTTTGGCCAATGCAAATATAAAACTCTACAAGCCAATGGCCCATCTCAAAGCCTTATAACCAGCAGAAAGACTGAACGTTGTCACTATAGGAATACTTCAGAGGTTAAAAACTCTCAGGAGGATAGTGGCACCTTAATGAAACTGAGACGATCAACACAGACGACAATCGAAACAAAAACTGAATACTCAGGTTGAGAGTATCTCGGACACCGCTAGAAAAATGACTATACTCTCCGGACACTTCCTTAGAATAGATAGGGGAAGCGCGACACATCTAACAATTAAGCCCCTTTTTGAGCAAGAGAACCCAAGTATACCTGATCCAAGACGTGTAAAAGGGATGTGGAAGAAAGGAGTTTCAGAGCAGAGTAACTTTCAAACTAAAAATTGAGGCTGCCGTAGGTTTCCAAGAGATAATTAGACTCAGAGCGAAAAAATAATGAAGACAAAAGCGAAAAGCCGGCCACTGTGGCCGAGCGGTTCTAGGCGCTTCAGTCTGGAACCGCGCTGCTGCTACGGTCACAGGTTTGAATCCTGCCTCAGGCATGGATGTGTTTGACGCCCATAGGTTAGTTAGGTTTCAGTAGTTCTAAGTCTAGGGGACTGATGACCTCAGATGTTAAGTCCCATAGTGCTTAGAGCCATTTGAACCGTTTGAAGAAAAGCGAAAAAAGGGGGCAAAGTATGACAGCAAAATGAAGAAATGAAGTCGATGCGAAGTAACGTGGCTCGTAGATCAACAAAGTTGTAAGGAGAAGAAGATAACCAGATCACTGCTATCTCCTGCAACACATGCCACTATTCTCTAAATTTGTGTCGTGTCACATTTTAGACAACTAACATTTGAGGTAGCTGTGCATTAATTATCAATGACCTACTCGGAACATTAATCAGTTTCCTGAGTTCCTCTCTATCTTAAATTTTGCTGAGAATACAGGTCTGAAACGTGCAGCATTAACTCTCACAACTTATATTCAGCTTCTTACGACTATTAGTCGTATCAGGGAGTATTTGGAAATGGCGGTAGAGATTTCTCTGCGCGTGGAAAGCAGAATTGTATTTTGACTGTTCGTATTTCTTCAGTGAGGAACGAGGAGTTTCCTATCGTTATACTTGGTTTCATGAACCATGCACAAAGTTTGGCCATAGGCGAGTAACCCCAACGGCAAAGATAATTGTTATGGAAATAATATCTCTCGCAGTTGAACTTCTAGCGCGACAGTACAAAAGTATGCACCAAATAATAGCAGCGATCGAGTCAACACGTAATCAGGAAATTGTACACATTCTGTTCACTGTACAACGAAATTCTCTTACGGTTTGTATTGTACGATTAAGAGTAAATTGAGATGGCCTGATGACACGAGCAGTTCGGAAATTGCCGGTCGCTTCGGGTGTTAGAGGACTGTTGAGGTTGGGACGTCGTAGGTTGGGCAGAGCGGCAAGCCGGACACGTGGCTGAAGGCACACCAGACGCTAATGCTGGGCACAGCACAAATGTATCTGAACACACAGTGCATCGAACACTCCTAACGATGAGCCTCCGAGGCCGACGACCCAAGCATGTGTCAATGTTAACACCACTACATTGTCCGCCCCCGGTAGTTGCGCCGGCACGGTAGCTCAGCGCAGCCGGCACGGTCGCTCAGCGTGTTCGGTCAGAGAGCCGGTTGGCCTCTGTAATAAAAAACTGAGTTAATCGATCAACAGCGAACTTAAACGGATGTCTTACGACATCCGCCCCGAGCAGACGCAACAAACGAAAGAGAATAAAATGAGATTAAAAAAAAAAAAAGTGGTCAGCGCGACAGAATGTCAATCCTAAGGGTGCGGGTTCGATTCCCGGCTGGGTTGGAGATTTTATCCGCTCAGAGACTGGGTGTTGTGTTGTTCTAATCATCGTCATTTCATCCCCATCGACGCGCAAGTCGCCAAAGTGGCGTCAAATCGAAAGAATTGCACCCGGCTAACGGTCTATCCGACGGCCCTAGTGACACGACATTTACATTTATTTATTGGCAACTACAACTGAAATCGACACTGGACGTTGTCGCAGTGCCAGAGCGTTGCATGGCCTGATGAATCCCGATACCCTCTTCATCGTGCCAAAGGGATGGCGCGAATCCGTCGTCTTCCAGGGGAATAATTCCTTGACACCTGTACTACGGGACGGAGACAAGTTGGCGGTTTTTCTATTACGCTCTGGTGAACATTCACGCCGGCATCTCTGGGTCCAGCGGAGCTCTGTGATGGTACCATGACGATCAAGGCATTTGTGATGTGATTGAACGTAGCATCAGAGCTCATCACCCCCATCCTCGGAATTTACGGGAATTAGGTGACGTGTGTGCAGATGTGGTGCCACCGACCTACCAAGGCCTCATTGCTTGCATGCCACGACGTGTCGCCGCTGTTATTCGTACCAAAGGTGGACACATCGGAATATTAGGTTGGTGCTCATAACGTTCTGACTGATCAGTGTATAGTGACGTTCCTTGGTTTGTTACTACTCTCTACGACATAATTTGATTCAACGTCGTTATTCTAACACTAGAAAGTGGTAATAATTACAAGCAATTGGCGTCATACAGAGATAACTGAACCCGATTTGCATTACCCGTATTATCGCTTTAGGACTGTAGATAATTGTAAAAATTATTTTCAGGTTCAAATTACCAAGGACAGTTGACATATTAGACTAGAAGTAGCTGATTTGGTTCGTGGATTCCATTTGACCTCATGACCAAGTGCTGGAAACAAATGATCAACAGTTTGCGCAATCTGAAATGTGATCTGTGCGAGCCATCTGCACATAAGTGTTACCATCAGAACAAATATCAATAAACCTACAGAGTAAACGCCGTGTCAGTTCATTACCACATCCATGAAAGACTAACAAACTGACCCAAAGTAAGAGATCTACATCTACATCAACATACATATTCCGCAATCCACCATACGGTGCGTGGCGGTAGGTACCTCGTACCACAACTAGCATCTTCTCTCCCTGTTCCACTCCCAAACAGAAAGAGGGAAAAATGACTGCCTATATGCCTCTGTACAAGCCCTATTCTCTCTTATCTTTCTGGTCTTTCCGCGAAATATAAGTTGGCGGCAGTAAAATTGTGCTGCAGTCAGCCTCAAATGCTGGTTCTCTAAATTTCCTCAGTAGCGATTCACGAAAAGAACGGCTCCTTTCCTCCAGAGGCTCCCACCCGAATTCCTGAAGCATTCCCGTAACACTCGCCTGATGATCAAACCTACCAGTAACAAATCTAGCAGACCGAATCTGAATTGCTTCTATGTCCTCCCTCAATCCGACCTGACAGGGATCCCAAACGCTCGAGCAGTACTCAAGAATAAGTCCTATTAGTGTTTTATAAGCGGTCTCCTTTACATATGAACCACATCTTCCCAAAATTCTGCCAATGACCCGAAGACGACTATCCGCCTTCCCCACAACTGCCATTACATGCTTGTCCCACTTCATATCGCTCTGCAATGTTACGCCCAAATATTTTAATCGACGTGACTGTGTCAAGCGCTACACTACTAATGGAGTATTCAAACATTACAGGATTCTTTTCCCTATTCATCTGCATTAATTTACATTTATCTATATTTAGAGTTAGCTGCCATTCTTTACACCAATCACAAATCCTATCCAAGTCATCTTGTATCCTCCTACAGTCACTCAACGACGACACCTTCCCGTACACCACAGCATCATCAGCAAACAGCCGCACATTGCTATCCACCCTATCCAAACGATCATTTATGTAGATAGAAAACAACAGCGGACCTACGACACTTCCCTGGGGCACTCCAGATGATACCCTCACCTTCGAATGAACACTCACCATCGAGGACAACGTACTGGGTTCTATTACTTAAGAAGTCTTCGAGCCACTCACATACTTGGGAACCAATCCCATATGCTCGTACCTTAGTTAGGAGTCTGCAGTGGGGCACCGAGTCAAACGCTTTCCGGAAGTCAAGATCTGAGGGATACAGGGGAGTCCGTGACAGGATCGAAGCATCTGGGGAAATAACGGCAAATGACAATTAAATGCAAGAACATTGTACCGAGTGATCACAGAGTTCCATAACCCCCTCTCGCGTGTTCACATATTCATAGATGGTCGCATTGTATTGATGTGGGATAATGGCAGAGGACAACTTTGAAGTGGTGTGGGTAGTGTGGCTGTGCCTTATTATTTATACGTATATTCCATAACGTCTGCTTGTACACCATCGTTTTCATAACAGAATATGTTTCTGATCTACGTATGATGTGAAGTCCTCCTCAACATTGCTGGGGTAATGACAGCAAATGCACGCCGAACAGCATCTTTAACTTCGTCAGCTGTCTCGTAAAGTGTGGCAGCAACCTTGTGTTTAATGAACCCCCATACTGCACTGTTGAAAAATGAAAAATCAGGACTTACAGGTGGCGACTCCAAAGGAGAAGGCAAATGGGCCGAATCATGTCCAATTCATTAATCGCAAAATACTTCATTGAGTTACTCTCTAACGGGATGGGTACTTATATATTGGGCTGTCGCTCCATCCTGCTGGAACCGTATACGACAGAGTAGCCACCGATCTTGCAGATGTGAAAGAAACTAATCACTTAACACGTTGGCATACGCAATTTGATTGACAGCGCAGTCAAAAAAAACATGGACTTACGAAATGGGATACAGACGTTGCTGCCAAGATCGTGACATGTGGTAGATTGTGTTCAACTTCTTCTGTTTACGCCAGAAATAAATGTTTCTTGTTTTTCGCTGCGATACATTGAACACAGGACCGAAAAAAACATTTTCCTTTCGAATGAAGAATTGAAAGACATAGAATACTCGGCCACAAGCATGATTAAGTTTTTGTATGTGATTATCACTCATTTCGTTTACAGACGGAAGTTTAAATGCCTTTAACCTCAAATCATTCTTCACATGCTTTTGAAATGTCGCTCATAGAACTCCCAATTCCTGTGACCGTTTACGAATGGGCTTTTTTGGTGAACGCCCAACAAACGCTACAGCCTCCACATACGTTTCCAGTCGGTTTGGTGTTTATCTTGAGCGTTGCTTTTCTTTTATGCAACCAGTACCAAATAATTTTTTTTATACCGTAAAATTGTTGATTTTTGTAGGGAAGGCTTCTGAAACCTTACAGTGAAATCAAGTTGAATATTTCATCCACGGCGTAAGTGGAGTCATATATACATATCAGCACTCACAACAATAAGCAGCAACAATTTATTAACAGCTACGTAATACATAATACACTGCTGTTAGTGAGACTTTGTGACGACAATTTATATAGTGACTATAATTTTCAAAGTTAGATGAGGTCGTTGTGCTAATCCCCAGTTTGGTTACATCGTACGCAAAAGCGAGTTGTGAGCAGTTTGAGAAAGGAATGAAAAATCTCCTTTAGTTACTTATATTAGCTACCTACATTATCAAACGATGTACAGAAGAAGCTGACTGACAAATAAGATTATTTACTTTCAACTGACACATTCTAAGACATAGAAAACGATGCACTTCGAAGGAGTTATGGAAATCGGTCGCAAATTGAAATTCATACAGGTATCGACGGAAAATGCAAAACGGTAAACTTTGGCGGTCGCTGGATGAATGTGTGCGCCGCTGCAGCGCAATTTCACCGCGCATCCGCCAATGTCAGTTCCAACGTGCAACTGTTTCTTAAGTGACCACAAGGACCGTTAACAGGCGGCTCACAGAAAGGGGATTGAGCTGATGGTGCTCGTTGGGCCTACTGCCATAGACGTCTGTATGCCAACAAGCACATTTGAAGTGGTGTCGGGCACATTCGGCCTGGAATCTCATTAACTGGAGTAGAATCGTCTTCAGTGATGAGTCCCGTGTCTGGAGGAATGCCGGACATTTACCACGCCGGACATTTGCCACGCCGGACATTTGCCACACTTGTCCCTTCGCCAGGTAGCTTGAGTAGCGACCCCTCAGGTAAGGGACGCCCTTCCTCGTACTTCTTCTGTCCGCTTTCAAACCGCCGTTCCACATCTTACTCGATACAACCATTACGTAAGGGACCTTCTTCTTCGACATCATGGCGAAATACAGAACTTCTTTTCCGAAATAGAAATATTTATAACGTTTGGGAAACGAAAGCAATACCGACGATTATGTCAGTATGTAAATAGTTCTGCTAAGTATAAATATAGATCCCTCTGTCTGTAGGGTAGCTTCCTTTCATGGTTACTGACTGCGGTAGAAACAGTCCATCGGCAGGGCAGCAACAAGAAAGGAACGATGTAAAGACAATGCGAATGTACTCTAATCATTTCTTTTTGATCACTGCATTTGTGCCTACTTTAATTACTACAACTGCATGCCCAAAAGACAATAAGGAAAGAAGAAATGGGAATGTGAATGTTTGAAAAGAAGAACGACATACTCCATACTAATTTACTCTCTATCACTTTCGGCAAAACATTAGTTAATGAAGTGTAGCGGGACAATGTTCAAAACATGACTGAAAATACGTTCACTAAATAGAGATAAGAACATGTATGATTGACATGTCATCTAAAGTCGACGTACAATTTTAAAATGTTAGGAATAAGGAAATGAAGTAATACAGAATGCTATGCTTGTTTCGTACGTTGTTGTTCTACATTGTTTAGCTCTGGTATTTACAAGGTCACAGAGAAAGTATCCTTGGTTTTGGAGGGAAAAGCCGTAATTGTAAAGATCTGCACTGCAGCAGAAATAAGAAGCACAACTTAAGGAAAAATAATGTAATGTGTGTTTCAGCTCACAAGCGACATTAAAGCAGATAGTTCCTGTGACTTAGTGTGGGCAGAGGTTATATTCGACAACCGGAATAAATTAATAACTGGCTCCTTTTACCGATCCCCGGTCTCAGATGAAACAGTTGCTGAACAGTTAAAAGAAAACGAGTCTCATCACAAGTAGGTACGCTGCTCATACAATTATAGTTGGCAGTGACTTCAATCTACCTTCCGTACGTTGACAAAAATACATTTATCAGACCCTATTGTAGATAGAAAATAACTTCCGTAATTGTTCTAAATGCTTTTTTAAAAAATTATTTTGAACAATTAGTTCACAAGGCCATTCAAATTGTAAATGGTAACGAAAACACACTTGACCTCTTAGCCACAAATAATCCTGAGCATCACGACGGATACAGGGATTAGTGAACACATAGTCGAGCGAGTCTCAATTCCGTAACAAAGAAATTCACCAAAACTAAACGCGAAATATATTTATAAAAGCAGCTAAAAATTCGCTTGACGTCTTTCTAAGAGACAGTCTACAGTCCTTCCAAACTATGTAAATGACGACCATATGTAGCTTAAGTTCATAGAAATAGTATCAGCAGCACTCGAGAGATTCATACCAAATAAATTAATAAGAGACGGAACTGATCCCCCACGGTACACAAAACACGACAGAAAGCTGGTGCAGGAGCACCGAAAAAGGCACGTATAATTTAGACACGGGCAAAATCTCCAAGAGTGGCGAAGTTTTACTGAGGCTCGAAATCTGGTGCGGATTTCAATGCGAGATGCATTTAATAGTGTCCACAACGAAAGTCTCTCTAGACATGTGGTGGAAAATCCAAAGAGATTCTGGTCCTATGTCAAGTAAACCAGTGGAAAGGCTCAGTAAGTACCTTCACTGCAGGTCAGGCAGCGGGTGAGGAAGAGGAGGAGGAGGAGGGAGAGACAAGGGACCCAACCCTTCGGGGCAGGTAAAAACGTGGCAAATGTCCGGCATGGCAAATGTCCGCACACCGTATGGAGAGGTCCCGGACAGTGGAGGGCTGCCGACCTGACTACCGTCCGCCATAAGGCCCGTCACCCAGGAGTGGTGGTATGGAGTGCCATGGCTTTTCATGGCAGGATTCCTTTGGTTGTCATTCGCTGCACCCTTGCAGTACAGCGATATGTCGACGATATTCGACGCCCCGTTTTGTTACCATTCACGGCGAACTACCCTGGGTTTACATTTCAGCAAGACATTTTCGATGTGTCTAAATGCTTTTGAGTGTCTCTAAAGTGGATTCTTGTGTTCAGCTGCATGGTTTTCTCAAATAACCACGAAAATCGGGGCCACAGAAATGCTAACTGAGGTCACCCTACCTGTTTATTACGTTCACCATGTTACTGCAAAAGATTTATTTTAAGAATTCTGTTAATTTTTTGGTATCACAAAGACAAAATCCTTGTTTTATTCAGTTATCTTTTAGTCCCAGCTGTGTGCTCTTCTAAGTGAACTTTTGAAAGCCTTGCGTGTGTGTGTGTATGTGTGTGTGTGTGTGTGTTTTTTTTTTTTTTTTTTTTTTTTTTTTTTTTTTGTGGTTTTCGGGCGCACAACTTCAATGGTCATTAGCGCCCTGACTACTCTAAGAATGCACCACGAGGTACAAGTTGACAACAACAACTAAAAGGGAAAACACAATAAAAGACAGACTGACAGGCATAGGATTAAAAAACATCATCAAATGTCCTTAGCGAGGTGTGTCAAATTGATAAAACAAAGAACACGAGCAGCTGCTCGTGGGTCATCCGCTAAAATGGCATCGAAAGTATTAGGCAGGTTAAGATCGAGGCGCAGTGTGTTAAGATCAGGACAGGACATTAAAATGTGTCTAACCGTCAGCAAGTGCCCACATGGGCAGAACGGCGCCGGCGCAGCCGTCAGCAGATGGCGATGGCTGAACCGGCAGTGTCCAATTCTTAACCTTGCTAAAACGACCTCCTCCCGCCGAGAAGGGCGTGAGGAGGACGTCCAAGCCACGGGAAGAGGTTTTAAGGCCCGAAGCTTGTTGTCGGTAAGTGCAGCCCAATCGGCATGCCACAGCGACACAACGCGCCGACAAATGACCCTGCTAAAATCGGACGAAGGGACACAACAAGAAGCTGTCCGAGGCTGGAGGACCGCAGCCTTGGCCGCGGCATCTGCAGCTTCGTTCCCAGGGATACCGACATGGCCAGGAACCCACATAAAGCTAACCGGCGTACCGACGTCCACCAGCTGCTGAAGAGAGCGTTGGATCCGGTGTACGAAAGGGTGAACCGGGTACGGATCACTGAGGCTCTGGATGGCGCTCAGGGAATCTGAGCAGATGACATAAGCAGAATGTCGGTGGCGGCAGATGTAAAGAACAGCCTGGTAGAGGGCAAAGAGCTCAGCTGTGAAGACCGAACAATGGCCATGGAGCCGGTATTGGAAACTTTGTGCCCCGACAATAAAGGAACACCCGACCCCGTCATTGGTCTTAGAGCCATCTGTATAAATGAAAGTCATGTTGTTGAACTTCGAACGAAGTTCCAAAAAACGGGAGTGGTAGACCGAACCGGGGGTGACCTCTTTTGGGAGCGAGCTGAGGTCGAGGTGAACGCGGACCTGAGCCTGGAGCCAAGGTGGCGTGCGGCTCTCGCCCACTCGAAAGGTTGCAGGGAGTGAAAAATGAAGGTGTTGAAGGAGGCGACGAAAGCGAACTCCAGGGGGTAGCAAGGCAGAGACATACAACCCGTATTGAAGGTCAAGAGAGTCGTCAAAAAAGGAACGATAAGACGGATGGTCGGGCATTGACAGTAGCCGACAGGCATACCGACAAAGCAGGATATCGCGCCGGTAGGTGAGTGGCAATTCGCCAGCGTCAGCATGAAGACTCTCTACGGGACTGGTATAAAATGCTCCGATCGCAAGTCGTAAACCCCGATGTTGTATGGAGTTGAGACGGCGTAAGATGGATGGCCGTGCAGAGGAGTATACGAAGCTCCCATAATCCAGCTTGGAGCGGACGATCGACCGATATAGACGAAGTAGGACGGTTCGATCCGCTCCCCACGACATACCACTGAGAACACGGAGGACATTTAAAGAACGGGTACAACGGGCGGCCAAATATGACACATGTGGAGACCAGCTAAGTTTCCTGTCAAAGGTAAGGCCTAAAAATTTGATTGTCTCCACGAGTGGGAGAGCAACGGGACCGAGTCGTAAGGACGGTGGGAGAAACTCTTTGTAGCGCCAGAAGTTAATACAGACCGTCTTCTCGGCAGAAAAACGGAAGCCATTGGCGACACTCCAGGAGTAAAGACGGTCAAGAGAACGCTGAAGACAGCGCTCCAGGACACGTGCACACTGCGCGCTGCAATAGATGGTAAAATCGTCCACGAAAAGGGAGCCTGATACATCAGCTGGGAGGCAATCCATTATTGGATTGATCGCGATGGCGAAGAGAGCGACGCTCAAAACTGAGCCCTGTGGCACCCCATTCTCCTGGCGAAAGGTGTCGGACAGGACAGAACCCACACGTACCCGAAACTGTCGATCCATTAAAAAGGAATGAATAAAAAGAGGGAGGCGACCGCGAAAGCCCCATGTATGCATGGTGCGGAGAATGCCCGCCCTCCAACAGGTGTCGTAAGCCTTCTCCAAATCAAAGAACACAGCCGCGGTCGGGCGCTTCCGCAAGAAGTTATTCATAATGAAGGTCGACAAGGTAACCAGATGGTCAACAGCAGAGCGGCGCCTTCGAAATCCACATTGTACATTGGTAAGTAGGCGTCGAGACTCGAGCAGCCAAACCAATCGAGAGTTAACCATTCGCTCCATCACTTTACAGACACAGCTGGTAAGCGAGATAGGTCGATAACTGGAAGGCAAGTGCTTGTCCTTCCCCGGCTTAGGAATCGGGACAACAATAGACTCGCGCCAGCATGCGGGAACATGTCCCTCAATCCAGATGCGATTGTATGTACGAAGAAGAAAACCTTTACCCGCAGGAGAAAGGTTCTTCAGCATCTGAATATGAATAGAATCAGGCCCTGGAGCGGAGGACCGTGATCGGCCAAGTGCGGTTTCGAGTTCCCGCATGGTGAATGGGGCATTATAACTTTCACAATTCGAGGAGCGGAAGTCAGGTGGCCTAGCCTCCTCTGCCTGTTTGCGGGGGAGGAAGGCAGGGTGGTAATGAGCGGAGCTCGAAACCTCGGCGAAAAAGCGGCCGAAGGCATTGGAGACAGCCTCAGGGGCCACAAGGACTTCATTCGCGACCTTCAAGCCAGAAACTGGGGAGTGGACCTTAGTGCCAGATAGCCGGCGCAGGCTACCCCAGACAACAGAAGAAGGGGTAGAACTGTTGAAGGTGCTTGTGAAAGCAGCCCAGCTGGCTTTCTTGCTTTCTTTAATAATACGACGACACTGAGCACGTAATCGTTTATAATTAATACAATTCGCCACTGTAGGGTGGCGCTTAAAGGTGCGTAAAGCACGTCGACGAGCACGTAAAGCATCTCTACATGCTGCGGTCCACCAGGGGACCGGTACGCGACGTGGAGAAGAAGTAGGGTGAGGGATGGAATATTCAGCAGCAGCGAGAATGACTTCCGTGAGGTGTGCGACCTGACGATCGCAGCTTGTGAAGGTTTGATCCTGAACGGTAGCCCTGGAAGAGAAGAGCTCCCAGTCTGCCTTGGAGATGGTCCAACGAGAGGAGCACGGAGAGGGAGTATGCTGCAGGAGATGGATAACACACGGGAAATGGTCGCTCGAATATGTATCAGAAAGTGCATACCACTCAAATCGGCGTGCAAGTTGGGGAGTACATATAGAGAGGTCTAAATGGGAATAGGTGTGAGATGTGTCCGAAAGAAAAGTAGGGGCGCCAGTATTGAGGCAGACAAGATCGAGCTGGTTGAAAAGGTCTGCTAACAAGGAGCCCCTCGGGCAGGATGCTGGAGAGCCCCAAAGGGGATGGTGGGCATTGAAGTCTCCAGTTAACAAAAATGGTGCAGGTAGCTGAGCAATAAGTTGCATCACGTCTGCCCTGGTAACGGCAGATGACGATGGAGTGTAAACGGTACAAAAGGAAAACGTAAAAGTGGGGAGAGTAATGCGGATGGCAACTGCCTGCAGGCCGGTGTGCAACGTGATGGGATCGTAGTAAATATCATCCCGGACCAGCAACATAACCCCTCCATGAGCTGGGATACCTACCACAGGGGGTAGGTCAAAACGCACAGAGGTGTAGTGTGCCAAGGCAATTTGATCGCATGGGCGTAGCTTCGTTTCCTGGAGGGCTACGACAAGCGGACGGTGCAAGCGGAGCAGCAACTTCAAGTCCTCTCGGTTGGAGCGAATGCTGCGAATATTCCAGTGAATAAGTGCCATCGTAAGAAAAGAAAGATGAGAGAAGTGGTCACCTCGAAGGCCGCTTAGGGCCTGGCTTCGAGCGAGCACTGCCGCCGCTATCAGGCGGACAGTCATCGTCCATTGGGTCTATAGGGTCATCGGCCATCTCGGGAGGATGGCCGGGAGGGGGAGCTTCCTCCGCCAGTGAACGGCCAGATGTACGGCGACCAGCGGTGCGGCCAGGCGAAACGGATGACGGCCTGGGGCGGCAGCCGCTGGGTGGCGCAAGAGAAGAAATGCGCCGTGGCGGGGAAGGAGAACTGTGCTTCCTATGCGCCTTTTTGGAAGGACGTGTAGTTGAAGTACCGGTCGAAGGCTGTGAGGTCGAGGTACGGAGGAAGTCTGCACGGGATGGTTCCTTCTTGAAGGCCCGTGCATCTGACTTCGGTGTCTTCGTTTCAGCAGAAGCTGAAGAAGGTGCTCGTGTCTGTGGGGTGATGGGAGGAAGAGGAGACGTCGACCGCGCGATCTTAGCACTGGCCGAACGGACGACCGTGGTGCTGAAGGTCAGATCGCATGTCTGGGTTGCTACCTCCCGGGTAGTCCGAGGAGAGGCGAGGACAGTACTGTATTTCCCCGCTGGGAGCAGCGTGGGCTTCCTACTAGCCAATAGCTTGCGAGCAGCCGAGGTGGACACTTTCTCTTTGACCCGAATTTCCTGGATACAGCGTTCTTCCTTATAGACAGGACAGTCGCGGGAGGATGCTGCATGGTCACCCTGACAGTTCACACAACGAGGAGACGGAGGTGGACAGTCACCCTCATGGGCATCCCTGCCACAGGTGACACATTTAGCCGCATTGGAACAAGACTGTCGAGTGTGATTGAAACGCTGACACTGGTAGCAGCGCGTAGGTGTCGGGATATAGGGGCGAACAGAAATAACCTCGTAGCCCGCCTTGATGCGCGATGGCAGCTTAACACTATCGAAGGTCAAGAAAATTGTCCGGGTCGGTACAAGGTCATTGTTGACCTTTTTCATGACCCTATGGACAGCCGTCACGCCCTGCTCAGCGAGGAATGATTGAAGCTCCTCGTCAGTCAATCCGTCGAGGGAGTCAGTATAGACCACACCACGAGACGAATTCAAAGTTCGGTGGGCCTCCACCCGGACAGGGAACGTGTACAGGAGGGTGGCCCGAAGCAGTTTTTGTGCCTGAAAGGCATTCTCAGTTTCCAGTAATAAGGTGCCGTTACGCAACCTGGTACAGGATTTGACAGATCCGGCTATGGCATCTACGCCCTTCTGAATAACGAAAGGGTTGACAGAGGAAAAATCCTTTCCGTCCTCAGTTCGAGAAACTACGAGGAACTGTGGGGCAGGCGGTAGTACTTTTGTCACTGTTGGCTGGTCACGTTTCCGTTTTTGGGTCGAAGTCGAAAGAGATGGAGTAGAATCCATTGCGGAGGAATCCCCCATGATTGCCAGCGTCTCCGATGGCGCGCTCCTTCCTTGTGGGGACCCTCTCAGAGGGCACTCCCGCCTTAGGTGAATGTTTACACCTCAGGTCACACCTCCCGAGAAACAGACGGAGGGACCAATCGGCATGGTCAGAAGGTATCAGCTCAGGCAATCACCCCTCCCCGGGCCTGGCCTTTACCAGGGGGTACGCGCGTGCCTTACATGTCTACCCAGGGCGGGGACTTACGCGTTACCCCGTCACCGGCTACGCGTGCGAACGCGTGGGTCGGCCTTCAGACACGCACAGGGAGGAAGGAAGAAGAGGAAAAAGAAGAGAGAGAGGGAGAAAGAGGACAGACTGTCTCAAACGCCGAGGCGGAGACCAGAGAAGGCAAGGAGAAGAAGGCAATGAGAAAGCAAGGGGAAGAAGGCAATAAGAAGGCAAGGAGAAGAAGGCAATGAGAAGGCAAGGAGAAAAAGTCAATGAGAAGGCAAGGAGAAAAAGGCAATGAGAAGGCAAGGAGAAAAAGGCAATGAGAAGGCAAGGAGAAGGCAAGGGAAAGAGTAAGGAAGACAGTGAGGTGGAGAAGAGCAAAGAAAGGAACCAACAAAAGGAAGGAAGAAACGAGAAGTGAAAAAACCAAAAGGACCACGATGATAGGTCGTGGAACCGTCCGTCTCCGGACGCAGGCGCGAACTACCCCCGTGAGGGGGATGGACTCCTTTTAGTCGCCTCTTACGACAGGCAGGAATACCGCGGGCCTATTCTAATCCCCGGACCCGCAGGGGGGTGTGTGTGTGGGGGGGGGGGGGGGTTGGAGGAGGCTGATTTTCCACCACAGAGCACTCTGAATCTGTGATCGGTGAACTTTCTACTTGCTCACTTCCACAAACTTTCAAGAATACTTTGATTTACTTATTTTCTGTACAGATGACTAATGGATGCCCGTTATGGAATTTGTTGCCGATGGAGATTGGAGTTTTGGAGATCGCTTTCATTCCCTTCTCAAACAGTTTATCACTTTCTACAAAGTTCTGCTGCTATTACTGAAAAGGAGAGGCCTTTGTAACGTCACTGATTCACATACTTTCTTTTTGTAAAGTTTTGTCACTGTTGTCCGTGACTTCCATTTCAAAAGGGAACAATAATAGATCATGAACTGCATAGAGTGTAAAATGAACGACTGGAAGTAGGAATGTATTCTACGTCAAAGCAGTTTGATAGGTAAGTTTATACTTTTCCTCATCTTGCACGTTTGAAGGTTTACCACCATGATAAATCACTATGTCACTGAAAATTGAAAAAAAAAAAAAAAAAAAACTCTAAAGACTGTAACTGTCTTATTGTCATATCGAGAGCTTGCATGTATTTAAACACAAAGATACTAATTGTTTAACTGGTCCGAGGCAGTAGAGTAGCTCACTCCCAGCCGGAGACGATCCCTGTAGTTCGTAAGACACAGTGCCACGTGACCCTATCGCTGTGACGCACTTGGGTAGTTCCTCAATGTCTGCAGCACCACAGTCCGTCAAACCAAAAGCACTGCTGCGCTTCCCGTGATGCGGCAGTCGAAGGAACCGCACCGACGGTCGTATAGCCAACGATGTAACATTTGACATAGGCGTAGCTCTACAGATGACTGCACGTCATGCGTCCGGCGTATGGTAGACATATCCGTTTTTGGAGGCTCCAACGAGAACGAATGGTATCAAATTAGGTTCGTCGTCAAATGGGACAAGCACCTGGTGTGGTGGTATTGGGTACATAGCCGGTAACTATGACGGCAGCAGTTATATTTCCGTTGTGTTTATTTCCGATGTGTTTAGGATGGTGGTTGTGCTTTATCTTCAAGGTATCTTTGCTGTTCTTATTCAAATTACAACACAAGTCCGCATGTTGCCCTGTCCTGCACACTCTTCAGACATCTCACCCACGAAAAACAACCGGTCATCGGCTAGCGTGGAGTGGCAGCCACTGCGATTAACGAACTCTGGCAGAGAATTGAATTAACGTCGACTGACCCAAACGTATCTCATCGCATCTCTCATCCAAGCTCATTTATACTCAGTGCCCAACAGGGTTATATCGGTTCTTGCTGTCCGAGGTAGCAGCTTACTCTGTTCGCACCCTTGAAACTTCTTTATTTAAAAATAATTTTTCTTAAACTGCTGAATGCTTACTCAATGTTCTTAAGCCGCTGAGTGAAACTGAATGCAAGTGAGCCTGCTTAAACTGCTGAGTGACCTTTGCTATACCGTCTCTTTGCTTGTCTTAATCGTTTCATTTCTGACCTACAGAATTTGCCTTCATTAATACAGCTCAAACTTATTCCATTCATTAATTACTCACAATATTTAAGGATAACGCGATATGACTGCTTTCAAATTAACTCAAAAGAATGCCGCTGAATAAGAAGAAATCCTAACAATAACCTATACATTTCATAAGCCACTTACTTCACAAAAATCTTCATTACACGAACTACTCCCATACTGCTAGCGCCAATACAGCCAGCTAAATAAAAGATTATAACTATTGTAGGCTTAACTACTGATAGTCATGTGGTTAGCAAACGAAAGATTTTGTTGCAAAGTAAACAAAGTATTTTTATCTTAATAATATGACATACACTACAAAAAAATATATAATCATTCGCGACATCCAGTTCCAAAAATTATATAATCATGGAGAATATTCAGTCTCCAAGTCGGATACGTCCAGATGGTCCGCTTTCGCTAATACTTCAAACCTCTAACCTCCATTAATGTTAACTACTCACTTCCAGCCTCCATCACTGCTGGCTGTTCGCCGGCCGCGGTGGTCTAGCGGTTCTAGGCGCGCAGTTGGGAACCGTGCGACTGCTACGGTCGCAGGTTCGAATCCTGCCTCGGGCATGGATGTGTGTGATATCCTTAGGTTAGTTGCGTTTAAGTAGTTCTAAGTTCTAGGGGACTGGTGACCACAGATGTTAAGTCCCATAGTGCTCAGAGCCATTTTCTGCTGGCTGTTCACCTCCAACTGCTAGTCCGACCAGCCACAGAGTCTCTTATAGAATGCACTCAGCGCCGTCAGAGTAATTAATGCAGAGCGCTACATAGCGCTGCCTCTATACCTGATAACCGCCTACATTTTTAAACCGGTATTCTTCCTGCTATAATGTATCATGTCGGTGCATAAGTTCGTAATGTTTTTGTTTTGCATGTTGGTATTCCGGTTGCTATAGGTTTATTTACCGATTGCCATTTTTTGTTTGTAGTTCTCTGTAGCTATTTGAGTTTACACATTGTCATTTTGTCATTTGGAGGTAGTGAGTGGAGCTGTGGACGCTAGAAAATGGAGTGAAAAGTGGAGACATCGGAACATTTCTGGCATATTCTTCTGTTTGAGTTCAGTAGAGAGGTGACAGCAGTGAAGGCAGCCAGAAACATTTGTGCTGTGTAGGGGGATAGTAACGTTGGACCGTGCACGGTAACAAAATGTTTTTTTTTTCGTTTTAAGGATGAAATTAAAGGCTCTCCACGTTCTGGAGGACCTTCGGGGTTTGACGAAGATCATTTAAACGCATTAAAGCACA
The DNA here is from genome assembly GCF_021461395.2 of Schistocerca americana. Taxonomy (NCBI): domain Eukaryota; kingdom Metazoa; phylum Arthropoda; class Insecta; order Orthoptera; family Acrididae; genus Schistocerca; species Schistocerca americana. The sequence goes on along the minus strand of NC_060120.1, from coordinate 118,911,349 downwards.
ACAGACTGGAATACTTTCTTTCAAATTCTGAAGGTGGCAGGGGTCAAATACAGGGAGCGAAAGGCTATTTACAATTTGTACAGAAACCAGATAGGTTACCGTGGTCTAGGGGTAGCGTCTTTGATTCATAATCAAAACATCTTCGGTCCCGGGTTCGATCCCAACATAAATAAAATGAGCACATCTTTAAAAATTCGAGCCCTTGCAGATTTCCTACGCCATAGAAGAACAGACGTTGCACTATTGCAAGAAGTGGTTACGACTAAAATAAACCAGATACCAGGATATGGGGCAATCACAAATATAGACCCAGAATCCCAATGCGGTACGGCAATAATGGTACGGAACGGGATCGACTTCGGCGGGACTAAAATGTTGTCAAGCGGCCGAGGGATAGCGCTAAGCATAGAAAAGACACTCTTTATCAACATATACGCACCTTCTGGCACACACAACAAGCGAGCAAGAAGCACCTTCTATAATGAAGAAGTAGCCGAACTGCTGATGCAGAACAATAACAACATCATCATTGGAGGAGATTTTAACTGTGTCGCCGCAGCTGGAGACCAAATACCTGTAGCAAACATGTGCCCAGAACTGCAAGAACTGATTCGACGACTGAAAATAGAAGATTCGTGGCGCCTTCTCCATCCAACACACACTGAATTTACATACCACCACAAAAATGGTAAAAGCAGACTGGACCGTATATATATCAGCAGAGCAGCAACTAAAAATGTTGCGCACGTCGAAGTATATCCTGTCATCTTTTCGGACCACTGCAGCTACGAATGCAGCCTGCATCTCCAAAAAGGAAAGAACGTCAGCAAAAGAAGCGCGTGGAAGCTAAATACGGAACACCTGCAGGACGCGGAACTGCGCAAGCAAATAGTGGAAATGTGGCAAGAATGCCTGGCACAGCGCGCACGCTACAGCAGCACGGCCGAGTGGTGGCTGGCACGAGCGAAGCCGACAATGCGCAGCCTGTTGATAAGATACAGCGCGGAAAAGTCATTCTGGAGGCGAACCACGGCCGAGTTCTACCAGCAGTGCCTGAAAGACGCACTCGACGCACCAGCAGGCGACCAGCAATACCTGCCGCGAGTGAGGAGAATCAAGGCAAAACTCCTTCAAATAAAGAAACAGCAAATAAGAGGCGTCCTCACAAGAAGTAAAACATATGGCGATGTGGATGAAGAGCCACTCACCATGCACCACCTAAATAGGGAAAGGGAGAGAGGCGCAGGAAAGTGTGTAAATGAGCTTCAGGACAAGCAAGGAAAGATGCTCATGACGAAAACGGAGTTAACAAAACACATCGAGGACTATTTCCGAGACATGTTCCGTCGAGAAGCGACAGACGACGCGGCAACTGCTGAAATCCTCCAGCAGACGAGGAGCGTGCTCACAGACGCAGACAGGGCGTTGCTGACAGAAAATGTCGACGTGGATGACATCAAAGAAACGATGAGGACCAGCGCAAGAGGAAGAGCACCCGGCGCCGACGGCATCCCGCTCGAGTTCTACCTCGCATATTGGGACGTGCTAGGAGAGCAATTCACGGAAATGGTGAACGAGATACTCGATGGGGCGGAAATTCCACCTGGGCTGACCGAAGGGACCATAACACTCATCCCTAAGAAGAGAGCCGCCCGCCGCATTGAAGAGTTTCGTCCGATTACGCTCCTCAACGCCGACTATAAAATAATAGCGAAATGCATCGCAAACAACCTGAAATCGGCGATGAGGAAAGTCATCAGTCCGTGGCAAACATGTGCGGTACCAGGGAAAAATATATTTGACGCCACATGCACCTACAGGGACATAATAGCACAGGCAGCCACCACCAGAAGCGCAGGTGCCATAATTTCGGTGGACTTCAACAAAGCCTTCGACAGGATCGACCACAAATATCTCGTAGAGACACTAAATAGACTCGGGTTTGGGCAAAAATTCATCGCAATCATCCATAAGATACTAAGTACTGCGAGATCGACAGTAATAATCAATAGTTGGGAAACAAAACTGATAAAACTGGACAGATCCGTGAGGCAAGGCTGTCCATTGTCAATGGCTCTATTCGCTATAGCACTGGACCCACTGCTGCGGAAACTCACAAACGACATCAGAGGCTTCTCCGTAGGAGGCAAAGCAGTAGCATGTATAGCCTACGCTGACGACCTAGGCATCTTTATTGAAGACCAGGAAGATATTGGGAGAGTAGAAACCATCATAAATACATTCCAAAAAGCGTCAGGCGCCCAAACCAACCCCAGAAAAACAGTGCTACTGCCGATAGGGAATCAACGACTCAAACCAGACAGCCAATGGTATAAAATAGCAGAAAGCCATAAAGTTCTTGGAATATATATACAGTCTTGTCCACTTAGAATGGCCGCATACAACTGGAGGGACGCGAACCGGAAGCTAACAATCCACCAGAAAACAGAACTGATAAACACGACGATCCTGTCGAAAGCTTGGTACCTGGCGCAAATCTTAAGCATCCCGACAGAAATTGCGCGAGCACTAACGAGCGCAGTGTACTACCTGTTGTGGCGTCGAAATATATTCAAAGTGGCGCAAGCAACGTGCTCGCTGCCAACAAAAGAAGGGGGACTAGGTCTAGTTGATATAAAGACCAAATGTGCAGCCCTTCTACTGAAACGAACGCTCGCCATCCAGGACAAAAACCCTGACAGCGTCACAGCCAAGATAATTGGAAGATACAAGCCCGCATCACAAGAAGCGCCGGTCGACACGAGACACATTCCCTGCAGAATGCGACACGTCAGGCTGCACTACGCCAACAAAAGTTACGTTCTGGACACCGTGGCGAACCCCAGCCACAGAACAGCCAAGAGAATATACTGGGCCCTCAGGGGGAAGCCGGCAAAAAACAAAATTGAACAAAAACTCCCGCAATACAATTGGAAACAAATATGGGGGAACGTCTCAGAAAACGTGCTACCTAAACATGCGAAGGAGACATGGTACAAAATAATTAACAGAACGGTACCAACCAACCAAAGACTGGCGGAGATAAAACTCGTCGCAAGTGACAAGTGTGACGTATGTGGCATGACTGACACCCTCGAACACCGATTCACGTGCGGGAATGCCATCAACATCTGGGAAGCGTGCCAGCAGATGGTGGCCCACATCAACAGAACGGCGCCGGGAAGCATCACAGTGGAAGCAATCACCGCCCCAGACTGCAACCCATTTCCACGACCCAAGCGACTGGCGACTCTCTGGATCCTCGCCATGACGGCACACGCCATCGTAGCGCGGAGGCAGACCGACCGGCTGGCCTTCCTGATGGACCTCTGGGAGGAGAACAAGACGGCCCAGCAGCACAGGCGATACCACGAGAACTTCAAAAACTTCCTGCAGATTCCACTGCAGACAGCGATCGCCAGAGTCCTCCCCAGCCTGTGACCCTTAGCACCGCCACCAGCCACCTCACCACACTCTCCACAAGAATAACGTGTGCAGTGATAGTGAACAAGTGCAACACAAAAGATAAAGAGCTTTCTCTTCTCGCATCAAATAGTGAAGTATAGTAGTGTAAAGTGTTTCTTCCTAGTGGAATCAGTGACACAAAGTGCTCCTTAGTGGAAAGTGCCAACTACTCATTATTATTAGATATTTTGATTTCCTTTACTTTGTGCCTATAAAATTCTATTGATTACTCACACTATCCTTTCTGCTTCTCTTATGTAATATGACAAAATTTTCTCTCTTCTTCAATTAGGTATATTCTGTAGTATATGTGAAAAAAAAAGTTTCTTCCACTTCTGCTCCACCTATCATGGTGACGGTCCTTCATACTGTCCCACTAAACAGTGTAACTAGAGGAAGAGATCAAACCAGGATACACAATGTGCCTCTGTCATCACAAGTGCATCACATACAGAAACATAAACTCAAATCAATGCAACGATGCCAAATATAAACTGTTATGCCTGTCCTGCAATGTCTACCCCCCTCAAAAAAAAAAGACGACAAATGGCCATGTAAAAGGGTTTAAGGAACAAACAATAAGAGAAAAACGAAAACATATAAAATGACAATAATATTAACCATCACTAGGATAATAGATTAATAGAATAAAATGTATTCTTTTTAAATGTATCGTTGTTAAAATATTTAAATAAATATATATGGTTACAAAAAAATAAAAAAGATCCCCGCCACTGCCTAAATTTTGATAAATAATCAGCATAAGAAGTCAGCCTCATTCTGCCAACGGCCTTGTCAAAGAGGGCGGAGGAGCGGATAGAGGTTCAGGGCACTCTCTTGTCCTAGGGGTGGGAAATTGCCCCTAAAGGCGGAAGAATCAGCAATGATCAACGACATGAGGATTCAGAAGGCAATGGAAACCACTGCATTAAAGACACGTAACGTGTATCCACAGGACATGTGGCCTGTAATTGAAGAAGTGTCATGATGATCTCTCCATTGCCAAAAGATTCCGGAATAGCCCCCATTCGGATCTCCGGGAGCGGACTGGCAAGGGGGAGGTTACCATGAGAAAAAGATTGAATAATCAACAAAAGGATAACGTTCTACGAGTCGGGGCGTGGAATGTCAGAAGCTTGAACGTGGTAGGGAAACTAGAAAATCTGAAAAGAGAAACGCAAAGGCTCAATCTAGATATAGTAGGGGTCAGTGAAGTGAAGTGGAAGGAAGACAAGGATTTCTGGTCAGATGAGTATCGGGTAATAACAACAGCAGCAGAAAATGGTATAACAGGTGTAGGATTCGTTATGAATAGGAAGGTAGGGCAGAGGGTGTGTTACTGTGAACAGTTCAGTGACCGGGTTGTTCTAATCAGAATCGACAGCAGACCAACACCGAAAACGGTAGTTCAGGTATACATGCCGACGTTGCAAGCTGAGGAAGAACAGATAGAGAAAGTGTATGAGGATATTGAAAGGGTAATGCAGTATGTAAAGGGGGACGAAAATCTAATAGTCATGGGCGACTGGAATGCAGTTGTAGGGGAAGGAGTAGAAGAAAAGGTTACAGGAGAATATGGGCTTGGGACAAGGAATGAAAGAGGAGAAAGACTACTTGAGTTCTGTAAGAAGTTTCAGCTAGTAATAGCGAATAACCTGTTCAAGAATCACAAGAGGAGCAGGTACACTTGGAAAAGGCAGGGAGATACGGGAGGATTTGAATTAGATTACATCATGGTCAGACAGAGATTCCGAAATCAGATACTGGATTGTAAGGCGTACCCAGGAGCAGATATAGACTCAGATCACAATATAGTAGTGATGAAGAGTAGGCTGAAGTTCAAGACATTAGTCAGAAAGAATCAATACGCAAAGAAGTGGGATACGGAAGGACTAAAGAGTGACGAGATACGTTTGAAGTTCTCTAACGCTATAGATACAGCAATAAGGAATAGCGCAGTAAGCAGTACAGTTGAAGAGGAATGGACATCTCTAAAAAGGGCCATCACAGAAGTTGGGAAGGAAAACATAGGTACAAAGAAGGTAGCTGCGAAGAAACCATGAGTAACAGAAGAAGTGCTTCAGTTGATTGATGAAAGGAGGAAGTACAAACATGTTCCGGGAAAATCAGGAATACAGAAATACAAGTCGCTGAGGAATGAAATAAATAGGAAGTGCAGGGAAGCTAAAACGAAATGGCTGCAGGAAAAATGTGAAGACATCGAAAAAGATATGATTGTCGGAAGAACAGACTCAGCATACAGGAAAGTCAAAACAACCTTTGGTGACATTAAAAGAAACGGTGGTAACATTAAGAGTTCAACGGGAATTCCACTGTTAAATGCAGAGGAGAGAGCAGATAGGTGGAAAGAATACATCGAAAACCTCTATGAGGGTGAAGATTTGTCTGATGTGATAGAACTAGAAACAGGAGTCGATTTAGAAGAGATGGGGGATCCAGTATTAGAATCTGAATTTAAAAGAGCTTTGGAGGACTTACGGTCAAATAAGGCAGAAGGGATAGATAACATTCCATCAGAATTTCTAAAATCATTGGGGGAAGTGGCAACAAAACGACTATTCACGTTGGTGTGTAGAATATATGAGTCTGGCGACATACCATCTGACTTTCGGAAAAGCATCATCCACACAATTCCGAAGACGGCAAGAGCTGACAAGTGCGAGAATTATCGCACAATCAGCTTAACAGTTCATGCATCGAAGCTGCTTACAAGAATAATATACAGAAGAATGGTTAAGAAAATTGAGAATGCGCTAAGTGACGATCAGTTTGGCTTTAGGAAAAGTAAAGGGACGAGAGAGGCAATTCAGACGTTACGGCTAATAATGGAAGCAAGGCTAAAGAAAAATCAAGACACTTTCATAGGATTTGTCGACCTGGAAAAAGCGTTCGACAATATAAAATGGTGCAAGCTGTTCGAGATTCTGAAAAAAGTAGGGGTAAGCTATAGGGAGAGACGGGTCATATACAATATGTACAACAACCAAGAGGGAATAATAAGAGTGGACGATCAAGAACGAAGTGCTCGTATTAAGAAGGGTGTAAGACAAGGCTGTAGCCTTTCGCCCCTACTCTTCAATCTGTACATCGAGGACGCAATGATGGAAATAAAAGAAAGGTTCAGGAGTGGAAATAAAATACAAGGTGAAAGGATATCAATGATACGATTCATGACATTGCTATCCTGAGTGAAAGTGAAGAAGAATTAAATGATCTGCTGAACGGAATGAACAGTCTAATGAGTATACAGTATGGTTTGAGAGTAAATCGGAGAAAGACGAAGGTAATGAGAAGCAGTAGAAATGAGAACAGAGAGGAACTTAACATCAGGATTGATGGTCACGAAGTCAATGAAGTTAAGGAATTCTGCTACCTAGGCAGTAAAATAACCAATGACGGACGGAGCAAGGAGGACATCAAAAGCAGACTCGCTATGGCAAAAAAGGCATTTCTGGCCAAGAAAAGTCTACTAATATCAAATACCGGCCTTAATTTGAGGAAGAAATTTCTGAGGATCTACGTCTGGAGTACAGCATTGTATGGTGGTGAAACATGGTCTGTGGGAAAACCGGAACAGAAGAGAATCGAAGCATTTGAGATGTGGTGCTATAGACGAATGTTGAAAATTAGGTGGACTGATAAGGTAAGGAATGAGGAGGTTCTACGCAGAATCGGAGAGGAAAGGAATATGTGGAAAACACTGATAAGGAGAAGGGACAGGATGATAGGACATCTGCTAAGACATGAGGGAATGACTTCCATGGTACTAGAGGGAGCTGTAGAGGGCAAAAACTGTAGAGGAAGACAGAGATTGGAATACGTCAAGCATATAATTGAGGACGTAGGTTGCAAGTGCTACTCTGAGATGAAGAGGTTAGCACAGGAAAGGAATTCGTGGTGGGCCGCATCAAACCAGTCAGTAGACTGATGACCAAAAAAAAAAAACAGATGGCAGTTATAAGAGTCGAGAGGCATGAAAGGGAAGCAGTGGTTGGGAAGGGAGTGAGACAGGGCTGTAGCCTATCCCCGATGTTATTCAATCTGTATATTGAGTAAAGAAAACAGTAAAGGAAACAAAAGAAAAATTCGGAGTAGGAATTAAAATCCATGGAGAAGAAATAAAAACTTTGAGGTTCGCCGATGACATTGTAATTCTGTCAGAGATAGCAAAGGACCTGGAAGAGCAGCTGAACGGAATGGACAGTGTCTTGAAAGGAGGATATAAGATGAACATCATCAAAAGCAAAACGAGGATAATGGAATGTAGTCGAATTAAGTCGGGTGATGCTGAGGGAATTAGATTAGGAAATGAGACGCTTAAAGAAGCAAATGAATTTTGCTATTTGGGGAGCAAAATAACTGATGATGGTCGAAGTAGAGAGCATATAAAATGTAGACTGGCAATGGCAAGGAAAGCGTTTCTGAAGAAGAGATGCTTGTTAGCATCGTGTATAAATTTAAGTGTCAGGAAGTCTTTTCTGAAAGTATTTGTATGGAGTGTAGCCATGTATGCAAGTGAAACGTGGACGACAAATGGTTTAGACAAAAAGAGAATAGAAGCTTTCGAAATGTGGTGCTACAGAAGGATGCTGAAGATTAGATGGGTAGATCACATAACTAATGAGGAAGTATTGAATAGAATTGGGGAGAAGAGAAATTTGTGGCACAACTTGACTAGAAGAAGGGATCGGTTGGTAGGACATGTTCTGATTCATAAAGGGATCACCAATTTAGCATTGGAGGGCAGCACGGAGGGTAAAAATCGTAGAGGGAGACCAAGAGATGAATACACTAAACTGATTCAGAAGGATGTAGGTTGCAGTAGGTACTGGGAAATGAAGAAGCTTGCACAGGATAGAGTAGCATGGAGAGCTGCATCAAACCACTCTCTGGACTGAAGACCACAACAACAATGCACAATAATAGACATCAGTGTACTCGAGAACTGACAAATGTGGTGAACTGTATCATTCTACCATCGTACGAAATTTGCATGCTGTGGGGAAGTTTCAATAATTGGATGTATGGATACCCACGCTCTCAGGCAAAATCACAAAAATCACCGATTGGCCATATGTGCATCTCTGCTTGGCTCGTGAACAGCACCGATCATTCTTATGCTGTATCGTTACTGGTGACGGGAAATGGTGTCTTTATGGTGACGTAAGGAAAAGGGGGGATGGTTGAGCCCAAACAAAGCAGCAGCTCTCCGTATAAAGACCTGCGATCTTCCGCTGAAGATAGTTTTATGTGTCTGGTGGAATACCTGCGGTGTGGTGTATTACGGATTCCTTCCCTGAGGTATAACCATCACTGTTGATATTTATTGTCACATCTGAGACGTCTTGCAGATGAAATCCAAGAATAAATACCAGTAGGACTGCTTGAAGTTATGGTACTCCGCGATAACGCCCGCCTGTATTCTACTAGACTGAGGAAAAAAACTACATATGAGTTGGATTGGGAAACCATTCCGCACTCACCTTATTCACCTGACCTTGCGCCCTCAGATTATCACCTTTTCCGCTCTCTATGCAGCAACCTTCAAGGAACTTCCCCTCCCCACGAAAATTCTCTCCGAACATGGTTCGACGAATTCTTCGCCGGTCGTTGTGGCCGAGCGGTTCTAGGCGCTTCATTCTGGAACCGCGCTGTTGCTACGACCGCAGTTTCGAATCCTGCCTCGTGCGTGTATGTGCGTGATCTCCTTAGGTTAGTTAGGTTTCAGTTGTTCTAAGTCTAGGGGACTGATGACCACAGATGTTAAGTCCCATAGTGCTCAGAGCCATTATTTTTATTTCGTAAGTTGCGTAATCGAAATTCATCCGAGCATTGACAGACTGTTGTAAGTAGTGAAATAGAATATATTATTGATATGTAAAGTTTCTGCTACGTACTGTGTTTATTAAAGTTATGGAACACGCTACATACTTGTACAGCAATCCACTATAAGCACAACAAACCAAATTTCATTATATTTTATCCTTCCCGATGTTGCAGTTTTACTGCCCAGCTTTTTTATGAAACAGCATAATGTAAATATGATATTTTAGTTTAAAATTCATTATTCTTTGGTAAAATCTGTCTTTTATGTATGAGAAACGATACTGAAGCACTTACTGCTTCTGTTTCTCCTTCGTGTAAATAATTTTTGCTATAGTCTGCAACTTTTTCGAAAAAAGTGTTTATTTGTTGTGAACTAGACCTGGACTGATTTCCTATCTTAAACTTCCTGTTCCTGTGTTGTCAACGCAAGTAGTGTAGTTACTAAACGCTATCTGATAAAGATGTGTCACCAAAATTGTCTGAAACTGTTTAGCTGCATTTGAATAAACTTTTACCAAAATGTAAAATTGTATAATAAGAAGGCTGTTCTGTGAAATTCTGTAATGTGCAGTTCAGTGAACAGTGTTCCAGTGTGTAACGTCACCGTACGTGACTTGAAATTTCAACACACAAGATTACTAGAACAAAAATGCTACGTTAAATTACGAAACGAGTTTTGAAGAAATAAATAACCCTAAATGTTTCTGTGAAAATGCCCTGTAATTTTACGACCGCAAACTGACTAAACAGATTTCCAAACACTGCATGATACCCACGCAAATGTAACACTGCATTGTGAGAATAAAACTGTCTGCATAAGAAATGAAATCTGAAATGAACTTCACCTAATCTGACCCTGCCATTAATATTAAAATGCAGCACCTAACTTCATTGATCTTACTGTCTTCACTGTAACGCAACTGGTCCTAACAAATTTTCGTGGCTTACCTGTGGCAACGGATCCTCAGTACCACTCGAAGTGATGCGTATACAAACACAGCGCAACAACAAACTAGTTGAAAGGACAGAAAGACTTATGCAGTGCAATGCAAGGACGTGCAACTGTTCTAACAAGGGAACCTCCCCATCGCACCCCCCTTAGATTTAATTATAAGTTGGCACAGTGGATAGGCCTTGAATAACTGAACACAGATCAATGGAGAAAACAGGAAGAAGTTGTGTGGAACTATGAGAAAAATAAGCAAAATATACAAACTGAGTAGTCCATGGACAACATAGGCGAAAACAAGGATAACGTGAGCATATGTGAGCCGTGGTCCAGTGGTCAGCGTGAGCAGCTGCGGAACGAGAGGTCCTTGGTTCAAGTCTTCCTTCGAGCGTAAAATTTTATTTTTTATTTTCAGACAATTATCAAAGTTCAGGCACTCACACATAATCAACTTCGCTCTCCAAAATTCCAGGACATGTTCAGATTTGCTTGGACATATGCAGGATTTGACAGTCTACACACGGAAAAATTTGAAAACGTCAGAAACATATGTTTTGACAGAGCACAGGGAAAAGTGTGCAACTGTGAAACTGTTGGATTCAATTGTTGCAATTTATGTGACAGACTCTTATGTTTTCATCAATTTTTGGGAGTAATTCTCACATCCACAAGAAAACCTAAATCGGGCAATGTAGAAGAATCTTTTTACCCATTCGCCAAGTGTACAAGTTAGGTGGGTGGACAACATATTCCTATCATGTGACGCAATTGCTCTCACCAGTGTCGTATAGAATATATCAGACGTGTTTTCCTGCGGAGGAATTGGTTGGCCTATGACCTTGCGATCAAATGTTTTCGGTTCCCATTGAAGAGGCACGTCCTTTCGTCTACTAATCGCACGGTTTTGCGATGCGGTCGCAAAACACAGACACTAAACTTATTACAGTGAACAGAGACGTCAATGAACGAATGGACAGATCATAACTCTGTGAAAATAAAGAATGTAAAATTTTCACTAGAGCAAAGACTTGAACCAAGGATCTCTTGTTCCGCAGCTGCTCACGCTAACCACAGGACCACGGCGCTCCTGAACTCACACTATCCTAGATGTTGCCTATCGTGCACATGGACTACTCAGTTTGTATATTTTGCTTATTTTTTTCATAGTTCCATACAACTTCTTCCTGTTTTCTCGATTTATCTGTATTCAGTTATTCAAGGCCTATCCACTGTGCCAACTTATAACTAAATCTGAGGGGGGTGCGATGGGGAGGTTCCCTTATAAGAAGATAAAGCTTTGGCTTTAGCCACTAAGCTCCGCAGAGTGCAATGTGGCGACACACTTAACCAGAATGTAAACCTTCATGAGAGGTCGGTAGTACAATTTAAACTTCTTGAATAATTGAAAAGAAACTAACCTTTTTAAAGAACTATATTGTGAACAATGAGACTCATTCTTTGCAATTACAATGATCTTTACAGAAATCACTTCTTATTTAAAATATGATTCTGCTGTGAAATTAATTATTGAACTAGTAAAGGAGTGGTGAATCGACAACTACCGAGTGCAACTCATGTGAAGTGATGACTTCACTTATTCATTTCTGAACAATGAAACTAATTAATCCAAACCAATAAAGAAAATCCTACTGAAACTTTCCGGTTTCCAAACACATCATACATTACGGGCAAGCAAGCAGTGCAGCAACAACAGTACCTGGAAATCTTCACTTACCCAATTAATCCTTACCAGATCATCTTCCCAAAATTCAACATCCTCTATATCTTTCTGACCAACACCCGACTCACCCACTAGCTTCACTTAGAATGCTACAGCAACAACAGTGCTGCTGACAACCAAAGATAACATAGTTTGTACTCAGAACCTCTGCGGCGTAACATACACTCCATTGAAAACCAATGTTTGAAAAATATCCCGTATACAGATTTTAAGTATGACACATCGAATGAAAAAAGAGCTTATATCACTCAGTTTGAAAAATATCCCGTACACAGATTTTCAGTATGACACATCGAATGAAAAAAGAGCTTATATCACTCTTCTTGAATACCAGAAACTAGCTTGAAACCTTATACGTTCCGCGACCTTCACGCACCACTCAGCAGAATCATTTACAACTTCCTGATTATTAACTAGGTGTAAAGCGTCGACGAAATTTTGAGTCTCACAACAAAGCGAGAAACCTAGCTTGCTTAAGCATTCGTCATTCAAAGCAGATTCGATAATAGTTCTGTTTTATTACGCAAAAACTGTTCAGTCCTTACTTGCATCCTTTAGGTATTTTGATAATTGCTCATTACTACTATTTGAAATAATTACAGGAAGTAGGTCCACCGTATCGTTAGATGTTCGCAGTGAAAGACAGTTACTATTCCAGAGAACAGTAGCAGCGTACCATTTCGTATCCTTCAATGTGGCTCTTTATTTGAGATGCCATTTTCTTCCAGAGTTTTCTCCGTAATTCAAGGCAAAATCTCCGATATCTTGACCTAGACTCTAGAGCTTCGATAGTAACTATCAGAATGTGAACTCATTCCTTGTAACTGACACTGCCTTTATCCAAGTCTGCAGCAAGCTTAATGGATTTTAAAGCTTGACATCCTCTTCCTTTTACCGCTTATAACGAGAAAACTTTTGAGACACTTAATTTCCTGCTTACTTGTGTCTACCGACCTGCAGTATTTTAGAGACTACTTCTTCCCTCTTTTATCCTATTTAATACTTTTATTCAACAGGCTCGCGCTTTCGGCCAGTTATGACAGTCTTTAGTGATTGCACATTTCATACAACATTTTATGTTTGTTTTAAGGGGACAGGTTCATACAAAACACATGCTATTTAAAAGATGCACCAAATCCACAATTTTGAAGATACTGCAATGAAATTATGTACCATGATTTACTTGGAATTAACACATTGTTAATTTACTTGAATTATATATATTTTACTTTTTATGGAATTCAACAATTTTATTTCCAAAAAATGATACACGTATCTTTTCCTCAGAAACTATTCAAGAGATCTCTATAAAATTTTCTCTTCTTAATCTATCTGGATATAATAAGCTTCTCTCATGAGGATTTTTGAATATATCGAACAGGAGAATTTTATGGATTTGAGGTCCGCCAGTTATGCAAAACACCGTTTTTCTCAGTACCCAAACATGTTTCGGCACCACTGTGCCATCATCAGTGGTTTTGCGTTTTTATTTATTCCTTTACATTTGGTGAGCATGAATTTTCTGGACCACTTTTGTGTTAATTATTACCGGTAGCATGTCATGTTTTCATGCCGCAAGCACTTCCATTCTCTCCATCATGCTGAGATGTTGTGATGCGTACGTAGCTATAACAAGTATTTTCCACAAATAACGTAGTAAAACGCTTTTCACTACACCAGAACACAGTGTGATTGTGGTTCTTTAACAAACCACAATCACGTATCTGACACCACGTTTCTTGACAGATTCCTTAAAAATAATTTGCATACCACCTGCCTTCGTTCCACCATTAGAATCAGAGTATGTTTTACCGCAGTTATTACTCTTTACATCTTCTTCACTTTCTCCGTTAAGTGCACAGTTATGGCAGAACTTGCTCATAACTTGGACATCAAGTACCTTACTTGCGTCAATACGTACGACACTTGACACATCATATAATGATGTATACTCGCTTTTCATGAACGTAACATCATATGACACAGTAAGGTCTCTTCTAATATGACTGGAATCGTTTTTATCTAAAGAGCCATTTCCTGCAGTAGCTTCTACTGTATCTGCTATCATGCTGTCCTCACAAACTTCAGAAATTATGTCTTTCAGATCACAGTTTGGCACTGGCATGTTCGTTATGCCACACAATAAATTTACCCCTTCTCTCCTAACTCCAATGCACCTCAAAGCATAGGAAAACCTCGTATTAGCTTCATAATACCAGTTATTATACTTAGAAGTTTTGGATGAATTCTCAGCTACACAATCTGTGTATACAACATGCAGGTTGGCCACCAATACCACTCCCTTGCCATCATCTATAAACTGAATGTTATCTCCGCCACACGTCTTGAAAACACAAGAAAAAACTGCTGCAGTTAATAATTCAAGGTCAGTTAGTAAATCCAGAGTACTGAAAGTCACCTGTGTAGTATCCACTGTTCACCTCACCAACTTTTAGTTGGTGCTGCTTGGAGTCAAGTTTACATTTTTAGCAAATGTTCTTAATTCTAACCTAACCTCACTTCTGGTTTGTTGCTGTTTCTCACGTCTTGCATTAACTAATTCCTGCAAACGCAATTTATACGGTTTTCTATGCACTCTTTGTGACAGTCGCATTTACTGAATGATGAAATAATCGAACACTTGCGTAAATCTCCATCAGCAGCACAAGACAAAATAAAAACTGCTTCTTCACAAACAAGGTTGCCGGCTTGTTATTGTTTCTAAAATACGGAACATGATCACAGATGATCTATAAAACCAAAAGGTATGTATCACAGCCTTCCAGCTGTATTCCGTGCAAGTTTTCTTGTAACTAACACACGGAATCGTTGTTACCCGAGCTAGTATTGAAGTGTTGCTTCAAGAACTCCACCGTAATGGCTCCCAATATTAGGCCACATCCCGCCGCCACACCTGCGACGTACTGACGCCCCTATACGTGAATACAAAATCATCATGGGAAATCGAAGCCTGCCAATCCACCAAGACATCGATGCTGCAAACACTTACGTGTTCCCACCTCTTCCCCTACGAGAGTACGTACGGTATTGCCGACCATGATCGTCGAAGACCATAGGCGCGCAACCATAACAGGACTAGTGATTAGAAGCAAACGGGCTATAGAAATCTAGTCTGAAGATAGTGCAGGACATGCAGAGGTGTTTATTGTGGGCGAGAAGTGGTTGGAATTTGGTGATATGGTAGAAGATCATTATGAGGGAAGCTAAAGGAGGATGCAGAAGGGACGAAGCCTATTGCGATCAAGGATTTGGAGGGAGTGATAAGCAGAAAACATTGGCATAGGAGGGACTATTTTGTTGAGATGTAATGTTATAAATAATTTGGGGAAACGTGTTTTTTACCACCTGTGCCGTCGCCCAGACAACAGAATTTAGATGGTGAGGTTTGAGGTCACGCTCTATTGAAGTCACTGTGGAGGGAAGGTTTGGGTCATTGGGTGTCCCTGCCAACAGAGAGGCAGTGCACATGCTGCACTTGATAATGGAAGCAAAACTTAACATGCAAATTGGTGATAAAGAAGTGGACTAAGTTATGGAGTTCTGCTGCCTTGAAAACAAGATAACCAACGATGGACGAGGCAAGGAGGACGTAAACAGGTCATACGTGGTTAAAAGAAGTCTGCTAGTATCAAATGCTGGGCTTCATTTGAGGAAGGAATTTCTGAGAATGTGAGTTTGGAGCACAGCATTGTGTGGTAGTGAATCATGGACTATGGGCTATGGGAAAACCGAAACAGAAGAGGATCGAAGAGTCTGAGGTATGGTGCTACGCACTTTTCTGCATTTTTTTCTTATTTGTGTTTTTATATCGTCCATTTGAGGTGTCTTTCCCATATTGGTGACACGTTTCCATGGAGGGGTCTTGAAGGTCCATCTTTAGAGTTTACTTTGAACTGGTTAAAGTTTCTGAATTTGGGTTTTGGACTCAAGCCCTCATGCATGCCATGACGTGCTCCCATACATCAAACGCCGAGACGACTGCTGATACGTGAGTCCCATTTCGGTTGTGATCTCTAAGTCTCCAAAGACGAAAAGGGTGTTAATTCTTTCTCCATACTGAGGCTGTTATGATGACGACGAATGAGTCGTCGCCAATGTTGACTGGTGGGCAATGCTAAATAGAAACGTATAAATCACAGCAGGTTTGTCAGTAACGTCAATAAGGTGCTGGCTGCATGGTTTGGATCTGCAACGACTACAATAGTTAGAAGTCGTTGGTAAAAAATAATATATATTGTACTGAACTGGTTGTAAAGGATCCTTCTTGGCTGCATAAGTATAATTATAAACAGATAACTATTAAGGCCTCACTTAGGCCATACGTTACTAAGCGCCTTGTTAGAGGTTGCTTCCTATCAGCTGAAGGCTACGCTACCTTACTACTTGACGTCCCGAGCAAGAGTGGACGAGAGCTCGCCAGAAACTTGATGCAAGCCGCAGAGCGGCGCTAGCGGCGCTGGTCGCGACTCTTCGGTCCAACGATACTAATACCGACCGCGGTCGATAACTGCAACCCCTAACAAGTGTGGTATCGAACGTTGATACCACAGAGGCAATTTTCACTCTCTGCAGTGCCTTATTAGCCGTTTTTTTCTGAAAAATACTCATCTGTGCTTTTTCTCTGCTTAAAAGCACATTTTTCTCTGCAGCATATGAAATAAAATAATTCTCTTGCCAAAAGTATTTAACCTTGCCGCATTAGAATTTTATTATAGATACTTACCTATGTGTTGATTGTACAATTAAATCAGGAGCTTCATTAGTCTTCAGCGAATGAAGCAATTAATTATTTAGTAACTTGAAGTGGTGTTTTACTAGCCCTCGGCGGTCCGCAACGCGGCTATATAAATAAGAGCGTGCGAGCTACAGTTGGTTCAAATGGCTCTGAGCACTATGGGACTTAACTTCTGAGGTCATCAGTCCCCTAGAACTTAGAACTACTTAAACCTAACTAACCTAAGGACGTCACACACATCCATGCCCGACGCAGGGTTCGAACCAACGATCGTAGCGGTCGCGAGGTTCCAGACTGTAGCGCCTAGAACCGCTCGGCCAGCCCGGGCTGCGCGAGCTAGAGTAAGGCCCCAGTTCTCTTCTAGATTCTAGATCGTGTCAGAAGCCGCGTCGCGTTTGTGCAGTTGCCAGGCACAGCCTTGGATGCCGTATTATGTAACTCGGTATACACATAACAATGAGTTCGCATTGGGGTAAACGGTTAATAGCGGAATGACTCCAGTGATTTAGTCTCAGTTTGCGTATGTCGTATTTTCACGTGTCGCCACAGGACAGACTTTCTACCATTACTAGCGTCAACATTTGATGAGTAATAACATCAAATTTTGTCGAGCATTCACTTCGAACATTTACATCGATAACGACTGTTGAACAGTTTCGTTATCTAAGGATAATAGGATCTGCACAATAGACTCTGAACAGCTCTGATACTACAATAGCTGATATGAGTAATCATTTGCCTGGAATTTTACGTTTTATCGCTTTCAGAATATAGTGAAAATTGTTATAGTAAACTGCATTTTCTTTGAATTCCAGGCAGCATCCTGAATCCTCAGAGTAATGAACTTCAATAATCAATGACTTAAGTTCTCCATCAGAGTGGGCATAGTGAACTCTAATTGCAGGCATCACATTTTTGGTAATCACTTTCTGGTTGCCAACATTTTAGTTAGAGAGCCCGTGTGAAAACAGCAACAAATAATAGGAAATATAAAATAATATTTTCCACCCACCGCCCCACACTTTCTATGGTTTTACTCGAGGTACGTAGTAGAGGTCTGCAGGTGCAGGATTTCTTGAGGTCCTCTTCGGTTGGAGGAATGTCACAATCTTCGCTTTTTTCCATTGATCTTGGAAGTAACCAAGATCTACACATTTGCTGAATATTTTTGTAATTAGTAACAGCAGTTTTCTCGGCGTTGTTTTAGGTATTTATTAATGATCTGGTCGAGGTCTGAAGCTGATTTATCCTTTCTGTTTTAATAATAGCATTGACTTCCTAAGGCGTCACTAATTGCTAGTGGTGTATTGTCTGTCTTCCTCGAAAGTTTTGAACTATTTGCTCCACATTTCTCTCCCATATGCAGGCGAAAGTTTCGTTGATTGTCAGAGAGCGCCATGTGAGGCCATTGCCTTTTGCATCAGATCAACGTGGTTTCTCGGAATTTCGAGCGCTCTGACCAAGAACAAAGGAGTCTATCTTCTCTTCCCACTTTTCTCTTCTCAGCTCAGCCATTCTCTACCTTAATTTCACATTTTGTAAATTGAAGTTCGAGGAGGGGGAAAGGAAAGAAACTTCATCGGGATTTGACGCAGACTCAGCGGCGACGAGCAGAACTGTTTGCTAGACCAGGATTCGAACCCAGAATCTCCTGCTTATAAGTGCTTTGCATTAACCACTGCGCCATCTAGACCGAGTGTTTATAGCACTTGTGCAGACTATCTCAGCACACCTCCAGGCCGACCCACATTTAGACCTACAGTTCCCGTCTCGTTGGAGAGCGGCCCCATTTTCAGCCATTCTGCGCATCCCCCACCATTAACTGCTAGCAGCCAATAAGTCATCCTCTCTCCGAGCGGCTAGCCGCGAGTTACAAGCTAGACAGCGAGAATTTCTCTCCTGCATGCTGCGCTGTTGCCGTATTTCACGACAGTGCAGTTTCATTAAATGAGCGACAGAAGTACTCATTCAGTTGTCGATGTTACTTTCTTGTAGCATTACAACTCTGAATGGGTATCTGTAAACGTTTTAGTGTGATTTCCAAATGAATGTACCAGGTGACGGCAATAAACGTGAATTTCCTCACAATCAACTTTAATTAACTTGTGGGTCTATGGAGTATCGTCTTAGTTGTGCGACTGGATTCGTGATTTCCTGTCAGGAAGGTCACAGTATGGACTCATCAACGTAAATCATTGAATAAAATGGAAGTGATATCTGGCGTTTGCAAGTAAGTGTTGTAGGCCTTCTTCTCAACCTGATACGATAAACGATTTAGGAGGCAATCTGAGCAGTCCCCTTAGACTATTTGCAGATGATGCTGTGATTTACCGTCTTATAAAGTCATCAGATGATTAAAACAAATCAAAAAACGATTTACACAATATATCTGTATGGCGAGAAAAGTGGCAACTGACTCTAAATAATGTAAAGCCTGAAGTCATCCACATGAGTACTAAAAGGAATCGGTTAAATTTCGGTTTACAGTATAAAACACAGAAATCTAAAAGCTGTAAATTCAACTATTTACTTAGGTATTACAGTTACAAATAACTTAAATTGCAACGATCACATGGATAATGTTGTGTGGAAAGCAAAACAAAGAAGCGACTTATAAGCAGAACACTTAGAAAATGTAACAGATCTACTAAAGAGACTACTTACACCTCGCTTTTCTGCCCTCTTCTGGAATATTGGTGTCTGGAGTGGGATCCACAGCAGATCAAGATTACATCAAAGAGTTCGAAGGACGCAACTCGTTTTGCGTAATAGGGGAGAAACTGCCACGGATATGATACGCGGATTGGGGTGGCAGGAGCTCCACATGAAACTCCAACTTTCTCCTCAGAGTATGAAAATACTTTTTTGGCGCCCATCTACATAGGAAGGAAAGATCGTCATAGTAAAATAAGAAAAATTAGAGCTCGCACGGAAAGATTAAAGTGTTCATGTTTTCCCGCACGCGGGAGTGGAACTGTAGAGAAATAACTTGAAGGTGGTTCGATGAACTCTCTGCCAGGCACCTAATTGTGAACTGCAGAGTAATCATGTAGATGTAGATGTAAATGCTTCACAAGAAGTTGAAGAGGTTTATGTCCTGCATTTATAACTTTTTCAAATGTGAGTCTGAAAACGAAACTTATATTTTTGACGTTTTGAAGACTCAAGGACGAAATGCACAAGCACGTGTCGGCGTGGGAACTGAACAGAGAACAGTAAACAAAAGCGTCGGAGATGTAGAAACCTTAGGAGAATTTGTTTTCGTGCCGCTTGGAATGCATCGAAATCGGAAGAGACCTGTAACACAAATAGATGATTTTCACAACGATATTTAAAGTGCTCCGTGTTTGAAATGTATGTAAGAAGGGAAAACTTGTTACAGACATGCCTGAGCAAATTCGGTTCAATGGCAGCGCTTCGTCAATGCAAAGAATTATAGAAGACATTGGTTTCAAAAATGGTAAGAACAGAATTTTTAATTGAAAGGTGACATAGAAGCAGCACGAATCACATCCCTTACAAAGATGCACATGACAGGAGGAGCAGATAGTTCTACAGTGTATTACCTTGATGATGAAACATAGGTGAATCAGAATCATTCCATGAATGCCTGCTGGAAAATGAGGGATGATACTGTCGACTTTGCAGTTCCCACAGGAAAAGGTTATGGAATACTTATTCTGCATGCTGGCTCTTCTTCTGATTTGATTTCTGAGAGTAAACTTGTATTTAGGTGTAAGAAAAACATAGCGACTACCATTCGGAAATGAACGCTATCCTTTTGAAGAAGTGGTTCACTGCACAGTTCTTGCCAGACCTTGCTTCGAAGTCGCTCACTGTAAGTACCATGCCAGTTATCATTCAGCTCTTACAGAGAAAAGGCCAAGTACGAACACGAGGAAACGGGATATAGTTCTCTGCCTGAAAAATAAAAATATTCTGGACAATATAAGCCAGACTCGTGCTGACGCTAAATTTACAATCAGATGGTTCGGACATGGACTTGGAGAGCAGATGGTATTACGATGTAGACTCTGAGACAAAGTAAAGTAATAATCTTTCTTGGTTTTAAAGGCTCATGGTATAAAAATATTTCTGTCAACATATCCATTGCATACATAGTACTTGAGAATTTCCTAACTTTTATTGATTGGGAACATGTAGACTATGATGTATTCAGACTATAATGTTCAAGAACAACTTAAGCTTTTCCCATCTTCTTGTATGCTCTAATTTATCGCGAGAATGCGGCCGGATAAATTCGTCAAAACCTCAAATATTTCGACAAGTAAACTCATGTCATTTTCAAGGCACGAATTGGAAAATACGTCAAAATGAATGGGAGGGTTATCTGCCGAGATATCGGTAGTTTTCGACGTTAACGGTCAGCATTCCGTCGAGTTATTCACAGAAGATGGTTAATTGTTTGCTTGTTCAGTGGATCACAATGTGTTTTTCCGCTGTAATGCCGAACGAATTAGTTTAAACTCATAATGCCTGTTGACACCAAAAAATATAACATACCAACAATTTTTACGATTGTCTTTTCACTAGTCTTTGCTGCCAGTAATTATTTTTTTATGCATAATGATTTACATTGAACTTGTTCAATGGATCACAATGTGTTTTTCCGCTGTAATGCCGAACGAATTAGTTTAAACTCATAATGCCTGTTGACACCAAAAAATATAACATACCAACAATTTTTACGATTGTCTTTTCACTAGTCTTTGCTGCCAGTAATTATTTTTTTATGCATAATGATTTACATTGAACTGTAATGAAACACACTCACATATGCACATTATACATCTTTAAAAATTATATGCAGTAGAAGCAGTTGTCAAATATAACTACTTCAGTTTGAGTTTGAAGTTTATTTTCATGTTATTACATTTTTACTTATAATATAGTCTAAATCGCAGTAAATGGCAATTATTGCAAACATTTTCGATGACCTTGTCGTTAGACAATCGTTGTTTTGAGAGAAAATGTACTTGAGTTCTTCACAAAACTGTGTCAGCTGTTCTAGTCTTTCGACGTCACACAGACAGTTGCTGTGGAGCAGTGGACACAACCTCCCGATATGAAGTGACTTCTCTCATACAGATGACTGATCGAAATCTTTTTTCCCTCATAGATTTGAACGTATAATACGATGTACCGAAGGCAGTGGACCTGATTGTTGTCCGCAGCAACACAGTTCGGCAACTCAGACTTTTGTTTGTCTGCTCTCTACCGCCACGCATGCGCAGACCTCATCCCCTCCATGCTTCCCTATCGCCCCGCCCCTAAGCGCGGAAGCGCCGTCGCTACTTTGGGATTCCTGCATGAGGTCGAACGTAATTGCGCATTCTCTCTCAAGATGGTGGATTCATTGGCCATCGAGGTTACCCAGTTACACGAATGTGGGGTGCCCATTATTTCAGATATGTCCAAAAGAACAGACGCCACACATAATTAATTAACGTTGTCGTGGGTGAATCATCTTTTGACTCGTGGGTCTCGTGACGTCTGCCATCTCTTTCTGAACTGAATTACTTTTTTTTCATCTTGAGTTAATTGACTGCAAAATAGTGTTTCATACACGTTTATGTACAAACGACTGCATTAGCATATGTCAGTGTCATTTGTTTAGTAGAATACAGATCCAGTAACAAGTAAAGAATATTGCTTCCGTTCCAGTTTAGAAATAAGACAGAGTAAAATGAATTTTAGTTTCTAATTAATTGTTGTAACATACAAAATAGAAAGTAAGGAAAAATATAACTCTCCCACTGCAGGTAACATCTTTGGTAATAGCACCCAGTAAGTTTGTAGAATTTTAGTTCTATAATATTATGCTTGGTGGATGCACAGCGGAATTTATGTGTGTAGTTGACATGGATTCGATAGCAATTATTACAGTAAGTGATGTGGTTACTGAACCGTGAATTTACTTTCAAAACTTTTTCTTAAGAATTTACTTTATTTACTAGTGATTCATCAAAAACATTAACACGTTTAATCACGCTATGTGAGCGTGGAAGTAGTTGGTAACTGATGAAAACAAATCAAATTTCTTTCAACAAATGGAAATTTTTATTCCTAAAAGCCTTTTTTTATTTTAGAAGCAGATTTAAAATTATAATCAGAAAGCACCCTCTAAATATCAAGTTACAATTTATTCAGAGGAGGAAAGAACAAATTTTTGACAATATGAGCTTTCGGGCTGAGAACCTTCACACGCCGTAGTCACGACCGCCCACAACAACCTCTGAAAGACTACACTGATGAAAATCTGCAACACACCAGATTACTTTAAACTAAAATTTTTAACAACTCACACAAGCACATAAACTATGCACCCCGTAGGAGGGATGGAAATGGTACAAAACACTAACATTTAAAAAAATGGCTCTGAGCACTATGGTACTCAACTGCTGAGGTCATTAGCCCCTAGAACTTAGAACTAGTTAAACCTAACTAACCTAAGGACATCACAAACATCCATGCCCGAGGCAGGATTCGAACCTGCGACCGTAGCGGTCTTGCGGTTCCAGACTGCAGCGCCTTTAACCGCATGGCCACTTCGGCCGGTTAATATTAAAAGATTAACTTGTCACAGAATGTGCAACTTGATTTAAAAAAAAAACTCTTGCGGTGGAAGATGCCTCTTGAAACACCAAACACTTCGGCTACTTTGGCCACGGAAGCACACAGCATACGTTCACCAACAATTTGCCCACGTTCGAATTCACTTAGCTCCGACACAACGCACTAATAACTACACAGAACACTGTTCTGATCACGACAGAAACTTGCAACGTATTCAGGACATTGGACAGGTGCCGTTCTTGGTCAAATACACACTTATAGAAAAGTTTTGGATCACCTCGGTTCACAGAGTTCCGGAACCTGCACGGTAAATTAGAACAGAGATCAACATAAATATCATTTCCGCCCTTCTTATTGCTCATAAAAACCACATATTGCATATTGTACCACCACACAGCGAGACCTTCAGAGGTGGAGGCCCAGATTGCTGTACACACTGGTACCTCTAATAAACAGTAGCACGTCCTCTTGCATTGATACACGCCTGTATTCGTCGTGGCATACTATCCACAAGTTCATCAAGGCACCGTTGATCCAGATTGTCCCACTCCTCTACGGCGATTGGGTGGTTGGTGGGTCACGTCGTCCATAAACAGTCCTTTTCAATCTATCCCAGGCATGTTCGATAGGGTGCATGTCTAGAGAACATGCTGGCCCCTCTAGTCGAGTGATATCGTTATACTGAAAGAAGTCATTCACATAATGTGTACGATGTGGGCGCGAATTATCGTCCATGAAGACTAATGCCTCGCCAGTATGCTGAAGATATGGTTGCACTCTCGGTCGGAGGATGCCATTCACGTATCGTTAACGGCGCCTTCCACGACCACCAGTGGCGTACATCGGCCCCACATAATATCACCCCAAAACAGCAGGGAACTTCCACCTTGCTGCACTCGCTGGACAATGTGTCTAAGGCGTTCAGCCTGACTGGGTTGCCTCCAAACACGTCTCCGACGATTGTGTGGTTGAAGGCATGTGCGACACTCATCGGTAAAGAGAATGTAATGGCAATCCTGAGAGGTCCGTTCGACATGTTGTTGGACCCATCTGTACCGCACTGCATCGTGTCGTGGTTGCAAAGATGGACCTCGCTATGGACGTCGGGAGTGAAGTTGCGCATCATGCAGCCTATTGCGCACAGTTTCAGTCGTAACAGGACGTCCAGTGACTGCACGAAAAGCATTATTCAACATAGTGGCGTTGCTGTCAGGGTTCCTTCGATCCATAATCCGTAGGTAGCGGCTATCCACTGCAGTAGTAGCATAGCGAGGCATGTCATCGACAGTTCCTGTCTCTCTGTATCTCCTCCATGTCCGAACAACATCGCTTTGGTTCACTCCGAGACGCCTGGACACTTCCCTTGCTGAAAGCCCTTACTGGCACAAAGTAACAATGCAGACGCGATCAAATCTTGGTATTGACAGTCTAGCCACGGTTGAACTACAGACAACACTAGCCGTGCACCTCTTTCCTCGTGGAATGACTGGAACTGATCGGCTGTCGGACCCCCTCCGACTAATTGGCGCTACTCATGCGTGGTTGTTTACAACTTTGGGCGGGTTGAGTGACATCTCGGAACAGTCAGAGGGACTGTATCTGTGATACAATACCCAGAGTCAACGTCTATATTCAGGAGTTATGGGAACCGAGGTGATGCAAGACTTTTTTTAATATGTGTACGACAGCGCAACGTGCAGGTTTGGCTCGCATCGGCATTACATTTACGCATTTCTCGCGGTATTTTCATATTTCTGTGCAGCCTCTGTAGATTCAGTATTAATGTACACACCAGCAAAGAAAACTATTGCTTTTGCTTGACAAATGGCAGCTGGCTTCGAGCTATCTTATGCGAGTAATACCTGAGCAAATAAATTTTGTTCTTGTCTTGACTGCTACATTTTCTCGAAAGTGATAGTTGCGGTGGTCCGCCCTGCCGTCTCACTGCCTGTCTTGGGGTCACTGGCCCGCGACGTCTCCCTATCAGTGTAATCTGTGACATGAGAACCATCTACTTAGGGATACTGATCTAAATAACCTAACTTATTTAGTGAATGAATTCATTTCAAAAGAATGGTTCAAATGGCTCTGAGCACTGTGGGACTTAACATCTGAAGTCATCAGTCCCCTAGAACTTAGAACTACTTAAACCTAACTAACCTAAGGACATCAAAAACATCCATGCACGAGGCAGGATTCGAACCTGTGACCGTAGCAGCAGCGCGGTTCCGGACTGGAGCGCCTAGAACCGCTCGGCCACCGCGGCCGGCTGCCATTCAGAAGCTCATCATAAATTACGCGCGAGCAAGCAATGCAGCGACAACATTTATGTGCCTATATTCACACTTCTGAAAAAAGACTTTACAAAACCATATTTCTAAAAGTCAAGATCCTCCGCGTTTACAGCTCTGTGTTCCGCTAGTTATTCCTAGACCGCTCAGCAGCGTAAGTAACACCAAACTCGGTCACTTAATACTCTCGAATGTTACACTGGCAACGTCAACACTTCTGATAACCAAATATCACACTGCTCCCACTCCGAACATATCGACTGTTGAAGACTTCTGTCTGAGAAATATCCAGTACACAAGTATGGAGTGTGACTCATCAAATAAAAAGAGAACTCACATCACTCTCCTCGAATACCAAAAATAAGCTAGAAACTTACAAAGTATACAAGGCAATTAGATACGAATGGGAATCATACTAGGGACGATATGGGCAGCAAACGGGGAAATCCACTGACAGAAGCAAGTTAGGCAAGGGCAAGCAGTTATGACCCAACGCCTGGAAAGGAGCATTTAGAAAATGGTGAAGCTCGTCATCTGTTCAAGTACTACTATCGTGAACGTCGATGGAAAGTAGTTGAAGGAGGGTGAAACCATGAATAGGCGGCTAGGCGTTGGACACCCATGTCTTATCACGGAACATTTAGTTCGTAGGCAGGTCCACGGTGCCATCTATAACAAATCTGACGACAGAGAACAGTACTGGTGCAGTGACACCTATTTCGAAGCACACCAAGGGGCGCACATTGTTCAATATGCGCTTCACAATTACTGTTGCATCTGACATGAGGTCATCTAAATTGGACCATGGTCAAAGGAAACGTGTCGCCTGGTCGGATGAAACAGGTAGCGTTTCTTGTTACACTAGGCAGGTGGTGGTGTCCGGAAACGCTGTCATCCTGGCGAACGGCTGCGCAATACAAGTTCCGAATCACAGACACAGACGGGAGGAGGCAGTGTTATGCTATGGGTGACATTCACCCGGGCCTCCATGAGACCTGAGATAATAATCGAAGGCACCATGACGCCTGCGGACTACGTAAACGTTATTACGGACCACCTGCATCCATTCACACTCGGCGACTGGCACGACAGTGATGGCAACTTCCAACAGGATAACTGTCCATGTGACAAGGCTAGTATCGTGCTACAGTGATTTGAGGAGCGTGATAGTGGACTCACTTTGTTATGTTGGGAACCGAATTAACCCGACCTGATGCCGCGACGCGAGGCAGTTGAAAGAACAAGAGGCAGTCAGCAAGCAGTATCGGTGCTCTGTGGTAGCGGTCTTCATTACAGCACGGTCCAGGAACTACCGCTCACGCGCAAGAATCATGGGGAAACTGGAAGATGGATGAAGTGTAAAGAGTGTACCCCAGGAGTTTGGTGCTGGTAACTGCATTGTTTCATGCGCGTGGGAAGCGTTGGCAACCACAGGCACTGCTACCCAGAGGAGAAGAGGTGGACGATCATTGCCAATGACAACAACAGCAGGTGAACGCTACAGTGTCCAACAGGCAATAAGGAACCCACGTCAAACAGCGGTTGAAATCGCCTCCATATTTAACATGAATGCAAGGTACGCTACATCATCAAAACTAGACATGATTGTCTTAATGGGATTTCCGCGATCGTTCATTCAATAAAAATATGGCATTTCAGTCTTTGATCGCTTTGAATAAGAAGACTTGGCGTGGCGTTGTATACGTTCTGACGTAGGGAAATCTTCTCCACCACCAATCAAAACAAAGAAGAGGAAACGCACATTTTCGAAAGAATATCTACATTTTAATTATATTTTTAAGTTTCTTTATAAAGAAATTTTAAATTAGTGTAAATTATTTCGGTTCATGGCCCACTCAAAAAAAGATTACTCATATGTTACTACTAAACAAATTGTTTTATTAAGAAGTATATTCGCCATTAATATGTACGGTGAAATAATAACATATGCACAATTCTTATAGGTAGAGGGCACTTTTTACTGTTGCCAATCAGGTTTCTCTAAAACTGCGATATAAGGCTTTAACAGATTAAAATTGGCTTTAGTTATGACAGCGAACCGATAGTTCTGTACTGATAAGTTACTCTGTAACTGCAATATATGGTATGTTGGCATTTAATACGTTCCAAACTTTCTTTTTGTAAACTAAGATGTTTCTATCACTAACTGTATCTCTCTTGTTAATTATATTTTTAACTTTGTCTAACAGATCTGAAGATGGGCAGTTAACCTGAAACCGGTCATTGAAAATAAAAAATAGCGATCAAAGACTGAAATGCCATGTCTTTATTTAAGCTATATCACGTTGTACAGTAGCACGGCAACGGCATGGCGGTGGCCTACGCCCGACGACCAGTACGTTGTGATCCTTTCACACCTGCGCTTCTGCGGCGCCGTTTGTGATGGTACCTAGAGCACAGCGATTGGACCAACGAGGATTGGAGTCGCGTGCTCTTCTCAGAAGAGAACAGATTGTCTGGCTTGCGTACCAAAATAAATGTCGAAAGGGGGAACACGTAATGGACCAACGAACATGGTCGAACATAATCGTTCTGGTGTTTCAGGTGTTATGATGCGAGGAGGCATAATGGTGCATGGGCCTATTGACCTCCGAATCCTTGAACGCGGTACACTCACGGTTCAACATTATAGCAACACTAAATCCTTCCCCATGTGCGTCATTTCAGGGATGCATTCGGCCCTGATTTCATTTTTATGGATGACAATGTCCGACCTCATCGAAGAGCGCAAGTGAAGGGGCTCTTGTAAGGACAGGATGTTTAGTGAATGAGCTGGCGTGCCCGTTCCCCTGACTTAAATCCCGTCGAACACGTGTGGGAAGCATTGGAGAGACGTACTGGAGCCCGTCCCCATGGTCCAACGACCATCCAACAGTTTTCAACCGTGCTGTTGGCGTGATGGAACGCCCTGTCACAAGAACTCCCTGCCAATCCTGTGGCCAGGATGGGAAAATGGAAATGAGCGTTTGGCGTCATTGGCCGGAAGGCCCCTTGTGGGGCAGGTCCGGCCGCCTTGGTGCAGGTCTTATTACATTCGACGCCACACTGGGTGACCTGCGCACCAGATGGGGATGAAATGATGATGAAGGCAGCACAACACCCAGTCCCTGAGCGCAGAACATTCCCGACCCAGCCGGGAATCGAATCCGGGCCCGTAGGACGGCAATCCGTTACGCTGACCACTCAGCTATCGGGGCAGAAGCCAGCATGGGAGAATCTTGCAGAGCACCCACTTCCGTTCTTGGTGATCACACAATCTTTTAAGAACCAATCTCTGTTGGTCCATCACGGCCAGAGGACATCAGCTGGTACGTACTTTTCAATGTCAATAAACTTTACCAAGAGCCGTATACTTTAAGATATTTTATTTTATTCTGAAAGCAACCAGTTTCGGCAATTCATTTTGTCATTTTCAGGCCCCATACGCTTTTCTTCAAATCAACAATCTTATCGTATAGCGCCATAAGACTGGCTATCGCGAATTCCAGTCGTTGTACACATGCTTCATACGAAGACGTGACAGCAACAGCCTGAAGATGGCAAAATGAATTGCCGAAACTGGTAGCTTTCAGAATAAAATAAAATATCTTAAGGTGTATAGCTGTTGGTAAAGTTTACTGACGTTGGAAAATTTTAAGAACCATGTCCCGCCTTTCGTAACTTCCAAGAGACCATCATAAATCGTAGTAGCTTCAGTGCTATTATTATCTTTGAACAGAAGTATCATTTCTGTTTGTCTCATTGCGTATTTGTTTCAGTTATCTTCTGTTGGAACACATGAGGCAATACTGAACCTACGACTTATCTTGGAAAATAGATTAAGGAAAGGCAAACCTACGTTTCTAGCATTTGTAGACTTAGAGACAGGTTTTGACAATGTTGACTGGAATTAAATCGGGTGATGCTGCGGGAATTAGGTTAGCAGATGAGATGCTTAAAGTAGTAAATGAGTTTTGCTATTTTGGGAGCAAAAGAACTGATGATGGTCGAATTAGACAGGATATAAAATGTAGACTGGCAATGGCAAGGAGAGAGTTTCTGAAGAAGAGAAATTTGTTAACATCGAGTATAGAATTAAGTGTTAGGAATTCGTTTCTGAAAGTATTTGTATGGAGTGTAGCCATGTATGAAAGTGAAACATGGACGATAAATAGTTTAGACAAGAAGAGAATAGAAGTTTTCGAAATGTGGTGCTATAGACGAATGCTGAAGATTGGATTGGTAGATCACATAACTAATGACTAGGTACTGAATAGAATCGGAGAGAAGAGAAATTTGTGGCACAACTTGACAAGAAGAAGGGATCGCTTGGTAGGGCATATTCTGAGGCATCAACGGATCACCAATTTTGTATTGGAGGGCAGCGCGAAGGGTAAAAATCGTAGAGGGAGTCCAAGAGATGAATACTATAAATAGATTCAGAAGGATGTAGGTTGCAGTTGGTACTGTGAGATGAAGAAGCTTGCACAGGATAGAGTAGCATGGAGAGCTGCATCAAACCAGTCTCTGGACTGAAGACCACAACAACAACAACAACATCTTCTGTGCTGTACTGTAGCAGTTCTTTCTGTCTATGTTCCAAGTTTCGTCGGACTATGTTACTTAGCAGTGCCACATAATGAGAAAGTTACTTTCGTACTTTAGTTTCACATACCAGTGCATTTCAACAATTTCTTATTAAAATGCTCTATACGTGGCACAGAATGCGAACTTCTCTAGCAGTTACTTTTCTCATGGTGCCCCTGCGCTCGGCGCGCGGAGCGGTGTGACAAGTGAAACGCCGCAGCCCGTCCTCCACCCCCCTTTCCCCTCAGGACAAGCTCTGCTGCTGGGCTCATCTGCAGTGCAGCGCAGGCACTTGAGGCGCGACATTAAAATGAGCCACCGGAGCCCATGTTTATAAATGAGGCTCCCTGACCTGGAAAAGCGATACTTCGCCTCCGACGTACGTACCACACCACGCCCTGCCCTCGCAACACGCCCTCCGAAGAACTGCCAGTTCCACCCACGCATACTCTACAGCTGTCAGCTGTCCCTCAGTGTCTCGAGGCCACTTCCCTCCACCTCTCTTCACGAGTAAAAAGAAGCCACTATTCTTTCTTGTTTGTGAAGTGCGGAAATTACATTCTTCTTATAAAACTATGTTAACCAGACACAGTTATACTGCCAGAATGAGATTTTCACTCTGCAGCGGAGTGTGCGCTGATATGAAACTTCCTGGCAGATTAAAACTGTGTGCCAGACCGAGACTCGAACTCGGGACCTTTGCCTTTCGCGGGCAAGTGCTCTACCAACTGAGCTACCCAAGCACGACTCACGCCCCGTCCTCACAGCTTTACTTCTGCCAGTACCCCGCGAAAGGCAAAGGTCCCGAGTTCGAGTCTCGGTCGGGCACACAGTTTTAATATGCCAGGAAGTTTCACAGTTATACTGGCTTATCTCATCTTTACTTGATGATCAACTCAATCCTCGATGGCGCTTTGAATATCTCCACAGTTGTAACTGATGAGTTTGCGTCTTGAATAAGTAGAGTAATTTCGATGTGCTTTGTTCTTCCTTCATTGTGTGTTTTCTGTATTTTTTATGCCCTGATGTTACAGTTTTACACTACTGGCCATTAAAATCGCTACACCATGATGATGACGTGCTACAGACGCGAAATTTAACCGACAGGAGCAAGATGCTGTGATATGATTAGCTTTTCAGAGCATTCACACAAGGGTGGCGCCGGTGGCGACACCTACAACGTGCTGACATGAGGAAAGTTTCCAACCAATTTCTCATACACAAACAGCAGTTGACCGGCGTTGCCTGGTGAAACGTTGTGGTGATGCCTCGTGTAAGGAGGAGAAATGCATACTATCACGTTTCCGACTTTGATAAAGGTCGGATTGTAGCCTATCGCGATTGCGGTTTATCGCATCGTGACATTGCTGCTCGCGTTGGTCGAGATCCAGTGACTGTTAGGAGAATATGGAATCGGTGGCTTCAGGAGGGTAATACGGAACACCGTGCTGGATCCCAACGGCCTCGTATCACTAGCAGTCAAGATGACAGGCATCTTATCCGCATGGCTGTAAGGGATCGTGCAGCCACGTCTCTATCGCTGAGTCAACAGGTGGGGACGTTAGCAAGACAACAACTATCTGCACGAACAGTTCGACGAAGTTTGCAGCAGCATGAACTATCAGCTCGGAGACCGTGGCTGCGGTTACCCTTGACGTTGCATGACAGGCAGGAGCGCCTGCGATGGTGTACTCAACGACGAACCTGGGTGCACCAATGGCAAAACATCATTTTTTAGATTGAATCCAGGTTCAGTTTACAGCATCAGGATGGTTGCATCCGTGTTTGGCGACATCGCGGTGAATGCACATTGGAGGCGTGTATTCGTCATCGCCATACTGGCGTACCACCTGGCGTGATGGTATGGGGTGCCATGGGTTACACGTTTCGGTCACCTCTTGTTAGCATTGACGGCACATTGAACAGTGGACGTTACATTTCACATGTGTTACGACCCGTGGCTCTACCCTTCATTCGATCGCTGCGAAACCTTACATTTCAGCAGGATAATGCAGGACCGCATGTTGCAGGTCCTGTACGGGCCTTTCTGGATACAGAAAATGTTCAACTATTGCCCCGGCCAGCACATTCTCCAGATCTCTCACCAATTGAGAACGTCTGTTCAATGGTGCCGAGCAACTGGCTCGTCACAATACGCCAGTCACTACTTTTGATGAACCTTGGTATCGTGTTGAAGCTGCATGGGCAGCTGTACCTGTACACGCGATCCAAGCTCTGTTTGACTCAATGCCCAGGTGTATCAAGGCCGTTATTAAGGCCAGAGGTAGTTGTTCTGGGTACTGATTTCTCAAGATCTATGCACCCAAATTGCGTGAAAATATAATCACTTTGTCAGTTCTAGTACAATATATTGGTCCAATGAATATCCGTTTATCATCTGCATTTTTTCTTGGTGTTGCAATTTTAATGGCCAGGAGTGTAACTCAAAATGATACGATGTTGTTAAAGGCCAAGACTCTAATCAGTTTCTGACAAAGATACGCATTGAATTCTGCAGATTGATTCAGGAGGAAAGTCACATAATCTGTGATGTGAAAATAAACCGAAAAAGTCCTGTGAACGTGCCTCCGATTTTCGATCTTTATCAGAACTGGAGTGGGTTGAAGATTACACACATCCGTGAATGAATATGACGACAAGTGTGAATATTACTTACTGAATGCCGTGTTGGCGCTTTGGTGTACAGAACAACGGTGGAGTAGATGAGGGATTCATCCTTTCTCCAGCAGATGGTAGCACTGTGACGTCGCACCATGGCAACAGCTATAAGTGTACCCAGTGTGTAATCTGCAGCTGGAACAGTGGCCAGTCGTGAGGCTGTGTTCTTGTCGTGCCTGGGTGTTGATCAACTGAGCAAGTCCATTGTGTTAGTGAATACCAATATGCCGCATACTTTCACCCATGCAGAATACGCAGACGTGTTGTTTGTGTATGGGTACTGTAATAGCAGTGCGGCTATCACAGAACCCCCTGTGCCAGGCTATTTTCCACGTTTTTCTTTTTTTTAATATTATGTGCAACGGGAACACTACCCATTGAACACGTAACATGAGACGATGAGGCCGCCCAGTCAGTTGAGGAAAAGTCCTACCACCAGTAAATGATGCATTAACTGTCAGCACAATATTCCACAAACTCGAGTGTGCCAACATTACATTTCGAGGTCTTGTACACATTCCATGTGCAGCCCTTGCAACATCTGCATCCAGGTTCCAGGTGACGCAGTATATAGACAACAATTTTTGGAATGGTTGGCTGTACACATAGATGTCATGCAATACATTTTATTTACAAATGAGGCTACACTTACACTCAATGGTATCATGAACACCCACAGGTCTTATACATGGGCAACGGCGAACACACATGACACTAGGGAAACAAGATTCCAAGTGTGGTATGATTGATAACATGATGATAGGGCCTGCATTCCTGCCAAATTGCCTGATAGCCACAGCATGCACATATTTCCTGATAGAGGACTTACCCGCACGTTTGGGAGATGTGACGTTAGACCAACGACGGCAAACGTACCTGCAACATGATTGATCACAGATTCACTGTACCAGACAAATATTCTAGTATCTCAATATTGTATTTCTTCAACGGTGGATTGGCCATGGTAGACCCATTAACTGGCCTGCCAGATCACCTGACCTAATCCCATTAGACTTCTTTTTATGCTGCCGTTTAAAGGGGGTGTGCACGCTACGAAGTTTGATACACGTGAAGAACTTGGAAGAACGCATCATCACCGCTGGTGCCCTCATTAAACACTGCCAGATTATGTCCGATGTGCAACACAACACACCCTCCATCGCATTGACAAGTATATTGAGATGGGAAGGGGGACTTTTTGAACACTTCTTGCAAGATGAATCAGTCATCTGTCCCACCATTATTCCGTTCACCAGAGCGCCTACATAGCATTTTGATAAGTTATATTCACACTTGTCTACATAATCATTCATAGACCTGCCTAGCCCTCAACTTGTTCCTGTTTTGTAACGATCGAAAATCGGACACACGTTCACAGGACTTTTTTGGTTTATTTTCACATGTCGAATCACCTCAAAAATTGTGTGACATTCCTCCTGAACCATTCTGTATACAGTAGAGCCCGGTAATTCGAGCCCAAATATTTCGAGGTTCCCTGTAATTCGAGCTGGGCTTAAAAAAATTGAAATTTCTCATAAAACTAGAGGAAAAACCCGTTTTCATACATTGCCCACACGTATGTTTTACGCTCTTCCGAATGTGTCACATTTTGAACTTTCTTTCAATTTTCCATGTACAGTTCAGGTAAAACTGTTCGACTTAGGTTTTTCGTTAGTAATACACGGAAATAACCTTGGCCTCTGACTGCTAATGGATTTCTATCACAGACAGACAGGTACCATTACGTTTCGAGAAGTATGCTTGCTCTGTCTTTCGTCGACCCTTTACTAACTGGGATCGCCGACAATCAGTTGTACAGTGCATACCATCTTTATTGGTACCCCTACTGTTGTGACCATTACAATACAGTACGCCTAAGTAACAATGCAGTACATATTTTACAATACTGGCTGACCATTTTTGTATGTACTGTAGCGAGTCCACCTGTGTCACAATTTTAAAGTGTTGTATGTATGTATGCTACAGACGAATGCTGAATATTAGGTGAACTGATAAGGTAAGGCACGAGGACGTTCGCGCAAAATCGGAGAGAAAGGGAATATGTGGAAAACACTGACAAAGGGAAGGGACAAGATGATAGGACCTTTGTTAAGCCATCAGAGAATGACTTCCATGGTACTAGGTGGACCTGTAGAGGGCAAAAACTGTGGAAGAAGACGGAGATTGGAATACATCCAGCAAATAATTAAGGACGTAGGTTACAAGTGTTACTCTGATTTGAAGAGATTGGCGCAGGAGAGGAAATCGTGGTGGGCCACATCAAACCAGTCAGAAGAGTGACAACTGAAAATAAAAAGTATGTGCAGTGTACTGTACATATCTAACTGTGTAACTACGATAAAAGACATAGTTTACTGTATAGCCGATTCATGGTCCGCCAGGTGGAGACACTAAAAAAGTCTTGGAAGCAGATTTTAGGAATGAAACAGATACCGACGGTACTGACGAAGATGACCTGCCGTTGGCAGAACTGATGACAAAGATTGCTGGATGTGAAAATGCAAATGCGAGCGATGTTTCAGAATGGATGGATAGTCTGAAGTGAGCAATCTTGCACTTGTTGAAATGGTTAGTAAACCCGTTGAAGACACTGACGATGAGGAATCATCTGAAGAATTTGTACCAATGATCGATCACTCTCAACCAAGGTTTGGCAGCGCTAGATGTGGCATTGGGGCGTTATATCGAACAGCAAGAGGAAGCTACTGCAACAGACACCATGCTTCTTAGAAGGTGGAGCGGCATTGCTGCTAAAAAGTGAGTACCAATTTTAAAACAATGGACTGTGGACAATTTCTTTGAAATATAACTAAATTTAGCTTATACTTACTGCGACAATATGGACGGCTTTTTTCGGTTAGTGTCCATCTGTCTGGAGAATATGGGCGGCTTTTTTCGGTTAGCGTCCATCTGCATGTCTCCATTTTCAGGTCCAATTGTTATATCACTACACACACTTTCAAACGAACTATATTAATTTACACTCTGACTGCAAGACTTTGCCAGCATCCAGCATGCGCCTTACAACTGTTACTTGTAACAAAGACCTTAACAAAAAGATATGGCATAGGCCTACTTTGCACAGAGATGTAATTTGTTCTTTTTTACACGTATTGAAGTCGTTATAAGGGCCAATATTTTAATCAGACTGGCGATAAAATAAGAGCACAAAATAAATAAATAAAGAAATAAATAAATCAGTATAGGAACAAACTTCAGGTGATCTCATATCTTATTTCTATTTGTATATTAACGTATAATACAGGCATTTTATAGCAAATATTTTAATCATGATTGGCGTTAACATGAATGCCCAGGAATCAATAATATTTAGTTATTTTATTTGCAATGAGATACAGCTGTCTGTAGACTAGGACTTTTATTTTTAAATTTAAATTTTTAAATTAATATCAAACCTTCAAATGAACTGTAGACTTATTTCTGTTGTTACATTAACTTGATCTGGAATATAAGCAAGAGTATACTCTGTTTATTTTAGCTAAAGATATATGTATAAAAGTTATAGTGTTTGTAATGGACTAAAGCTGTTTGTATGACTGTACACTTTATATTTAAAAGCAAGAACAAAAGTTCAAGTGAAGTGTTGACTTATTTTTGTTCTTACATTAAAGTGATCTGGAATATTGGTAAAGGCAGCTTCTGTTTGTTCCACCTAGAAGTAATATGTATAAAAGTACTGATTTATGTTAACAGTAGTGGGCTTTACCATTGAAAAATATATGTAGGATATTACACTGGCATCAGTGTAGTTAGGATGCAAGGAGGGGGATAGAGGGTCGTTAAGGAGGGGGAGGGATGAGGAGGCTGTGTAGGGTTGGTTGAGTGGTTACTTCTTTTGAACTAGTAGATCCTCAAAGTTCTGAAGGAAAAATTTGTTTCTCAAGTCAATTTGGTGATTAAGTAGGTAGTCAGGTGCTGTGTTTGTGTAGACAAATATTTCAATTTCTTCAAGAAGGTCACGTATCGTGCCTTTGTAGGCAAAATGGAGTATTTGGAGACTTTGTTGTATGTTGTTTGCAGGATGATTGTGTTGAGCAAGATGTGAGGCAAAGCTGGATTTATTCAGGTTGTTAATGCGGAGTGCATCTGTGTTTTCTTTAAATCTTGTGATAAATACTGCAGAAATATGCTACAACAGAAATATACTAAATAAATATGCTTCAATAGTAATGAATTAAAGCTGTTAAACAGAGGCCTTAAGCACAATATTACCCCCTGAATAAATAAAAGCAACATTAAAGAGCCAATAGTTAGCACAAAAATTGAATGCACAGCAACTAAACTGAAACACAATGAACAAAATGCTATACCTCATAAGGCAAACAACATCATTATGACAAACATTCACCAGAACAAAATGTACAATAAATGAATACTGAACATAGGACATTATGTGACATAAACAAGAAACTTTCAACTGAAAATGCCCTCATTGTCAGAGCAGACAAGGACAGCACAGCTGTTGTAATATATGAATCAGATAATATTATAAGAACTTGTGAATTCTTCAGAAAGAACAGCATAAAAGAAAAATCATACGACCCTACTACCAAAATCCAAGATAAAATTAGAAAGTAGCTTAAAAACTGCAACTTCTTGTTGATACCAACAGAAACAAAGCACTGTATAGTGATGAACCCATAAGCACCAAAATTGAAATCACAGCATAAGATCCACAAACCAGAATGTCCGATATGTCTCATTGTGATCTCCATCAATAGTCCAAGCTATAAAATCACCAAGAAACTTCATGATATTATCCTCAAGGCATATGAATTTGAAAATAACTTCTCTATCAAAAACAGTTATGAGCCACCAATAGTATAAAAGATATCCCCATCCCAGCCACAGCTAGATTTGCATCCCTTGACACAGTCAAGGGATGCAATCATACCTGTCAAGGAAACAATTACTTTAATAATGAATAACTTACTCAAACATGGGACAATGGGTAGAGCTGAAATATACAAACTCATAGAGAACCTGTAGCTTATATTATCAAACAACTACTTCCTGATCAACAACAAGTTTTACATTCAGGAAGATGGACTGGCAATGTGTAGCAGTCCTGAAGGCTTGCTAGCAGACAAATATATTAATAATTTTGAAAACAACTTTTTAGATCCCAAACCCAACTAAAAGAAAAGCTGCTTTACTACAATAGCTATGTTGATGACACTCTCATTCTGTTCAGTGGAACAACAGAAGAAATAGATAATCTAACCAAAGAACTTAATAAAATATACAAAAAATCAAATTCACAATAGAACATGAAATACCATAAGACATTAACTATCTTGATTTAACAATGTCAAATAAAAATTAAAAGCATAAATTTAAATTTTTCAGAAAGCCAACAAACACCAAGGTTTCCATACACTAATCCTCTTGCCATCCAGACAAATATAAAAAAGCATTCTCCAGAACAATGGTTAATCGCATGCCAAAAATCGAAATGGACACAAATGAAAGACAAAAAGAAACAGAAATTATTAAATCAGTTGCCTCCAGCAGTGGGTAAAACCCTGCACTAACAGATAAACTAATCCATACAGCAAAATTAAATCAGCCAACAGCTGAACAACCACCCACAAACAAGAAGACTACATTTATAAGTTTGCCTTTCCTAGGGAAGATTTGTCATCCAAACTGCCAACCTCTTCAAGACATACTACATAAAAATAAGCTTCTTCACCAACAACAAAATACAAAATAAAATCATACACAGCACGAAAACTTCTATACAACAGTATCAAAAATCAGGTGTATACAACTTCATTTACAACTCATGTCCAAGCTTCTACATTGGCCAAACTGGAAGAAACTTCAAAACAAGATTTAAAGACGATGTAATGCACTCCATCTTAACAACCTGAATAAATCCAGCTTTGCCTCACATCTTGCCCAGCACCATCATTCTGCAAACAACATGGAACAAAATCTCCAAATACTCCATCTTGCCAACAAAGGCACGATACTTGACCTTCTTGAAGAAATTGAAATATTTATCTACACAAATATAGCACATGACTTCTTATTCAATCATCAAATTAACCTGAGAAACAAATTTTTCTAAATTGTAAAGCCTTCTACTGTTAACATAAATCAGTACTTTTATACATGTTACTTCTAGCTGGAACAAATGGAGGCTACCTTTACCAATATTCCAGATCACTTTGTTGTAAGAACAAAAAGAAGTCGACACTTCACTTGAACTTTTGTTCTTGCTTTTAAATATAAAGTGTACAGTCATACAAACAGCTTTAGTCCATTACAAACACTATAACTTTTATACATATATCTTTAGCTAAAATAAACAGAATCTACTCTTGCTAATATTCCAGATCATGTTAACGTAACAACAGAAGTAAGTCAACAGTTCATTTGAAGGTTTGATATTAATTTATAAATTTAAATTTAAATATAAAGTCCTAGTCTACAGACAGCTGTTTCTCACTGCAAATACAATAACTAAATGTTATTGATTCCTGGGCATTCATGTTAATGCCAATCATGATTAAAATATTTACTATAAAATGCCTGTATTATACGTTAATATACAAATAGAAATAAGATATGAGATCACCTGAAGTATGTTCCTATACTGATTTATTTATTTTATTTTGTGTTCTTATTTTATCGCCAGTCTGATTAAAATATTGGCCCTTATAACGACTTCAATACGTGTAAAAAAGAACAAATTACATCGCTGTGCAAAGTAGGCCTATGCCATATATTTTTGTTAAGATCTTTGTTACAAGCAACAGTTGTAAGGTGCATGCTGGATGCTGGCAAAGTCTTGCAGTCAGAGTGTAAATTAATATAGTTCGTGTGAAAGTGTGTGTAGTGATATAACAACTGGACATCAAAATGGAGACAGACAGATGGACACTAACAGAAAAAAGCCACCCATAATATCGCAGTAACTAAAAGCTAAATTTACATCCATATCGACAGATATACAATGGTCATGGCGATACATTAAAGCGTGTTCCATATTTTTGTCATAGAGCCAGCACCTAGCATTATGCTATAAATAATGATGTAACTTCCAGAAACCCTCTGAAGATGAACATGAAAAGGTTCGAAACCGGTTCATGGAATAAAACAGAATTATTCAAAAAAGTGACTGGTTGCAGTTTTATATAACTTGTTTACATTCAATTTACAGTCACGGTTCTAAAATATCCGTAATGGCTACTCATAATATAACTTATACTTTTGCAACTTGGAAATGTATGCCCATGTATGTACATATAACACTTGTATAAACTAGATTTTTTTACTTATTTTTAATCATTATTGTGCTCATTTAACATTTATTCATGGTTTAACCATTGATTTAGTGATATTTCTGTTTTATCCGAGGTTTTTGTATTTGGAAGTAGCCTCAGCCCCTATTAGCTCTGCTGTACTTATACTCTAAGAACAAAGACTAAAGAAAGACAAACACTAGTTCACAGCAACTGTGGACTTAGATAAAGCTCGCACCAAGATTAAAAATTGGTCATTGGCTTGGCTACAGTAATTTGATGCATATTTTGTAATATAGATGTGTTCCACCGTTCTTGATACTATTCAGAATTACGGTTGCGTAATAGAAATGTACATAGATCACGTTTTCCTCACTGTATATCAATATTGGTCACATACATGCTACTGGGTATGTACTCATACCATTGATGTTGTAACAAATGTCTCATATAGTACACTTTATAATGTAAGATTTAACTATCACTAATTGGCATGTGAACAAACTATGTGATATGGATTGGCAGACATTGTAGATAGATTTGTATATTGT
Organism: Schistocerca americana; assembly: GCF_021461395.2. Lineage (NCBI taxonomy): Eukaryota > Metazoa > Arthropoda > Insecta > Orthoptera > Acrididae > Schistocerca > Schistocerca americana. The sequence goes on along the minus strand of NC_060120.1, from coordinate 118,870,591 downwards.
CTTTGAGTGTATCTTTGGTAGACTTTAGAATTGCCGATTTCGACTTCAGTATGTACCGTATATTGACGTTACTAGCAGATCAGTTGTGGTTCAAATGGCTCTGAGCACTATGCGACTTAACTTCTGAGGTCATCAGTCGCCTAGAACTTAGAACTAATTAAACCTAACTAACCTAAGGACATCACACACATCCATGCCCGAGGCAGGATTCGAACCTGCGACCGTAGCGGCCACGCGGTTCCAGACTGAAGCGCCTTTAACCGCACGGCTACACCGGCCGGCCAGATCAGTTGTGGTTCAAACATTATACGATGTGGTCCTGCAGTGAAAAGATGGAATCTTCGTCCTTGAGTTATACTGTATAGGATCTTTGATAAACAGTGTGCCAGGGGTATACGTGTAGATATTTTTTTTTTTTTTTTTTTTTTAGGCGACTGAGGCCAGTATTTACATATGTATAATTGTAGCTATTGTGAATAGTACGTTTCATGTGGCAATAGCAAGCCATTATTTTACCATGGCAAGCATGCCAGATATTGATGTGTGGCTGCAAGGGCGCAAAACGTTTAGTCTGTATTGTGAGTCGTAGTGTCGCTGCGTTAAGGTAAGAAGGTAGTTGTACAGGAAGACGGACTTGTGATCGGTGGAAGATGGCTGCACTGTGAGGTGTTGCGGCGTTTCATGAGTTTGGGCCTGTGACAGACTTCTGTCTCTGGCACGAAAGATAGGCTAAATTTTAGTGCGGTTTTCGCTACCAACAGTCATTAACAGTACGGCGTACACAGAGTAAGCGCTCGACTATAGTAAGGTACTTCCCGTTACTCCTATTTTTGTGGACGTGTGGCTATGTGGTGTATCTTGGGTTTCGACTGACATTAATTACAATCATTGACTCTGCCTTTGTAACAAGAGATTGAAAGGTATGTGCTAAGGTTTCATCAGGGTAGCTCCAGAAAATAAAGTCGGTAATTGCCTACCGCAAGGTGGAACGATTATATTATCTTTGAGTAGGACGATCTTTGATGGTTAAAAGAGCTGGGCGCGCAGTAAAAAACCGGAGAGTCGCAGGTAGGTGCCCGGAGAAAGCAGACGTGTGGTGACAGCTTTAAGGTAGGTCGCGCTCGCTGCCCTGACCAAACTTCAGCACGTAAATGAGAGAAGATATACAATGATTTCAAATTGGTTTTGTTAGATAATGTTCAGAGTTAGGATTTGTATGTCCAAGGTTTGACACAGTAAGCGTATGGTAAAATTTTTTGTAAGAGTGATTCGTGCTACAAAAATGTTGGAAATGGTAGGTTTTGTGTATGACTTAAAATTTTAACAATTTATACTAGGTGATCAAAAAGTCAGTATAAATTTGAAAACTGAATAAATCACGAAATAATGTAGATAGAGAGGTACAAATTGACACACATGCTTGGAATGACATGGGGTTTAATTAGGACCAAAAAAATAGAAACGTTCAAAAAATGTCCGACAGATGGCGCTTCATCTGATCAGAATAGCAATAATTAACATAACAAAGTAAGTCAAAGCAAAGATGTTGTTCTTTGCAGGAAATGCTAAGTATGTCCACCATCATTCCTCAACAATAGCTGCATTCGAGGAATAATGTTGTGAACAGCACTGTAAAGCATTTCCGGAGTTATGGTGAGGCAGTGGCGTCGGATGTTGTCTTTCAGCATCCCTAGAGATGTCGGTCGATCACGATACACTTGTGACTTCAGGTAACCCCAAAGCCAATAATCGCACGGACTGAGGTCTGGGGACCTGGGAGGCCAAGCATGACGAAAGTGGCGGCTGAGCACCAAACGACGCGCGCAAGAGATCTTTCACCCGTCTAGCAGTATGGGGTGCAGCGCCATCCTGCATAAACATCGTACGTTCCAGCAGGGGTTTATCAGCCAGGCTGGGGATGATGCGATTCTGTAACATATCGGTGTACCTCTCACCCGTCACGGTAGCAGTTTTGCTGTCCAGCTCCATCTGTCGGACATTTTGTGAACTTTGTTTTTTTTTTTTGTTCTAATAAAACCTCATGTCATTCGAAGCATGTGTGTCAATTTTTATCTCTCTATCTACATTATTCCGTGGTTTATTCAGTTTTCAAATTTATACTGACTTTTTGATCACCTGGTGTATTGAGATCAACATTGTGTTTAAATCTAACAGCCTGAATCATAATCCACATCCTTTGCTTGTATTGAATATGAAAATGAGTAGTAAAGTAAAGTTACGCACCAATGAAAGAACGTAAAGAAAATGAGGCCTCTACGCAACATATATGTGCAGTTCATGGTTTCAAATCGATTTTGGTTTAACTTACGTTATCAGAGGAAAGTTATTTCAAATAACTATTTTTATGCCATTGCAGAACTGGCGTTTTCAAGTCAAGATATAATTTCATTAAATAAACATCAGGGCCAAAAGTTAAATTTTCAGTACCATCTTAATGCCATTGCACAAACGGCATTATTCTCTTAAACTTGATTGCTGAGTCAAATACAAGTTGCATTTCTGGCAAAATGGAGGAGTGCAAGAAACAAGTCCACAGACGCAGTCAGATGCAGGTTTGCTGAATTATTAATTTGGAACGATCTTATCAATGATATTTTCACAAATAAAAAAGGTAACAATTTTGGTTAGATACTTTCAAGATTTAAGGAGTCTGGCCGATACAGCCCGTCTCCAAGGATCTTGTTTTCGTTCTTTCGGTTTTTGTTTTCCTCGAGTGCAACGTTACGTGAGGTTTCCACGTGTTGAGTTGCGTGGTCCCGCAGACAGGGAAAGAGGGCGGCTGCCTCCGAAGCCGACGCGTCCTGCCCGGGCGTCCGAGGCCAGCGAGCGTGATGGATGGAGAGCCGACGGCCGGCTGATAGCGGCCGTGATGGATTAGCCGTGGCTGGGCGCGCGGACCGCGGGCCCGCCGTGTACAGTGAGCACAGCTCACTTCGCGGGCTCCTCTTCTTGGATCGTTCCACGTGAGAGAAACCTGCAGGCAATGTTCGCATACAGCTGACGCAGTCACATGTTCGTCCCAGAATATCATGTAACGCGAGTTGCTGGAGATAACAAGTGCCAATCAGAAAGCAGTGCCTCCTCTTTTTCTCTCCTTCAGTAACTTAATAATGTAATAATTATGAATTGTGGCATGCATGTAAATAACGAGTCAAGCGCCAAATACTGGAAAGCTGGGTTGCCGGCTGGTGTGGCCGTGCGGTTCTAGGCGCTTCAGTCTGGAACCGCGTGACCGCTACGGTCGCAGGTTCGAATCCTGCCTCGGGCATGGATGTGTGTGATGTCCTTAGGTTAGTTAGGTTTAAGTAGTTCTAAGTTCTAGGGGACTGATGACCTCAGATGTTAAGTGCTCAGAGCCATTTGACCCATTTTTGAAAGCTGGACTATGGTGAAATTGCGCTGTAAATACCAAGGCCAATAACATATATTTTGGTTCAAGCACCTGAACGGTAGAAACTGTATTTGCAGCAGTCTGAAGACAGCACTTGCGTCGAAGGCCAACATAGGTGTTCATACAATGAGTCATGCGCCAACTCCCTTTTAGTGTCTTGGCGTACACTTACGTTGGTGTTGTTGTTGTTGTTGTTGTCTTCAGTCCTGAGACTGGTTTGCTGCAGCTCTCCATGCTACTCTATACTGTGCAAGCTTCTTCATCTCCCAGTACCTACTGCAGCCTACATCCTTCTGAATCTGCTTAGTGTATTCATCTCTTGGTCTCCTTCTACTATTTTTACCCTCCACGCTGCCCTCCAGTACTAAATTGGCGATCCCTTGATGCCTCAGAACATGTCCTACCAACCGATCCCTTCTTCTAGTCAAGCTGTGCCACAAACTCCTCTTCTCCCCAATCCTGTTCAATACCTCCTCATTAGTTATGTGGTCTACCCATCTAATCTTCAGCATTCTTCTGTAGCACCACATTTCGAAAGCTTCTGTTCTCTTCTTGTCTAAACTTTTTGCCGTACATGTTTTACTTCCATACATGACTACACTCCATACAAATACTCTCAGAAACGACTTCCTCACACTTAAATCCATACTCGATGTTAAGAAATTTCTCTTCTTCAGAAACGCTTTCCTTGCCATTGCCAGTCTACATTTTATATCTTCTCTACTTCGGCCATCATCAGTTATTTTTCTCCCCAAATAACAAAACTCCTTTACTACTTTAAGTGTCTCATTCCCTAATCTAATTCCCTCAGCATCACCCTAGTTAACTCGACTACATTCCATTATCCTCGTTTTGCTTTTGTTAATGTTCATCTTATATCCTCCTTTTAAGACACTGTCCATTCCGTTCAACTGCTCTTCCAAGTCCTTTGCTGTCTCTGACAGAATTACAATGTCATCGGTGAACGTTAAAGTTTTTATTTCCTCTCCGTGGATTTTAATACCTACTCCGAACATTTATTTTGTTTCCTTTACTGCTTGCTCAATATACAGATTGAATAACATCGGGGATAGGCGACAACCCCGTCTCACTCCCTTCCCAACCACTGCTTCCCTTTCATGTCCCTCGAATCTTATAACTGCCATCTGGCTTCTGTACAAATTGTAAATAGCCTTTCGCTCCCTGTATTTTACCCCTGCCACCTTCAGAATTTGAAAGACAGTACTCCAGTGAACATTGTCAAAAGCTTTCTCTAAGTCTACAAATGCTTACTTACGTTAACTGCTGACAATTGAAGTAGCTCCGTGGTTTGTTTGCAACAGTAGGGCATTGCTGAAGTAACTATTACACGTAAATAACACACAGTACTGCTAAATGGAAAGAAAACTGCACCACAACGGAGGAAGAGAGGTGAAGGTAGTGCTCAAAGTGAAAAGAAGAAATAATCTGGCAGGAAAGTCTTGCCCCGTTCACCATACAGCGCTGGCCTTGCACCATCAGACTTCCTCGCAGCTGTTCGGCCCATTCAAAGAAAGTCCTCGGAGGCATCACTGTCAAGATACGTGGACCTTAAAAAACTCTGTGGGCTACTGACTGAGGGGGAAGACTAAGATTCATATATATATATATATATATATGTGTGTGTGTGTGTGTGTGTGTGTGTGTGTAAAAGTATATTCCACATTTTCTCCTAAGCATCGGACCGACTTCAAGCAGACTTGATACGCATGTCACTTATGGTCTGGAAAGAATCGCGGTGGGAGGTAAGCACCAGCTTCCTATCAGAGAAGTGTCAGTGAAAAAGCAGTGTAGCCCACTACAAGCGAGTACCCTTGCTATAGCCATTCAGTATTTGAGAATGAGAGCACTTAGTGAAGTGAGAACTTTACACATAATTTCCAAACTTTTACGAAACTCTTTCTCGCAGACAACCGTCACAAAAAGGTGAAAGGAGAAAAAATCGCATATCACATTTTTGCTGTTCACGCAATAAAATTTGCCGCATGCAGCATGATGTTTTAATTTATTACTTCATTATTATTAACTGTATTCGCGACACGTCTTACAGAAGGTGTTCACATGTAGCACTGAAGGTACTGGCTAAATTGTATCACTCTACGCCATATAGTTCAGGAGATATGATATCAAACCCACAGATTCGTGAAAAACTGCCGCATCATGCGCGACGTTTAATTGTATCACTGCATTGCTATTAACTCTATTCACAACACATTCTGCAAACAGTATCCTCATATGCGGCTGAATGTACCTAGAAAAATGTATCATTGTACGACACAAAGTTCAGAAGATGACGTCATAAACACTGTGATGTGGGAAAAACTGCCACATCGTGCATGACGTTTCAGTTTATTACGTGTTTACTACAAACTCTACTCACAAAAAATTTCGCCATCAGTACCCACATACTTGTGTACCATTGGATGTACTTGCAACATTACATCATTGTACGACACATAGTTCAGGAAATACAACGTCAAAAACATTGAATTACATGAAATTCACTAGCTATATAGGTGAAATATGTGTACAAATACGTGTGAAAACTGTTAAATACATCTGACATATGTGTGCGCAGGTTAATCCACGAGTAAGAAGCTCATCCGAAACCCCTGGAACGATTTCAACGAAATTTGGTATACTAATAGTTATGATCTGGAGAGAAATGCTATGGCGGTAAGAACAACCAGCCTCGTATTGAGGTGATGGTGACAACGTGGAGAGAGAAGGTGGGACGAAGAGATGAACAGGCATGCAGGTGGTGGGCGGGATGGGGGCCGCAGAAGAAGATGGACACAGACAGGAGGACGAGATGAACAGAGGAAGGAAAGAGGAGTTGATGGACGGGGAGGAGGAGATGGACAGAGAGGGGGGAGGAGAATATGGACAGAGAGAGGTGGGGAGAGCAGGTGGACAAAAAGATGGTTAGGAGGAGATGGACAGAGAGAGGGGGCGTAGGAGATGGATAGAGAGTGGGAGGTGAAGGAGGAGATGGACTGAGAGAGGCCATCCGGTGTGGCTGAGCGGTTCTAGGCGCTTCAGTCTGGAACCGTGCGACGGCTACGGTCGCAGGTTCGAATCCTGCCTCGGGCATGGATGTGTGTGATGTCCTTAGGTTTAATTAGTTCTAAGTTCTAGGGGACTGATGACACCTCAGATGTCAAAGTCCCGTAGTGCTTACTCAGCTAGATACAATAAATACAATTCGAGGCATTTCTTTCTGACTGATCCTTGTACTTGAGATAATCCTGCAGTTTAGAGACTAGCACCAATCCTTGCATAAAGTCCGGCAGTCTTGTCAACTATCATCCACTGTTTCTAAACAAAAACCGCAGGTGATACAGTTACAGGCGTATGCACCTACCAAATCATACATCTAAGTTTCGAAGTTAACAGAATCATTTAATCGATAGCCACAACTGTTCTAAATTGTTGATGATCGGAACATCAGCGGAAACAGTGAGGCATATTATGTTTCGACTAAGTGTTGTCAACTCGCCACCCGTGGGGGGACACGAACCTCCCTCACGCACTGCTGGTGGTACCAATGTTCGCATAGTCTGTACAGGTAACTGAGCGACCCTTTGTCTCTCCCTGGAAAAACCGCCCGTTCCTACAATCCAGGCATTCACCAAAGGCAAGACCTAGAGTCTGTAAACTCACATACTGAAGTACTGCGCAGGATCCCGCTTCTTTCCTAAACGTATTGTGTCATGTGCAGTTCTGTGCCGAGTCTCTTTACAGTCATTCTGGGTGTGCTCTCGAGAAAGCTCGTAATATACAGGGTGATTCAAAAAGAATACCACAACTTTACGAATTTAAAACTCTGCAGCGACAAAAGGCAGAGCTAAGCACTATCTGTCGGCGAATTAAGGGAGCTATAAAGTTTCATTTAGTTGTACATTTGTTCGCTTGAGGCGCTGTTGACTAGGCGTCAGCGTCAGTTGATGCTAAGATGGCGACCGCTCAACAGAAAGCTTTTTGCGTTATTGAGTACGGCAGAAGTGAATCGACGACAGTTGTTCAGCGTGCATTTCGAACGAAGTATGGTGTTAAACCTCCTGATAGGTGGTGTATTAAACGTTGGTATAAACAGTTTACAGAGAATGGGTGTTTGTGCAAAGGGAAAAGTTCTGGATGGCCGAGAACGAGTGATGAAAATATAGCACGCATCCAGCAAGCATTTGTTTGCAGCCCAGGAAAATCGACTCGCAGAGCTAGCAGAGAGCTGCAAATTCCACAATCAACTGTATGGAGAGTCCTACGAAAAAGGTTAGTTAAGAAACCTTATCGTCTGAAATTGGTTCAAGCACTGTCTGCAGCTGATAAGATTAAAAGAATCGATTTCTGTGATTTTATCCTTGCTCAAATGGAAACAGATGAATCTTTTGTTTCAAAGATTGTGTTTAGTGATGAAGCAACTTTCCACACTAACGGGAAAGTCAACCGTCACAATGTCTGTATATGGGGCACTGAGAATCCGCGGGAAACAACTCAGTATGAACGTGACTCGCCTAAGGTGAACGTTTTCTGTGCCATTTCAGCCAATAAAGTTTTTGGTCCCTTTTTCTTCGAAGGTGCTACTGTAACTGGACTACAGTATCTAGAGGTGTTAGAGAATTGGCTGTTCCCTCAGCTCGAACAAGAAGCACAACAATTCATATTTCAGCAGGATGGAGCGCCACCACATTGGCACTTATCTGTCCGTAACTACCTGAACGTCAACTACCCGAGGCGATGGATCGGCCGCCAGGCAGCCCGTGACAGAGCACTTCATCACTGGCCTCCAAGAAGCCCTGATCTTACCCCCTGCGATTTTTTCTTATGGGGGTATGTTAAGGATATGGTGTTTCGGCCACCTCTCCCAGCCACCATTGATGATTTGAAACGAGAAATAACAGCAGCTATCCAAACTGTTACGGCTGATATGCTACAGAGAGTGTGGAACGAGTTGGAGTATCGGGTTGATATTGCTCGAGTGTCTGGAGAGGGCCATATTGAACATCTCTGAACTTGTTTTTGAGTAAAAGAAAAACCTTTTTAAATACTCTTTGTAATGATGTATAACTGAAGGTTATATTATGTTTCTTTCTTTAAATACACATTTTTAAAGTTGTGGTATTCTTCTTGAATCACCCTGTACTTAAAATGTTAAAATACTTACATAATCGTCATTTTGGCGTTGCTCAAGAATACACTAATTTAGCTGGTCTACGTATGGTGCCAAGGATGGCATTATTTTCCCTTTATGTACCAAGGTTGGCGTCATTTGGAGTCCGCGAGTCGCTGCCAAAGATGGTGCACGCTCCTTCTGGCGATACTTTCGCCATACATCGCGGCTGCGAGAGGTGATGCGTTGTGCGGAGGTCGCTATGAGCGGGGCGGGGTTGGCTGTTGGCAGTGAACTGCGCGAGGTGACGATCGCAGCAGCGGAAGCAATTCCCGGTCGTATCGCGAACAGTACACCCACGTCGTGTTCGAACTTGTGGTTCGCTGGTGTTAGAGAGCGCAAATGGGACTGTGATGACGGACTACGCATCGATCTGCATAGATGGAAGAGCTCTTGAAGTGAGAGGGTGCTCGGCGGATCAACTGGCTTGCGCGCTGTCCCGACTTAAACCCATAGAGCACGTGTGGGATGCTTTGTGGAGACGCATTGCAGAACGTCCATACCCACCATGTAAATGCCAGCGGCGCTGGTGACGGAATGGAACGCCTTCGCAACTGGCCAGCATGGGAACACGTTGCAGAGCATGTGTTACCATCCGTGGTGATCACGCACCCCGTCAAGAGCTATATTGCCACCTTTTGTAATGGCCAGTGGACCATCATAAATCGCGGTGACTTCAGTGTAATTATTGTCACTGAAAATAAATGTCATTTCTGTTAGTCTCATTGCGTGTTTTTCAGTTATCTCCTGTACTGTACTGTAGCAGTTCTTTTTGTGTATGGTCCAAGTTTCATCGAGATGTCTTACTTGGCAGTGACACATCACGCAAAATTTTCTTTCCTCCTTACATTTTGCACACATGTATATTTATTGAAGTCTTCCTGGTGGCCCTCGAGTACTACGTGGGGAGTTGGAAAATGAGTTTCCCCTTTCGACTGTGGTCAGAGTTGTGTGTGAAAGGGTAAAAAAGGAATGAGACATTATGAGACATTTGTCATACCGCTTTCTAACCTTCAAAAAGCCTTCCAGGAAAAAATCAGGGCGTTGCATACGGAAGAAGCGTTTGACGTCAGCATTGGTGCCAAAGTGCATTCCGCCGAGAGTCTTCTTCAAAGCAGGAAACAGATGGAAGTCAATTGGTGCGAGATCCGAGCTGTAAGGCGGATGGTGTAGGCGCTCCCAACGAAGAGTGGCAATATGGTTTTGGGTTGCCGTCGCCGTGTGTGGTGTCGCATTGTCATCCAACAGCAGAATGCAAGGCCAGGCCGCTTTTTCCGAATCACCTCTTTCAATTTCGACAGACTGACACAGTACCGCGCAACACTGATGGTTGCATCCTCCATAAAGTCCAGCAGCAAAACTCCTTTGGCGTCCCAGAAAACGGTGAGTAGCACTTTACCTGCCGACAGAGTGCTTTTGAACTTCTTTCGGACAGTTGATGAAAGATGTTTCCACTCCATGGATGCGGCTTTCGATTCTGGCTTGTAATGGTGGACACACGTTTCATCCCCCGTCACAATCCGAAACAGAAGGTCATTGCCAGATTCATGGTAACGCACGAGTTCTTCCAGGCTGAACGTCATGCGTTGTTCCACTTGTGTCGGGGTCAGTTGGCGGGGCACCCATCGTGCTGACACCTTCCTGTATCGAAGAATGGCGTGGATCATCGCGTGAGCTAACTCATGTCCAATTCCAAGTTCTGCCGCTGCTCCATCTATGGTGATACGCCGGTTCGCTTTAATCATGTCATCCACCTTCCTGACATTTGCATCTGTAGTGGCCGTGCGCGTCCGTACAGGTCTCGGTATGTCCTGCACTTGGCTGACGTCCGTCACTGAATTGCTGGCACCATCTCCGCACCATTTGCCTCGACATCACACCTGACCCATACACCTCAACAAGGCGGTTATGAATTTCTGTACCTGATTACTCCACGTGCCCATTCGTAGCGGATACCAGCTCTCACTTCCGCCTTTGAGCACGACTCCAAAACTCACCTTCTCTCCATAGATCTGGGAAAAGGCTGAGCGGCTGGGCTCCGCTTTGCGCAGCCACTGCGACAGAGCCATCTGCTTGATCGCGGCCGACCTCTACCCATTGGTGTATCGGTGTCTTGCACGTGCGCGTTCACCTGCCGTGCCGTCTTTCGCACATATCACACAACTCTGCCCACAGTCGACAGGGGAAACTTATTTTCCAACTCCTCCTCGTATTTTGAATACGTGACGACTTAACATATCTGAAATACTGCATTATCGACACAGGACAGATGAACGTTAAATTGGTGTCGTTAACATGTCATTATGTCTTGCGTCTAATATTGAAATGTTTTAGTTAAATGTTTGGATCATGGCAAGTTTTGATGAAAACCGGGATAGTTAGTTGTTCTACCTAAATTATGACGGAAGCAGGTGAATGTTTACTAGTGGCATGATTTAATTATTACTGACTGAGATCTCATTCTGGAACCAAGCATTAGAAAGGGGAAGATACCTGTATTATAACTGTCAGATTCAGTAATTATTTTGATGTGTTTATGTACTAATTTTATTACCATTGAGCCGCGCGGGGTAGCCGAGCGGTCTTGGGCGCCTTGTCACAGTCCGCGCGGCTCACCCCGTCGGAGTTTCGAGTCCTCGGCCATGGGTGTGTGTGTTGTCCTTAGCGTAAGTTAAAGTTAGATTAAATAGCGTGTATGCTTACGGACCGATGACCTCAGCAGTTTGGCCCCACATCTTACCACAAAATTTCCAAATTTATTACTGTTGACCTGTGTTTTTAATGCTCTGGTTTCTGCCCATTGTTAACAGTTGTTAAGCTCCTTTTACACCCTCGGGATGTTTGAGTAAATTTGTTGTTTTTCTTGTTTTTACTTTATTGTTTTAAAATAATTACTGGAGCTGAAACTGTGTATAACGTGTTATTTCAAGGAATCTTCCAAGATTTGTGGTTGGTAACTCAGATCAGTCAATCGGTGCTAGCCAAATTTCCTTTTGCCCAGTACCACCACAGTATTTATACAGTATCTGCGCCGTGTGGTTAGCGGTTACAAGTGCTTGTGGTGGTTAGTATTATTATTTACTGGACGATGCTGAAAACCTAAGAAAGTACTACGGTGAAGGCCGGTACATTACGTTACTCCTTTATACTAGGTAAATATTACATTCATATGCCCCCACTCCATGAGACGATGTATAGATTTTAACCTAGAAAAGTGATTCATAATCCACCAGTCATGAACTGAACGCAGCCACATCTCTTAATCATCGTACTAAATACTGAAGGCGGGTTTTCTCTGCAACCAGGATGTAACGAGGTTGCCTGTGGATGTAACGTCACACAGCCTTGTGGAGCCAACGTTAGCTACCGGCTCCAGTGTAATAGCGAGCTGTATTAATGATCGATACGGGAACTTCTTCAAATACATTACGTTAAAGCTCATTGCAGGCAGAGAAAAGACAACAGAGGTGGAGCCATTCGCTAGTGCCCAAAAAAAGATCGGCATTTATTACGATATATTTAATAGATAATTTAAACTGCTGGCATCTCCCTGTCGATCACACAAGAAAAGGCACTGCCAGAAAAAAAATCGTTAAAACTTCGTGTGCCCTCAGTAGATACTTCCCTTATGTGTGGCCTCGCAGCTGCCCCTAAAAGTTGCGTGTGAACAGTCTTTGATTACAGGAGTATAGTACGTCGGATAGTATCATTGGCAAAAATACTTCGTGGAAGGACAGGAGGAGAAGAAGAAAATGAGTGGAGATGCAGCCTACATTCACCAAACCGCAATGATTTTTCTAACTTCTTCACAGTGTGGAATTGCTTTCATATGTGTAACTAATCATTTTAAGTGATTCTGAAGTCCTCTTTGAGTAGTCGATTCGTTGAGGGAGAGGAGGAAGTGAATGACAGTCGGTACTAACATTTAAACTACGCCTCTTTGTTGGCAGCAAGGGTTATTCCAAATTAACGTGTCCATCCGACAGTCGATTCATCAACAGCATCAAGTGACCTCTCTCAGTGTACCATTGCGCCTAAGTTTTGGAATTTAAACCCAGACAACTGGTGAACTACCCAGTTTTCACGACTTTATGCCACATACTTTACTTTCTTTGCTAACAAAAAATATAGCTGATGAAAATTCATTTTACCACTAGGACTCAAAATGGATACCTCCAAGTCAGGCACTTCGGCGCTACAGCCCATGACTTGGACGTAGAATATTATTAGTATAATGTTTAGTCAAAACTGTTCTTTGTTATGCCTGAGCGTAATGTGAGATGACGATTCAAAATTCTCTTATGTTGTAGATAAAGATCGGAACACAATGTACTGGTTATTGGGCAAAGATACTTCCCTCTTGAAGTCGCCATGTCAGAGTGGAGCGTGAGATTTCGTGCCTTGCAGTCCTGTTAAATTACGTTGCAATTGCGTCCGCTATTTGAGGTGGGTCCCTTCATGCCTGTTGCACAATGTGGCGCTCATCTGCTGCTACAGTTGACTGTGGTTGCTTTCGGCAATAGCGCACTCCTGGGCTACACTCACCACAGTTCGTCCTTCTTCTAATTTCCCGATGTTTCTTCCCTGTGTGAAGTAATCCAAACATTGTCTACAGACCGGCCGCTGTGGCCGAGCGGTTCTAGGCGCTTCTGTCCAGAACCGCGCTGCTGCTACGGTCGCAGGTTCGAATCCTGCGCCCCCAGGGGTTCAGCGTTCATTTGCTGAGTACGGGCTTGGCGACCCCGGGGTCCTGAGCTGGGGACTGGTCAGCGCCGCCGGTCTCCTGTCACCGTAACCCCCGGACATGCTGCAGCGACCACCGTGTGGTGCAGAGGTGGAATGTTGTGTGCTGCGGGGAATGGTAATCTTGGCTTGACCGCCTGGATTGCGAGGAAGGTAAACCTCTATAAAAACCCCTCAATCTTACGGTGTGCTGCGCGCCTATAAGATGCATGGCTGTTGGGGTGGAACAGTCGCAAACGGGCAACCTCTGGGGCACCTGCCGCACCCCAGTTGTATATATCACTTACCTAGGCATGCGGGGCTCTGTCTAGGTGGACTTCTAGTTCCCTAGCTGCTCGTGGGACCGCGATGGATGCTTCGAAATCCTCTTTTCTTCCTCCCAGCGGAAAGGGTGGGCCGGTGGAGGTTCTAACACCCAGTCTCTTAAGAGGGCTCGTGCAGTCAGTCCCCCAGACTCCGGCACTTCTTAGACAAGTCGAGTCTTAAGTAACAGAATGCATTCTGGTAACCCGAATGTGTTTCTCATTGTGAAACGGAAGGAGGGTAGTTTCGAGAAGGTTTCGCCCTTCTATATACAAAAGGGTTTGGAGAACTGCAACGTGAGTGGGCTCCGGAAGGTATCGTTGGTGTTCAACATATCATGAGGAGGGTTGATGGCAATCTTGTCAAATCCGACTCCTTTATTCTAACCTTCAGTAGCACGAAACTTCCTGAACATGTTAAAGCTGGCTTCCTTCACCTTAGTGTGAGGCCTTATTTCCCGACCCCAACGCGCTGTTTCAAATGCCAGCGTTTTGGGCTTACCACCTTAGGATGCAAAGGCGAAGCGACTTGTGACAACTGTGGTAAAGCTGCTCATGAAGGAGTTGGTTGCTCCTCTCCAGCCAAATGTATCAATTGCTCTGGGAACCATCCTGTTTGGAGTAGGGACTGCCGAATATTTTTAGAGGAACGCAAAGTCCAGGAAATAAAAACAACCAAGCGTATCCCCTATGGTGAGGCCAAGAAGATCTATAAATCGATGCAACCTCCCACATTTGCTACATCTTTTGCATCCCTGGTTCAGACGCCTACTCCAAAAGTCGATGCCTCAACGCAGACAGAGGTGGTGAGTGTTGGCACTAATACATGCAGCTGTCAGTGCACTTGCAACGCAGCCAGTGTTTCAGAGCCAGTAGCCCCTATTCGAACGGCAGACAAAGGTACAGTGGCGAACTTGGGCCAGCCCCTGGCGCCTCCAACAGCTGAGGATGTTCCGAAGCCCAGTACAGGCATTACCACTCCCACATCAGCTCCCCCAAAGCCCACCAAACCGCAGAAAGCTCCCGTACAGCAGCAACAGTGGGTCAAATCCCGTGGTAAACCGTCTGACCATGCAGATGTTGTTTTCTGTGCGGCTTCATCTGACTCTTCCCCAGAGTTGATGGAATCCGATGTATGTGTGGGGAAATCATCTCGCCCCACGCCTGCCCCTCCACCTGCTGCAGTCTCCCCGCCCCGTCGTAGAGACAGGATGAAGGTGCTACCCCCATCATAGATGGCTCCCATACTTCAGTGGAACTTGCAAGAGTTCAGGACGCATGTGGAGGAACTTCGTCTACTATCTCAGGGTAGACCACTGTGTCTCTGTCTCCAGGAGACTTATTTCCATCCATCATACTCCCCTGAGATACGAGGCTATACACTCCACAAAAAGGACGACCTGCGTGGAGAGAGAGCTAGAGGAGGCGTAGGTATTTTCGTCAGGACAGACTACCCATCCTCGCCTCTCTCACTTACGACGACTTTACAGGCCGTCGCTGTGTCCGTGCACGTGCGTCATCCATTGACTGTATGCTCGCTTTACTTGCCCCCACATGATGCACTTGATGAAGCGGCCCTCACCGACCTTCTTACACAGCTCCCCCAGCCATTCATTATTTGTGGTGATTTTAATGCCCACAATGTGCTTTGGGGCTCTGCAATTACCTGCCCCAGGGGTAGAGCAATCGAGAGGCTTCTCCTGTCATCCTGTGCCTACTTGCTCAATGGAGGACAGAGTACTCATTTCTGCACGGCGACTGGGTCGTTCTCTGCCATTGATCTCTCGCTTTGCTCTCCAGCTCTTGCCGCTAGTGCTCACTGGGAAGTGGTCGCTGACTTGCACGGCAGTGATCATTTCCCAATCTGGATTCACCTGCCAGATGGCCTGGGCCCCAAAAGGAGACCACCACGATGGGTGCTCAGTGGAGCTGACTGGACACTTTATAGCCAGTTGGCCCAATTCGAACACTATGCGAATGTTGAGTTGTGGGTGGATCATATTACCAAAACGGTCCACCACGCCGCTGCAGCATCCATTCCACAGTCCACAGGCCACCGGAAGAGGCCACCTGTGCCTTGGTGGAGTGCCGAATGCCGCTCTGCAATCAGTACCAGGCGTGCAGCTCTGCGTCGGTTCAAGTGTCGGCCGACTGCTGAGAATCTCGCAGCCTTTCGGGTGGCGAGGGCAAGATGTCGCCGCATTATTCGTGACAGCAAGAAGAGGTCATGGCAACAGCTCCTGAACACCATTAATCGTTCCACCAACAGTTCCATTGTGTGGGAGACCATCAGGAGAATTTCTGGCAGAGGAGGGAGGTGCCCCTTAGCTGCTGTAATGAATAACGGCACTCTCCACACGGATCCGTGAGACATTGCCCAGACTATGGCAGCGTATTTTGCCACAGTTACTGCAACAACCAGTCAGGATCCAGGTTTCCAGCGCTCCAGCGCCATAGAGCCGTTGCTGAGAGATGTAGTCTGGACTTCCAGTCCACTTCTCATGAAATTTACAACTGCCCATTTTCTATGTGTTCAAATGGCTCTGAGCACTATGGGACTTAACATCTATGGTCATCAGTCCCCTAGAACTTAGAACTACTTAAACCTAACTAACGTAAGGACATCACACAACACCCAGCCATCACCAGGCAGAGAAAATCCCTGACCCCGCCGGGAATCGAACCCGGGAACCCGGGCGTGGGAAGCGAGAACGCTACCGCACGACCACGAGATGCGGGCTACCATTTTCTATGTGGGAGCTAGATTCTGCATTGTCTGGAGCTCGTGACACATCCCCTGGTCACGACAGGATCCATTACAGTATGCTATGGCATCTTACAATGGGCAACAGAGAAATCCTTCTAGCACTTTTTAATGCCATTTGGGCGTCGGGTCGCTTTCCTGACGCGTGGCGTGAGGCATTTTTAATCCCTTTTTTAAAACCTGGGAAAGACCGCACGAGCCCGAGTAGCTACCGTAGTGTTGCCCTCACTAGTTGCATAGGGAAGACCTTGGAGCGGATGGTCAACCGCCGCCTTGTCTGGATGTTAGAATCCCGGCAACTCCTTATTCGCTTTCAGTGTGGGTTCAGGAGGTTTCGTTCCACCTTCGATAACCTTGCCCTCCTGGAGGCGGCAATACAACAAGCTTTCCTACGCCGTCATCACCTTCTAGGTGTATTTTTCGACATCGAGAAGGCCTACGATACCACTTGGAGGCATCTCATCCTGGAGCAGCTTCATGAATGGGGTTTTCGTGGTTGTCTTCCTCTTTTTATTCAGTCTTTCCTCTCGCCACGATATTTTAGATACCGAATTGGTGATGTCCTGTCTGCAGGAGAACGGTGTCCCTCAGGGTAGCGTTTTAAGTGTGACTCTCTTTTGCCATCGCTATTAATAGCATTACGTCCATAGTGAAAAGTCCTGTCCAGTGTTCTTTGTTTGCGGATGATTTCTCTTTGTTCTGCTCTTCTTGAAGCCTTGCAACGACAACTCGTCAGTTGCAACTTACGATTAGGCGTTTGGATGACTGGGCGCAGAAGAGTGGTTTTAAGTTTTCCACCGAGAAGTCTGTATGTGTTCCTTTTAACCGTTCTCGTTCGATTTTAACCTTTCCTGAGTTGAGGATGAGGGACACTATTCTTACTTTTAAAGACACGGTGAGATTTCTGGGGCTCATTTTTGACTCGAAGCTCAAGTGGTTACCTCATCTTAAAGACCTGAAACGGCGGTCACTTAAGGCTTTAAGTATTTTAAAATGTCTTAGCCACAGTACATGGGGAGCTGACAGGACTTGTCTGCTCCAGTTTTACAGGGCGTTTGTGCGATCTCGGCTCGATTATGGGTGCACGGTGTATGGGTCTGCGAGGCCTTCTTACTTAAAGTTGTTGGACGTTGTGCACCATGAAGGGCTTCGGTTGGCCACTGGGGCATTCCGAACTAGCCCCATACCAAGCCTCTGTGCAGAGGCTGGTGAACCGCCACTTCATATGCGGCGACGGCTACTTACAGTTCGCCAGGCGTATAAAGCTTTGTCCATACCATACACCCCTGCATACCATACCGTTGCTCAGCCTCCTCTGGCACGATTGTTTCATAACCGGCAACGTGCGACGCAGCCCTATGGGATTCGCGCACAGGATTGCCTCGGTGCGATGTCTATGGTTGGTCTTCGTGTTTTACGTCGCGGTTGGAGCAGATCTCCACCTTGGCTCCTCCGGAGACCCAAACTTATTTTAGATTTGACTAATTTTAAGAAAGATGGCACACCAGATTTTACATTCCAATCTCTGTTCAAATGGTTCAAATGGCTCTGAGCACTATGGGACTCAACTGCTGTGGTTAGCAGTCCCCTAGAACTTAGAACTACTCAAACCTAACTAACCTAAAGACATCACACACATCCATGCCCGAGGCAGGATTCGAACCTGCGACCGTAGCAGTCCCACGGTTCCGGACTGCGCGCCTAGAACCGCGAGACCACCGCGGTCGGCCCAATCTCTGTTTTTTAACATTTTAGATGTGCATCACGGTTTCACTGCCGTTTACACTGATGGCTCCAAACAGGAGACTTTCCTTGGCTGTTCTGTGGTGTTCCCTGATCATGTTACCCGGATTCGCCTCCCTGCTGAATATACCGTTTTCGCAGTGGAGCTCCACGCGATCCTGAAGGCACTGGAGCAGATGCATCGTGTTCGGGGCGATCGATTTCTTCTCTGCTCCGATTCTCTTAGTGCCTTACAATCACTGCAGAACCTATACCCGACTGAGGAGATGGTCCAGCTGATACATGACCAACTGTACTTCCTCCAACGGCACGGTAAAGAGGTATCGTTCTGCTGGGTGCCTGGTCATGTCGGCATATGGGGCAATGAACAGGCTGATCAGGCTGCCAAGGAGGCCTGCAGAGAGGAGGATGTGGTCCAGTGTCCTATCCCCTTGCAGTCAGTCATCGCTGCACTCCACAGGAAGTGCATGGAGTTATGGGAGGACGAATGGCTGGCGGTGACGGCCAGTAAACTGCGGTCGGTAAAGTCAACCACTCGGCCGTGGCGTTCCTCCTGCCGGTTGCTCAGGCGGGAAGAGGTGGCCCTCACACGTCTTCGGATCGGGCACTGTCCTCTCACACATAGCTATTTATTACGGCGGGAGGATCCTCCGTTTTGTGATGCTTGTGGTGTGCACATCTCTGTCCGGCACATTTTAACAGACTGCATTTTATGCCGTGATGCAAGGGCAGAAGCACAAGTTGATGGGGATCTGCCTTGTGTTTTAGCTAACGATGAGACGTGTGTGTCTAGGGTTTTTAAGTTTTGTGATGTGTCTGGACTCTGGCCTAAACTTTTAGGCTGGAGGTTTTAGTGTATTGCAGAGTGGCTGACTCCTCCCTTTTTTCCTTGCGGTCAGTCAGCCACTTCCATCTGCTACATTGTTTTAGCTCCCTCTACCATTTTCTTCCTGTGTTGTCCATGTTTTACTGCTGACGCCCTGCTTCATCCCACGCTTCGGTGTGGGTAGGCACATATTTTTCAATGATTGTTCCCCGTGTTTTATGTTCCGTTTTATGTAAATGTTCTGAGTTTTTTTTTCTTGACACCCGTCTCACTATGTTACTGAACGGGCGCTGAAGACCTTGCTGTCATGCGCCCAAAAAAACCCCCCTCTCTCTCTCTCCCTCGAATCCTGCCTCGGACATGGATGTGTGTGATGTCCTTAGGTTAGTTAGGTTTAAGTAGTTCTAAGTCTAGGGGCCTGATGACCTCAGATGTTAAGTTCCATAGTGCTTAAAGCCATTTCAACCATATTGTCTCTAGGCCATGTCCTAATGAGCAACACAGTGCGCCGTAACTGCTCGCTGACTAACACCCAATTCTTCAACTGCCCCATGTTGCAGGGCCAGACTCATTTAACGCCGTATTCACCGTCCCCAATATGATGTATCAGGCAGCGTAACTTGCTGTGACAGTGCGAGAGAGAGATAGAGACAAAAATATTGTTTATTACTCTGTGGTGGTCAGCGCTCACATAATTATTCTTCGGATATAGGGTTTTTGTTCTTCTTAAGAGTAATTTTACAAAAAGAGAGCCATTCTTGTGATGTAAAAATCGACGCCATTGCGAGTTTTTGATTCACATTGTAAAATATGTGTGTATATGGAAGGAAATCAGTTAATAGAACAATAAAATATTGTTCATTTCAAGAAGATACGTGTTATTCTACACCCAGCGTATACTTCTATTGTGATTTAATAATAGATACCAGCTTGAGAACAGTTCCGACGGGAGCGTTCAGTTCTAGTGAAATAGTTCGATGTTTTCTTCGGAAAAGAAGTCACTTCATGGATCATTCAAATCCACAATAGTACCTGGACATTTCTCAGAACCGAAAGCAATCTGATTGCTATGCAACAGAGCCCCGAAGAATATTTCTCGGTACTTTGGTTACCACTTTCAGCTCCACACGGTATCTGCAGCATCTGGAGCAGATTTCTACAACAGTGGAAGCGTGTAATCGCTATCAGTTTCACACATCGCCCTGTGTACGCTGTGTGTATTTAACCACAACAGTGAACATACAGTTACTCACACACCTAAAAGACAATACAAGGTGGTGTGGGAAACATTTCAGTATAAAGGTCCTGTAGAGCTAAACAGTAATTAGCCTAGTAGTAGTAGTAAACAAAATTTATTTATTTTTCAAAGGAGCCTTTATACTAAGTTATGCTCCCGTACTTTCATACATTTCCATCGAGTAGTTATTATGCCAAATAACTTTATCAAGCACATTCTTTAGTTTTGTCAGAAGGAGACATTCATCTGAAGTATATGAAAGCGTGGACTGAAGAAAACAACCGAGTTGGCGTGGTCAGATTCGACGTAAGTTGGGAGAAATTAAATTCCACACACCGATACACTCTTCTTTGATTTCCCTACATCACCCGGGATGCACGCCATAGTCCGTACGGCGAAAGTAAAGCCCTGGCAGATACAGTGGTTCTGGTGCAGCCGTTTCCCGTGTCTCACACAACCCATCACATAACACGACAGCCAGCAGCCTTTTGCACTTCACAGTTGAAAGTTGGCAACAGGAGTGCCATCACAACTCGTCTTTCACCAGACGAAGTGTAGGATTATCACTGCAGCAGCACTGCTCACTACTACTACCCATCAACACCCACACTATTTGCCCCAGTGTCTCCGAACACCCACTGCTACTCTTCCCAGCTGATTCATTCAAACAGCTAATAGCTTCCATTGGTACTACGTGGTGTGGCTCAAGTACAGCGGAGCGCCAGCAGCCGATTGTCTGCCGGTCACTCAGTTCAAACGGCAGAGCCAAGTAGTGAGCGAGTAGACCATCAGAAGGCGACGCCGGCAGCCTCGTCGAAATCTAAATCGTCGCACGCAGACAGTACTCCGCACATCGAGGATTTAAACTCGCGCCGTGGCAGCAGAAGACAGTGCCATCGGCAGCCCGGAACCAATGAACTTTATCAGAGACACCGTCACTGTCGCTTTCCATCGCCCCTTCTTAACCAAGACGTCGTGCCCCCAGATCCTGCCAGCTCCTAGCGTCTGGACTTTGTCATCGTTTCGGCGATTTCAGCTAGGAACTCTCGCGTCCGTCGGCCGTCGTAATTTAATATATTGTTATTGTTATTATTATTTTTTGATTGTTGCCGACTTACGTGGTGGGCCTTAATAAAAATGATATTTCATTTTATTTTGATTTTACGATTAAATACTTTCCTGAAGTTCTCCTTTTTAACAATATTAATCTTAAATTATTTGTTACGTTAATGAATGTTAGACTCGCTGAATCTTAAAACATGAGCATATAAGTTGTACAATATAATAAACTTTTCATATTAATTTCCTCGGCTAGGCAGCTCATTTTAAAGCAAAAGATCTTTAGTTATTAATTACAATTGCGGCCCACACACGCGGGAGAGTATTTTTCTTACCTCCGTTAACCATTGTATTGTAGTCAGAGTCCTGGCTCTGGGTCTCGGCTATGGTACTGAAAACAAGAATCTTAAAGCTAAGTATTTTCTGCAACGTCGGGCGGCTGTGGAGAAAAATTAATATTATGTTAATAGCGGGCGAGTATTTCGCTTCCGCTAATTTTCATAAGTTAATATCGCCGCGTAATGGCGTCGTTGGCTGCATCGGCCGCTGCGATTGATGAACTGTAAATTACTTGAATGTAGGTTAATTCAAGGAAGGCGGACATGAAATCGGGATCACCTCTTACAAATTAAAAGTGCACAATAATATTAAATCAGTATATTATATGCTTAACTCATACAAATATGCTTACATTTGCCAGCACTCGCAAGATGTCCGTCTGTACATCATCAAGACAAGTGAAGAAGTGAAGTCGACTAAAAAATTTAACAAAAGAGAGTATCTTGTCGTCTCTTTAGATCATTTTGTCATAAATTATTTCTTTGCATTGCATTTCCTTGCATTTCTCGACAAAGAAATTATTGTTTTACGGCTACATGATAAAAATATATTATTCAATTTTTAAATGTCTCTTCTTTATCAATACTGTTTTTTAAGTCTTTTCGTAATATAGCACTGGGGACGCTATAGAACGTTAATTTTTTCATTACTCATGCTCAGCACGGACTGAGCGTTCATGACGAGTGTGCTCCACAGTAGCTTGTCGAAACGTTAACTTTGGTCCTATCCGCTATACCGTACGGCAACGGACTTGATTATTTGTTTTCCAGTCATTGACGTTCTGTACGACTGTGTTGTATACTGCCGACTTTAAGAATAGCTCTTCTTGCCACAGCAAATTTTCTGAAGAAGTACTTAATTTCTGTGGTGGTAACAGATTAGTTTTGGAAGACACTTCAAGAAGCATGTTTTTGTGTTGTTAATATCTACCTAAAGGCTGAGAACTGTGTGCGTTCAACATAATGGGGCAATAAACATTTTTCCAGTTTAGAGTCCACGTGTCAATTACGTCTGTATCCTACTATAAAGGTAAACTGATAAAATTTTGCCGGCCGGGGAGGCCGAGCGGTTCTAGGCGCTACAGTCTGGAACCGCGCGACCGCTACGGTCGCAGGTTGAAATCCTGCCTCGGGCATGGATGTGTGTGATGTCCTTGGGTTAGTTAGGTTTATGTACTTCTGAATTCTAGGGGACTGATGACCTCAGAAGTTAAGTCCCATAGTGCTCAGAGCCATTTGAACCATTTGATAAAATTTTCTCGGGCTTCCAGCCGCGTCCAGTGGTTTAAAATCCACGACATTTCGGCCGAGTTCTCCTCGCCCATTGTCAAGTGGTGACTATCGAATGATTGCTGTTGCCATCCTTATATAGCTGTGCTGTCTTCAGTGATGTCACTGGTGCTCGCTCCATATATGGTAATGTTTTCATTGCGCACTTGCTGGACCCCCTTCCAACTTTCCGGTGGTTGGGTTCCAAGCTGTGTTTAGTTGCAGGCCGTAGTCTTTATTGAGAGTGTTGCTCGTATATTACTACAAAGATGTAACGACATGTTATCGTCCTCCTGTATCTTTAGGTCCGAAAATGACCTAATTAGCCTGAAACCGGCAATGAAAATAAAAAGGTGGTACAGACTGCATTTTGTATATAGTAGTCCATCTCAACCCTACAACCACCAAGCAAGGGCAAAAATAGCCCGTACATTTTTCTTTTATTAAAAAATCATAACAAATATCCTTCTGTGTTTATAGGCCTGTTTTTATTTGTCTTTCACCTTATAAAGTACTGCACTGTACATTTCTGTTGTTAAAATTTAAAAAATTCCAATATTTTATGGCCAAGGGCATATTTTGCCATGGATTGGTACTACATGCGACTATAATTTTATTGCCGGCCGTTGTGGCCGAGCGGTTCTAGGCGCTTCAGTCCGGAACCACGCTGCTACTGCGGTCGCAGGTTCAAATCCTGCCTCGGGTATGGATGTGTGTGATGTCCTTAGGTTAGTTAGGTTCAAGTAGTTCTAAGTCTAGGGGACTGATGACCTAAGATGTTAGGTTCCATAGTGCTTAGAGCCATTTCAACCATAACTTTATTGTCTTCCCTATAACCATTTAGCAGGAACAAAAACTGTCCGTACAGTTTTCTTTTCCTCGAATGTGAGTTTTACAGTACTTTGTTGAGAGTGTAATTGTTGAGTTTTGTTTTCATTGTTGATTACTTATAATTATTATTAGCAGTTTGTCACAGTAGAGCAAACGTCTTCCTTGTAAAGTAGATTTTCTAAAATGAGTTATAGTGGCTCGAACTACGAAGAAATTCTTGCTCAACTTTAGTAAACGACGAATTATCGGATTTCAATGGTTTTGAGACGGACCACACAGAAGTAGAAGAAAATTCAAATGAAGAAGCGGAATAAAATGAAGAAACAAACCATTCAGCTAATGCTCCAAACAAATATGTTACAAGTTATGGTAGAGTTTATCTTGCAGAAGCTCCAAGGCATTGTAAAAGAGATTTTGCCAACATTGTCCGTGACCGTCAGGGAATACTACTGCTGGGAAAGTAACAAGTATATGTGAATCATTCAAGAAATTTTTCACTCCGGAAATAGTACAGAAAATTGTTGACGATACAGATTAAGAAGCTGAAAGAAAAAACGTATCTCCTACTAGCGTTTATGAAATACATGCTTTGAAGGGAATTTTAATTCTAATGGGAATTTACCAGGACATCAATATTTTGTTATCTGATTTATGGTCAAATTTATTGGGAAGAACCGTATATAGAGGAACTGTGAGAAAGGCAAGAGCACATCAGCTACTGAAAATTCTTCGCTTTGATGATAAAGGCACCAGGACACACATACGTATGACAAATTTGCGCCGCCGCGTGAATTATTTGAAGAACTGAATGGAATATTCCCATGATACTTCAGAAGTGGACGTCACAATACAGTTGATGAAATGCTATGTATTTTCAGAGGTCGTTGTCTTTTTAAAGTTTTCCTTAAACACAAACCTGGAAAATATGGTATACTAGATAGAATTCTCAGTAGTGCAACTGAACGATACATAATAAAAATGGAAGAGACGAACTGCTACACCGAGATGATCAATCAAAAAGAAAACGTGGTGTCCGTTGGAGAAGGACCGTAAGCAAGACCACTGACAAAGAACGAACGAAATCTGGGTTCGGAGGAAACAAAGTTCACTGTCAAATGTAGCAAGACTTACCGAGGTCCTAGATGGCTACAACGAAATAATAGTAATAACTGTAACAATAAATGTATGTAGTGCCAGCAGACTATGGAATGGAAGAACACTGGCCAGTAAAGTTCGTTTAACTGGACATTAATTCATGAATTGCTGGCCAGAGAGGGCCGGGTTCGATTCCCGGTCGGGGCGGAGTTTTTCCCGTTCGGAGACTGGGCGTTTTGTTGTCGTCGCATTGGTATAGTCATAATTGAAATTCCGCTACTGAGATGATTGCATGACCACGTTCCGAAAGGCAATAAATTAAAAAAAAAAAGAATTCGCGGCAATCAAAAGTAAGTACAAATCCGAAAGAACAGTTTTCCATTATCAATTACAAAGTAAACTGAAATTCATTTTCCTCACTAAACGTTGCAAAAACATGCACGTCATCACTTACGAATGTAAATGCCAATTGCAGCGAACAAATACAATTTCCAGCCGCCTCGAATCGCGTAAAGAACGTTACAGTTCATCAGAAAGTCGCGGAAAACCGACCCTGAAGACACACACTAATGAAAAGTAAAAGAACGTAATTCGTTCTCACAAAATTATCCCAAGTACAATCAAAAGTTGAAGTATGTCACTCTCGTTGCCGCTCGACTGCACAGTCCTCTCGATCGACTTACCAACAACCATACTAGACTTACACTGAAAATTTTTCCCGATCTCGCTTCGTTCTCAGGATACTGGTAACCTGGGAAAGTTATAACGAAGCGCCCCTGGCGACAAACCATTGGTTTTTCGAAAAAAATGTTCCCTACAAACAATGCGTATTTTTTTTCACGTAGAATACGAATATGGAATAAAGAATAGGGGTTACCATTTGCAAAAATGAACTTGACCTTGGTTTGACCTTGAAAACAAGGTTCAATGTCATTTCGAAGTAACCACTCCATGACCCCTTTCAAACCTTACAACTATTGCTAGAGACTTTTTTTGCAGAAGTGTGCCGCTCCAGAGATATCGACCGGTATAGATTGAAATGGGACACCCTGTATACACATATCGCTCCCCGGCCTCAGTGTGATTGTTCTAGATAGATTATTATTATTATGTTATTTCTTTCCTTTCTCAGACGTTATGTCTGGTTAAAAATGGAAAGTGGCGCGGACCTTGATCAAGCGTGACTTCCTTTTAACTGTACGGTATATGTTACATTGCATTTAGGAACTTTCGGGTAATTGAACATGTATCGATAATTACAGATTTGTGTAGTTGTATATATACGTTTGGATGTAGCTGTATTGCGCTGATGTACTGGTGGATATTGTGTGGTATGACTCCTGTAGTTGATAGTATAATTGGCATAATGTCAAATTTATCCTGATGCCACATGTCCTTGACTTCCTCAGCCAGTTGGACGTATTTTTCTATTTTTTCTCCTGTTTTCTTCTGTATATTTGTTGTACTGGGTATGGATATTTCGATTAGTTGTGTTAATTTCTTCTTTTTATTGGTGAGTATGATGTCAGGTTTGTTATGTGGTGTTGCTTTATCTGTTATAATGGTTCTGTTCCAGTATAATTTGTATTCATCATTCTCCAGTACATTTTGTGGCGCATACTTGTATGTGGAACGTGTTGTTTTATTATTTTATGTTGTATGGCAAGTTGTTGATGTATTATTTTTGTTACATTGTCATGTCTTCTGGGGTATTCTGTATTTGCTAGTATTGTACACCAGCTTGTGATGTGATCTACTGTTTCTATTTGTTGTCTGCAAAGTCTGCATTTATCTGTTGTGGTATTGGGATCATTAATAATATGCTTGCTGTAATATCTGGTGTTTATTGTTTGATCCTGTATTGCAATCACGAATCCTTCCGTCTCACTGTATATACTGCCTTTTCTTAGCCATGTGTTGGATGCGTCTTGATCGATGTGTGGCTGTGTTAGATGATACGGGTGCTTGCCATGTAGTGTTTTCTTTTTCCAATTTACTTTCTTCGTATCTGTCGATATTATGTGATCTAAAGGGTTGTAGAAGTGGTTATGAAATTGCAGTGTTGTAGCCGATGTATTTATATGAGTGATTGCTTTGTTTATTTTGCTAGTTTCTGCTCTTACTATAAAGAATTTTCTTAAATTGTCTACCTGTCCATAGTGTAGGTTTTTTATGTCGATAAATCCCCTTTCTCCTTCCTTTCTGCTTAATGTGAATCTTTCTGTTGCTGAATGTATGTGATGTATTCTATATTTGTGGCATTGTGATCGTGTAAGTGTATTGAGTGCTTCTAGGTCTGTGTTACTCCATTTCACTACTCCAAATGAGTAGGTCAATATTGGTATAGCATAAGTATTTATAGCATTTGTCTTGTTTCTTGCTGTCAATTCTGTTTTCAGTATTTTTGTTAGTCTTTGTCTATATTTTTCTTTTAGTTCTTCTTTAATATTTGTGTTATCTATTCCTATTTTTTGTCTGTATCCTAGATATTTATAGGCATCTGTTTTTTCCATCGCTTCTACGCAGTCGCTGTGGTTATCCAATAAGTAATCTTCTTGTTTAGTGTGTTTTCCCTTGACTATGATGTTTTTCTTACAGTTGTCTGTTCCGAAAGCCATATTTATATCATTGCTGAATACTTCTGTTATCTTTAGTAATTGGTTGAGTTGTTGATTTTTTGCTGCCAGTAGTTTTAGATCATCCATGTATAGCAAATGTGTGATTTTGTGTTGGTATGTTCCAGAAATATTATATCCATAATTTGTATTATTTAGCATGTTGGATAGCGGGTTCAGAGCAAGGTAGAACCAGAAAGGGCTTAATGAGTGTCCTTGGTATATTCCACGCTTAATCTGTATTGGCTGTGATGTGATATTGTTTGAATTTGTTTGGATATTAAGTGTGGTTTTCCAATTTTTCATTGCTATGTTTAGGAATTTTATCAATTTAGGATCTACTTTGCGTATTTCCAATATTTGTAGTAACCATGAGTGGGGTACACTATCAAAAGCTTTTTGGTAATCAATGTATGCGTAGTGTAGCGACCTTTGTTTAGTTTTAGCTTGATATGTCACCTCTGCATCTATTATCAGTTGCTCTTTACATCCTCGTGCTCCTCTGCAACAGCCTTTTTGTTCTTCATTTATAATTTTGTTCTGTGTTGTATGCGTCATTAATTTCTGTGTAATGACTGAAGTTAATATTTTGTATATTGTTGGTAGGCATGTTATGGGACGATATTTAGCTGGGTTTGCTGTGTCTGCTTGATCTCTAGGTTTCAGATAAGTTATTCCATGTGTAAGTGTTATCAGGGAATGTGTATGGGTCTGCAATGTTACTGTTAAATAATTTAGTTAGATGTGAATGTGTTGAGGTGAGCTTCTTTAGCCAGAAATTTGCTATTTTATCTTTCCCAGGGGCTTTCCAATTGTGCATAGCATTAATTGCTCGGGTGACTTCATGTTTCAAAATTATCACTTCAGGCATTTTTGGTATTATCTTGTATGTGTCTCTTTCTGCTTGTATCCACCATGCATGCCTGTTATGTTGTACCGGGTTTGACCATACGTTGCTCCAGAAGTGTTCCATGTCTGTTATGTTTGGTGGATTGTCTATTGTAATGTGTGTCTTATCTATTGTCTGGTAAAATTTCTTTTGATTTGTGTTGAATGTTTGGTTTTATTTCCGTCTATTTTTGTATCTCCTAAGTCGTTTGGCCAATGCTTGTAATTTCTGCTTCTTTTGATCTAATTGCTCTATCGCTTCTTGTTGTGAGATTTTACCTAACCTTTTTCGTTTTTTTCTGATATTTCATTTCTTATAAATTGTGTTAGCTGTCCGATGTCTTTTCTCAGTTTTTCTATTCTGATCTGTAGCCTGTGTTGCCATGCTGGTTTTTTGGGTTTCTTCTGTGTGTTGTTGGTTCTGATCTCTGCCTAGTGTGTATATTTAGTGTAGTGAGTGCTCCTATATAAACTAGTAGTTGTAACTCTTCCATAGTTTTATTTTCATTTATTTTGTTGTGTATGATTGTGTTGATAGTTGTTATCGTTGTTTCGACTTGTGGGTTATTTGGTGGTCTATGCAAGAATTGTCTAATGTCTGTATTTGTGTCTTTGTATTCTATATATGTCAGCTGAAATTTTTCTTCTATATCTAACATTTGTGTCACTTTGTGTTCTATTTGTGCTTGTTCTGCTGGCTGTCTTAAGATTTCGTTTTCCTCTGATTGTTTAATTGATGCGTTTTGTTCTTTGTTTGTTTGCTCTGGGATGTTTGAGTCCACTACTGTATTTTCTTCTTCTTCTAATTGCACATTATTTTGTTCCAGTATTTGTTGTACTTGTTGTTTGATGTTTTCTAATTCTGACTGGGGTATCCTGTTATTTTTGATTATTACACGGATCTGGTCAGCTAGTCGTTGTTGTGTTACAAATTTTAATTCTGGCTATCTGGTAATAAATGTTGTGTATACTTGTGCTCTGTATCCAGTTGTGTTGGTTCCTAAGTTTGTTGCTTGGTAATAACAGAAAATGAGGTGCCGGTTAACTTCATCTGACCATCTCATCCTCTGTCTTTGTTTTCCTTCTAGAGTGGTTGCAGGAAGCGTATTCTGCAAAACACATCTATTTGGATTTAAATCATTTTCCGTGTGGCTAGCAGTGTCGTTACCATTGTGGACGGGCATAGGGTTCAAGCGTCGTCCCCGACCATGACAGCGCTTGTCCGAGACTTCATTAGTTCTGTCCTGAACCAACTAATCACACTAAAAGGGGGGTTAGCCCTATTAGTGGTTTGTTCTTTTCGTCGCCTTTTACGACTGTCAGAACATACCGGAGGCCTATTCTTTTCCCAGGCCTCCATTATTATTATTATTACTATTATTATTATTATTATTATTACTTATTCGTATTGAAGAAGTAAATTCTGGTAGCTGAGCGATACAAAACAGGATACCGATAGCACCAAACTTGAATGTGGAAACGAGCTACTGAAAACAAGAAATGCGCCTTTTATAGGATAACATAATCAGAGACAAGTGCTTATATCGGGTCATAAACTATTTCTCCTTTTTGCATCCACAATCCTCCCGTGACATGGAAGAAGAGAGAGGCTGTAACATCTAAACTTCACTCAAGTGATTTAAGTCGTTTAAAAATATGAGAGAAAAATTTAAAATAATCTGTAGTTTTGAATTAAAATAAATACTAAGAATTTACATACTAAGTGTGTACTGACCATTAATGTAGTATAGTAAGTAGAGTAGGAGTTTGTTTTGGTACGAGAGTTATGAAGTATATGGTGCAGAGGAGCGAAGATATTGCATGTACCTATCACAGCCCAATGTTTATGGAAGAAGAGGGCTCCTGGTATGGTGACGGGAAGGGAAGGCTTGTTATATTTTGTAGGGTTGCACGGACATGTTGCTACAGGTGTTAGGGTACTGGAAATGGAAACTAGCAGACAACAACGGTATGATACAGAAGTCTTATATATGGGTAGGTTTTTAACGGTTGATGAATAGAGGAGGCAAAGGGGTAAGTTGGTGTAAGGATTCGTGTTGATGAGGTGAAGGGTGTGTGGAAAGTGAAGTGGAGTGAGCGTTCAAAAATTTGGACAGATTCAATAATTTTGGAGGTTTTCGCAACTAGTGTGAGTCGGAAAAGGTACAGCAAGACCAAAGGAACGTTCTTACATGCATAAATGATAATTGAGGGCTGTTGTGGTTGCGGTCTTCTGACGGAAACTGCTTTGATGCAGCTCTCCGTGCTATTCTATCCTTTGCAAACCTTTCATCTCTGCCAATTCATCAATTTGCTTACTCTATTCAAGCCTTAGCCTCGTTCAACAATTTTTACCCACCATACTTCCTCCCACTACCAAACTGACAATTCCTTGACACCTCAGTATGTGTTCTATCAGTGAATCCCACCTTTTAGTCAAATTGTGACACAAATGTCTTTTTTACCGAAGTCGGTTAAGTGCCTCCTCGTTTGTTGTTTAATTTACTCAGTCCTCAGCATCGTTCTACAGCACCACATTTCCAAAGCTTCATTTTCTTCTTGTCTGAACTGCTTATCGTCCAAGTTCGCTTCGATACAATCCTACACACCAGATAATCACCTACGGAAAAGACTTAAAAAAAATGGCTCTGAGGGTCATCAGTCCCCTAGAACGTAGAACTACTTAAACCTAACTAACCTAAGGACATCACTCACATCCATGCCCGAGGCAGGATTTCAACCTGCGACCGTAGCGGTCGCTCGGTTCCTGACTGTAGCGCCTAGAACCTCTCGGCCACCCCGGCCGGCGGAAAAGACTTCCTAACATTTAAATGATTGGTATTAGATGTCAACAAATTCCTATTTTTCAGAAATGCATTCTGTGCTGTTGCCAATCTGCATTCATATCCTCTCTACTTCAGCCGTCATCAGTTGCTCAAATACCAGAACTCATATACTACTGTCAGTGACTCTTTTCCTAATCTAATTCCTTCAGCATCTTCTGACTTAATTCGACACTCCATTACTCTTGTTTTCCTTTTGTTGGTGTTCATACTATAATCTGTTTTCAAGACACTATCCATTCCGTTCGATTGCGCCTCCAAGGCCTTGGCCGTCTCCGACAGAATTGCAACGCAATCGACAAACGAAGTTTTGTTTCTTCTCCTTCAGATTTAATTCCCTCTCCAAATTTCTCCTTGGTTTCCTTCATAATTTACTCAGTGTAGAGACTGAATAACACTGGGAGAGGCTACAACCCTGTCTCACATCTTGATTTTATGAACGAGTAGTAAGTAACTTTTCGCTCCCTGTGTCTTGTTGTTTCTGCTTCCAAAGTATGTAGTTCAGTCAACGTCGCCAAAAGCTTTCTCTAAATCCGCAAATGAAATAATCGTAAGTTAATCTTTCTTCAACCTATTCCTAAAGTGAGTCGTAGGGTCAGTGCTGCTCTGCGAGTTCCTACATTCATCCAAAACCCAAAATGAGATGTTTCCTGTGACCGACTTCTATTTTTTTCCTTCTCTTATTATTTCTATTACAGAATTCCAGTCACCCATTACAATTAAGTTTTCATCTCTCTCAACTATCTGAATTGTATCACTTTCATACATTCTTTTGTTCCCGTTATCATCCACGGAACTAGTACGCACCTAAACTTGTATTACTGTAGTGGTTGTTGGCTTTGTGTCCGTCTTGGTTACGATAATTTATTCACTATATACATGGTAGCTTACCCGCATCCTTATTTTCTTATTCCTTTTTGGGCTTACTGCTGGATTACCATTATTTTATTTTGTGTCGATAACCCTATACTGATGTGACCTGAACGTCCTCTTCCTCCTGCCACCGCACTTCACTAATTTCTACTACATCTCACTTCAACCTATACATTTCTCATTTTAAATTCTCTAGCGTATCTACTACATTAATGGATCTAACATACCAGTCTACAACCTGTAGAGCGCCCGTTTAGGTTTTTAATGACGTGGAAATTGTTCTGAGCAGTCCCTGCCCAGAAATCCGAATGGGGGACTATTTTATGTCCACAATATTTTACCCAGGAGCATTCCCTCACCAACACAGCTGCATGCCCTCGTGGAAGAAACAATTTTGTCTACTGAGTGCTTTCTATAGGCAAATTAGTAATAAGAGAGCTCTCATTTAGATAAGTGTCACTGGACAGTACGTTGCGTGGAATACAACAGTTATAGATGGTAAAGGAAAAGTTACTAAGTCGAAAGTGGTAGGTTAGTAAAGCTGGCAAGGAGCGAAATGTAAGCGAACAAGTTAACAACCTACAGAAGAGTTACTTAATAAGTATTTCTTCAAGCATACAAACACTCATTACAAATATTGTAGCAAGAAATAGAGGCCAGCTCTCACAATATCAACCAGTAAAAGGCTCACTGAACTAAGCACGAGCGACAATGTTGTAGTAAAGTGGCTCCAAGTGTAAGTGGGTTGAGTCGTTGCTGCCGACCGTCCTATATCGCAGTGGCAGAGGACGTTCGTAGTCACCGAGCGAGGTGGCGCAGTGGTTAGCACACTGGACTCGCATTCGGGAGGACGACGGTTCACTCCCGTCACCAGCCATCCTGATTTAGGTTTTCCGTGCTTTCCCTAAATCGTTTCAGGCAAATGCCGGGATGGTTCCTTTGAAAGGGCACGGCCGATTTCATTCCCAATCCTTCCCTAACCCGAGCTTGCGCTCCGTCTCTAATGACCTCGTTGTCGACGGGACGTTAAACACTAACCACCACCACCGTTCGTAGTCCAGAGCCGCTGGAGGCGTGGCTCAACGGCTGCACATCACTGGCTCTGCCACTGTCGGCATCTAACGGAAACTTGCAACTCCGTTACCAATTGTGGGACGCCAGTGGGGTGGTCCTCATATGTGATACCACATAGAGTCTGAGCACTGGTCTGATGCACGCTAGGCTAATCTGTGCAACCCTCTTCATCTACCCAAACAGCTGCAACCTACATCCTTTTGGGATGACGGAGGACATCGAAAGGATGCAAAAAAAGGGCAGCTCGTTTTGTATTATCATGTAATAGGGGAGAGAGTGTGGCAGATGTGATACGCGAGTTGGGATGGAAGTCATTAAAGCAAAGACGTTTTTCGTCGCGGCGAGATCTATTTACGAAATTTCAGTCACCAATTTTCTCTTCCGAATGCGAAAATATTTTGTTGAGCCCAACCTACAGAGGTAGGAATGATCATCAAAATAAAATAAGAGAAATCAGAGCCCGAACTGAAAGGTTTAGGTGTTCGTTTTTCCCGCGCGCTGTTCGGGAGTGGAATGGTAGGGAGATAGTATGATTGTGGTTCGATGACCCCTCTGCCAAGCACTTAAATGTGAATTGCAGAGTAATCATGTAGATGTAGATGAAACTGCCTACTGCAGTCAAGCCTTGGTTTCCGAAACTTTTTACCTCCTACACTTCCCTCCATTACCAAAATGACAATCCTCTGATGCCTCGGGGTTTGTCCTATCAACTGTCCCCTTCTTTTAGTCAAGTTCAGCCATAAATTCCTTCTGTACCTTATTCAGGTCACGATCACTTCACTAGATATCCAATCTAAGCATCTAATTCTCAGCTATTCGTCTGCAACACCACACTTCAAAAGCTTTTGTTTTCTTCTTGTCAGGACTCATTATCGTCCACGTTCACTTTTTTTCAACGCTGGAATTTTCAACGCTTTCATTAAAGACATTCTCACACTTAAAATTAAAAAAAATTACGGAGTGCACCAATCAGTCGTCCTTTTTTAGATTTTATTACGCAGATCCAGATTTCGGCTAGTAGCTAGCCATTCTCAATGCACTGTTTTCTACTCTCAATGCATGTAAATCCTTGTTGTTCGGGCGTCAGTCACAGTTCCTTGAGTCACTGTGACTGACGCCCGAACAACAAGGACTTACATGGACTGAGAGTACAAAATAGTGCATTGAGAATGGCTGGCTACTAGCCGAAATCTGGATCTGCGTAATAAAATCGAAAAAAGGACGACTGATTGGTGCACTCTGCAATTTGTAACTCACATAACAGTCGCTGAGTGCACCCACTTTCCGAATGGAAGGTAACCTGACTTAAACTTATATCCGATATTAATAAATAACTATTTCTTACAAACGCTTTCATATCTGTTGGTAGTCATCGTTTTAGATCCTCTATCCTTCGGCTATCGTCTGTTATTTTGCTGCTCGTGTAGAAAGACTAATGTATTTACTTTTAGTGTCTCATTTATTAATTTATTTCCCTCGGTATTGTCTGAGTTACACTCATTAAAACTGTCTAAGGCACAAACTATTTTTCTTTTAATGAAAATTCGTAGGAAGTCTGTTTGGTATGGTATGTACAGGTATATATAAGAGAGCTATTTTGTGCTTCAACCTCCGACCGGTCGCGAAATGGAAACCACTGCGCCAATTTAAAACGTTTTATTTGTCTCATTTAGCTACACCTTCCAGCTATTTATCTACATAGTGGCGTCTCCGGTTTAAGACATTTTTCGTACAGTAGTGTCAACGGTTGCTCGTGAACTGTGTTCGCCGGCTTCGGTCTCGTGATGTTGCCATGTGAACAGCGGACCGAACCGGCTTAGCAGATAATCCCAAAATCGCTCCTCTATTGCCATTACCGAAGCTTGTCAACTGCTGACACTCATTTACTCACACTCGAGAAACACGTCGTTCTGCTCATCCACTCAGTTTTATTCACTTTTCTTAACTGACTACTCATGTAGGTGTTTCAAATTCCAGGTTCAACATGTCCCCCAAAGCCTTTTTCCCGCCAGTTATCTAGGCCGGACACTCGCTCAGCTGCAAACCTACCACCAACAGTTGTGAATCTTTCCATTATAAACTGAGCTGTTTCTTTTATTCTGCCCATGCTTCTGTCTACCCTCTTGAGGAAACCCGCTTGATGTCCAGCCAGACACATACGTGAAACAAAGAAGAAGAAACCAGACGACTTACACTACTGGCCATTAAAAGTGCTACACCAAGAAGAAATGCAGATGATAAATGGGTAATCATTGGACAAATATATTATACTAGAACTGACATGTGACTACATTTTCATGCAATTTGCATGCATAGATCCTGAGAAATCAGTACCCAGAACAACCGCCTCTGGCCGTAATAACGGCCTTAATACGCCTAGACATTGAGTCAAACAGACCTTGTATGGCGTGTACAGGTACAGCTGCCCATGCAGCTTCAACACTATACCACAGTTCATCAAGAGTAGTCGCTGGCGTATTGTGACGAGCCAGTTGCTCGGCCACCATTGACCAGACGTTTTCAATTGGTGAGAGATCTGGAGAATGTGCTGGCCAGGGCAGCAGTCCAACATTTTCTGTATTCTGAAAGGCCCGTACAGGACCTGCAACATGCGGTCGTGCATTATCCTGCTGAAATGTAGGGTTTCGCAGGGATCGAATGAAGGGTAGAGCCACGGGTCGTAACACATCTGAAATGTAACGTCCACTGTTCAAAGTGCCGTCAATGCGAACAAGAGGTGACCGAGACGTGTAACCGATGGCACCCCATACCATCACGCCGGGTGATACGCTAGTATGGCGATGACGAATACACGCTTCCAACGTGCGTTCACCGTGATGTCACCAAACACGGATGCGACCATAATGATGCTGTAACAGAACCTGGATTCATCCGAAAAAATGTTTTGCCATTCGTGCACCCAGGTTCGTCGTTGAGTACACCATCGCAGGCGCTCCTGTCTGTGATGCTGCGTCAAAGGTAACGGCAGCCATGATCTCCGAGCTGATAGTCCATGCTACTGCAAATGTCGTCGAACTGTTCGTGCAGATGGTTGTTGTCTTGCAAACGTCCCCATCTGTTGACTCAGGAATCGAGACGTGGCTGCACAATCCGTTACGGTCATGCGGATAAGATGCCTGTCATCTCGACTGCTAGTGATACGAGGCCGTTGGGATCCAGCACGGCGTTCCGTATTACCCTCCTGAACCCACCGATTCCATATTCCGCTAAGTCATTGGATCTCGACCAACGCCAACAACAACGTCGCGATACGATAAACCGTAATCGCGATACGCTACAGTCCGATCTTTATCAAAGTCGGAATCGTCATGGTACGCATTTCTGCTCCTTACACGACGGCATCACAACAACGTTTCACCAGGCAACCCCCGTCAACTGCTGTTTGTGTATGAGAAGTCGGTTGGAACCTTTCCTTGTGTCAACACCTTGTAGGTGTCGCCACCGGCGCCAACCTTGTGTGAATGCTCTGAAAAGCTAATCATTTGCATATCACAGATCTTCTTCCTGTCGGTTAAATTTCGCGTCTGTAGCACGTCATGTTCGTGGTGTAGCAATTTTAATGGCCAGTAGTGTATTTTTTACGATTTGATGTTTGACAATGGCGTGTTTTTGTAGACTGATGTTTCAGCTGTAATTTCGGTGGCGAATACGGGAGACAATCAGTCAACCTCCTCGTGGTGTCCCTCATGTAACGCGAACTGGCTGACCAATCTTTCTGTCCGCACTTCACACGTCCCCAGTTTACACCTGCCCCCAGTTCCCAAGTTGTAGTACCAAGGTTCCAATACCGTCGTCATAGAAAACAGCCACCTGTGCTCTCTGCCATTTCATGTGAGTGAAGAGATGAAAATCTGAGGGAGCCAGTCCGGGTTGTAAGGCGGGTGATCAAACACTCCCCATCGAAAACGCCGCAGGAGCGTCGTTGTTGCACCGGCAGTGTGCGGCCGAGCACTGTCATGGGGAAGCACACGCATCACAGTTACTTTATACAGGCTGCATGAAATCAGACTGAGCTCCTCAGCAAGCACGTCACACTTGATGGGGTGACACTCTTGTTCTAAGCACCTTACTCGCTCACTGCGCGAAGAAGTGAAAAGGGCGACATGACGCGATCGACGGGCATACTAGAGACACTGCAGAACACTTCTGCACAAAGCTTTAACGGATTTTCGTTGTGGTCTTAATTTCATGTCTGACTGGAGATTGTAAAACAAAACAGCCCTCATACATGTAACAAATCATATGTACACACTGTTAGATAAGTGTGTGACGGTACTAACAACTTTTTTCAAAATAAATAACGCAGAATGAATATTATAAAGAAACACTTGCAGAATTGTGAAGCTCAAATATCACTCAATTGTCAGTACTTTCTTTGCATCAGTAAGTGGAGGCACCTCCTTGACACTAACGTCTGGTCCTGGGGAATCTAGACATATGCCTAAACCGAATGTACAGCTTATGCAGACACTGAATGTGTCTACCTCCGAAACTTTTCTGTGAAGGTTACCTAGAGGTATGGGGTTTAGGTCAGGAGACTGATCAGGCTAGTGTAGTAACACTTGAGTACTGTGCCTTTCAAACCATTCAGACATTGGTCCGGCAACAGATAGTCTGGCATTATCATTGCACGGGGAGGATTTCAGGCCAATAGTCTTCAGCGATCGTAAGCATTAAAGGTTGCACAATGTTTTGAATGTAGAGACTTGCTCGCTATGTTACTCTTACAAAAACGATATCGGTTTTTCTATTGATTATTTCTCCTCATACCATTACAGAAGCTCCTTTGTGCGGTTCTAAACCTCCCTGCATCACCTCGTCGCCCCCATACGGGCACCCTTCTTGGATATGGGTGCAAACCGAAGTGTGATGCATCTGTATAGAAGACTTGCCACCTTGATCCACTATCAAATTTTTATGTTGTTGGAACCGCAAAACATTAGGTATACGATTTCCATAACAAATAGCTGCAAACCTTTACGGTCGACTGGTACAAAAGCCTCTTTCATGTAGTCTGTTTCTGATAGTTTGGGTTGAAACAATTACGTTACTTACATTCTACATGGCGTCCGGCCGGGTAGCTGAGTGGTCAGCGTGACAGACTGTCAATCCTAAGGGCCCAGGTTCGATTCCCGGCTGGGTCGGAGATTTCCAGTGTAAAAAAAAAAAAAAAAAAAAAAAAAAAAAAACTACGGCACGGTAGCTCAGCGTGTTCGGTCAGAGGGCTAGGTGCCCTCTGTAATAAAAAAAACTGAGTTAATGGATCAACAACGAACTGAAACGGGTGTCTTTCGACGTCCGCCCAGAGCAGATACAACGAACAAAAACGAGCAAAATGAGATTTTTTTTTAAAAAAAAAAAAAGGGACTGGGTGCTGTGTTGTCCTAATCATCATCATTTCATCCCCATCGACGCGCAGGTCGCCGAAGTGGCGTCAAATCGGAAGACCTTGCACCATGCGAACGGTCTACCCGACGGGAGGCCCTAGCCACACGACATTTCCATTTTTCTACATGGCAGTTCTTAACTTTCTGGCAGCTGAAGTGCTTACTCTGAGGCCCTTAAGGCATAAAAATATGTATTACCTTATAGTGGTAACGCTTGGTGTTCCTTAGTGCCCTTGCCTCTGGCCTGCCAAATTGTTGATAACTGCTCCACACTCTTGAAATTACACCTCTTCCCGCGTTTAGAGCTCTTGCAGCATCAGCGCGTGTTCCAGCATTTTCAGTTACGCCAGTCGCCTTAAGCTTTTCATCGCGGTTTAAAGGGCGGCGTTCTTCCGTCATTAAATCCATTTTTAAACTGTTTCATTACGATTTTACAGAGTTATTAGTTACGTATGTATCCAGTGAAAAACACACGTAATTGTTTCCAGTGTAAAATAAAAAGATTGGTTATTGCGGTAACCTGGTAGAATGACAGATGACTAGTGTTTTAGTACTCACTTCCATTCAGTTTTGTAACTAGGTCATTTTTTTAGTTCTTTCTATTTTTTAAATTATTCCTTAGACAATGTTGATGTGTGCAGTTCGACGACTTTCAGTCATCCTTGCTTTCTTTATTTTTAGTGATATTCATCTTATGACCGGTTTTCAAGACACCATTCATTCCGTTCAATTACTCTTTATAGCCGTTTGCCATCAGAGGATTATAATGTCATCGGCAAATCTCGAAGTTTTTACTTCTTCGCCCTGATCTTTAATTCTCCTTCTGTATTTCTACGCCGGCCGGTATGGCCGAGCGGTTCTAGGCGGTTCTAGGCGCTTCAGTCTGGAACCGCGCGACCGCTACGGTCGTAGGTTCGAATCCTGCCTGGGGCATGGATGTGTGTAATGTCCTTAGGTTAGTTAGGATTAAGTAGTTCTAAGTTCTAGGGGACTGATGACCGCAGATGTTAAGTCCCATAGTGCTCAGAGCCACTTGAACCTTTTTTTTTATTTCTTCTTGTTTTCCTTTATCACTTGTTCAGTATATCATCAGGGATAGGCTGCATGCAACCCAGTCTCATTTCTTTCGCTACTATTGGTACTGTTTTATGTCCTTCAGCTCTTGTAATTGCAGTCAGGTTTCTGTACCAGCGGTAGATAATCTTTATCTCCCTGTATTTTGTCCCTACTACCTTCAGAATTCCAAAAAGTTTATTCCAAAGACATTCTCGATTTCTATAAATGATTTAAAGAATGGAAAAAAACATTTACCATTCTTTCAGTCTCCCTTCTAAGGTAAGAGATTATTGACCTTCCCCAAGGTCGTTTCCTACCATCCTTTCCATTCCTCTGTAAATAATTCGTGCCATATTTCGCAACCGCAACTTATTAAACAGGTAGTTCAGTAGTATTTACTCCTGTCAGCAACTGCCTTCTTTTGGTACTGGGATCATAAATTCTTCTTGAAGTCTAAGGGCATCCCGCCTGTGTTATATTTCTTGCATACCAGCTGAATTGCTTTGGCCACGGTTATGACTCGGATTCCCGGGTTCGATTCCCGGCGGGGTCAGGGATTTTCTCTGCCTCGTGATGACTGGGTGTTCTGTGATGTCCTTAGGTTAGTTAGGTTTAAGTAGTTCGATGTTTTAGGGGACTGATAACCCTAGATGTTAAGTCCCATAGTGCTCAGAGCCATTTGAACCATTTTTTTTTTTTTTTTTTATGACTCGGAAAGCCCTCAATAATTCTGCGGGAATTGAATGCTGTCTACTTGACTGATGACCTCAGAAGTTAAGTCCCATAGTGCTCAGAGCCATTTTTTGCTGTCTACTTCAGGAACATTTTATCTATTTAATTCTTCCAGTGCGCCATCAAATTCTAGTTGCAGTACATCTCCCATCTCAGCTTCACCAGCTTCCACTGCCGGCAGCGGTGGCCGAGCGGTTCTAGGCGCTTCAGTCTGGAACCGCGCTGCTGCTGCTGCTGCTGCTGCTACGGTCGCACGTTCGAATCCTGCCTCGGGCATGGATGTGTGTGATGTCCTTAGGTTAGTTAGGATTAAGTAGTTCTAAGTTCTAGGGGACTGATGACCTCAGATGTCAAGTCTCATAGTGCTTAGAGCCATTTGAACCAGCTTCCACTGTCTTTTCCATAATACTGCCTTCGAATTTATTTACTTCTTAAAGCCCTCCGATATATTTCTTCCACCTGTCAAACTTCGCTACTTTGCTTAGTTCTGACTTATTATCTGAGCTCTTGATACTGACACAGCTGCTTCTCTTTTCTCAAAAGGCTTAAATTGCTGCACAGTTAATATTTTCTCCTTACCCCGATTAAAATCAGAAACTGCTCTGGTATGGGAACCAAATCAAGTAATGTATGATGCATTTGATCTTCACGATCAAAAATAGAATTCCTGTCGCCGTAAAAAATAATACAGGAAGGAAATCTTACGCACACCGAAAAGGATCTGAGAAACTGCACGTTGATATGGACAACAGAAAATAACGTTTCCTGTCTGCCGTATGTCGAAATGGTTCTCTTCCGCCCAGAATGCTGAGTTTGACTGTTACGTGACAGTTCCGACATATGGACTGTACAATGCACTGGCAATTGAAAACAGCTCAAAAGACTGTCAGGCACCATTAGCCCAATCAACTGTAGCGGCCTCCAATTGGAAAACTGGATGCAGGCCAAAGAAAGATAGGTGGGCGTTACAAGATGTGCCAGTCTTCATCCTTTAGTGGTCGATACGTTCCCCCTGCATACTGTCTGGTGTACAAGTTTGTAGCGTCTCTCACCTTTCACTGAAGGTTTTATTCGACATCAACAGCATGGTTTAATAATTCAGTGATAAATCATCCACGAATATCTACGCTGCTGGCACGGTTTCTCAATATTACCGACTTCCAGCTCCCGTCAAATCTACTTTTAAAAGCTTATATGGTAACGAAAAAGATTGTTGGCTAGAGGACGGTTACGTTCCGGGAAGCTGCCTGCGTAATGTTGCGTTCCCGTGTGCATTATCGTGTAGCTGCAGTGTTTGACATATTCTTCTCCGTCCATTTTCTTTAATTTCTGTTAAAGCCGCAGTGTCGATGGTAGAAAATGTCAGCAGGTACCATTACATTCCTGGGAAGCGATTCGAAAAACATGGCGTCAACACTATTCTGTCAGGTACACGACATGATTTTGGTTATCAACGACTGTTGATATTCACAAGCTAAATGACGAGGAGTCAATGATGATACACCGCTGAATAACGCGGTAATCAAGTAACGCGCACAGAACCCATAAGCTATACCTTTGAACAGCTACCGTTCTACACCGACGTCAATGATCGTACGAAGCAATGAGCTTTGCTGCTTAAACTGACACAAAAAACAGCATAAGGTTATGGATTGACGAGTCACAGTGACAGGCGGTATACTGATGCGGGATGCATGGATTGCGTGGGTCTATGAAAAGTCAAAGCAGGCCGATATTGGCTCTGAGCACTATGGGACTTAACATCTGTGGTCATCAGTCCCCTAGAACTTAGAACTACTTAAACCTAACTAACCTAAGGACATCACACACATCCATGCCTGAGGCAGGGTTCGAACCTGCGACCGTAGCAGTCGCGCGGTTCCGGACTGAGCGCCTAGAACCGCTAGACCACCTCGGCCGGCGCCGATATTCACGACATGAATGTAGTAGAACAGATGCAGGAATCCTGCATCACTGCTCATGGCAATGTCTTAATGAAGGTTGTTTTCCACAGTCTTTCTTAAATCTGTTATGGATTAACAAGTGTGTATCTGTGTCGTGTGGATGACTATGATAAGTGCTGATACACTGGAGAGTTGGGTTTCTGTTATTCTCAATAAAGCAAAGGGAGGGTGTGAAACATTACGGTAACACATCGGCTGCTCCTCTCGAATAGCACCAACGGGGCCGCCGAACTTAGCGTGCCCATCCGACGGACGGATGACCATCAACGTGTCCTCACTTTATGAGACGCTGGATTTGAAATGTAATTCAAGACATTGGTACAAATAATGGTGATCAGAAACTTTGTCACCAGCTTTCTCCCTTTGCTGGCCAAATGCCGGCAGTGAAAATAGTTCACCACCAGGATTCAAACCGGCTTACTTCCCAATCAAGCACCACCGCACAGACATTCGTTAGCGACTTCAGCTAAATACGTGGGTGTGTGGATATCTATCACCTGTATAATTTTTGATCTAATGCACGTATAACGAAATGAGTCTATTCCAAGTATGAACTAGGAGCATCTCTGTATCATTTTATTTTTCTTTTCTTTCTCTTTAGTTAATCCACGTTCACATTGTGATGAAGTAGTTTGTTTCCCAAATGAATCCTCCACGCTGCAGTGGAGTGTACGTTGTTTTGAAACATCATGATGGGGCAAAACTGTCAGTCAAACCGGGTTTCCCTCGGTACTTCCGCTGACTCAATGTACTTACCGGCTGAGGGATCCAGGTACCTGACGGCTGAAGCTAGACAGCTCTGTCGGTTAGGGCACTGACGTCAGAGGCGAAGTACTGAGTTCGAGTTCCAGCCTGGGACATAATTTTAATCCTCTAGGAAGTTTACGAGTAGTTGTTGTTGTTGTGGTCTTCAGTCCCGAGACTGGTTTGATGCAGCTCTCCACGCTACTCTATCCTGTGCAAGCTTCTTCATCTCCCAGTACCTACTGCAACCTACATCCTTCTGAATCTGCTTAGTGTAGTCATCTCTTGGTCTCCCTCTACGATTTTTACTCTCCACGCTGCCCTCCAATACTAAACTGGTAATCCCTTGATGCCTCAGAACATGTCCTACGAACCGATCCCTTCTTCTAGTCAAGTTGTGCCACAAATTCCTCTTCTCCCCAATTCTATTCAACACCTCCTCATTAGTTATGTGATCTACCCATCTAATCTTCAGCATTCTTCTGTAGCACCACATTTCGAAAGCTTCTATTCTCTTCTTGTCTAAACTATTTATCGTCCATGTTTCACTTCCATACATGGCTGCACTCTATACAAATACTTTCAGAAACGACTTCCTTCCCATTGCCAGTTTACATTTTATATCCTCTCTACTTCGACCATCATCAGTTATTTTGCTCCCCAAATAGCAAAACTCCTTTACTACTTTAAGTGTCTCATTTCCTAATCTAATACCCTCAACATCACCCGACTTAATTCGACTACATTCCATTATCCTTGTTTCGATTTTGTTGATGTTCATCTTATATCCTTCCTTCAAGACACTATCCATTTACGAGTAGTATGTAGTAA
The DNA here is from genome assembly GCF_021461395.2 of Schistocerca americana. NCBI lineage: Eukaryota > Metazoa > Arthropoda > Insecta > Orthoptera > Acrididae > Schistocerca > Schistocerca americana. The sequence continues at coordinate 118,826,756 of NC_060120.1, read as the reverse complement.
AAATAAAGACAGTACTCCATGTAGCATAAGCGACAGTAGTAGCCACGAACAAACAACGGAAATATCAACATCAAAAACTGTTTTACAGCCCGTTCAAACCGAACTAGAAACTGTATGGAACATAATGAAGGTGAACTATAGTATGAGTTGCGCACCACATCAACTCGCTAAAATGCCTGCTACTCACTATTCACCAAGTTCGGGAGCAACTGAAACGAACGGCGTCTTCAGTATTTCATATATAATGGAAAGGTGTCCCGACAATTGAACGTCATATTAGTAGGAACAGCCGGCCGGTGTGGCCGTGCGGTTCTAGGTGCTTTAGTCTGGAACCGCACAACTGCTACGGTCGCAGGTTCGAATCCTGCCTCGGGCATGGATGTGTGTGATGTCCTTAGGTTAGTTAGGTTTAAGTAGTTCTGAGTTCTAGGGGACTGATGACCACAGATGTTAAGTCCCATAGTGCTCAGAGCCATTTTTAGTAGGAACAGTACACCATACACTAATAACTACTCTGCTCAAAACAGCAGCAATGAGCGCCCAATGACCTTTGACCATGTAATAAATAATAACTTACATAAATCCAGTTCCTGTACTCAATGTCATACTTTCGACAAAGTTGCGCATAATTAAACTCTTAATTAGGGAGTTGAAGCACGACTGCATTCCTCATGCAGATCCGACTTAGAATTTTCAAATGATTTACCATTATATTGCACTGTTGCAAGTGACCTCAATAAGGTGATTTCTTTACTGGAAATTGGAAATTTGTGGTAAGGGACCAAACTGCTGAGGTCACCGGTCCCTAAGCTTACACACTACTTAATCTAACTTAAACTAACCTACGCTAAAGACGACACGCACACCCATTCCCGAGGGAGGACTCGAACCTCCGACGGGTGGAGCCGCGCGGACCGTGACAAGACACCTAAGACCGCGTGGCTACCCCAGCGTGGCGATTTCTTCATTACTTGGTCAGTGCCACCTCACGTCTTATATATAGATATTACATCCTTTACATCCTGACGCTATCAGTTGGCAAGATTCTTACAAAACCCTTTACTATTTCAGCTGTTGTTGACTGTTTTTGTCAGTGTTTACTTCAGTTGTTAACGGCTTTTGCCGAATGGGCGTTAAGCAAAAAAAAAAAAAAAAAATTGGCTCTGAGCACTATGGGACTTAATATCTGAGGTCATCAGTCCCCTAGAACTTAGAACTACTTAAACCTAAGGTCATTACACACATTCATGCCCGAGGCAGGATTCGAACCTGCGACAGTAGTGGTCGCGACTGAAGCGCCTAGAACCGACGGCCACAGCAGCCGGCGGCATTCAGCAGATCAGACGTAACGTTAATATATTTATAATTATTTTCGGCTCCATGAAGGATGCAAGGCTGCCAAAACACACTGTGTGTGTGTTTTTTTTTTTTTTTTTTTTTTTTACGCTCAACGGCGAGGTTATCAACGCTAAAAGAAACGAATAGAGATAAAATCCTCTAAAATTGTTGCGCAAGGTGAGGATGAAACATACAAAATGTCACTCATGCACTCACGCCTCATTCACAATGACTTACAGTCATCGTTTCTCACACGCCTTAAGGCAATGGAGGAAGGGCGTAAAGTGCTATAGCAGGGATTAAATTGCAAGTAAAACAACAGAGGAGCTAAAACAATGCCGTAGGCAAATGTGATCGGCTGACCACTTACAAAAAACAGGCATGAGGCAATTACCCTGTTAACTCATCAAGACAATCTTCCTATATCTTGGGAAAAACGTTGGACAATTCACAAACCTTTAAAACTCTAGGCACATTCGTTGGAAAGCTACTTAAAACAGAGAGCAGGTCTGTCGACAACTCTGCCGCTACCCACTGCTCTTCAAAGGTACATATACTTGGAGATTATAAACTATTGAGTACTAAGTAACATATCGATGTGACAAGGCGATCTACTAATTCTCGCCTAATAGAACACACAGTCACATACAATGATAAACCGGAACGTCATGAACTCTGCCCATCACAAGACTGAATGCTGCTTGGTATCGTTGGGGGTGCGTAACACAGTAAGGAAACGGAGCAGAGACGAATGGGAATAATTCTAGCGATAATACGGGATGCAAATGTGGAAGACCAAAGATATGAGTGACTTTCATAAAAGGGCAGCAGGACGGTGAAGCTACGAGTTGGTGGGAAAGTGTTGGATGTCGGCGGTTTGCCCACTGTGTTAAGTGCGATAGACTGAGATCTGTGGGAGATTTGAAGCGAGAGTGCTCTTGCAGGCACAAGTAGTTCGGAGATTACCGTTCAGTTCATGTTGTAAGTCATGGGCCTCTGCAGACAACGGCCCCTACGTGTTTCCATGTTGACCTAATAACTTCATTTACGATTGTAGTAGGCGTAGGATTATCGACATCGGCTCGTGGATCTATACAAACATGTCTCTTGATTCAAAAGTTTCTTCTTATATCATTTCGATGGTCGTGTCCGAAAACATCGTCATCGAGGTAATCGGCTGCTCGGAATATACACCGCGTTATGGGGGCAAACCAGTGTTATGCTATGGGAGTATTCACGTGAGCTTCCATGGGACCTGTCAAAGTAATCTAAGGAACAATTACGCCTTTTGACTACGTGAATCACCTTCATCCCTTCGTGCTTAATGTCTTCCCCTATGGTGATGGCATGTTCCAGCAGGATAACTACTCGTGTCACAGACTCAGAATCATGCAGCCGTAGCTTCAGGAGCATGATAGTGGCCATACGTCGATATCTTAGCCATCAGAACTGTATGACCTCAACTTTATGGAAGATATCTGGGCGCAATCAGAAGCCAGTTCCGCGCCCATAAAACATCGGTCCGTAATTTACGGGAGTTGCGTGATCTATGCGTACGCATCAGGTGTCACGCACCTCAGGGCAACCACCAACGACATGTCGAATGCATCCCATGCAGAACAGCTTCTGTATTGCGTTCCAAATGTGAACCAACGCGCTCTTATAGAAAAGGTCATAATGTTTTGGCTCACCAGTCTATCGGTCACAGAGAGCATTGCAGGAAAAATCGCAGAGAATGCTCCATGTCAATATAGTTACGGGTCCCTCCACTACTAAACGGGTAGGCTCTTACCACAGCTGGGCAATGTTAACCAAAAAGTTAACTTCGTTAATGGCTAATCCGTCACTAAAAATGTTTACTTAGCTAAACTTTAAAGCATTACTTCACCGGAGATTTATTAGAAGTTAAAATTAACGGTTAACTCGTAACAATAAACTTTATGTTGTGGATGTAGTGAATTGAGCAAGTGAATCAACGTATTACCTTTGCTTGAATAAAAATTTTTGGTTGGGATGTATAGGTAGAACATTGACGAGACATTAGAAAAAGTTTAATCGTTTAGTTTTACAATTATTTAGATATTTTAAATAACAGCAGAATCAGATAGCATCTGACATAGGGGTGCATATGTCCCTTTCTGGACATGAACATGTTAAAAGTTTTCATCCGAAAGTGAAGTTCGTTTGGGAGACAAAATGTCTTCGCCCACATTAAAGAGTCGTCCGACCACAGCAGTCGAGGGATAGAGGTATTGTTGTTGTTGTGGTCTTCAGTCCTGAGACTGGTTCGATGCAGCTCTCCATGCTACTCTATCCTGTGCAAGCTGCTTCATCTCCCAGTACCTACTGCAACCTACATCCTTCTGAATCTGCTTAGTGTATTCATCTCTTGGTCTCCCTCTACGATTTTTACCCTCCACGCTGCCCTCCAATACAAAATTGGGTATCCCTTGATGCCTCAGAACATGTCATACCAACCGATCCCTTCTTCTTGTCAATTGTGCCACAAAATCCTCTTCTCCCCAATTCTATTCAATACGTCCTCATTAGTTATGTGATCTACCCATCTAATCTTCAGCATTCTTCTGTAGCACCACATTTCGAAAGCTTCTATTCTCTTCTTATCCAAACTATTTATCGTCCATGTTTCACTTCCATACATGGCTACACTCCATACAAATACTTCCAGAAACGACTTCCTGACGCTTAAATCTACATTCGATGTTCATCAAATTTCTCTTCTTCAGCAATGCTTTCCTTGCCATTGCCAGTCTACATTTTATATCCTCTCTACTTCGACCATCGTCAGTTACTTTGCTCCCCAAATAGCAAAACTCCTTTACTACTTTAAGTGTCTCAGTTCCTAATCTAATTACCTCGGCAACACCCGGCTTAATTCGACTGGATTCCATTATACTCGTTTTGCTATTTTTTATGTTCATCTTATTATATCTAATAAACAAGTTTACTAAACTCTGTTCCCCAAGAACTACCGCAACGTTGAATAAGTACTTTGATTTCATGTCCAACCTCATTTTGACTAGACTCTGGGCTTTATTTTTTACAGATGTATTACCGCTACGCTTCTCTTGACATTAAGGCGACCTCAGTAAACAAACAACAATAAATAGCCAACGCCTAGTTATTCTCGTTCGTACTCGTTTGTTGATATCAATCGATTGCACCCTCAGTGTAGTCACACGCCTACATGACCCGAACATGTCACAACAAGTCGCCCATGGGCGGCGCGGCCTCATTTTCGTCATAACCAGCGGGTACGTAGTTAACGATTTACGAACTCAAAGGAAGGTAACTTAAGGTAGAGAGACCGTTAAAGGTTGTTAAAACTAGCGTAAAATTTAATCCGTTACTCGAAAAATTAACTCCGTCAAACAACGATTAACCGTCTTGTGCACAGCTATGGCACTTGCTTTCCGTACGGGAGGCGATTATGGTCATAAAGTATCTTGTCAACATATATCACAGGCTCCCGCTGTCAATTTTGCCAGCACTGGGCGCCCTACGGACCAATAGCAGTCTTAAGCCTGCTCCATTTGGCGCGACTGTAAACATGGCGTTCGAAGGCACATAACACCCGTAGGATTATATATACTAAGATGGTATCTGTTCTTTCGGACATGTCCGAAAGAACAGATACCATCGGTGACCATGCAGCTCGTTAGAATGAAATTATAATGAAATGAACACCCTTAGCTGCTTACAGGCGTTGACATACGTCAACGGGGACAGATGAAAATGTGTGCCCCGACCGGGACTCGAACCCGGGGTCTCCTGCTTACATGGCGGACGAACTCTTACGGGAATCGGCAACGCGCCGCGAGTAATGAGTATAATGGGCGGGGGCACTACGAATGTAGTGCGGGACAATACGTTGAGAATGTGAGTTTCGCGGGAGGCGTGCCGGAGATAAATCCCTGCAGTCGCGCTATCCTCTGTGTCCTCGGTGGCTCAGATAGATAGAGCGTCTGCCATGTAAACAAGAGATCCCAGGTCCGAGTCCGGGTCGGGGCACACATTTTCATCTGTCCCCGTTGACGTATGTCAACGCCTGTAAGCAGCTAAGGGTGTTCATTTCATTGTAATTTCATTCTAGGATTCTCGTCGATATGACTGATGGGTGCAGCTGATTCGACAAAAATCGAATGATGGCCTTTGTTATTGTCCGATTTCCGGTAATGCTGAAGATTAGATGGGTAGATCACATAACTAACGAGGAAGTATTGAATAGGATTGGGGAGAAGAGAAGTTTGTGGCACAACTTGACCAGAAGAAGGGATCGGTTGGTAGGACATGTTCTGAGGCATCAAGGGATCACCAATTTAGTATTGGAGGGCAGCGTGGAGGGTAAAAATCGTAGAGGGAGACCAAGAGATGAATACACTAAGCAGATTCAGAAGGATGTTGGTTGCAGTAGGTACTGGGAGATGAAAAAGCTTTCACAGGATAGAGTAGCATGGAGAGCTGCATCAAACCAGTCTCAGGACTGAAGACCACAACAACAACAACAGCGTAAACAAGTAGGGACGTCACTGGTCATTGCACTTACCTTCCCGCAAGTGAAACCAACACGTGGAGTCAACAGTCACAAAACATAAATGTGACAGTCTGAAATAATGTGGTCGTCAAACTGTGGCAAGCGGCCCGATTCGTGTTCGTGTGACCTGTGGTTCTTGACTTATTTTGTAATAATATGCTTCTAGCTACTAACAGCAGCATCCAAACCAAACTTCTTGGAAGTTTATTTTTCTTCGGTAACAAACAAAAATAATATTTGCCTGATTTTCATTTACGTCGTTGAATTCGGCCGTGAGCTAAGTAAATTTTGTCGCTTACGTCAGGGGCAGAGTGGTATGTAGCGCGTTCACTGCGTGATGACTAGAAGAGAGAGGGGAAATGTTTTGTCATTTGTTTCCCAGTGCCGAAAATTCACGGAAGAGCGCAACCAAGTCATCTGCTTTGGTATAAATGCTTCAAATGTGGTACACGTTTGTAGCAATTGATAGGGAATCAAATTAAGGCTGTTGGAATACACTGGAATGAGTAACAGAATTCAAAACGTTTGAGATCATGTCTCCTACTGAATTAGTTTACTTAATTAATGTAACATACTAATTTATGGGGGTTACCACTTAATAGTAACATCGATAAGGGAAGGTATGGTAAGTTTATCATGACAGTGGAACTGGCCATTTCACAGTTTTTGTCCCCGAACAATGCTGCTGCCTGCCGACAAGAGGTCAGACTTCGCCATAGTCGTTAGTGAGTCTGACAGAGGAACATTGTTCCGTTATTTCTTAGTAAAAATATTTTTATTTTTGAGTCGTCTGATGTAAGATAAGTTGTTATATTTTCTGGTTACGTCACTTATTTGCAAAGTAATAATTGTTACAATATAAAAGTCTAAACAACATCTTTTGGCCTACAACTGTAGTTCCTTGTCATTTATTTCAGTTCTATGGTCTTTTCTTTGGATCACTAATGCCAACATGGCGTCCGATCGGGAAAAGTGGCCATTCTAGTCGTCGGAAAAATGGTCAAGGTGTTTACTCCAGTAAGAGTTACTTACTTCCAAGAAACACTCTTAAAACAATTCATAAAACTGAATTATAAACACATTTACATACAAAGCTATCATCCACCATTCTATCTTTTTATAACAGTTTTGAAGTTATTAGACTGTATTATTTAAAGCCACACATTTTCTGTTGTATATAACCTAACACAAACATCCAACTGAAAATGGTCTGCTGCATCTGCTTGATACACTTTCACACAAAACGGTGTGAAGGTGCCTAGAAAATATGTCTGGAGACTTGTGCAACAAACATGGAACCCTGTTGTCATGGCACTGGCGATATTACCATGTTCAGTATGGAAATGCATGTATTTCCAACATATTTTCTTTTTCCAATAAAATGTATTAGGTGTGATTCCTGATGATGATATCTTATAATATTTGGATTCAAAATGTTCAAGTGGTAAGCTATCAATAAATATGATTTAGTTAAAATTAATTTCTCTTTGAGTGGCCATTTCCTGCACACACTCCCCCCACCCCCCCCCCCTCCTTTCCCAAATTGTTTCCTATGCGGCCCATATTGCTCGACAGTGTCAGTATTGGCTCTTAAGCAAAACGGCTTGATGACCACTGTGTTAGACGCATTAAATATTGAGTTTACTTGTAGCTAAGTTGGTAGCAAGTGGAAAGCTTTTAAAACAGGTCAAAATACTTCAGTCTCCATCAATTCAGAAACTCCTGTCAGCCACCTAACTGAGTTTTCTTACAATGCACGCACTGTATGCACCAGCACTGTCAACTGCAAGAGCAGTACTACATTGTTGGCACTGTATTGCTTCATGCTTGACACCACTAGTTGACAATAATTTAAATAATGCTGACATAAATAAAGGGTGTGAATTCCATTCACACAAACAGGGAGATCTATAACGTTATTAACTGCTGATGACAGGGGCATAATAAAACAGTGGATAAAATCTGTAGTGGTGCTAAGTAAGTAGTGAAAATGCTGCCCTCACACAGGCCTCTTTCAACAGTGGTCAAAAGATTTGGGCATGTAACACAATGGTGATGACGCCCAATACCAGAAAAAGTTATATTACTCTGGCAATCGTAACAGAAGCTGTATCTCATATGTATTGGTAGAGTTTGAAAGACATTTGTGCATCAATGACACACAATTTTGTTGCTAGAGCACCAGATGACACACTAAAAGAATTCGCATGCAATTATTGAGGGTTTGATTGTGTGATGGGACAACTGAAAGCAGAGAAGAAGAAATAGGAAATTGTTGGTTTTAACTTGAAATGAATGCATGTGAGGGTGGTCCGGAGTACGATTGGTTGTATTTCATGTGACGATTTTGTTTCACATATGGTCATGTTTTTGAAGGAAGTAAACTGCAATTACATTTAACTTTTGTATGACGATTTTGTTTCATGTGCAGCTACGTTTTTGAAGTAGTTAACTACAATTACATTTAACACTTGTATGTAAATTTTGGTTCATGTGTGGTTATATTCTTGAAGGAAGTAAACATAAATTACCCTGGAATTCTCAAATTGTAGTACTATACATACAAACTGAATTCTGCTGTCACCAAATGTTATTCCAATATGGGTTCTTTTTGAAGAGTTGGAATCATCAAGAAATTTTATATGTAACTTGCAACTTTAGTTTCTTAGAAATCTCTATTACATTTTTATGCAAAACCTGATTAGAAAATAAAGCATTGTTTTACCTTGTCTGGAAACTTCAGTGGTGACTTAAAGCAATGTTAAGTGGGAAATCCCTTACACATCTCTTGTCAACTAGTAACACAATGAATTAGTGGTTAGATATTTATGATGTAATCAGTTGTGGACTGTAGTATTAACTTCTCTTCCGAGCATGTTTCTGAGAAGCTGTAGCCCGCATCTCGTGGTCGTGCGGTAGTGTTCTCGTTTCCCACGCCTGGGTTTCCGGGTTCGATTCCCGGCGGGGTCAGAGATTTTCTCTGCCTCGTGATGGCTGGGTGTTGTGTGATGTCCTTAGGTTAGTTAGGTTTAAGTAGTTCCAAGTTCTAGGGGACTGATGACCATAGATGTTAAGTCCCATAGTGCTCAGAGCCATTTGAGAAGCTGTATCCTCACTGTAAGCTCAGAAACACTATTAAAGGTGTTTACATATTTATGTTTTAAGGTCAGGTTTTTGAGAAGTTTGTGTGGCATACTCGTAAGACAGTACATGAAGTGTGTGTCAAGCCCAATTTTGGTTTAAAATGAAGCTTCAGATATTTACCTTTGCCAAATACTCACTTCATTTTTTTCCATTTTAATTCACATTAGCCCTGATTAGTAACATTATTTAAAAAATAGCTGTTGACAGTTTACAGAAAATGACTTTTGGTGTATATTTAACTAATGATATGAAAACTACTTTCGTGAGATATAAAATCATTTAAGTATAATATAGTTCTTGAAATCCATAAAATGATGAATGTTGATATCTGGTGATGCCTTTCAATGAAACTACAATGCAACTTCTCCACAATGATGCTTTTTGAGTTTATACTACTTCAATCTTTGCAAACACTTCTTGATGAGTTGTATCTCAACATATCCAGTGATGAGAATGGAACCAAATTTGTATTTGTACTAGTACTAAAAGAACACTAGCTTCACCATTCAAAATCACTTGATAATATGTTTGCCTACTTTTCACTATAGTTCTCATGGAAGATGATGCCTAACTTCACAATTGCATGTCACTTAACTGCTTATGACAAACAACGAAGTGGCACAGATAAATTCAATCAATTCATATTTTGTAGTACCATTTGTAGATACCAAACTCATTTCATTTACATGAAATTAAATATTGCCTATAGTGTTCTAACATATTGTGATGATAATTTAGGCTAGCTCATGTTTGTCATCTCTATACTTTGCTTTATTAATTTAAAAAAAGTAAGGTTCAGAACTAGGAAATTCTTCATAGGTATTACAAAGATTGTAAAAAAAACTGTCATTTTCATTAATACATGGACAAGGGCATCTCCAGTGACTGTTTATATGTAGATTTGGCAATTTTGTTTTAAGGAAAAATGAGAGCACAGGTATTGCATTCACAACAGCAGCACCAACAACAAAATAAACTCTATATATAAACAACATTTATTTACATAATTTTTACATAAATGTCCTCTCAAATTAATTTACTTTCTCAACTTTGTACTTTTTCAAAAAATTAGTTTCTGTTCTTTAGAATTTATAAACATTAATTATCTAACATACTGATTTATGCACTGCATAATGGAAACACAACAGCATTCTAATTTTTTCTGGCTTCACCTGCTTTTCCTTGGTTTGTCCGGTCACAGAATTGTTTCTTCTCATTAATATTTCAGACATATCCTCTAAACTTTAAAAGACTAGAATTACTTTCTTGTCATATGCAGTAATTAGTGCTTAATTTGTCATTTTACAAGCAAAACCCTCCAAAAATTATTCTGCAGTTATTGTCCCAAACATACACTAAACAATAAAATGTTCAAGATACTGACAGTTCTCATAATAAAGTGTACCTCAATTAATTACTGTTACAGTGGAAAAAGATTCTAAATATATAAAAGGAAAGACCAACAGAACTAGAGTGATTGGTAAACTTACTTTCTTGCCAGGAAATTGCTGCTAACCAAGTATGAGAAGTTGTTTTTCTTATCATTTTCTTTCAGTACCATGTGAAAGTCTTAGAAGGTGGGTAATGGGGTTGGGAATGCCAAGCAAAGTATTTGTAAAACTGGCTGTTACAGAAATCATCTTTGTCACATACTTACTAATTAAACTTTAATAGTGTCATCAAGTGTACACCAAATCTGTAGAAAAACTGTAATTAGAACCCTGTCAGAAAACACAATAAGTACGCAGCTTGTTTCTCTCATATATGAAACCCATTTAAACACTGCAACATATTTTCATGCTCAAAGACATATAACAGATGAAACTATTAATTAGTGTCACAGGCATGAACAACAGCTGTAATTCTGAAATCAGCCAGCAAAACATGTTACAAAACATTAAACATATTAATCCCATTTCCTTAGCAGAAAAAAGCAACCACAGAATTTTAACAGTATTTACTAGCAGTCAGTGTCATAAATGTGCCAGTAGATCTGGTTGTCAGTATTTTTATCTTTGCTGAAAAAAATATCTGATGAATCACATGACATGTGATATTGGATCAAAACAGTCTTTGTGATGACAGGTATCATACCTCCGTTAAAGCACACAAAACCACTTCAGAGAATAGCTATTAATCTCTGAACAAGCAAAGCAATGGTTCAAGCAGAAGCTGCATATAGCTCCCCTTTAATTATATATATGTTCTATAAATAAAATTCTGAACACAAACAACTCATTGATTCCTGCATCTTGGCTAGGAATACCCACTAAGCTAAAGTTGGAAGGTGCCACGTATATATCATATTAGGTACAGCATCGTGGTAGCCACCTCCACCTCTATCACAACAGATGCACTTGATGAGGAAATAGACGAACAGAGACTCAGGGGCGATAACGGCGTCCCTATAATTTAAGCAGCTGAAGGCACACATTTGTGTGCCACATAAGTCTTGGTGTTCTGAAGATAATTTACACACACATTGTCACACACACACGAGCATGTCACTGCAGAGGTTCAGAAGTCATCGAAGAGCTTCTGATCAGCCTCGGCTACGCTGGGCGCTGCTTTCCAGTCAGCCTCAGGGTACTCATCAAAGTTCCGCGTGTCCCCGTCATAGCTGATGCGAGGCACGATAGGTGGCTGCGAAAGGATATGGCAGCAAGTTAGTTAACATTGTGAAACACCTAACTACACATTTTTAGTTATTAATGCTTATTCATGTGATGGGAACAGAACAGATCAAAACTTATCAAGCAAATAATGAAATTATACCAACAACCAGACACTGGAATATAGGTTCCAAACAGTGATGTCTCTCACAGCTCTAACGTGCCCATAAATTCCTGTATCACATACATAACTGACATGTATCTATTCCCTAACTTCTTCCTCTTATGGATAAATATTTTGGCTACTTAAATCAAAAGACACAATCAACACACTGTTTTCTTCAAACCTTTATCAACAATTAGAACATCTGGTGTCTATACTCCTCCATCAACACTGATGAGATAATCGATTACTACAATTGAAAACAAATTTGGGTCTTTCTCACAAAACACACGCTTAAACCAAGTACCCCTGTGTCAGAGGACTAGAGGAATCGCAATACAGGGTGTACATAAAGTGCACAAACACTTTCAATTATTTACTGCACAAGAACCAAACATTGTACAGGTATCATAAATAGGTCATTTTGAAGAGAAACCCTGAAACGATTTTTCATGTAGACTGCCACAGCGTAGTTTGGTAATTTGCTGATAGTCAGCACTAGTTGCAAACATGGTGAGTTCAGGTGTCGGGCGAGCTTTCTGTGTGTTGCGAGTTTGACAAAAACAAGTGTGCTACAGCTGTTTAACAGATGTTTAAAACCAAGTACGTAAGAAGCCACCAACAAGGAAGGCCATTTACCACTGCCACAACAAATTCATTACCACTGGCACAACAAATTAATTACGACGGGTTGGTTGTGCCCAGCAAAGAGAAGTGGATGTTCCAGTGTGAGTAAAGTGAATCTGGAGTGCATACGAGAGACATTCATAAGGAGTCCAAAGAAACTGGTGTGCCGTGCATCCCGTGAACTCAAAATGGCTCCAATGACTGTGTGGAAAGTCATGTGACAGAAGCTGTCTATGAAACCATTCAAATTGGAGCTTGTGCAGAAGCTCAATGATGACGATAGAGACATGTATTTTGAGTTTTGTTTGTAGCTCCAACAACTGAATGGGGATGGTGATGCCATTGTTGATTGCTTAATTTTTAGCAACGAAGCCACATTTCACACTATCAGGAAAGTGAACAGGCATAATTGTTGAATCTGGGGCACAAAGCATCCACACGAATGCACTGAATTTGAGCGTGATTCCCTAAACGTAAATGGTTTTTGTGCCTTGTCACGTCAAAAACTGTACGGGCCGTTCTTCTTCGCTCAGAGCACTGTCACTGGATATTCCTAGTTGGACACGTCACAACAATGGCTGATGCCTCAAAGGCAATCAGACTCTGTTCATCTTTCAACAGGATGGGGCTCTACCCATTTTCATTGTGAAGTTCGTGCGTACCTGATTCAGAGCTGCTGCATCAATGGATTGGCCATGCTACAGAAGGGGACAGCTGTTTCATGACATGTCCTCCCCGATCAGCAGATCTCATTCACTGCGACATTTTCCTGTGGGGATACATTAAAGATCTGGTGTATGTGCCGCCTCTACCAAGTGATGTAGCACAGCTCCAGGAGAGAATACGGGAAGCAACTGCCACAGTCGACAATGCCATGCTGGGACGGGCATGGCAAGAATTCGATCGATTACCCATTGACGTCTGCCGAATCACTCATGGCTCGCATGTAGACTGTTTGTAAAAAAAAAACCTTCTGAATTTCTCTCCAAAATGCAATTCGTATGACATCTGTACAATGTTTAGTTCTTGTGCAACAAATAATTGAAAGTGTCCCCAGACATCATGTACACCCTGTATTATGTGGACACTTTAATATGGTAGTTTTATGTGGAAGGTGATATGAGGTATGGTTTCACGAGATACTGCTAGACACTGGGGTTAAACTGTGATGCTGCCAGCTTAAGCAAGCAATGGATGTTCCCAAATGCTTTGTGTACTGAGGTGAGGATCCAAAGTGAATCCTGGGTCTCATACCAACCCCAAAAAGCAAAAGCAGCTGTATTAATTACTGATGTAAGCAAATTTGTATGAATATATTTTATTATATTATATTATATTATATGATTATTATTAAACTCCTAGGCTCCTGCACCATGTTAAATATTGGTGTGACAGTACGTTATATAAAGGGGGCGGGGAGACATGACACAATCGCCACCCCCCACCCAAAATTCCTCCCTGGGTCTGTGTGTGTGTACTCTGCTTTACTTCTAGTTGTGTGTTGCTAGTTCTCTTTTCCTATTTTGAAATGTGTGAAGAGACTAATCCTGGTTCATCATATGGTTCAAATACATCTCTTTAAACAGTAGCATATAGCTATGTCCCTGTAATCATGTGCCAGCTCTGTTTGCAGGAGCACAAATCATGGATGTAGCTTGCTAGCCCTGTGAGATGAAGGTGGAGCTCGTTCCTCCTGCCCCCCCCCCCCCCCCCTCGGGTGGTTTCAATTCGTGTTTGTTTATGCTCACAGCTGACTGCCACAATACAGTGTCTGCACTGCAATACACTAATGATTTATGATTTTTAAGAACAGAAGCTCAGACACAATTTCTAGAACACCACTCAATTCACAGTAATTAGTATCTCTTAATTGTTAATTGAGGCCTTACCATTAAATTCCTTTTCCTTCACGTTATATTTGGGCAAAGTTTTGTAAATTGAGAGGTGAAAAACTCACCAGCATAAATAATCCAAATAAACAACAGCCTTGGTGGCATATGATAGATTTCTTATTATCATAAAAATATTTGTCTCAATAAATTTTGTAACTAGCCTCTTCTATACCCGTTTATCAGTCACAAACCTCCATTCACTCTGTTATCTTGTTTATCTCATCCGTACTGTTGTGGTATACCAATTAACATACTCCTATCACTTAACAATTCTCATTGATGTGTCATAACTGCATGTCAAACACCACCAACTAGGGTCTAGAGGAGTAATATAAAGATTTCTACTGCTGATCAGGGCTATGTTTTTTTATTTTATTTTTTTGAGGTACATTATGTGACTTTTACCTAGTACCATGTTTTCATATTAAAAATTTAATTTGTGTTCCATGTTAATAAAGACACTCATCAATTTACACGTAGCTTCACATACTACCAGAACACAAGATAGATGATCACAAACGGTCAACTAATAAGGCTCTGTTATTTTCAAATCATCCTTGCTTTCATATATTCTAGTAAGTGTTACAGTAATATAGCTCCTTTAATAGTATGGAAACTGCTTTCTCAAAGCAGTACAGCTCCACATAGAACATCCCATTCATATAATCTAATTGCAACAAATATTTAAGTAATAACAAGAATGATGAACTCGATACTGTATACTTCGGTTTTAAATGAAGCTACTGTAGATAAAAACATTCTTTCAGTTTTGGTTTTCTACCCAGAACGCTCTTTTAATTCTCCTTGTGGAAATACTAAAAATTTTGTATGCATGATTTATTCTGTTACCCCCATTTTCGCAAGGTCCTTAGTTATCTTATTCACATATATCTACTTTTACCCTTTTAAAGGCGACTGAAAATTCGTTTTTTAGGTTTATTCCACATTCACTAAGTTTGTAAAGCGTAACTGAACTTACTCTGATACTACCACATGGCAATATTGCTGTTGCTCATCATACAAACCTGTGGCCATGACACAATTGTAATTCAACTAATGTTGTAAGACGCACTTACCTTCAATTTCCTATAGAAAACGTCTTGCCACTCAATTCCTTTGAACCACCTGTGCCTCTTTACATCATCTGCTCCATTCTGTAACAAATTGTAGGTTTCTTTTTTGTAAAATTGAATATATTATTGGCATGTCTTTATATAGACCGCACTAAAATCGTACGGCAGTAACACACAAACTTCACAAAGCAACTACTTAATCTTTACTGACGTTTTTAGCTCGTGTTTCTACAGGTCGGTTATTTTGAGAGTAAAGTCAATCCTAACGATAACGATTTTAGTTGATGTCACTGCTATTTCTTAAACTGATAGAATACTCTAGTCAATTAAATGGAGCGACATACGCTCACCACAGAAAAAGACAAAATTTTTAATTTCTCTAAGATGAATTACGGTAAATTTTTTTCGGGTGAGAAAGGCTACGTCACACCAGTTTTCCACCTCAAAAATACTTATTGATCTAGAGGCCTACTTGAATGCAATTCTAACTAATATTCGAGGAGCACTAAACTCGGAAACTAACTCGCTGCACAACAACGCTCGATCACAAACTGCGAGAGCGCGAACAGCTGATGCAGTTTCTCAGGCTATAATTCCTGGCGCATCTATCGTTTAAGTTCATACCTGGCAGTAAGCTACTTTTCATGGTTTACAACTTTGAAGGCGTAAGCGGGAAAAATACCTTTCCAAACAAAGACCAGGTACTTGGGGAGATGATGTAGCCGAGAGACTATACCGAATAAATTTTAGACGCTGACATAAAAAAGGCAGCATTGAAACTCACGTAATTTTTTTTATTATTTATGATCATAAGGAAAGGTGACTAGCGTTATAATATAAACAGACGGTATGTCAAGACAAAAGTGTAAAATATACTATCTGAACCTTTTATCTTTACTTTCCGGTTGATCCGCTCACGATGAAAAGCTCTAACACGAGTAAGAAGTACTGCGTAGTTGCATGTAGAACAATAAGGTACTAACCTTCATGTTTCCCAGTCTTTTAGTTCTGTCTTGGACTAGCAGCTTCTTAATGAGATCTTTGGCTACTGGGTCTAGGTGACGAGGCCATTCTATTTTACCAGCAAGAATTTTTTCATATATTCCAAAAGGGTTGTCGTCGAAAAACGGTGGATAGCCTGCCAGCATCTCGTAGATAAGTACTCCTGAGAAACAAAAATCAGACCAGTCAGCCTCGTGCCTCAGGACACCTACCCTGTGACCCCACTTAACAAACAGGCAGCTGATGACCTCACCTAGAGCCCACCAGTCGACGGCCTTGTTGTGCCCCTTGGACTGGATGATCTCGGGGGCGAGGTATTCCGGCGTGCCGCACAGCGTCCACGTCCTGCGACAGAACACAGTCAGAACACGTCGCTACCAGAAGCAACTTCTCAGTCACATTCCCCACTTCTCTCTGTCCAATCTAAGGAGGCGAATACGGCAAGTTGCCTAGAAACTTTACTCAATGAAAGAAGGTTGAAAATAAGCGACCTGTGTCTCTGTTTATCCGTAGATACGCAACCGTTTCTGAAAAAACGACTGTCAAAGTTTTCGAGGTACTTTATGTGCTTCATGGCGCTGCATCCTCAGTCGAAATGGTGGCACAGTGGTAGCGTCGTGGCATCTCAGTTTGGCGCTCCGTGTTCAAAATCCGATTATTACTTTTATTTTTGTTTTTCATTTGTATACCAATGTCTGTAGAAGGTTACTACACAAAAGTTTTCCAGTGTATATTGATATGACGTTGTCGTTACTGGTCTACTAACTGTATCTCAGATGAATGAACTTTAAGAAAAGAGGAGAGCAAATTATGAGATATTATTTTAGGTGAAATTCCGTAGTCTATCTTGATGATTCCTAATCAACTGCAAGGGGCATTTTGCGGAAAAGTGATCAGTTATGCGTCGTTTGCCGCGAAATTATTGCCAACGCAGGAAATCTTCACCATTGTTAATGACGTTTTTTTCTTGAGTTACAGCCGGCCGGAGTGGCCGTGCGGTTCTAGGCGCTACAGTCTGGAACCGAGCGACCGCTACGGTCGCAGGTTCGAATCCTGCCTCGGGCATGGACGTGTGTGATGTCCTTAGGTTAGTTAGGTTTAATTAGTTCTAAGTTCTAGGCGACTGATGACCTCATAAGTTAAGTCGCATAGTGCTCAGAGCCATTTGAACCATTTTTTTTCTTGAGTTAGATCCATACGCAGAAACGTGACTGTGGCAAATCCGACTTCATGTTGTTCGGAATATCTGTGTTTATAGATCATCCAGGAGAATGCATCAAATCTTCCTGAAGACTAAACATATGAATAAATTTAAGAATTAATGTAAAATTTCATATGCGAATGAAACATCAGAATACGAAAATTTAAAAAGATGATAACCCCTCGACGAGATAGAGAGAGACAGAGAGAGAGAGAGAGAGAGAGAGAGAGAGAGAGAGAGAGAGAGAGAGAGTGTAATCCAGCTGTAATTTTACAATTAATATGAAACCCTTGTATCCCCTAAGTTAATAAGAAAGATTCGTGTCATAACCTCCGACGGACATAGGTAGTTATCGAAAACAAAAATAAAAAAGAATAGGGTTTCAAATTAAATAAAATTAAGAATCCATGACGCTAACCACTGACGCATCATTTCGTCTGTGGATATCGCGCGTTAAAAGGCACATAAAGTACCTCGAGAATACATGGAAAACTTTGACCGACGTTGTTCAGAAACGGTCGAGTATCTATGGGTACGCCGAGACACGTGTTCGCTTATTTTGACTCCTCTTTACTGAGCGCAGTTCTTGGGAACTCGAGTGATAGCACTTGCAGTTTTCTCCTCGTAAACAACGCCATGCTAGGTTACACAATTTACTAACAGGCCAATTTTAGTTACAGATGATGTGAATACACCCATGTAGAAAATGAGATTGACAAAGTGCAAAATGGCTTACGAAAAATGGCTAGAAAACAAATTTCAGGCAGTACATGTATGCGCAGCTATGAGAAAGATAGATGCAACCTATAGGAAAATTAAGGATACCTTCGGGGAAAAGAGAAGCAAGTGTCTGAATATCAAGAGATCACAGATGAAAAACCAGTACTAAGCCAAGAAGTGGAAGCTGAAAGGTGGAAGGAATATACAGTGTATCCACATAAGGGAAATAAACTTAAGAATAATTTTATAGAAATAGAGGAAGAAGATGGAGGTGAGATGGGAGATATGACACTGCGAGAATAATTTGACAGAGCACTGAAATACTGAAAATAAGGCTAGTCGAGGAGGTGACATTTTCTCAAAATTACTGACATCCTACGCAGAGTCAGCAAAAACAAAATTATCTCCTCTAGTTTATAAGACATATGTGACTGAGGAAATTCCTTAGGCTTTGTAATATATGTAGCTTCATCTCAATGATAGTGTTGTAGCACAGGAGAGCATTTTCATTTGTATCGACACTGTAGGAAGTAACTTGGTGTGTTAGCAATGTAGGAGTGTACGGGTGGCAACTAGCACTGCCTACCAGCATCACTTCTGTTGGACGTATCTTGTCTGGGCTATTATCTTACCCTGACACGCTCTTGGTTTAATATAAAAATCACTCTGCAGCGTGTACCTTGTAAACATTTTAGGAAAGGTGCTTTCTTTTTAAGCAGTTGTTTGGGTGCCACATGATACGGAATTGTGTGACGAACAAGAATTAACAAAAATCACGTTGTTAATGAACAGTCAGTACAGTTCACGTTTGTAACATATCTCCAATGTTAATCTGTACGCTGAGCAAGCAGTGAAGGAGTCCAAGGAAAAATCCTGGAAGTGAATCAAAGTTGAGTGTGAAGAAATAAAAACTTTGACGTTTGCCGATGACACTGTAATTCTGTCAGAGACGGCAAAAAACTTGGTAAAGCAGCTGAACGAAATGGATAGTGCCTTGGAAAGAAATTGTGAAATGAGCAACTATAAAAGTAAAACAAGAGGAACGGAATTGAGTCGAAGCAGATTAGGTGATGCTGAGGGAATCGGATTACGAAATGAGGTGCTAAAATTAGTTGGGCTTTTCTATTTGGGCAGTAAAATTTATTTTAAAGTCCTTACTTGTTAACTCCGTTTTCTTTGTTTTGATACTCTTCTTTATTTTTCCACCATGTTTTAGCAACAAAATTAAACAGCCCTGTATAATACATCTTCTAAATTTTGTTAGTATCAATTTCTATTCTCAACGTTTCGTATAAATTTAAAACCAAACTTTCATCCCTTCGGTTTAACATTTTTTGACCGTCATAGTAATATGGGAATCTATTCCTGAAATACAGGGTGTTTCAAAAAGAATATATGTATTTTGTTCGCATATATTTATTAAACTAAAAAATTATGGAAGACATAAGACTGTGAAAGCTGGGACACATTTAGGAGTCTCTCAACTTTAGATTGCAGATCTTCAATATGCCCACCAGCGACACGAACAGTATCACATCGATACTCAAATTCGTCCCACACTCGAGTAAGCATATTCGTCACTGATCTTACGGCAGTACGGATTCGATTCTACAACTCTTCATGGTTTTGTGGTATTGTTGCACAAACGTTTACCTTAATGAAACCCCATAGGAAGAAGTAACAGGGCGTCAAATCCCGTACCGTAGAGGCCATCTGAGAAATGCTACGTCGCCGTCTGTTTGACGACCAATGCAAGGGCTCGGTAGAGTTTCATTCAGATATTCGCAAACTTGTCGACTCCTGTGAGCGGGAACCCCCATCTTGTCAAATGAAGTTATCCTCGTTCAGTCTTGGAAACAACAGTTTTGTAACATAGCAAGATACTGCTGCCTGCTAACGGTACGTCTATCAAAGAACGGCTGTTAATAGTTGAGTGGGATAGCCCACGAAACACGCACATGGGGTGAATCTTTCACATGTTCAGTGTGTGCATGTGGATTCTGTAGGCTTTAAATTCTGACGTTGTTTTTCTTTACTTTGCCACTAAGGTGGAAAGTCGCTTCATAAACGAAAACGACGCGTTGTGCGAAAGTAGTATCACTGTCAATACTATTCTGTAGCTCATCAGAAAATGGCAAACGTATGTGTTTGTCGTCAAGACGTAGATCCTGTAGCATCTTTTAAGGTTTAATAATCAACCGACGTCTCGAAACCCGACAAATTGCTGCTGTAGGCAGCTGTAACTCTCGACTGGCATGACAAGATGATTTTGTTGGACTACGTTGGAAAGCGGTTTCAATTCGTGCGACATTTTCGTCGGAAACAAGAGAGCGGCCAGGACTCTTTTCTTTACACACACACACACACACACACACACACACACACACACACACACACACACACACACATCCTCTGTTTACAAACTGTCGATACCACTCGGTGGATCAGTTTGGCACCTCAACCTGAAACGACTTTACAGTGTAATCACGGAATTACACTTCGCAAACTCGAGAACACACAATGATTTCTCTGGTGAGTAGCCGTGTTCTAACATGTGACGGTATTGACACAAACGCAAGACAACCGACATCAATCGGCAATGAATAAAAACCGGACAAAGCATTCGTTCCCCCAATAACTGAGCACTGGCGCAGCGATAGATAGTTTTGACAACTTAATTCTTTGCAATAGGTGTATACTTTTTGAAACTATGTATTTTTTACGTTTACTTCACCCGTTTACGAAAGACATAGTGTTACTCAATCTCGGTCCTTTGCCTCCTCTTAATCTGCATTTCTCTTTTTTTTATATATTGGCCAATCTGAGCTTTTACTCTTTCTTCGGCGATATGTGATGTCTTTTCCTACTATTAGGTACTGCATTTCAGTATTAAAGTACTTCCGTTCAGAACATGGCGGTGGATGGGATGTCAGGGTCCCACTGCATGAACCTTGCACTCTCGACGTCACGCCATTAAGCTTCTTTTTGTTGGGTTACGTGAAGGTTCGCGTGCACACAACACCGATCAGTGACACTGCTAACCTCCGTGCACGGATGAATAAACCCACGAGAACTGGTGATGCTGCTATGCTGACCCCCACATGGGCAAATCTATATTACCTCCTTTATGTTCTAGAAGTAACGAATGGGGCACCCATTAAAATTCTGCCATAACGGGAGAAAAACTGAGAGCTGCTACACTTTTCCAATAAAACAGGAAGCTCTATCTCTAACAGTTTCATAGTTATGCTTATTTGGAATGATAGCAGTACTTTGTCGACTCCACGTCTTTCCTGTCTCCGTGCTGTGGTCACTGAGAAGTCAGCGAGTTGCCAGCTTACCTGTCGGTGAGTTTCTTCGCGAAACCGAAGTCTGTGATCTTGAGGTGGCCGTCCCTGTCGAGCAGCAGGTTCTCCGGCTTGAGGTCCCTGTACACTACCGACTGGCTGTGCAGGTACTCCAGCGCCAACACGATCTCCGCCGTGTAGAAGTTGGCTGCCAAAACAGACGGAAAAACGATTCGTTTCATACTCCAGTCTCGGGAACATTAGCAGTATAAAGACACATCCGTCTAAGCAGGCGGTTAGGTGGCTAATGGGAACTGTGTGTAGTGGACAGAATGGCTCTTTAGGTTAGAGGGTCTCTGGACAGTATCAACAGGGACAGTCTTTAAGTCAGCAGGAAAAACACGGTGTGGTGGTGGTTGATCTAGGAAACTTCGTTATTACAACTGTAAATTATCATCGTTTTGTGAAAAAAAGTAGGATAGAAAGAAGAATTCTAAGCGCTCACTGAAAACAATGAAGCACAAATTGTTATTGGCCGTGATACCTGAAGGACGAGATACGTTCACCCGAATTGTCTACCGAAGTATTGGGTTGGTGTACAGGTTCACGGCGTTTTTCCCTAAGTTCAATAAACAACAGACACTCTTAACAGAGACTTTAATTATCAATAATATTCTCCTTCACCATTCACAACGTTCTGCCGACGCTGGAGTAAGTTTTCGATTCCGCGACTGTAGAAATCACGTGGTTTTGAGGTGAAGAACTCTTCGAGCCATGTTGGGAGCGCATTTTCATCTGAAAAGCAAGTTCCTTGGAGATTATTCGATAGAGAACGGAAAAAGGTGAGAAATCAGAGAGCGCAAGATCAGATGATTAGGGTGGGTACGGAATGACCTCCCAATACAACTCCTGTAAAGTGGTTCTCGTCAGTCTTGCGGAATGCGGGTGGGTGTTATCGTTGAGTAGCATTACTTCAAGCTGTCTTCCTGGTCGTTGTTCTTGGACTGCGTCTGCGATACGTCTCAGTTGTTGACAATAAATGTCAACAGTGATGGTTACGCCTCGTGGGAGCAATTCGTAGTACACCAAACCTCCGCTGTTCCACCAGATGCATAACATTATCTTTTGTGGATACGGACAAATCTTTATGCGGGGAGCTGATGCTTCGTTTGGTCTCAACCATTCCTTTCTTTTTCATATGTTTGCGTAACACCATTTCTCGTGACTAGAAATGATACACAGTAGGGACGGTGATGTTCACGAGCCAATTAATGAAGAGCAAACAGCTAAGCGCATATGGTCACTCGCGGACTTGTGATTTTGGCTTAGAGCATTCGGTAACTATATACCTGATTTGTGGACTTTATTCACTGCGTCCAGATGTCCCACGATTATGCAATGTTCACAGTTCATCACATTTTCCACTTCTCGACAACACCGACTTGGATCATTGCGAAGTAATCTTCGACAAACCCGAAAGTCTTCTTGAACCTGGGGAGTCACTAAAGTCAAAACGATCCTCCTTAAATGGGAAAACTATTTTTTTGCCAATGGAATTATTCCCAACCACGGCGCCAATGTTTCTGGCTACCTCCGCTGCTGTCAACCTTCTACTGAAGTCAAAAGGAAGAGTACGTCGGAAATGTTCCGATTTATCCATTTGGTCCATTTTGTAGCACCCACAGCGCCGTTC
The DNA here is from genome assembly GCF_021461395.2 of Schistocerca americana. Classification (NCBI taxonomy): domain Eukaryota; kingdom Metazoa; phylum Arthropoda; class Insecta; order Orthoptera; family Acrididae; genus Schistocerca; species Schistocerca americana. The sequence goes on along the minus strand of NC_060120.1, from coordinate 118,803,449 downwards.
ACTACCTCTAAACGATAGAAAAAAACAATATGTAAACTCAAATATCAACAGTGAGCTAAATGATAATCGATAAACAAACCCATAACAACTGGAATACAAACACGCAACACAAAAACGCTACGAACTTATACACTAACCTAACACGGAACGGCGTTCAGAACGGACACGCTAAATTCAGCTGATGGTGGTGTGTTTGTTACTGTAGCTCGCGGAGCCCGGTACTTACCCTGTGCTGAAATTGAAGTAGCTGTAAGGCAGTATGCGTGGAGGTTATGCCCGACAACGGGGCTTAAATTTGTGCCAACTCTGAACGTATTTTCCATCCACGGATACTAGGTAGTTTATAGATTATGAGTTTCAAACATACTGATTTATTAAAAAGGTTAGGACTGTTAAGTTGCTTTCCCTAAAATTATTTTAGCTTGCGTCTTGTATCTACCGAGAAAATTGTGAAGAAGTAACTATGTAACTGCTTAAAACTGTATCTGGATTTAAATTCTAATATCACCATAATTAGATGAGAGTTTCCTGTGTATGAACGCTGATGCGTTTTTTGTTGGATTCACTGAAAAAAATGTTGATTTAGCAATGTGTTTTTGATGGAAAGCAATTTGGAAGAAATTTATCACACGCACCTCGATCTAGCCTTTATTTTCATTTAACCCGTTTAAAATTAATAATTATCACCTTTTACGCCCCCCCCCCCTCCTGACTCGGATGATGTAGCTGGAGAAAGGTTGAAGGAAGATGTGTGTCCCATTTCGAATAGGTACCAGACAATCACAATAACTGTTGGTGGAAGGCTAAAACATCGTCCGAAATTTTACTAAATGCTCTCTCCGAACGTTAGTTTCAGAAATTGGTTCAGTAGCTTGCACGGCAAACGATCCCACAATAGAGCGTGTCATGAAGAATATTGATATTAGCGACCGCAAGGTCCTTGTAGCCATATTTATTACGTTAACATCCGAATGCACTTACGGGTGTAAGTGCTGACATTTCTCTTGGTGACTGACGACGGTGTACTGAACAATATTACATCATCATATTTACGTCATTTGCGGACTAGTAATTATAGCTATTACAAGTCTTATATTTTTTGTTGGGTAGAACATCCAAGCACATGTGGCAAGATCAAGTCATTAATGCTTATTTTCCGCTGCACAACAGGTCAGGTGTTTAAGAGTGGAGACGTGGACGCGAAATGGTTAGTCTGTACTGAAAGGCGTAGTCCACTTAGTCGTGCAAGTTACGGCCGTGCAGAAAGCATCAGGTCGTAAAGTTTGTATCGTATTAGTGGGAAGACTGCGACCTAGGGAAAAGCAGATACAAACACACTTGACACCTTCCTAAAAGACGGTCTCCATTCCTTTCTAACACGTAAGCATCTCCAAATATGGCTTGGACTCAAAGAAATAGTGTTGACGGAAACAGTTTTATACCAAACTATTTAATAACAGACGAATCACATCCCAAAGGAAGAAAAGAAGATTGGGTTTGACGTCCCGTCGACAGCGCTATCATCAGAGACGCAGCACAGGCTCTGACTGTGTCAGGGATGGGGAATGAAATCGGCCGTGACCTGTGAAAGGAACCATCCTCGGAATTTACCTGGAAAGATTTAGGGACATCCCGGAAAACCTGTGGTGTCACCGCCAGACACCACACTTGCTAGGTGGTAGCCTTTAAATCGGCCGCGGTCCGTTAGTATACATCGGACCCGCGTGTCGCCACTATCAGTGATTGCAGACCGAGCGCCGCCAAACGGCAGGTCTAGAGAGACTTCCTAGCACTCGCCCCAGTTGTACAGCCGACTTTGCTAGCGATAGTTCACTGACAAATTACGCTCTCATTTGCCGAGACGATAGTTAGCATAGCCTTCAGCTACGTCATTTGCTACGACCTAGCAAGGCGCCATTACCAGTCACTATTGATGCTGTAAAACATGTACCGTCAAGAGCGATGTTCACCAATTATGGATTAAAGTTAAGTATTCCAGAAGATACGTACGTTTTTTGCTATGTATAATTACCTTGTCCTGTTCCAGACCTCACGCCAGCCTGCGTGAGCTTAAACGCGTGCCTTTCGGCTTCCTGTCATAGTGGATTGGCTGTCTTGCCAGTCCACAACAAAACCTAAATCCTCTCAGAGATTGGAAAGGTTTTCAGATGCTCGAAACTTCGCGCGAGACGCTTTTTCGTAGTTTTCACAACAATACACCGCCTCGAAATCTGGCAGGAAATCCAAAGAGCTCCTGATCGTATGTAATGTATCGCAGCGACAAGGCACATTAACTGCATAATGGTCTGCAATGTTACCAACGGTAGAGTCACTGAAGTAGGGCTTTTAAACATGATTTTCCGAAAGTCTTTCGCCAAATAAGGTACAGCAAATATTCCAGAATTAGAATAAAGAACAGCTGCCATCATGAGTAATTTGGAAGTAGATACCGTTGGTGTAGCTGAGCAGCTTTGGTCAATAAAGGTGGCTTAATTTTTACCAGTTTTATACATCCGCTCGGAAGACGAATGATACGTACCTGAAGATTCGAAAGTTAAACTGATCACACCAGTACGAAGGAACGGAAATAGAAGTAATCCGCTGGATTATAGATCCATATCATTGACATCGATTTGTAGAAGGATTTTGGAACTATATATATTATGAAATACCTCCAAGAAAACTACCTACTGCCGCGCAGCCAGCTCGGATTTAGAAAATATCATTCCTGAGACACACAGCTGCCACTGTATCACAGTTTGTGTTACTGACTGGGGACCTGAAATTAGTTTCGTATTTCTAAATTTTCTGAAGGCTATTGCAACCGTTCCTTGGAAGCTGTTTCTAATCAATTTGTGTGCCTGTGGAGTAACGTCTCATCTGTGCGAGTTGATTCATGATTTCCTATAAGAAAGGTTACAGTTAGCAGTACTTGACGGTAAGTCATCAAGCGAACCTAAGTGATATACGGGGTTCCCATGGGAAATGTTTCTGGCCTTCTGCTGTTCTCTACATCTACGTAATTACTCTGCTACTCACGATAAAGTGTCTTGCAGAGGGTTCAGTGAACCATCTTTAAGCTGTCTCTCTACCGTTCCACCCTCTAACGGCGCGCGGGAGAAACGAGCACTTAAATTTTGCTGTGCGAGCCCTGATTTCTCTTATTTTATCTGATGATCATTTCTCCCTATGTGGGTGGGTGCCAACAGAATGTTTTCGCAATCCGAGGAGAAAACTGGTGATTGAAATTTCAATGGAAGATCCCGTCGCTACGGAAAACGCCTTTATTTTCATGATTGCCACTCCAGTTCACGTATCATGTCTGTGACACTATCTCCCCTATTTCGCGACAATACAAAACGAGCCGCCCTTCTTTGTACTTTTTCGATGTCATCCGTCAGTCCCACCTGATGCAGATCCCACATCGCACAGCGATACTCCAGAATAGGGCGGACAAGCGTGGTATAAGCAGTCTCTTTAGTACACCTGTTGCACCTCCTAAGTGTTCTGCCAATGAATCTTTTCTTTGTTCTACCCACAACATTATCTGTGTGATCGTTCCAATTTAGAGTAATTGTAATCCCTAACTATTTAGCTCAATTTACTTCCTTCTGATTTGTGTGACTTATCGCGTAATCAAAATTTAGTGGAGTTCTTTTAGTACTCATGTGAATAACTTCACACTTTTCTTCTTTATTTAGGGTCAATTGCCGCTTTTTGCACCATACAGGTATCTTATATAAATCATTTTGCAATTCGTTTTGGTCATGTGATGACTTTACAACATGGTAAATGACAGCGTCATCTGCAAACAATCTAAGACGGCTAGTCAGATGTCTCCTGTGTCGTTAATATAGATCAGGAACAACAGAGGGCCTGTAACACTTCCTTGGGGAACGCCGAATATTACTTCTGTTTTACTCCATGACTTTCCGTCTATTACTACGAACTGTGAGCTTTCTGACAGGAAATCACGAATCCAGCTGCAAAACTGAGGCGATATTCCATAGGCACGCAGTTTGCTTAGAAGACGCTTGTGAGGAACGGTGTCGAAAGCCTTCTGGAAATCTAAAAATATGGAATCAATGTGACATCCCCTGTCGATAGCACTCATTACTTCATGAGTATACACTGGACTCGCATTCGGGAGGACGACGGTTCAATCCCGTCTCCGGCCATCCTGATTTAGGTTTTCCGTGATTTCCCTAAATCGCTTCAGGCAAATGCCGGGATGGTCCCTTTGAAAGGGCACGGCCGATTTCCTTCCCTACCCTTCCCTCACCCGAGCTTGCGCTCCGTCTCTAATGACCTCGTTGTCGACGGGACGTTAAACACTACTCTCATCTCATCACTTCATGAGTATGAAGAGCTAGTTGTGTTTCGCAAGAACGATATTTTCTGAATTCGTGCTGACTACGTTGCAATAAATCTTTTTCTTCGAGGTACTTCATGTTGTTCCAATACAATATATGTTCCAAAACCCTACTGCATATCGACGTTAGTGATATGGACGTGTAATTCAGCGGATTACTCCTACTTCTCTTTTTGGATATTGGTTTGACTTGAGCAATTTTCCAGTCTTTACGTACGGATCTTTCTGTGAGCGAGCGGTTGTATATAATTGCTAAATATGGAGCTACTGTATCAGCATACTCTGAGAGGAACCTGACTGGTATACAATCTGCACCGGAGGCCTTGCTTTTATTAAGTGATTTAAGCTCCTTGTTACACTGATATCTATTTCTACATTTCTCATCTCGGCAGTTGTTCTTCTTCACGAATTCAGGAATATTTATTTCGTTTTCTTTGGTGAAAGAGTTTCGGAAAGCCGTGTTTAATAACTCGGCTTTAGTGGCACTGTCACCAGTTACTTCACCGTTGTTATCTCGCAGTGAAGGTATTGATCGCGTCTTGTCACTGGTGTGCTTTATGTATGACCAGAATCTCTTTGGGTTTTCTGACAGAATTTCGAGGCAGAATTTCGTTGTGGAAATTATTAAAAGCATCTCGCAGTGAAGTACATCCTATATTTCGAGCTTCTGCAAAACTTTGCCAGTCTTGGGGATTTTGCGTTCTTTTAAATTTGGCATGCTGTTTTCGCTGCTTTTGCAACAGCGATATGACCCGTTTTGTGAACCATGGGGGATCAGTACCCTCACTTATTGATTTATATGGTTGCTGTCGATACTATCTCTTTGAAATCATTCAACAACTTTTCTACACTTACATGATTAGATCGGAAAGAGTGAAGACTGTCTCTCAAAAAGACGTTAAGAGCATTTTTATCAGCTGTTCTTAAATAGATATACTTTACGTTTCTTTCTGATGGTTGTAGGTGTTACGGTATTCAGCCTAGCAGTAACTATCCCTATATTCGTCAAGATACTCACTATTTGTCCTGGATTATTTGTTGCTAAGAGATCAAGTATGCTATCGCAACCATTTATGCTTCGAGTGGGCTCATGAAGTGAGCTCCGCCTTAAACCCGCAAGCAAGACTGGCAGTCTTTACCATTTCCGCTAGCCGCCTGAAACCATAGAGAATCTCCTCCGATCCAAAGCGACACACATCATTAGTACCGACATGAGCCACCACCTGTAGTTGGCCGCATCCTGTACTCTTCATGGCAACCGGAAGCACCCATTCCACATCCGGAATGACTCCCCACGTATGCACACTGAGTGCACACTGGCCTCCGTGGCAGCCTGGTTCCTAAGGGGCCCCACTACGTGCCAAACGCTGGAGCTCCCAACTACGAGCAAACCCACCCTTTGTGAATGCCCAGACCTCGCGGGCCGAGGAGCTTCCTCTGGAACAGGGTGGACGACTGCATCCGGCTCAGAGGCATCGCCAGCCACAGATAACGAACTGGGGAGGCCCTACGATTGGCCCCACAAAGTTTTTCGCTGCCTGCCAGACTTTGGAATGATCTCCCACTCGACCACGGGTAAGGAGGTCAACTTAAGTGCACGAAGTACCTGGGGCGGCCATAGCAGTGGACCGATCGGGGGACACATGGGACGTGCTCGACGTCTCTCGCATTCCTGCGTCCGACTCCCTACAGTGATGACCCTTGGCAGCAGCCTCAAGCTGTGTGATGGAAGCCAACGCAGTATGGAGCTGTGAGGAAATGGTCGCCAACTCAGCTCGTATATGTGCACAGCAATCACAGTTCCTATCCATTACTGCAGTCACTCCTGTTTGAAGCTCTTAAAAATTGGCAACAAACGAACGGTGTACTCGCCTTATTAGCACCAACACAAGGTGCTCTGTCTAACTATGTATCCGACACCGAGCTATGCTAACCAAAAATCTTAATCTACAAAAACTGTTGAGGAAACACGCTGAGAAGCCCTCTTAGATTACTTGCAGATGATGATGATCACCGTCTAGTAAAGTCATCACAAGACTGAAACGAATTGCAAAATCATTTAGACAAGAAATTTGCATGTAGCAAAAAGTGACTTCTGACCATAAACAATAGAAAGTGTGACGCCCTCCACATGAGTACTAGAACAAACTGTTAAATTTAAGTTACACTATTAATAACACAAACCTCAAGGCTGAAAATTCAACTAGATATCTACAGTTTATGATTACAAAGAATTTCAAATGGAACCATATCGTAGAAAATAATTTACTACCTCGAAACAAAGAGAGAGAGAGAGAGAGAGAGAGAGAGAGAGAGAGAGAGAGAGAGAGGGAGGGATATGTTAAGTGAGTTCGGGCTATCGTTAAACAAATGCGTTCTTCGGCTCCTGCCGTGTCTTTTCTTCTCAGATTAAGGCTATTATTCTGTACCGATAACTTCTCTTTGCCTGTATAATCTATTCGTGGCCTCCTTGGGTAATTTTGCTTACCAGGTAGCAGAATTCCATTTGCCTAATTGGTGATCGCCAGTTCTGTGGCCGTATAGGACATGTAGGTCCGATTAACGAAGACTTTACTCAATCATATGTAAGCTACAGCTGCATAACCTAAGACACAAAAGGAACACACATCAAAAAAGTTTTGCATCACCTCGGTTCCGAGAGGTCCCGAACCTGTACAGAAAATTGGAATAGAGGCCAACATAAACATCATTTCCGCCCTTTTTATTGCTCATGAAAACCACACATTGCATATTGTACCACCACACAGCGAGACCTTCAGAGGTGGTGGTCCAGATTGCTGTACACACCGGTAACTCTACCAGTAGCACGTCCTCTTGCATTGATGCATACCTGTATTCGTCGTGGCATACTACCCACAAGCTCATCAATACAGTGTTGATCCAGATTGTCCCACTCCTCAACGGCGATTCGGCGTAGATCCGTCAGAGTGGTAGGTGGGTCACGTCGTCCATAAACAGCCATTTTCAGCCTATACCAGGCATGTTCGTTAGGTTTCATGTCTGGAGAACATGCTGGCCACTCTAGTCGAGCGATGTTATTATCCTGAAGAACTCATTCACAAGATATGCAGCATGGGGGCGCGAATTGTCGTCCTTGAAGACGAATACCTCGCCAATTTGCTGCCGATATGATTACACTATCGGTCGGAGGATGGCATTCACGTATCGTACAGCCGTTAAAGCGCCTTCCATGACCACCAGCGGCGTACGTCGGCCCCACATAATACCACCCCAAAACAGCAGGGAATCACCACCCTGCTACACTCGCCGGACAGTGCGTCTAAGGCGCTCGGTCTGACCGGGTTGCCTCCAAACACGTCTCCGACGACTGTCTGGTTGAAGGCATATATGACACTCATCGGTGAAGAGAACGTGATGCCAATCCTGAGCGGTCCTTTCGCCATTATGTTGGGCCCATTTGTACCGCGCTGCCCGGTGTCGTGGTTGCAATGGTGGACCTTCCTGGCACAAAGTAACAATGCGGACGTGATCGAACCGCGTTATTGGCCGTCTAGGCGTGGTTGAACTACCGACAACACGAGCCGTGTACCTCCTTCCTGGTGGAATGACTGGAACTGATCAGCTGCCGGACCGCCTCCGTCTAATAGGCGCTGTTCATGCATGGTTGTTTACATCTTTGGGCGGGTTTAGTGGTATTTCTGAACAGTCAAAGGTACTGCGTCTATCATATAATATCTACAGTCAATATCTATCTTCAGGAGTACTGGGAACCGGGGTGATGCAAAATTTTTGATATGTCTAACACAACGTTTAAATTTTGTGATGCACTGCGTACTGAAAGAACGCAATGGGACAGCACGCACGAAAAACAAAGAGTCACATGGCACTGGTGGTTGGGAGATACCTAGGGATTGTTCAGTCTGCTAGGGTCCTCCTCCTCCTCCTCGTCCCTTCGGTTTGATGCAGCTCTCCACAATAATGTATCCTGCGCCAAATCTCTGTCTCTGCACAGCTACCACTGCCAGCATCTATTTGAACCTGTTACTACGTGGGGCGGTCAATAAGTAACGCAACACTTTCTTTTGTGAAAGCGGATTTGTTTTATTCAGGATTCCAATATACCATATTATTCACCATACCTTTGGCTGAAAGACCTTTTTAAAACAATCACCGTTCAATGCGACAGACTTAACGCTATCTTACTGGGAGGCCTGTAAACCAGCATTATGCCACTCTACTGGTCGACGTTGGAGCCAATGTCTCGCTGCATCAATAACTTCCCCATCATCCATGTGTTGCTTCCAGCAGAATGCGTCAGACAGATGGAAGTCGGAAGGTACGAGATCCAAGCTGTAGGGTGGATGAGGAAGACTTTTGCGAAGTCTTGCACTGTCATGGAGAAGAAGTTCGACTGCATTTTTATGGCGACGGACAAAGTCGTTTCTTCAATTTCTTGACGGTAGCACAAAACTACACTTCAGAGTTTATCGTTGAAACAAGAGAGAGGACATCAAACAGAGTAGCCCCTTCAGAGTCCCACAAGACAGTCACCAGTACTTTACAGGTTGAGAATGTAATTTTGAACTTTTTCTTCGGAGGAGAGGTGGTGTGGCGCCACTCCATGGACTGCCGTTCTGTTCCAGCTTCGAAGCTATTAACCCATGTTTCATCGTCTGTGACGATATTCGACAAAAACAGCCTCGTAACACGCAAGGAACTCTGCACAATGTTCCTTCGTTGTTCTTCATGCTTTTTTTTTTTTTTAAGGAGCGAGGAACCCAGCGGTCACACACCTTTGAGAACCCCAAATGGTGGACGTGTGTGTCAGCACCTTACTTACTGAACGCCCCTCGGGCCTTAAACTGTCTACTATTTTGACTCCCCACACTTCTTTCTATTACCAAATTCACAATTCCTTCATGCCTCAGTATGCACTGGATGGGATTATACTGTGGTATCACGATTATGTTGTACGATGATGAGGGAAGGGAGAGAGTCAAACCCAGTGCTGGTTCCACTCTTAATAGCATCAAGGACATTGCCGGCCTTAACGTCCCAGTATGACGGACGGATCCCTATCGAAAGTGTCTAAAGTCCTTATTTGATGAAACCCTGTGGGAAAGTTTGGAATTTAATCGAAGGCTGACGCAAAGTCAAAGCAACAGTAGGCCGCCACCGTCCCCCCACCCCCTGCCAGCTAACTATTGGTGGTGAAGATTTCTTTTGCTGGCAGTATTCGGAAGGGCTACCTTCCAGTCCAGGACCGCCTTACTGGCAACTTTTAGCGACCTCGCGTGCAGATGTTGGCGAAAAAAAGGGAACTTGGGAAACGACTTGATTCCCGACCTGTCACAGAGATGGGACGACGTAGAATTATGTATGCAGCTACCCTGCACAACGCCACCACTGAAATACGAGCCCGGGTTACAATGTGTGGCAGGTGGCCGGGACACCTTGTCAACACGGCCACATCCGCTGGGCTCGTACTGCAGGCAGACTACCTGTACCAGTACCAACCTGTGTTGTTGCTGAAGCGGCCCGCGTTCCTCAGGTACGAGAACAGCTCCCCGCCGCACACGTAGTCGAACAGCATGTACAGGCACGTGTCGTCCCGGTAGTGCCACCTCCTGCAACAGGAGTACGTCAGATCACATGCAACTGTCTCATGTATGCTATTAAAAATAACGTACGAAATCCGGTACGTACTAGATTATTCTGATGGCTGAAGCATGTAATCAAGAAACATCTGAAAATTGCAGTTTGAGATTTTTTCTGTAGAAATTGTTTCCCGAACACAATCACAGTGAAAGGCAACAAATACAGAATGGTAAAATAAGGCTTGCGTACTCAGAAAGAAAAAGGAGACATAGAAATGTCATCTCTTACAGAGATAGCGATGATAATCTCAAATAGGAGTTGAAAAACTTCTATTGCAAATTGTGTAATAGTCCTCATTCCACGAATGCATCATTTGTAATTTTTAAATTTAAATTCTAGTGTAACAATCAAAGAGACTTTTTTTTCTTTTCCTTCTTGTTGTATGACAAGTGGGGTTAATCTGCATAAAAATAAAAAAAAAATATTAAGTTTACTGAACAAGACAGATCAACTAAGAGGGTAGTCCCAAAAGTAAGGTCTCCTATTTTTTTATAACTACAGAACTCAGTGTGGCGGTTGGTCATACTGTTATGAAGGGTGCTTCACGCGCTGTGTGTAAACAAGCACACGCCGCGCTGAGGCGCTGTCTTGGCTTGGCAGCCGTTGAGAATGCAGCTCCCGTTGGATGTTACCGCCAAGTGCGAACTGCGTGCACTTATTCGGTTTTTGAGCACAAAGGGTACTGCGCCGATTGAAACACATCTCCAATTGACGGAAGTATATGGCGAGTCGTGCATGGATGTCAAAAATGTTCGTAAGTGGTGTAGAGAGTTTGCAGCATGTCGGACCCAAATTCACGACGAACAAAGGAGCGGGAGACCGTCAGTTTCTGAGTAGACAGTGTTGAAGGTTGAGCAAAGCATGAGTGAAGATCGGCGGATCACTCTGGATGATGTCTACACGTTGGTTCCTGAGGTTTCCCGAAGCACCGTTCACAGAATTTTAACGGAAACCTTGAACTACCTGAAGGTGTGTGCGGGTGCCACGCATGCTGAGAGAGGACCACATGCGGCAACGAGTTGATGTTTCCCGTGCATTTCTTCACCGCCTTGCAGCCGAACAGGACAACTTTATGGACTCAATTGTCATGGGTGACGAAACCTGGGCATACCTCCTTACACCTGAGACCGAGCAACAATCACGCCAGTTCATAACATTCTGAACAGCATGGCGGCGAGCTGGTATGACATGAGCATACAAAAACTGCCACAGCATCTACAAAAATTCATCGACATAAATGGTGAATATGTCGAAAAATAGCTAAATGCTCAAGCTGTAAAGTGATATAAACCATTGTAGAAATAAACAGGTCTATGTACATATAAAAAAATAGGAGACCTTACTTTCGGGATTACCCCCGTATCACGATTTTACGCCCTTACGAGCTCTGCATCAATGCTTAACAGCAAACCCATTTTAATTAATGAGGGAGCGTACCTTCTAAGTTTTCACGAATAACAACGAGACGGTGCTATTGCAATGTGACATTGCCATCGTTCTAAAATTTACCGTTTGTTACTGTTAAAACAAGGCGGTCTCATAAGTTTTGTTTGTTGCGAGCGTTTAAAAATAGCGTGTACGTTAAAACGTTGAAACTTCAAGTAGAGGTTTTTACTAGACGATTTTTTACTATTTTCATATAAACTTAATTCTACAATAAAGCCTCAAATAGCTTCGTTCTTCTTTTACTAATCACGAAACACTGCTTACACTTGGTTTGCAAAACTGCACCCGCCAACGGTGAATTTCGGGAAGGTCGACAAGAATTATGTCCCAAATAACATCGACTCCACGAGTAACATGATCGAAGAGGATGGACTTTCGACCCATCGTAAGACAAAAGGCATAGTTAGGCAGATCGAAGATTACATTACATTCAATATTCTATGAACACTTAGCTGTGGAAAAGATCTGTTAGCGATGGATAATGTGTAGTCTGACCCCGGATCAAAAATATGTTCCTGTTACATAAGTGTAAGAAACTGCTTAAAAAAATTCGACTGAGGAAATGAAAAATCTGTATACACCGTAATCCACACATATTTTAAAGATTTATGTATACATGGTCTGCACCTCTTCCTCAATCACTGGACCGATTTCAACCAAACTTGCTATACATCACTTACCGCCTAGAAGAATCGGCGTGGAAGTAAAACCCATCTACCTATCAAAGGGGTAGACGCGTAGTCCACAATGCGCGAATACTCAATTTATTCATCCAGTATTTGAGAATGAAAGAACTTAGTAACTTGGAACTAACTTTATATCTAATTTCAGACCAAATTTTTTCTCGCTGGCAAACCCCACAATATTATAAAATGTAAAAAGTTTAACGCTTACTATATTTTCGCTGTTCATGCAGTGAAAGTGACGCCTCAGGCATGACGCTTTAATTTATTACTTCTCTGCTACTAACGATTCGTAACAAGTTTCGCAGTAAACGTCCACATATGTCGTTAAATGCATCTAAAAAATTATATCATGGTGCCACACTTCTAAGATACTCGTACACTCGAGTCTACTTGAGGAAATCCCTGACACCTGGCAGTTTTCAACTGCGAAATGCAAACGGCTGTAGGCGAAAATAACAGCTGTATATAGAGCTATGAAGATATGTTGCTATTGAGACCTTAACAAAATCGCATTCTAGACAGGCGAAGCAGCTACACCCATCGTTTTAGAAATACTGCTAGTAATCAAGTTCTCAGTTAAATGAACGTTGCACAGAATTTGCATTTTGTACACTACGTTCCTTGTTTTGCATACTACACTTAGGCATCATATACACAAGTATATTCCCTTGCACGATTGCTTCATAATGTCTAAGGGCTTTACACGAATCCATGCAACTGAAGTTTTTTCGATATTACACTACAGAAATAGTTCATTTTTTGTTTCGTTTCTAATAGAAACTGGGAAAATGACTATCTGGGCTATGCGAGTTTGTCAGCTAGTACACTGTACATGCAGTATACGAAATAAACTGAGGTGGCAGAAGTCGTAGGACAGCGAAATGCAGATGAATTTACAGATGGCAGTGGTATCGTGTACCCAAGTTATAAAAGGGCAGTGCATTGGTGGTTCTCTTATTTGTACTCAGATGATTCGTGTGAAAACGTATCCAACGTGATTATGGCCGCGCAGCGGGAATTACAGACTGACACGGAATGATAGTTTGAGGTAGACATGGGACATTCCGTATCGGACGTCTGTAAGAATTCAATATTCCGTGATCCACAGTGTCAAGAGTGCGTCGAGAATATTAGATTTCGGGCGTTACCTCTCACCGCGGACACTATTAAGAGCAGCAGCGTTTGCGTAGAGTTGTCAGTGATAACAGACAAGCAACGTTGCATAAAATAGCCGCAGAAATCAATGTTGGGCGTAAGACGAACGTATGCGTTAGGACAGTGCAGCGAAACTCGGCGTGAATGGGCTATAGTGCGTCCACAGACGACCGACGCGAGTGCCTTTGCTGGCAGCACAAGATAACCTGCAGCACCTCTCCTGAGTTCGTGACTATATCGGTTGGACCATAGACGACAGGAAAACCTTGCCCCAGTCAGATGAGTCCCGATTCCAGTTGGTAGGAGCTGATGGTAGTGTTCGAGTGTGGTGCAGATCCCACAAAGCTATGGACCTATGTTCTCAACAAGGCACTGAGAAAGCTGGTGGTGGCTCCAGAATGGTGTGGAATGTGGTTACATGAAATGAAGTGCATCCTCTGGTCCAACAGAACCGATCACTGACTGTAAATGTTTATGTCCGGCTACTTTGAGTCCATTTGCAGCCACTCATGGACTCCATGATCCCAAACAACGATGGAATTTTTATGGATGACAATACGCCATGTCACCGGGTCACAATTGTTCGCAACTGGTTTGAAGAACATTCCTGACCATTCGAGCAAATGATCGCCCAGATCGCCCGACGTAAGACCCATCGAACATTTATGAGAGTAATGGAGAGGTCGGTCAATGCACATCGTACTGGCAACAGTTTTGCAATTACGGACGGCAACGGTAGACTACTATTACTACTAATATATCCCTGAATCGATTTCAAGCGCCGCGCGGGATTAGCCGAGCGGTTTAGGCGCTGCAGTCATGGACTGTGCGGCTGGTCCCGGCGGTGGTTCGAGTCCTCCCTCGGGCATGGGTGTATGTGTTTGTCCTTAGGATAATTTAGGTTACGTAGTGTGTAAGCTTAGAGACTAATGACCTTATGGACTCGCATTCGGGAGGACGACGGTTCAATCCCGCGTCCGGCCATCCTGATTTAGGTTTTCCGTGATTTCCCTAAATCGCTCCAGGCAAATGCCGGGATGGTTCCTTTCAAAGGGGACGGCCGACTTCCTTCCCCGTCCTTCCCTAATCCGATGGGACCGATGACCTCGCTGTCTGGTCTCCTTCCCCGAAACAACCAACCAACTAATGACCTTAGCAGTTAAGTCCCATAAGATTTCACACACATTTGAAAATTTTTTTTCGATTTTGACCAAACTTGGTATACATATTACTTACTGTGTGGAAAGAAATACTGTGGGGGCAAGAAGCAGTGGCCACCTATTGGGGTTGGGGTTGGTACCGTGAAGAGAGGAGGAGGAAGGGAGGAAAACATGGACAGAAAGAGAGTAGAATATGGACACAAACATGACAGAGGAGGAGATAAACATTAGAGAGGAGGAGATGGACAGAGAGGCGTAGTAGCAAATGGACAGATGAAGATAAGAATAGGAGATGGACAGAAGGAGAAAAGAGGAAGTGAAGATGGACTGACTGAAGGTGGAAGAGGAGATGGATAGAGGGGGTAGGAGGAGGTGGAGATGGTGAGGGTCGAAGGAGACAGTGGAGTAATAAAATTTGGAAATATGTACAATCCGGTATAAAAAGTGAAGCACCCATAAGAGGAGGAAGAAGCAGAATGAAACTTAACGGGTTGAGAGGATACGTAACGTTATTCGAGTGATTACAAAATCGAGTGAAATTTGCAAAGAACTTGGCAGTGTAAGCCTACTTATCAGTAGGGTGTAGCACCACGTCTGGCTGGATGCATGCACCCATTCGGATGGGAAGCCGTTGTTTACTCTCCTCAGACAAGTTTGCCCACAACGGCGGTTCTAACTTGGCCTTTATATCCTGGACATTAGCACAGGGACGGTGTCTACGTCGTATCTCGTCATCCACTGGTTCTAACGGCGACCGATCTCAGGATCTTGTAAACGAGAGTGCCTCAACATAACGCAGACAGTATATAGAGAGCTGTGTAGAGATACGTGCCATGTGTGAACTAGTATTGACCTGCTGGAAAATGTCACCACGATACTGTCACATGCTGGATAACAAACAAGGCTTCAGGATGTGCCTAACGTACAGTAGTGCCCTCATAATTTCGTAAATTATCATAATCTTTGATCTGAAGTTATACCCACGCCATTGTGCCTGGAGTAACGCTGCTGTGCCTCCCCATAATATTGGAAGGATGGGACCTCTCCTCAGGTCGCCGACATACTCACTGACGTTGGACTTCTGGGGCAATGTAGAACAGCGGTTCTTCACTGAATACAATGCGACGACATTCGTCAGTAGCCTATGCTTCCCAGTAATGCACCATTCCAAACGCAGCCAATTGTGTTTTGGTGTTAACGGCAGCGTAAGCATTGGGCGTTAATTCCGTAGTCCGACTGCTTAAAGTCTCCGACTAATGGTGCAGGATTTCACAGAATGTTCCAGGAAGTGGAGGCGCAGATGTGGAGCGATAATGAAGGTGCTTAGTGCACGATATTGTCGTCTCTCCTCTAATCGACTGAACCCTTGAGGACGAGTATGCGCTTCCTGATGTTCCCATGCAGCCCAACATGTGGCCAAATGCCTCAAGTCTACATATTGCACGATATGACCAGCCAGAAAAATGGAGACCTACAATGGGCCCACTTCAAAACACTGCCACATGCTGATTGTAATGTGTCACCGGGGATGCAGCATCTCCGTGACGGAGTGATCACTCAACATCCGACGTCATTCACTCCCCTTATATACCGCACCAGGCCAGCAAACAACACTGAACACGAGCAACACTAAACACGAGCAACACTAAACACGAGCAACACTAAACACGAGCAACACTAAACACGAGCAACACTAAACACGAGCAACACTAAACACGAGCAACACTAAACACGAGCAACACTAAACACGAGCAACACTAAACACGAGCAACACTAAACACGAGCAACACTAAACACGAGCAACACTAAACACGAGCAACACTAAACACGAGCAACACTAAACACGAGCAACACTAAACACGAGCAACACTAAACACGAGCAACACTAAACACGTGCAACACTAAACACGTGCAACACTAAACACGAACAACACTAAACACGAACAACACTAAACACGAGCAACACTAAACACGAGCAACACTAAACACGAACAACACTAAACATGAACAACACTAAACACGAACAACACTAAACACGAACAACACAAATGCACTCTGGTGGCCATTCTACTTGTCATGTTTTCTAGGGACTTCACTTTTTGTATTAGTGTATTTATACAAGCTGAATTCTAAGAAGCTATCAACAGCCTGATGGTTAAAACATGAACCCAAGTGTTTCCACGAGAAGGATCGATTGTTTGGTTGGTTACTCTGGACATGTAGTGACCACTGCTTTGGTCGGGATGACCACCAGCGTGAGGGAGAGGGAGAGGGAGAGGGGGACTATGCGACCAGATGTATCTGGGCATCCCTATGTAATGCGAAACTGGCCGCTAGAAGCCACGAGAGGCGGACCCGGCAGTATAAAAGAACGTAGGGAGTACTGTGCTGTCGTTAGAGAAGCAATAACCGCAGAACGGGTCCGACAGGAGAGCTCAGTAACTTCGAACATGGACGAGTCATTTTATATCACCCAAGTAACACATCCATCAAGGATAATTCAGCCCTTACAAATCTTCCCAAGTCGACTGTTGGTATGTGATAGTGAAACGGGAACGCGAAGGAACAGTCACAGCTAATCCGAGACCAGACAGACCTCATGGAATGACGGTCAGGGACCTCTAGCATCACGGGAGCTGTCGTAGAAACTCGCATGAAATCAGCGGAAGGAATCACTCGAGTCCCGAAGTGCTAATAGCAGTCCAGTTAGCACAATGAATGTCCATAGTGAGTTAAAAAGAATGGGTACATCAGTCGAGCAGGGTTCTGGTTCGGCGAATGCCTGAAAAATGTCATCTGCCATCACGGCAAAGGAGTACGCCATCTGCTGCCACGGCCACAGTGAAGTATAGAGGAGATGGTGTCGCGGTATGGGAGTATTTTTCGAAGTTAGGGTGTGGTCCTCTTGTTGCGTCGAAGAAAGCTAAATGCGAAAGGATATGAACACATTCCGCAGTACAGCGCATTGCATACAGCAGAGGAACTGTTTGGAGTCGATGATTGTATCAGCATGACAACGCATCTTCTCATGAAGTAGCACCTGTGAGTCTACAGTCTGAACACGCCAGTCCATTCCAGGAATGTTGTTCTCCATAGAGTCCCAACCTGACCCCAATGGCACACTTTTGGGATGAGTCGGAGAGTCGACTTCCCCCCTGATCTCAGCGACCAACTTCACTACGTTCACGAATGGGGTGCCGCTCTTCCATAGCCATGAAGAGACCGCATTGAAAGTGCCCCAAGCCGTGTCCAAGGCGTCACGACGGAGAAGGATGGGAACACTATGTTAATGTGCACCAACTGGTGTCCCGATACTTCCGGTCAGATAGTGCGTATAACTTCAAGCAGCTGTTGAATCCTTTGAAAACATGCTTCTAAGGTACGAGCATCGTGTGGAAAAATGTTTCCACAACAGCATGCAAAACTGAGTAAATTTTAAAGGTGAATATTTCGAGAAACAATATGACGATTTGTAGAGAAATGTTACTGTTTCATTTTATACAAAGACTTAATATGTAGCCACCAGAAAACCTGTACGTAGGCCCGTTCTTAGCAATGGAAGTCTTTCGTGTGTAATAAATTTACAGAACATGAACGGAGTTTTCAAACTACAGATAAAAAGCACTCCGTCTTCAGGCCACAAGTGGCCCATCGGGACCATCCGACCGCCGTATCATCCTCAGGTGAGGATGCGGATAGGAGGGGCGTGTGGGCAGCACACCGCTCTCCCGGTCGTTATGACGGTTTTCTTTGACCGGAGCCGCTACTATTCGGTCGAGTAGCTCCTCAATTGGCATCAGGAGGCTGAGTGCACCCCGAAAAAAGGCAACAGCGCAAGGGCCTGGATGGTCACCCATCCAAATGCCGGCCACGCCCGACAGAGCTTAACTTCAGCGATCTGACGGGAACCGGTGTATCCACTGCGGCAAGGCCGTTGCCAAACTACAGATAAGGGCCGCATAAATAATAAGGAAGAAAGAGTAAACGACCTCACTGTAGAGATCTCTTCAAGAAGCTGAACATTTTGACTACATCATGTGAGTACAATTACCAATCAATTACAAACGTAAAACTCGAAACAGCAACTTCAACATAACAAAACAAAAATATGATCTTTTCAGATACTTCTACAACACTAACTACTGGCGACAATCAATTGAATACGTGAAGAATGCAGGAAGGCGCGGCGCGCAGGAAAAAATGGGGAATGAAACATCAATTGGGGTAACATTATTCACCACGTTGAGCCATGGTAAAATTTGCTGTTTTGAAGAGCGCGTAGTGTGAAGCAGTCGCCCTCAGTTTCTGGCGGTGGTGCCTCTGTGGCAATCGCAGCTTTGGTGTCTCCCTCTGGTGGAAAAGGGGAAAGGTTGACTGTTCACGTACATTTAAGGGGCGCTATCAGCTCGACGGTTGGTCAGTCGGAGTGAATCTGGGTCAGTCACTCGTCACCAGTTGCTGGTCTGTCTCTCGTTCGCATTTGTGCGGCAGTTAGTGTCTGTCTGTCGTCGCAGTGCTAGTATGTCTGTCGTTTGGATCGAACTTTAAAGCCAGAAAATGAGAGTGTTGCCACTCCGCCAGTAACAGAACTCAGCTAGTGGTCGCCCGATCGGGGCTGAGTTCCTGCATCTGAGTCTGCGCGTTAAGCCGCCAGTCTGCTCGAGTTGGTCGGGCAACGGTCATTGGCGGTTGGATCGATCCGTTGGTCGGTCGCGCACTGAGACACAAGATGACTTGTCCGCCTTGAGCGTCGGCTCACTTGAGGTCCCCACGTGAGTCCAGTGGGCCGCGCCACATAAAAAGGGGTAGTGGCTTCGCGGCCGACACGAGAGCAACAGGAGTCAAACCACGACATCGGGCTGGCCGGTGCGAGCTGCGACGCCGTGAGACGGGAGATCGGCGCGCCTTCCTGCGTCCGTAGAAGCGGCTGGTAGCGGACGGTTCGGGAGAGCGTTGGGGGTGCTGCGCCATGTCTTCGCCAGAAATCGCAGTTTATTAGAAGTTAAGTGATGGGAGATATGTTGTCTGACTTACTTGTTAAATTCGCCGGCCGGAGTGGCCGTGCGGTTCTAGGCTCTACAGTCTGGAACCGAGCGACCGCTACGGTCGCAGGTTCGAATCCTGCCTCGGGCATGGATGTGTGTGATGTCCTTAGGTTAGCTAGGTTTAATTAGTTCGAAGTTCTAGGCGACTGATGACCTCAGAAGTTAAGTCGCATAGTGCTCAGAGCCATTTGAACTTGTTAAATTCTACTTGTTTTCTTGGTGAGGTCACCAGACGCTTGGTCTTACGGTCGTCCCACCATTCTTCTCCGTTTGCCCACCCGCGGGAAGGTGGTTATTTATGAATTGGGTGGTCCGTTTGTCCCTTGTGCAGTAGGGGCGGGTTGGAGCAATCTGCGGTTCGGGTTGTTCGGTAATCGCCCTGTCAATCTGCCATGCGTTAATAGCTGCCTCTGTCATGTTTGTCGGATTCGGTCTTAACGAATTTATTGCTTAAGGTGTAAAGGCAGAATTCCTGAAATATGTTTTTCTCTTGCCTATCATCTTGAAAGGCGGGATATGTGTCATCTAGAGCATGTTTGTACATTTTATGTAAGACTGCATTTCATGGGTTTTTATTTAAATGGTCATTTTAGTATAGAAAGTTACCACCCTTCCACAGTAAGAGCTTTTCTTTTAAAAACAAGTTGCAGTTTCTGTGGCAAGTAATGTTTTTTAATGTGAGTGTTTTGTACCATTTCCATCCTTCCACGGGATGCATAGTTTGTGTGTTAGTAAGAGTTGTTAAAAATTTTTAGTTTAAAGTAATCTCGTGTGTTGCAGATTTGCACCAGTGAAGTCTTTCAGAGGTTGTTGAGAGCGGTCGTTACTACGGCCGTGTTAAAAGGGAGCGGCAAGGTTCTCAGCCCAAAAGCTCATACTGTCAAAAAAAAAAAAAAAAAAAAAAAAAGTTATTTCTGCCTCTAAATAAATTGCAACTTGACATTTAGAGGGTGCTTTCTGATTATAATTTTTAAATTTTTTTTTTTTAAAGAGAAAGGGTTTTTAGGAATAAAATTTCCATTTGTTGAAAGAAATTTGTTTTCATCAGTTACCCCCTGGCAACTACTTCCACGCTCACAGTGTGTTTGAATGTGTTAATGTTCTTGATGAATCGCTAGCAAATAAAGTAAATTCTTTAAGAAAAGATTTTGAAAGTAAATCCACGGTTCACACATGAACATAATTATACTGGCAACAAAAATCAGATGGACCCCAGAGGTGAGTTTGTAGATATTCTAAATGTTGACTGAAGGATCATATACGTATAGGAAAAATGCACGCTGTGGTACTCACAGGCTGATGATGAAGGGGTGCCGGACCTCCTGCAGGATGTTCTTCTCGTTCTTGACGTGCTCCACCTGCTTGAGCCGAATGACGTCGCCAATGGCGAGGATCTTCATGGCGCCGTACTTGCCGGTCGACTTCTCACGACACAGGCAGACGCGCCCGAACGTACCAGTGCCTGCAAACACACACAGACAACCAATGTCGTAATCAGTTCATAGCGGCGTAGTTCTGCAAATAGTACTTGAAATAACAATATTAATAAGGTGTCCAGCTCGCTCCATACTGCTTTCTCCATGGTAATAAGGGAATTAAGCAGACACTGAACGGGATCGAAATGGCACACTTCTTCGATGATGAATGGCAAAATGGACTGTACTAAGTGTCCTAGGCAAATTAAACAAAATCTTCGACATCCGTTAATTTTTTCACATACGACAACCATAAAATACGCTTCTACAGTCGCATCCTTGCTCTTAAGAGCGATTCGAGATATAAAGAAATCATAGGTGCGAAGCAGTTAACGATGGAAACTCCCACAGAAAGCAGTTACGTGGTAACAAACCTGTGACTAGCTGTGAACGTAACAACCAATCAACTTTCGATTACAGATTTTGTTGTTACGAAAGGAAAAAGTACATACAGAGGAAAGGAACTGTGCGAACTACAGTAATGAAATAAGACTATGCTCCTCTTTAGCAGCGTACTAATCAATGTACAGAGTAGATGTATATTTTTATGAAGTGGTGAGATTAGTTACTGTAGCTTACTCTTCAACTGAATAGCTGCTGCAGCTGTTTCGTATACGCGTTTATTGTGACAAGTGTTAAACAATATGTATGAGATTTATTTGACATAGATTGCAGTGTAGATTACTGTACATATGGGGGACGCTACTTTATACCTCCTGGTAAATCTTAACGCGCAGATCCAGATCGACTTCGTGCCTCGAATTAACCGCCATTCGTTTAGTACATCGGCCAGTTCGGTCCCTTTCTACAGGCGGCTTTCAAGCTCGTTTAAGCAAATGTCGGGCTCTTTCTAGCCACCGCCTCCTCAGAAAGAACGACACACGGTTAGCGAAAACAGTATAAAACTCGAAGAAAATTAAGAAGAGTCAAACTGATGGAGCATGCGAGTTCCTCTCTAAAAGTGCACCGACAGCTGTTTGCGGCCTAAGTATTTCCGACACAAAAGCTAAAATGAAATAATTGCCAAATCGTGAAATAGAAAAACGAACCCGTGACAACGCTGGGAACAAGTACCACCGTTGCCTGTCTTTACGAGACAAGGAATATTTTTGTGACGATGACTTTACGCAAGTGCTGTTAAACCGGTAATGTTTCACGCCTAACTGTTCAATGTAGGCGATTTTTAAATTTCTTTATTTCCTGCAAAAAACACTTTCTGCGATAGGCTATGATGGAATGTTACTCCGTAAATGAGAGACAAATGTACAATCTTAGTCCATAATATTTAATACAAGCATAGCATACAACTACAATTCGATTACACGACCTAGTTTCAGTGTACAATATTTTACTAACAACTTCACTTATATACTAAGCAGCCTATTACTATCGAATCTAATATACATACAAAAATTTGAAAGTATTTTTGATGTAATGGGTCCTGACGTTACTTCTGCATGAAGACAATAGTAAAGTTAGTCACTTTGTCAATAATACCAAACTTTAACCGAAAGATAAACAAAACAAGAAAGACCAGATAAAGGGAGGATATGTGGACTGAGTCCTCACTGCTGCTGTGGGGGTCGTACACTTGGGAACCACGAGTCTTGTGTCCCTGGACTCCGTATCTGCATGCTACGAATATTTTGACTTTTTTGCGGCTCTTTATGTGTAGCTCAGGTTCTGATAGTGTAACAACCAGTGCTGCACTTAGAGCGACAGTTATTGGTACTGACAAATGGACGTCAAGCAAATTGAAAGAAGTTAGGTTTCACACTGAATAAATCTTAGGAGTAATAGTGTGACACTAATCTAATGCTAGTAATCGTCTAAGTGTCAGAGTTTAGCCTTTACCTCAAGTGGTAACTGAAGTGTCGGCAGAAGTGCCAACACCGCGTTGTTTGAGGAAGCCGAAATACACGCTATAAGCTCACGCAGGCTGGCGTGAGGTCTGAAACAGGATACGTAATGAATGCTATAAAGAAAAGTACGTAGCTGCTGGAATACTTAACTTTAATCCATCATTGGTGTACATCGCTCTTGGCGATACAAGTTAGACTCTTTAGATACATGCAATATACTGTTAATGGCGCCTTGCTAGGTCGCAGCCATTGACTTAGCTGAAGGCTATTCTAACTATCTGCTCTGCAAAGGAGCGAGGCTTCGACAGTGTTGCATCGCTAGCTAAGTCGTCCGTACAACTGGGGCGAGTGCTAGTACGTCTCTCTAGACCTGCCGTGTGGCGGCGCTCGGTCTGCAATTACTGACACTGGCGACACGCGGATCCGTCGTATACTTGCGGACCGCGGCCGATTTAAAAGGCTACCACCTAGCAAGTGTGGTGTCTGGCGGTGACACCACAGTAACTGCACTTCTTTTTGAGACCTGATTGTGGGGTCGAGTCCCATCAAAATAACCACCATACTCCAATTGAGTCTGGAATGATGCATTTCCAACTTTTCCGGCATCAACACTTCGGCACTTATCAGTGCTGTCCACCTCACTCTGAGTATCTCACTTCCATATTTTTAACTGGAATTTCTTGGTGATCGTGACTGCAGTCATCTTCTGGAAAAATTTCTAGGCTTTCCTTATGTAGCCAGTATGTAGCAGCATTTCATGAGGTGTATTTCAAGAGCAGCATACACCGGGTTTCTCTCCTAAGCGTCATATTTTATGTGGTATTTCGGCAGATATCTGCAATTCATTTTTGCATTGTGTAGCTGGAGCCAGCAGAAACAATTACTACTGGTCACGTCTTTCACGTAACCTGAAGTGTGAACAGAAACCGCCGATTTCTTTCCCGTTATAAACAAAACTATTTTTATGCCGCCAGTTTACGTAGCTATTCCATAGAGCTCTCCCAAATTATTCTAGTCCGATATTCGTTTCGACAAAATGAGTATCGGACTAGACTAATATGAGACAGCTTAATCGAATGGGCAAGTAAAATTCCGCTGTAAAAATTATTTTGTCTGTACCGGGAAACACACCGACGATTTTCGTCGACACTGGATGCAGTGGCTCTGAGCACTATGGGACTTAACATCTGAGGTCATCAGTCCCCTAGAACTTAGAACTATTTAAACCTAACTAACCTAAGGACATCACACACATCCATGCCCGAGGCAGGATTCGAACCTGCGACCGTAGCAGTCGCGCGGTTCCGGACTGAGCGCCTTAATCGCGAGACCACCGCGGCCGGCTCAGAATGATGTCAGCCAAGGCTAAATCAAGACTGCATGGGGCCGGTGAAGTTTTGCGATGCCAGGCTGTCGTTGGCCACAAAGTACGTGTGGATTGGTGGTTGCCGTTACGCAGCTTCCAGCAGGCGGCAATGCCTGTCCCCACTAGCCTGACCTTTTGCACAGTCACTTTATCGATTCCCACGTGGTCTGCGACCATTTGAATACTTAACCGCCGTTGTTGTTCAACACATCACGTACACGTTCACAGGCCTCGTTTCTGGACGTTGAAGGGACCCCTGCTAATGGTTCGTCTTCTGGACGCTCTCTTCCGTCTTTGAAGCACTTGTACCAACTCAAGACAGCAGCCTGTGATACGCGTTCTCTTCCGAACGGTTTTTGGATCACAGCCAACCTCTGCAGAGCCGATATTCCGAGTCCCACACACATGCCGTAGTCCTGTTCTACAGACTGCTGCATGTTAATTTTCTACCGAGGCTGTTGGCAACAGTCACAAACCAGGATACGGATAGCACGTGATCTCGTAGGCGATTGACGTCAGACGCGTTTTGAAAGTGACTTTACGCCTCCATCGAACCTGTATGGAACGAGTTTGCTGCGACATACCGTCACCTCACAAACAAATAGGGCTCATTACTTTCTATACAAACCCGGGAGCTTCTGAAGCTTCAGTAGTACATGAGTTGTCGGTCTTTTTATTTGCTTCTGTAGTAACTGTCCTGTGCACCTTCCAATCTACTTGAAATGTGAGGGCTTCTAGTTTTATCCGATCTATTTGACATCTGAGGACTTCTAGCTGTAAATTACCTCGTCACACTGAATCCACACAAATCAGAGCCTAACTGCAATATTTACCGTGAGCACCCCCTGACTAAGTCGTAGTAATCAGAAAAAAGTCGAATCCGAGACCTTACTATTTTGACCATGTGAGAGAAAGAAAAATTGGTAAGAGTCGAGGAATAATTAATGTACTCGGAATAAATCACATATAACTCGCAATGACTAATTATTTTATCATAAATGAATTTATCACAAACTCACTGAAAAATCCTCACCTGAAAAAACACTCCACTCATCCAGTCCAATCAGCAATGTCTGAGCAAATGGTTCAAATGGATCTAAGCACTATAGCACTTAACATCTGAGGTCATCAGTCCCCTAGAACTTAGAACTATTTAAACCTAACTAACCTAAGGACATCACACACATCCACGCCCGAGGCAGGATTCGAACCGGCGACTGTAACATCATCGCGGTTCCGGACTGAAGCGCCTAGAACCGCTCGACCACAGCGGCGGGTCAATGTGTAAGCAACTAAATTACGTCGAAAAGCAAATAACATATTTATGTTTTCACGGAAGTCATGCAAGTGCGCTGTCAAATCCCAGAGTAGTCCGCCTCGATAGCTACGCTGTCAGCGCGGCGGATTTCTAAGCGAAGTGGGCCGGTTTCGATTTCCGGCCGCGTGGGAGATTTTCTCCGGTCGTGAACTGGGTGCTGTTTTGCCCTTACGTTCGTATCGTCGTAACTGACATTCCGCTATTGAGATGCCTGTATGGGATGTCCTGAAATCCAGCAAATTGGAGGGAAAAAATCCCGCACTACTCTTAAAACCATTAACCACAATCGAAGTTCAGCCAGAGGAAATGCCATGTTTCTGTTAGATCAATACAGGAATAATGATGTAACAGGACTGACTTTCTATTTTATATTTTGTATACATTTTCGAAGGCGGCCGTCGATAATGTCTCTTTGGAGTTAGTAGCATCCTCGACCGGTCGTTGTTTATCAGCCATCAGCGGCCAGGTACTCAATCCCCTTGTGACTGCCATCGGGCCCCGCAATTATCCTTCCATTCATTAACATACTTCATAATTTTAAAACAAGGCACTCTTGGACCATGTGTGTACTCCACTGCCCATCCACCAACTACGTCATTCACCCGATCCCGTCACTAGAACGTCGCGTTAACGTTACGGCAACAGGCGGACCCTTACGGTGTTCCTGGCTCGGTAAGTGGATCGGAATAAAAGCAGCGTATGTAGCGTGGTCAGTAGTAGGTGGCCGCCCGCACAGAGCTTCCACTGTTCCCGCGCCAGCGCGCAATTCCTATAAATACTGGACTGGTCTGCGGCAGAGTTGTTGCCAAGCTGCGAGGCGCGGTGCGGGAGGCGGACAGCACGTGCGAGCCGCGGAAACGCGAGAACTCGGCCCGACACGCAAGCTGGCAAACTGACTGGCGAGTTTCTGCTGGCGCTACACCCGACGTGCAGTCTTTCTGCCGGTGCCAGCAGCTAATGGGCGGATACAAGTGTGTCTGCTTATGTCACTTACGAGATAAGACACTGAATGCTGTGCCAAAGGGCAATGAAAGACCAGCAATAACCGCCTACTGACAGTTTCTTTATTTCCATCTGAATACCCGTCACTCCAAACCCACTCCGCTCATTCTGGATTCCGATAAATATAAATCAACTAACGAAAGCGGCAATGCTTTTCAGTTGCTAAATTCACTGATGGAAAAAAATCGTAACATCAAAAACCAGTGTAGAGTAATGAAGCCGGACGGAGAGGCCGAGCGGTTCTAGGCAGTACAGTCTGGGACCGCGCGACCGCTACGGTCGCAGGTTCGAATCCTGCCTCGGGCATGGATGTGTGTGATGTCCTTAGGTTAGTTAGCTTTAAGTAGTTCTAAGTTCTAGGGGACAATGACCTCAGATGTTAAGTCCCATAGTGCTCAGAGCCATTTGAACCATTTTCTAGTAATGAAATTTCCGAAATACATTTGTCTATGCCACATATTTAACACTGCCAGATCACAGGTTAATGTAAGCACGAGACAAGCCATTGCGGATGTGAAATGCAGATACATTAATAACCGCTGTAACCACCAGCATTTTGAATGCAAGCATGCACATGTGCATGCATTATGTTGTGTTGCACAGGTGTCTGATGTCAGTTTGTGGGGTCAAATTCCATACGTGGTGCTAAATTTGGTGTGTGTGAAATCTTATGGGACTTAACTGCTAAGGTCATTAGTCCCTAAGCTTACACACTACTTAATCTAAATTATCCTAAGCACAAACACATACACCCATGCCCGAGGGAGGACTCGAACCTCCGCCGGGACCAGCCGCACAGTCCATGACTGCAGCGCCTTAGAGCTAAATTTGGTCCGGTCAGTACAGGGACGGTTAATGCTGCTTCTGGATGACACTGGAGTTCTCGTCCGCTGATATCCGGGTGATCAAAAAGCCAGTATAAATTTGAAAACTTAATAAACCACGTAATAATGTAGATAGAGAGCTAAAAATTGACACACAGGGTTGGAAGGACATGGGGTTTCATTATAACCAAGAAAAATTGCTAGACGCGTAAAAGAGCTCTTGCGCGCGTCGTTTGGTGATGATCGTGTGTTCAGCCGCCACTTTCGTTATGCTTGGCCTCCCAGGTCCCCATATCTCAGTCCGTGCGGTTATTGGCTTTGGGGTTACCTGAAGTCGCGCGTGTATCGTGATCGACCGACATCTCTAGGGATGCTGAAAGACAACATCCGACGCCAATGCCTCACCAAAACTCCGGACATGCTTTACAGTGCTGTTCACAACATTATTCCTGGACTACAGCTATTGTTGAGGAATGATGGTGGACATATTGAGCATTTCCTGTAAAGAACATCATCTTTGCTCTGTCTTACTTTGTTATGCTAATTATTGCTATTCTGATGAGATGAAGCGCCATCTGTCGGACATTTTTGAACTTTTGTATGTTTTTGGTTCTAATAAAACCCCATGTCATTCCAAGCACGTGTGTCAATTTGTACCTCTTTATCTACATCATTCCGTGATTTATTCAGTTTTCAAATTTATACTGACTTTTTGATCACCCGGTATCTGCTCGATTGCAGTCGAATCTGGTGATCGAGCAGGCCAAGGCAACCTGTCGACACGCAGTATAGTTTGATGGGTTAAGACAGCAATATGTGGGTGAGCGTTATCCTGTTGGAAAACACCCCCTGGAGTGCTGTTTGTGAATGTCAACACAGCAGGTCGAATTACCAGACTGACGTACAAATCTGCGGACTAGGTGCGTGGGAGTAACCACGGGAGTACTTCTGCGGTCATACGAAATCGCACCCCAAACCCCAACTCCAGAAGTAGGTCCAGTGTGTGCAGCACGCAGACAGGCTCGTTCCAGGCCCTCAACTAGCCTCCTCCTAATCAACACACGGCCATCAGAGGCACCGAGACAGAATCAGCTTTCGTCAGAAAACACAACAGATCTCCACCCTGGCCTCCAATGAGATCTCGCCTGAGACCATTGATTCCGCAATTGGCGGCAACCGATTTGTGACAGTTCGTTGTGTGACTACGGTGCCAACTGCTGCTGCAGATGCAGTATGACGCGCTAGAGCCCGGTCTTTATGCGAGTTGCGAGTACACGACCCCATTCGAACTCAGTGATGTGTTGATAATGGTGTTTTTTGTCGCCTTAAAGGCTTTCTTGACTAACCAACATACCACGTCAAATCTCAAAGCCAACGAACGCACACGACCGTTACAGCGTGTATTTAATGCAAACCTGATTTGCGTCCTCATACCTCGCGCGGTATTTCAACTGGGCACCTGCCAGTCATGTTCAGATGAGCCGTCGCAGACTGGCGAAAACGTCCTCCGTTCCGCAATATATAGCGCGCTGTAACTATCCTGCGAATGCGTCGAAAACTTGATACATGGACCACACTGTCCGCCAGCAGCGCCCTCGCTGGTGAAATAGCAGAACTCAGTCGCCCTCTGCGTTGCTGTTTGCCGCGGCCGTCGGCGCACTCTGTCGTCTTCGATTTGAGCAAATCGTGGAGGTGATGGGATTCCATGCACTGTCCAGCTGGTAGCCACTATCACGGTTTAACAGATTTTCCGTCAGGAGTATTTCTACGGATTCTTTAATAATGGAGTCCCAGAAAGATGTCGCTGCGGACTTCAAAATCATTGTTTTCTCATACTCCATTGAATGTCCAGTGGAATTACAATGTTCAGCAATAGCGGACTTGCTTGGCTACAAAAGGTGGGTGTAACGTTGATGTTCAGTGCAGCGTTCTTTCACGGCGCGTGTGGGTTGACCTATGTGAGCCATACCACATTGGAACGGTATCTTGTAAATTACGGCCTTTCGTAGTAACAGACTGTCCTTTACTGATCCCACAAGGTCCGCAATCTTCGATGATGGGCGTTAAAGCACTTTTACCTGAAATTTTCAGACGGTTCTTGCTATTTTAAACGAAGTGCTGCCAACGAAAGGAAGAAAAGCTAAAGATTGTTCCGGCATGTTGTCCTCTTTATTCACTTCCTGCTTCTTGGTTTTAACCGTTAGTGCCCTGTTAATCTGCCGGATCGAATACCCATTTTCGCTGAATACTGTCTGTAGATACGCGAGTTCTTGAGGTAAACTAACTAGATCTGAGACAGTATGAGCTCTATGGACGAGTGTTTTAAGCACACTCATGGTTTGCGATGGATGATGGCAACTCGATGCTTGCAGGTATAAATCAGTATGAGTGGGCTTCCGATAAACTGAATGCCTTAGAGCACCATCATTCTTCCTTCGAACCAGGACATCCAAGATAGGCAAACAACCATCTTTCTCTACTTTTCTATGGTTTAGGCATTCCCGTCAATCGGCAGGTAAGCTGAAAGACACTGTCACCGTGACATTCCATATTGAAAAATAAGGTTTCAGTAGCTTGTTCTGCGGATTTATAGACACATCTCATCACTCGCAAAGTCAAGGGATCACCCTAGACCTCCCGCAGTTCGCACACCACATATGCAGGACGAGTATTTCGACACGTATGAGGTAATTCTGAAACAAGTGTGTGAAAATTTGAAGCCGCTGAAAATACTTTATTTACATGACTTGCAGCGTGTACAAACTCCCTTGGCAAAAGACCACCACGCCTGATTCTACAAATGGATGCTAAGATCGAGCGCTGAAGACCCGCAGTTCACAGTTTACATTTTATTTGAGGATGGGGGAGAGATTCACACAGAGCGGGTTACTACGCTTCCACAACAAACGCCTGTGGGCGGACGCAAATCGTAGAGATTTCATGGAAGTTCGTTTTGATATTAATCTGCTTGTTGGAATTTTGCTGTGACAAAACTCACACAGCTGTTCACTTTACCACACAAAATAATAATAGGTGCTGTTTATTACCAATGTCTGCGGGACAAATTACGTGCACTATTGGAGAACATTACCGTTTCAGAACGACAACAGATACGGTTAATGCACGACGAGGCACCACGCCATTTTCTGCGCATCGTACGACAATACCAACACAAATGCCTAAAAAGCGGTAGACTAGTCGAGGTGATTCAACAGCATGGTGTCGCCACTCACCTAACATTAATACCTTGCATTTCTGCTCATCAGAATATCTTAAGTTTCTACTCTAATCCATAACCGTTGACAACGTGCACATGTTACAGGAGAGAGTCCTGTGCATGTAACTAAATCCGGGGACAGCAAGAGTTCGTGATCTTGGAGGAGGAGGAGGAGGAGGAGAGGCCACTGAAGGATGCGTAAGAATTAGTGGTCACCAGATTCCGCGCGTACAGTGTCAAACAGATTGTTATCATACGAGACAATGATCGATGTCTTAAATATTTTTTCCTGACATTCGTTTATACGATTTTTTTCTAGTTTCCTACTCTAATATTGTGATGTCACATTCTCAAGAGATGGAGACAAAAGATAAAAATTTAATAAATACTTGAAGAAAAGATCAGTTGGGACTATAGATTAATTAAAAATCTGTGGTAATTAATGAACCTGCAAATGTGCGTATCGATTCTGTGTGTGATAAACAGATGATGATAATACATAGTTATAGAGATATTTTAACCTTCTATTAGTAAAACCGTTGCACCGACGTATTAAAAGTTAGTAATTATCACCAAAGAATGAAACTTTCCGCTTTTAAGCGCAGGGATACACAAACAAGGTGAAGATGGCCGCCGGCCGCCATGGCCGAGCTGTTCTAGGCGCTTCAATCCGGAACCGCGTGACTGCTACGGTCGCAGGTTCGAATCCTGCCTCGGGCATGGATGTGTGTGATGTCCTTAGGTTAGTTAGGTTTAAGTAGTTCTAAGTTCTAGGGGCTGATGGCGTCAGATGTTAAGTCCCATAGTGCTCAGAACCATTTGAACCATTTGAAGATGCCCTTGGAAGACGCCAATACCTTAAAGTTGCAGAGTGGCCCTTCGAGTAACGCTGCAAAGACAAGTTGGCCATAATATCATTGAACTTCCAACTGGTTTCTTCAGGTGCATAGGTTTTAAGTAGCACAATTTTTGGAGCGGCTGGGGGAAATCTCCATGAATCGCTGCGACAGATGCAGCCAGCCTCTGAACAACAGATCTGCAGTTTAGGCGCCATGTTGTAGCGTGTTTCCTGACTGCTGGGACTTCAGATGTTTAGGGAAGCCTGCCGACTTTCGACAAGGAAAGCACGTAGGCGCCATTTTGTTTGCTAGTCGTGACATTTTGATGATAAATCGAAAGTACCACGGCAACTGAACCTCTAAGTCGTCCATGCTGCCCCTCACTTAATTCTAAATGTTCTGCTATCCCATATCATCATATGGCAAAATATCTCATTTCCTTGTGTACAGATTTTTCCTGTTGCATAATCAGGTACGTCCTGTCCAATAACCTGTACAAGTTGGAAAGTTGAGAAACGCTTTCCTAAGCTTTTCATTGTTATCACATTAAAAGTTTAAATCAGCTTCTTGTATCTGTAACTGAGCGTTTTATTCAATACATCTGTTTATTTCAGCCTGTCTATGACGCTTATTTGTGTAGCGCTCTAATCTCCTCTCCTGTCCAAAATAACTGCTTTTAGCATGATCACAATCACAGATAGGCCAAGGATTATTTAGCCCGCAAATACGAGGGGATAGTAGTAGCAATATTAAAGACAGCAATACATACAAAAATAATGACGAATAAAGGTAACTAAATCCTGGCCAGAAATGCTTAACATGGTGACCACATTCCGAGGTCTGCTTTCATGACAAGCACCATAAAGAATTAAAGACAACTAGTAGAATAACTGTTTCTGAAATATTTTTCGTAATACACTGTAAATAGTAACCGGATATTGTTGCCTAAAGATCACTTTGAATCGTAATTATGTAACAACATTCATCACACCTTGTGTATAACTTGCAGAAGGTGATTTGCTATTGTTGCCGAAGAGTTACTTAAAAAATTTAATTTAGGAACCTAACAATACAGTCAACCAACACAACTCAGCACCTATAAAAGCAAATAATATGCGTAATATTCACTCCAATTACATATTAAACATGTAATGTCAAAGTAAATTGCTCGATGCAATTCCATGGCTTTGCGCTCCGATCATAGATGGTGGCGCGAACAGTGTTCTCTATTCTTTCTCACTTTTTTATTCCTTTAATTTGGAGCTTACAGTTTAGTGTTAGGTTGTACCTATTACTTTTACTTCACTTTTCTATGCTGAAAATACTATTGGATTGTATCAGGACGGTGCATACGTTCGTACCCCTTTTCGGTAAGTTAAGTACACACAACAGATACTCATAACAGACACTTCAGTCATCACTTATATGCTCCTTCACTATTTACTACAGTCTGCCAACGCTGGGGTAACTTTTCGACTCGTCGAGCCGTCTTCGGAGCGCATCTTAATTCGGAAAGGAAGTTCCTTTAAGGTTGTTCGACAGAAAGCGGAAAAAGCGAAAATCTGAGGCGTGAAATCAGCTAAGAGAGGTGGATGCGGAATGACTTCCCCACCCAGTTCCTGTTTACTGCTTTTTGTCAGTCTAACAGAATGCGGACAGGCGTTATCGTGGAGCACAATCACTTCACGCAGTCTTCCTGGTCGTTGTTCTTGGACTGCGTCTGCAAGACGTCTCAGTTGACAGGAAATGTCAGCAGTGATGTTTACACCCTCGGGGAAGCAATTCCTCTTCGTACACCACATTGTCGTTGTTCTACCAGGTGCGTAACATCTTTTGTGGGTGTCCGTGTGTATTTGTACGGGAAGTTGCTGCTTTGTTTGGGCTCAACCATTCCTTTCTTTTCCTGATGTTAGCAGGAAGACACCGTTTCTCATCAGCAGTAACGATATAGGATAGAAGTGGCCGGTGTTGTTCACGAGCTAATTCATGACGAACAAGCAGAGATGCACACACGTTCACCCACCGATTTTTGTGATTTTGGCTTAGGACAGGCGGTAACCATACTCCGATTTTTGAAGCAAAGATCAGCACATTCCTCAAACTGGGGAACTATCAAGAATGGGGTTCCACAAGGGTCGGTCTTGGGCCCTTGTTGTTCTTAATATATATTAATGACTTGCCATTCTATATTCATGAAGAGGCAAAGTTAGTTCTCTTTGCTGATGATAGAAGTATAGTAATCACACCTGACAAACAAGAATTAACTGATGAAATTGTCAATAATGTCTTTCAGAAAATTACTAAGTGGTTCCTTGTAAAAGGACTCTCACTGAACTTTGATAAGACACAGTACATACAGTTCCGTACAGTAAATGGTATAACGCCATTAATAAATATAGACCTTGATCAGAAGCATATAGCTAAGGTAGAATATTCAAAATTTTTAGGTGTGTCCACTGATGAGACATTAAATTGGAAGAAACACATTGATGATCTGCTGAACCGTTTGAGTTCAGCTACTTATGCAATAAGAGTCATTGCAAATTTTGGTGATAAACATCTTAGTAAATTAGCTTACTACGCCTATTTTCACTCATTGCTTGCATATGGCATCATATTTTGGGGTAATTCATCACTGAGGAATAAAGTATTTATTGCACAAAAGCGTGTAGTCAGAATAATAGCTGGAGTCCACCCAAGATCATCCTGCAGACATTTATTTAAGGGTCTAGGGATATTCACAGTAGCTTCTCAGTATATATACTCTCTTATGACATTTGTTAATAACAACCAAACCCAATTCAAAAGTAATAGCAGTGTGCATAACTACCATACTAGGAGAAAGGATGATCTTCACTATTCAAGATTAAATCTAACTTTGGCACAGAAAGGGGGTGAATTATACTGCCACTAAGGTCTTTGGTCACTTACCAAATAGTATCAAAAGTCTGACAGATAACCAACAAGTATTTAAGAAGAAATTAAAAGAATTTCTGAATGACAACTCCTCTTACTCCATAGAGGAATTTTTAGATATAAATTAAGAAAAAAAAGAAAAAACCAAACAAAAAAATTATGAAAAAATTTAAAAAACAAAAAAATTAAAAAGTTGTTGAATTAACTTAATTATGTTGTTAAATTACCTTAATTATGTCATGTACTGGAAAATTTGACTCGTTCCACATCATTACGAAATATCGTATTCATGATCCATGGAACTAGTATTAATCTAATCTAATCGAAGCGTCCCCTTGGATAAAAATGTCACACGATGGTGGAATGATGATTGATCACAGTCTATCACATTTGCTAGTTCTCGAATACAATGACGCGCGTCACTGTCGAGTAATGCGTTTAAACGATCTTCATCAAACCGCCAAGGTCTTCCTGAACGTTGGAGAGTCAGTGTTATCAGAACGATTTTGTGCTCTGTCCAACGGAATTATCCCAATACACGGCGCAAATGCTTTTGGTTGCCTCCGCCGCTGTCTTGAAGTGAAACAGAAGATGGTGAACTGAACTTTAATAAACCGCACACAGCTTGTAGGTGATGAATTATTAACGACCCGTTCCGCTGCGTTAAAACAGTGTCTTCAGGTTGTTAGCAGTGTCACGTAGTTGAGCACATGGAGGCGCTGCCACCGCCCCCCCCCCTCCCCCTTGTTGTCACATAATCCAATCCCAACGAACAACCTGAAGATACTGTTTTAACGCAGCGAAACCGGTCGTTAATAAGTCATCACTTAACACCTGTTTGAGGTTTACTGAGGTTCGATTTTCCGCGAATTTCAACGGTTGGGGCTGTTCGTGTTATACCGTTGTATGTATTAAACAGCAGACTTATGTCTGAAATGTTCCGATTTCTCCACTTGACACTCCATTTTCTAGCGTCCACAACTACACTTATTATCTCCACATGACAAAATGACAATATGTAAAGTCAAACAGCGGTAATTTCCAAGAATGATTGCCTATCGAAGTCGCGGGGTTCAACGATACATATCGAACGTGCGGTCGTAAATCGATCGTGCGACTCTGATAGCGGGCGTTGTGATCAATTGATTGTGATCGTCATTTTATCTAGAATGAGATTTTCACTCTGCAGCGGAGTGTGCGCTGATATGAAACTTCCTGGCAGATTAAAACTGTGTGCCCGACCGAGACTCGAACTCGGGACCTTTGCCTTTCGCGGGCAAGTGCTCTACCAACTGAGCTACCGAAGCACGACTCACGCCCGGTACTCACAGCTTTACTTCTGCCAGTACCTCGTCTCCTACCTTCCAAACTTTACAGAAGCTCTCCTGCGAACCTTGCAGGACTAGCACTCCTGAAAGAAAGGATATAGCGGAGACATGGCTTAGCCACAGCCTGGGGGATGTTTCCAGAATGAGATTTTCACTCTGCAGCGGAGTGTGCGCTGATATGAAACTTCCTGGCAGATTAAAACTGTGTGCCCGACCGAGACTCGAACTCGGTACCTTTGCCTTTCGCGGGCAAGTGCTCTACCAACTGAGCTACCGAAGCACGACTCACGCCCGGTACTCACAGCTTTACTTCTGCCAGTACCTCGTCTCCTACCTTCCAAACTTTACAGAAGCTCTCCTGCGAACCTTGCAGGAGAGCTTCTGTAAAGTTTGGAAGGTAGGAGACGAGGTACTGGCAGAAGTAAAGCTGTGAGTACCGGGCGTGAGTCGTGCTTCGGTAGCTCAGTTGGTAGAGCACTTGCCCGCGAAAGGCAAAGGTCCCGAGTTCGAGTCTCGGTCGGGCACACAGTTTTAATCTGCCAGGAAGTGTCATTTTATCTGTTTCCCGTTGTTGCTCTAAATTACATACCTCCGCGAATTATTTGCGAGTTGCTAGGGAATCCCAGACGATTTATGTCGTTAGTGAGTGGGATGTCTGGTGTTCTTGACGTTTCTTCGGCGGATTCTCTCACATGGAAAAATCTAATTCCATGTTTATCCAGCGTAGAAAAATTGTTCGACTTTTTGTCGCAAATATGGAGTACTACCGGAAGGGGAAAGAAAGGACTGTGTAGACTGTGATGGTGCGAAGTGTGTAAAACTTCTTAAGAACAGTTTCGATGCTGAAATACCGTTTACAATTTCATTGCGGACAGAGCGGAAAACGAACGAGTATCAGGAAGAATACATGGTTCGACTCTTCCCAATTATCCATCCAGACCACCGTAATGGACTTTCACATTATAAAAACACCGACGACGAGTAAGGTAAGGTAAGTCGTCTCCTTTGCAAATTACAAGTATTTTTGTAAAGCTCTTCTTTTGTCGTTGCTTTAGCGACCACCGTTAACATACTCATAACGCCCGCCAATACAGTCGCATGATCGATTTACGATCGCACGTTCGATACGTATCGTTTTTTTATTTTATTTTATCGTATGGCTAGGGCGCTCCGTAGGGCAGACCGTTCGCCGTGTGCCAGTCTTTCAATTTCACGCCACTTCGTCGACCTGCAGTCGATGAGGATGAAAGGATGATGAGGACAGCACAACACCCAGTCCCTGGGCGGAGAAAATTCCACGACCCAGCCGGGAATCGAAACCGGGCCCAGAGGATTGACAATCCGTCACGCTGACCATTCAGCTACCGGGGGTCGACATATGTATCCTTTGGACCCTGTGACTTTAATAGGAAATCATTCTCGGAAATTACCCAAACAGCAACAGTGAACTACAAATAAAAAATGACGGTCGATAAATAAACCTATAGCAACCGGAACACCGACATGTAAGCAAAAACGCTACGAATTCGTGCAACAACCTAATAACATGGAAACGTACAAGCTATTATTCGATGAAAACTGTAAAAGGTACGAACTTTTTTTATACAGTGTGTAACAGTTTTTAATTACACAATAAACGAAAAAAATATTAGTAACAATATAACGGCTGATCAAAAAGTCAGTATAAATTTTAAAACTTATTAAACCACGGAATAATGTAGATAGAGAGCTAAAAATTGACACACATGGTTGGAATGACATGGGGTTTCATTAGAACCAAGAAAAATTGCTAGACGCGTGAAAGATCTCTTGCGCGCGTCGTTTGGTGATGATCGTGTGCTCACCCGCCACATTCGTTATGCTTGGCCTCCCAGGTCCCCAGACCCCAGACCGTGCGATTATTGGCTTTGGGGTTACCTGAAGTCGCAATCGTATCGTGATCGACCGAAATCTCTAGCGATGCTGAAAGACAACATCCGACGCCAATGCCTCACCAGGCTTTACAGTACTGTTCACAACATTATTCCTCGACTACAGCTATTGTTGAGGAATGATGGTGGACATATTGAGCATTTCCTGTAAAGAACATCATCTTTGCTCTGTCTTATTTTGTTATGCTAATTATTGCTATTCTGATCAGATGAAGCGCCATCTGTCGGACATTTTTTGAACTTTCGTATTTTTTTGGTTCTAATAAAACCCCATGTCATTCCAAGCATGTGTGTCAATTTGTACCTCTCTACCTACATTATTCCGTGATTTATTCAGATTTCAAATTTATACTGACTTTTTGATCACCCGGTATATTACCAGGAGACTATCATTGAATTATCCATTTTAAGAATATGGTACACGATTTTTTTAATACCCAATATAACAACGCGCTGTTTTAGGAGGAGTCAGCAAATGTTCTCTCTAGTGTTATAACCAGTGCGTTATCATCGGTTTCTTCAAATGATTCAAATGGCTCTGAGCACTATGGGACTTAACAGCTCAGGTCATCAGTCCCCTAGAACTTAGAACTACTTAAACCTAACTAACCTGAGGACATCACACACAAGCATGCCCGAGGCAGGATTCGAACCTGCGACCGTAGCGGTCGCGCGGTTCCAGACTGAAGCGCCTAGAACCGCTCGACCACAGCGGCCGACCTCATCGTTTTCTTCCGGCAGATTTCATTCCTTTTGTTGTGCTGGAGAAGATACCGTCGAGTTCGAACTGTGTGTCTATGACGCTGTGTCAGGCGCACAAATACCTCACAGCCCCCCCCCCCCTTCCAACCGCCACACAAACCCTTACTGAGTCCGCTGCCGTTACTCTGAGGCCGGGTCGGCGTGTGTGGGCACGCGCTGTCGCGCATGCATCACAGAGCGGTACCGCCGCCGCTACGGACTGCTGCAACGGAGCGGCCGAGCCCACCGCCACGCCGGCTGCGGAAGAGAGGCGCCTCTTGTTTGTAAATCGCCGGCCATCACACGTGACTGGAACCTCGATCCTTCCAAGAAGCGGACGCCAGCCGTTGTTCTCGCGCTGCGTGGCCTAGCTTCCCGCGCAGGGACCAGCCCGCAGACAGCGCACCTACTGCCAAACGAAGCTCCCAAAATTTCTGTACGCTACGAGCGTCGGCGAGGATAATGTGTCACGTCAGTCCGGTTGAAGCGCAAATAAACTGCAATTAGCTATAACTAGAGTTGTTAAACTACCGTACCTACCGTAGAATACCAGACGTAACCGTAGGCTACGGAAATTTTCCGAACACCTTATGATAATGAAGGTCGTCCCAGCGTTACCTGTATGTTAGGTGTGTGGCATATTTACCAGGGATTCATTTCCATCGATTTGTTTACGTATGCGATAACTGACTTAATAGATTCCCTTAGAAACCGGAAGTGATGAATTTTCTAGAAACTGAGTGAGGATACATAAAGAGCTGCGTTAACCTAAGGAATATTTCTGTCTTACATTGTAATTCTTCCGTCTGTTACGAAAAAAGTAACTGTATTTATAGCAAAACTGAAATTTTTCGCCGCGCGGGGTTAGCCGACGGGTAGCGGCGCTGCAGTCATGGACTGTGCGGCTGGTCCCGGCGGAGGTTCGAGTCCTCCCTCGGGCATGGGTGGGTGTGTTTTTGTCCTTAGGTTAATTTAGGTCAAGTAGTGTGTAAGCTTAGGGACTGATGACGTTAGCAGTTAAGTCCCATAAGATTTCACACACATTTGGTTTTTTTTTTATTTTGAAATTTTTCGATGTTCATTCAAGTTGTTTTTGAAAATTGTCGATTTGTAATATGAAAGATAGGGATGTTGTTGTCAATATATGTATTATATAGCGTTAGAAAACGCAATTTTCTGAAGAATGTCAGAAGCAAAATTCTGCAAAATGAAAACTATCAAACAGCACTTCAATACTTCCTCGAGCTTATATAAACCAAGTTACTGTTATTCATAAACATCCTTATCAAATATCAATAACAGGAAACTTGAAATAGACAATGAAGTACGTTCTGTTGATTAATAAAATAACCAAGACAATTACACTGATTTTTTTGCCTGTGAATGTGAACTGTACTTGCATGAAAATTAATTGCTTTGGTTACGAAAGTTATGCGATCCACTAATTTTAATTATGTGTAAAATCCAATTTATATTTCGGAAGGACGTGAAATATACAGTGGACTAATACTGAACGAGTGCCATTCTGATTATGTGCAAAACAAAAAAAACAAACAAAAACAAAGACAAGTTTTCGGCTCCCAGTTTTTTGACACATTCATTTATGTTTCTCTCGCTACCAGTGCAACCGGTAGTCCTACAATTTACTAGGTCATTCACGGACTGTACCAAAACTACCGAATCGTCGTTTTGGTACAGTGCAACTCTAGCAATATCAGTGGATTTTATTGTACAGTAATTTCCACGAATGACAGAGAGGGCCCTGCAAAGAAACCACCGCCACTTACTGTTTCATGTGCAATTATCTCTCTCTCTACGTGATGTTAGCATATTATCTTCCTTTCTGTGCCTTTTTTCAGTTATAGCCATGTCGTAGAGACGAGTTTTATCTGATTATCATTACCTGGTATTTTCTGCAGTTTCATCACCCTTTCCTCTAAGTGTGCTGTGGTATCAAGTTTCACCCCTCACCCGTTCACCATCAACAACGTACAGATTAACCCTCTCGCTGTGCGTAATTTGATTTATTTAGTAAGTTCTGCTCGTCAGACACCATAATCCTAAGATGTTTATCGCTCTAATGACTGTTTTCCTGCACATTAACTACAACGCTCGCTGTGTCCCTTGCTGGCGATATCTGCGTTTGATACACTCTTATCTACATCTACATCTACATCTACATTGATACTCCGCAAGCCACCCAACGGTGTGTGGCGGAGGGCACCTTACGTGCCACTGTCATTACCTCCCTTTCCTGTTCCAGTCGCGTATGGTTCGCGGGAAGAACGACTGTCTGAAAGCCTCCGTGCGCGCTCTAATCTCTCTAATTTTACATTCGTGATCTCCTCGGGAAGTATAAGTAGGGGGAAGCAATATATTCGATACCTCATCCAGAAACGCATCCTCTCGAAACCTGGCGAGCAAGCTACACCGCGATGCAGAGCGCCTCTCTTGCAGAGTCTGCCACTTGAGTTTATTAAACATCTCCGTAACGCTATCACGGTTACCAAATAACCCAGTGACGAAACGCGCCGCTCTTCTTTGGATCTTCTCTATCTCCTCCGTCAACTCGACCTGGTACGGATCCCACACTGATGAGCAATACTCAAGTATAGGTCGAACGAGTGTTTTGTAAGCCACCTCCTTTGTTGATGGACTACATTTTCTAAGCACTCTCCCAATGAATCTCAACCTGGTACCCGCCTTACCAACAATTAGTTTTATATGATCATTCCACTTCAAATCGTTCCGTACGCATACTCCCAGATATTTTACAGAAGTAACTGCTACCAGTGTTTGTTCCGCTATCATATAATCATACAATAAAGGATCCTTCTTTCTATGTATTCGCAATACATTACATTTGTCTATGTTAAGGGTCAGTTGCCACTCCCTGCACCAAGTGCCTATCCGCTGCAGATCTTCCTGTATTTCGCTACAATTTTCTAATGCAGCAACTTCTCTGTATACTACAGCATCATCCGCGAAAAGCCGCATGGAACTTCCGACACTATCTACTAAGTCATTTATATATATTGTGAAAAGCAATGGTCCCATAACACTCCCCTGTGGCACGCCAGAGGTTACTTTAACGTCTGTAGACGTCTCTCCATTGATAACAACATGCTGTGTTCTGTTTGCTAAAAACTCTTCAATCCAGCCACACAGCTGGTCTGATATTCCGTAGGCTCTTACTTTGTTTATCAGGCGACAGTGCGGAACTGTATCGAACGCCTTCCGGAAGTCAAGAAAAATAGCATCTACCTGGGAGCCTGTATCTAATATTTTCTGGGTCTCATGAACAAATAAGGCGAGTTGGGTCTCACACGATCGCTGTTTCCGGAATCCGTGTTGATTCCTACATAGTAGATTCTGGGTTTCCAGAAATGACATGATACGCGAGCAAAAAACATGTTCTAAAATTCTACAAGAGATCGACGTAAGAGATATAGGTCTATAGTTTTGCGCATCTGCTCGACGACCCTTCTTGAAGACTGGGACTATCTGTGCTCTTTTCCAATCATTTGGAACCCTCCGTTCCTCTAGAGACTTGCGGTACACGGCTGTTAGAAGGGGGGCAAGTTCTTTCGCGTACTCTGTGTAGAATCGAATTGGTATCCCGTCAGGTCCAGTGGACTTTCCTCTATTGAGTGATTCCAGTTGCTTTTCTATTCCTTGGACACTTATTTCGATGTCAGCCATTTTTTCGTTTGTGCGAGGATTTAGAGAAGGAACTGCAGTGCGGTCTTCCTCTGTGAAACAGCTTTGGAAAAAGGTGTTTAGTATTTCAGCTTTACGCGTGTCATCCTCTGTTTCAATGCCATCATCATCCCGTAGTGTCTGGATATGCTGTTTCGAGCCACTTACTGATTTAACGTAAGACCAGAACTTCCTAGGATTTTCTGTCAAGTCGGTACATAGAATTTTACTTTCGAATTCAATGAACGCTTCACGCATAGCCCTCCTTACGCTAACTTTGACATCGTTTAGCTTCTGTTTGTCTGAGAGGTTTTGGCTGCGTTCAAACTTGGAGTGAAGCTCTCTTTGCTTTCGCAGTAGTTTCCTAACTTTGTTGTTGTACCACGGTGGGTTTTTCCCGTCCCTCACAGTTTTACTCGGCACGTACCTGTCTAAAACCCATTTTACGATTGCCTTGAACTTTTTCCATAAACACTCAACATTGTCAGTGTCGGAACAGAAATTTTCGTTTTGATCTGTTAGGTAGTCTGAAATCTGCCTTCTATTACTCTTGCTAAACAGATAAACCTTCCTCCCTTTTTTTATATTCCTATTAACTTCCATATTCAGGGATGCTGCAACGGCCTTATGATCACTGATTCCCTGTTCTGTACATACAGATTCGAAAAGTTCGGGTCTGTTTGTTATCAGTAGGTCCAATATGTTATCTCCACGAGTCGGTTCTCTGTTTAATTGCTCGAGGTAATTTTCGGATAGTGCACTCAGTATAATGTCACTCGATGCTCTGTCCCTACCGCCCGTCCTAAACATCTGAGTGTCCCAGTCTATATCTGGTAAATTGAAATCTCCACCTAAGACTACAACATGCTGAGAAAATTTATGTGAAATGTATTCCAAATTTTCTCTCAGTTGTTCTGCCACTAATGCTGCTGAGTCGGGAGGTCGGTAAAAGGAGCCAATTATTAACCTAGTTCGGTTGTTTAGTGTAACCTCCACCCATAATAATTCACAGGAACTATCCACTTCTACTTCACTACAGGATAAACTACTACTAACAGCGATGAACACTCCACCACCGGTTGCATGCAATCTATCCTTTCTAAACACCGTCTGTACCTTTGTAAAAATTTCGGCAGAATCTATCTCTGGCTTAAGCCAGCTTTCTGTACCTATAACGATTTCAGCTTCGGTGCCTTCTATCAGCGCTTGAAGTTCCGG
Source organism: Schistocerca americana (assembly GCF_021461395.2). Taxonomy (NCBI): domain Eukaryota; kingdom Metazoa; phylum Arthropoda; class Insecta; order Orthoptera; family Acrididae; genus Schistocerca; species Schistocerca americana. The sequence goes on along the minus strand of NC_060120.1, from coordinate 118,760,209 downwards.
TACTTTACCAACGCAGCTTCGACAGTTGACAATTACGATACCGATTGCTGCTCGGTCCCCGCATGTCCTGACTTTGCCCCGCACCCGTTGAGGCTGTTGCCCTTTCTGTACTTGCCCAAGGCCATCTAACCTAAAAAACCGCCCAGCCCACGCCACACAACCCCTGCTACCCGTGTAGCCGCTTGTTGCGTGTAGTGGACTCCTGACCTATCCAGCGGAACCCGAAACCCCACCACCCTATGGCGCAAGTCGAGGAATCTGCAGCCCACACGGTCGCAGAACCGTCTCAGCCTCTGATTCAGACCCTCCACTCGGCTCTGTACCAAAGGTCCGCAGTCAGTCCTGTCGACGATGCTGCAGATGGTGAGCTCTGCTTTCATCCCGCTAGCGAGACTGGCAGTCTTCACCAAATCAGATAGCCGCCGGAAGCCAGAGAGGATTTCCTCCGATCCATAGCGACACACATCATTGGTGCCGACATGAGCGACCACCTGCAGATGGGTGCACCCTGTACCCTTCATGGCATCCGGAAGGACCCTTTCCACATCTGGAATGACTCCCCCCGGTATGCACACGGAGTGCACATTGGTTTTCTTCCCCTCTCTTGCTGCCATTTCCCTAAGGGGCCCCATTACGCGCCTGACGTTGGAGCTCCCAACTACCAGTAAGCCCACCCTCTGCGACTGCCCGGATCTTGCAGACTGAGGGGCAACCTCTGGAACAGGACAAGCAGCCATGTCAGGCCGAAGATCAGTATCAGCCTGAGACAGAGCCTGAAACCGGTTCGTCAGACAAACTGGAGAGGCTTTCCGTTCAGCCCTCCGGAATGTCTTTCGCCCCCTGCCACACCTTGAAACGACCTCCCACTCTACCACAGGTGAGGGATCAGCCTCAATGCGGGCAGTATCCCGGGCAACCACAGTCGTAGTCCGATCAGGGGATGCGTGGGACGAGCTGGCCGTCCCCGACAAACCCCCATCCCGACCCCCACAGTGATGCCCATTGGCAACAGCCTCAAGCTGTGTGACCGAAGCCAACACTGCCTGAAGCTGGGAGCGAAGGGATGCCAACTCAGCCTGCATCCGAACACAGCAGTTGCAGTTCCTATCCATGCTAAAAACTGTTTTGCTAAGAACGTCTGAACTAATCTACAGAGAGCGCAAACAAATCGACAAAATTTAAACGGTTATTAAAATACAAGATTGCCTAGTAAATGCAGTAATGCTGCTACTTGCGCACTGCTGACACTGCTCGGCGGCGGAAGGAGACTAAGCGAAATTACACTATTCAGGTACTAAAACACGATGCTACACTCTCAAATACTATAATACGCCCGAAATTTATGAATTAAACAATGCAAGTACCAAAAACACGCAAAGAAATTAAGAATTAAACTATGTAACAAATGAGTGAGCTAGGAGTATACGACTTGCTGCTGCAGCTGCTTATCCAACGGCGGCAGGGAGCACACTGACTGCGACCAACCGACACTGGCCGTTCAAAACAAAACAGTAGACAAACGACTACGCGAATTTACACTATTCAGGTACTAAAACGCGATGCTACAACTCTCAAATACTATAATACGCTCGAAATTTATGAATTAAACAATGCAAGTACCAAAAACACGCAAAGAATTTAAGAATTAAACTATGTAACAAATGAGTGAGCTAGGAGTATACGACTTGCTGCTGCAGCTGCTTATCCAACGGCGGCAGGGAGCACACTCAACAATAAAAGTCACGTCTGTTTTGGAGACCTGGATGTCATGAGGGTCCAAAATGGATTTTTTTATTTAATAAAATTCTATGATTCTGAAAATATACATTGTTGATGAAGAGTAACTTATTTTCGTCTTTAAACGCCTTTCTTAAGCAGATGCGGCACGTGGATGTTTACCACTGAGGTTCAATGGTTCAAATGGCTCTGAGCACTATGGGACTTAACTTCTGAGGTCATCAGTCCCCTAGAACTTAGAACTACTTAAACCTAACTAACCTAAGGATATCACACACATCCATGCCCGATGCACGATTCGAACCTGCGACCGTAGCGGTCGCGCGGTTCCAGACTGTAGCGCCTAGAACCGCTCGGCCACTCCGGCCGGCTTACCAGTGAGGGAACAGTGTATACGACTGGAGTTAACCCCCTCTGCATGAGTTAATGCCTGAAGATTGTGTAATGAATCACCGAAACTGGTAGCCATATAATATCGAACATCGAAAGGACGGCTGTAGGTGTTGCATTTTATTACAGAATATCTTAGTCACCACCGCAGCGTCCTCTTTGTGGTCGCTGTAATTTTAACATGGCCAGCGCTGGATCCCATGCTGCCCTAAGTTGGTACCCTGTCTTCCTATTCACCAGATTGGCCGAGTTGCGAACTTCCAGTGCTTTTATAATAAGGCTATCCCTATACGAAGACGTTGACGGGCGAATTTTTGTGCTTTTGTGTTCCACACTGTGTCTTGTACTGTGACAACGCTCGCTGACTGCAGATTTCTCTGGGTGATCCAGACGTGTGTGTCGGCAATATTCGATGCATTTGTCCTCCATGATGTGTCCAATGTATGATTTTTGAGTTTTCTTTGTGGATAAAAGATTTATTTAACTTTGTCTCTCCAATAACCTTCCTATTTTGGAAGAAACACCGCCGACTATGGAAAGTCAACCATTCTTCTTTGTTCTTCACTTTCTTCCAGGTCCTCACTTTGTGTAACAGGCAACAGTCTCTAAAACCACGGTACAGAGGTGGCGTAGCTCGTCGAAGAGCTGCCTGAATCTGATATGGCTCGTGCTCTCTGGACCAACATCCTAAGCACGCCACTTGGTTGTGCAGGGTGGTGACAGCTGGTGGCCTGTAAGTCCGTCCGTGTAGGTTTACGGTGCACAGCGTGACCCAAGCTGCCGATTCCTTTTTTCCGCACCAACACGTCCGGAAACGTTAGTTTGCCGTTTTTCTCCTTCTCCATCGTAAACTTGAAGTTACAATGAAGAGAATGTAGAAGCATGTATTTGAGTGGTATCTGTTCTGTAGAACGAGTCCGACCGAACAGACACCACTCAAAGATAAACATTTTTTTGTAACAGTGGGATGGCTCTTTGACGTTTACTTCAGTGCGGATGCACTAATATCGTCAGAACTTCTTCGGGAATCAATAATTTGCCAGCAGTGTGTCAATGGTTCTTCGTTAATGTGTGGGTCGGTGTTGTTGGGGACTGTTTAATTGGGCCGTATCTGCTACCTAGTTGTCTCTTGGTCATAAAAAATGGAAAAGTGTTTGTTGGTTTAATTAATTTGCCGCCAGAGAAATCTTCCTGTACCGGTTTAAATACTCCTCATAGGAAAAAATTACTTTAGGGAAAAATAATTGTTTTGATGTCTCCTACAACCTCCCAGAGTTTGTTGGTTTAAATACTTTTCACCTTGTAGACTGACCTTACACGTTATTAAGTGACAATTTGTGATTTATATACTGGTGGAAGGCCTCACAATTTAACGTCGGCCACTCTTCAAATGGCTGAAAGAAATTGTGGGCAGTGTCGCTGGCGTAAATAAACCTCCCGTCCGCCTCACGGAGGCCGCATTGTAGTGCGCGCCTAATTAAGCGGCGGACATTTACAAACGTTCCCGGTGAGGTACAACAGCACGGGAGACGGCGCCAGGCCCGCGAAACGACAGACAGCGCCGCCGCTAATTGCAGGCCAAAGCCTCTGCCGTACTTTCCTGTCTCGCCCGCCACTCTGCTATTTCTGACAGCGCCAGCTTCCCTGTCAAGAGTGGCACTTGGCCAGACATAACACAGACCCAGTGACTGTGGTAGGTGGTCGAACTTCCGTTACCCGTACGTTGCTTCTTGCTGCGTAAGGCGGACGCGACAACTGAAGCACCAGTTCTAGGAATGGCTGTCCGGCTCCTGGACACACACTGCTGCACTGCTTTCCTCGGTTAAACAACTCTCCACAGGGTACAGCAAAATAAGGGCATGTGACACTGTATCTCCCTCTGAGAGGGAACCCACAAGTCTGCAGTGCCTGTGGCGTACCACTGACAGTATCCCGCATTTTACGTGATTGTATTTTATTTACTGATGCGAGGCCATCCGTGCAGTTAGCAGTACGCTTACTTTCTATTTTACATGATGACTGTAAGAGTGTAAAATGGATCGAAGGGGGGTAGGACGTCAAACGGGCCGACTTGGAGCCAGAGAGGCATCACAGGACATTTTATTTTCCTACTGTCTATACTTTTACAAATAACTTCATAAAACTTTGTCAGCATGACTAGGAAGGACTCAGGATTCACACTCATAGCAGTGGAAGTACAAAAACATAACAAATAAGTTTTTTTAGACATGAAATTTCATCATTTTTTCACTTACTGTTGGCTGCATTTGTTGGTGTAGGTACATTTTTCTTCACAAGTAAGAGAGATTCTTTGATGAATTTTGCACAGCATACAAACCATACTTACAGGTGTATGAAACTAGAATTTTCCAAATCTATAAAAAACTGTGGTAAAAATTGAGATAATTAACTATAAAATTTGATTTTTTTCTAAACAAAGCTTAAAACGTAACAGCTCATTCATTTCTTCATAAATTAAATAGATTCTAGAGTTTCAGACACCTGTAAGTATGGTTTCTATGCTGTGCAAAATTCATCGAACAGTCTCTCTTACTTATGAAGAGAAGTGTACCTATAGCAACAAATGCAGCCGATAGTAAGTGAAAAAATGACGAAATTTCGCATGTAAAAAAATTATTTTGTTATGTTTTTTAACTTCCGCTGCTACGAGTGTGAATCCTGAATCCTTCCTGGTCATGCTGACAAAGTTTTGTGAATTTGCTTGTAAAAGTAGATACAGTGGAAATTAAAATGTCCTGTGGTGCCTCTCCTGCTCCGAGTCGGCCCGTTTGACGTCCTACCCCCCTTAAAAAAATTGGGTGACAGATATTACCTAAATTTCAGTGCACAGATTTTAACTGTACTCTTCCTTTAACCGTCGTTTTAAAGAACGGATAAGAAACTACGTTTGTAATTTTTAAGCTCTCTCATTCCTATATCAAATGGTTCAAATGGCTCTGAGCACTATGGGACTCAACTGCTGTGGTTATCAGTCCCCTAGAACTTAGAACTACTTAAACCTAACTAACCTAAGGACATCACACACATCCATGCCCGAGGCAGGATTCGAACCTGCGACCGTAGCAGTCGCACGGTTCCGGACTGCCCGCCTAGAACCGCGAGACCACCGCGGCCGGCTCCTATATCTTTCTCTTTTTTCAGTAACCCAGCTATCTCCTCAACCCAGTCATTGCTTTATACGACAAGTTATCAGCGGATGCGAGTGCGTGCTCCACATTAACCTCCTCTCCATGTCGTTATATTGCGCTTCCGCAGTTCCGTCTTGACACGCCGCCTGTTAGTACACAACCAATGCGCGCTTGCAATGGTAAGAGCAGCTCTTGTCATCTGAGTTACTTTCTGCCGATTAAGCAGTTTAGGTACCACACGCTATTCAGCCTTGTTTAAGTTTGTCATTTTCGTGATAACCCTCAAAACAGTTTTATACTGGACATTTTGAGGGATGAACTACAGTTTACGATTGAATAATTGAAGTTTTTCCATTATGTTTTACAATCGTTTTTAGGTAAGTTAGGGACAGTGATATGCTTAATTTTATACAGTCCCTTGGACGATCGTGTACTCTAAGGGCTTGTGGGCGAATCCGCCGCACTTCCAACATATCCATTGTAGTTTCATGATAAGACGTACCGGGAACAAACCCGTCAACAATTGTTGGTCCGCGTACAGAGAGTCTTTTACAAATTGTGTCGGCCTGAAAAGGGCTTTTTTTGTAGCTAGGACGTTGTTTACTTAAAGCAGAGCCGGCCTCAGTGGCCGAGCGGTTCTAGGCGCTTCAGTCTGGAACCGCGCGACCGCTACGGTCGCAGGTTCGAATCCTGCCTCGGGGATGGATGTGTGTGATGTCCTTAGGTTAGTTAGGTTTAAGTAGTTCTAAGTTCTAGGGGACTGATGACCTCAAATGTTAAGTCCCATAGTGCTCAGAGCCATTTGAACTTAAAGCAGGTGCTCGAACTGGCGACCCTCTGACACAAGCTTGGTAACGTCGAACGGTGTTTCGACGAACTCTTTCAAAGATTCCTGGCACTGCCCTGATGTGATTGGCGGCATGTTGAATGCGATCCATTAATTCCTCTTCGTTTGCAGGTGGTTCGCGTCCGGGTGGGTGAACTAGAACCTTGAAGAATCGCCACAGGACAAATCCGGTGGCGTGACGTCTGGTGATCGCGGGAGCACCTCTGCCAATTACCCGGCCGTCGAAGAGTTCATTCAAATATCCGCGCACAGCACGACTGTTATGTGCGGGCGCCCCATAATGCTGCAACCACATGCATAGCCATTATGTCCAGGGGAACATCTTCCAGCAGGCCGGGTAAAGTTTCTTGTAAAAAGTGAAGGTAATTTGCCCCGGTAAGTCGAGGAGCTAGACGGACTGACCCAATCAGATGGTCACCCACAATGCATGCTCAGATGTTGAGCGAAGATAGGTTCTGGTGTCCATGACGTGAGGATTTCCCCTTGCCCAATAATGAACGTTTCCAGTGTTGTGAAGTCTGGATCTCTGCAACACGTCGCAGAAACCACCGGCAAAACCGTAGCCTGTGTTCATAGTCCGCCACAGGATTTAGGTCTTGGTCAAAGTAGAAACTAAATGGATGATGGCCGCCATCCAAAACCTCCCAGACTAACCGATGAGTGACCCCATATCGTGTCCAGCCGCTGGAGTACTTGTCGTAGGTGTTTCCTCGAAGCGCTCGGGAGTTGTCTCTTCAAATTCAGCATCCCGTAGTATTCGAGGTCCTCCAGAGTCACCATGATATCCGGCTAACGAGCCTGTTTCGCCAAGTCACCGTTGAATTGCTGTAAACGTTTGCGAGTGTGGGTGGCGTCTTGCTGGGTACCGTTGCCCACACAACCGTCGGGCTTCATGCGCGTTACCGTCGGCCCCGTTCCCCACACAACCGTTGAGCTTCATGCGCGTTACCGTCGGCCCCGTTCCCCACATAACCGTCGAGCTTCATGCGCGTTACCGTCGGCTATTCCATAAACAAAAACCACATCTCGTTCTTCGAACTAATACTGTGCCGCCGTGCTTACTCTATGACTAAATCGCAGGTGACGTGTGTGTGCTCCGAAGTGAAGCTTACGTGTGAATGCCTCTGACGTGAGGTGGAGACAAACAGCAAGACCTATTCGACACGCGTGCGGTGCCAGGGACGTCTGTATGTGTGAACCGACAAACACAGCGCTGCCCGTCAACCGACGAATGACAACAGGGCAATACCACGGCCAATCGGAGCGCGTAGTGCCAAGTTTCTGTAGTTCCAAAATGGTGCGTTGTCGACCTACACAACATTAGAAATTCGGGATACCTTCCAAGTATTTTGGTATAAGAGAGACACGGTCGCTTAAGGCTCGTTACATCGTTATTACATTTCGTTTGGCGACAATGCAATGGTCGCGGTAGTCCTGTTCCACAGCAAAAATTTTCAAATGTGTGTCATATCGTATGGGACTTGACTGCTAAGGTCATCAGTCCCTAAGCTTACACACTGCTTAACCTAAATTATCCTAAGGACAAACACACACACACACACACCCATGCCCGAGGGAGGACTCTAACCTCCGCCGGGACCAGCCGCACAGCCCATGACTGCAGCGCCTTAAAACGCTTGGCTAATCCCGCGCGGGTGTTCCATTGCCATCTCTGTCGTCGGACATCAGGCAAATGTACGTCGTCTTCTGGGAGCACGTGACCTCGGTAGATACACAGTCCTGGTTGCTGGAATTATCGCAGCTGCGGAAGTAGTGCGCCAAACTGCCGGAATTCTTCAGCGTGTAGGACTGTCGATGGTGCGTCACAGTACACGCTGTCGTGATCACGATGGTCGAAATTTTCAACAATACCTGTTAGGATCAACTTTAAATTTGTTGGGTGCTTTAGTGACCACTGACAGAATAGATTCAACACACTGTGTTAAAGTGTACATGTTTCGTCTGACGGTTGTTTTATTACTCTGTGTTGTGTGTTGTACGTTTTGGTCACTGCACGTTACACGCTTCTTCACTGTTGTGAAAGTATTTTCACAGAAACAAGGGTGGTTAAGGCAAAAATCGAATAAATCGAAATTACATTGGCCGGCCGGAGGGGCCGCGCGGTGAAAGGCGCTACAGTCTGGAACCGCACGACCGCTACGGTCGCAGGTTCGAATCCTGCCTCGGGCATGGATGTGTGTGATGTCCTTAGGTTAGTTAGGTTTAAGTAGTTCTAAGTTCTAGGGGACTTATGACCACAGCAGTTGAGTCCCATAGTGCTCAGAGCCATTTGAACCATTTTTCTTTTTTTTTGAAATTACATTATCATTTTGTATCGAGCCGCAGGAATCCGTCGTTCCCTTACGCCAAAATAGTGAGAAGGTATCCTCAACAACCTCAAAGTCTTCTGGTGGAGTTCTGGCTCACCTATAGAATCCCATTCTACAAATATTATGCAAAAGTAAGTTTTGAAGTCTATTGAGTGACGGAGAAGCGACTTTAAGGCCTACTTTAATCACACAGGTTACAGTAATTACACAAATTTAATCATAGAATGATTTTTCGCGGGAGGAGTACGAATGGCAGTGTTTGCAGTTTGCCTCTTCTCTCACGTTACAGCTTGTCTAAGTATTGAGGAATAGAAGCAAGAAATGTAGTAAGAGTTCAACACCCCGCAGACTGTTGGATCATTAGAGAGAAACTTAGACAGGGCTAGGACGGAGAAGCAAATGTATTGTGTGGTTTTTTTTTTTTTTTGAAAAATATGTAATAATCAGCCAACCGGTTGCATAGGTTTTCACCCTTAAAGGTGACGAAACCTGGTCAAGGTGTATAGAAAACTTCTGCAACCGGTTGGCTGATTTTTACATATTTTTCAAATTTGTGTATACGGTTGCTGCAAACGTCAGTCATGTTCAAAGTTGTATTGTGTTTATTTCGAAAGAACTATTTGAGCATTCGCCATAAATGACTTACAGAAACTACGGAAAATCCAACTAGATAACCCGACGATGATTTGAACAAGGATCCTCCTGAATACAAGTCCAGTTTCTTAACTACTGCGCTACCGCTGCAGGTCTTAATGCCCTTAACGTTCTCTGTGTAGCTGAATATCAGCAAGTAGACCCAATGCTGAGGTATAGTTCGTTACATATTGGTTTGGATACCATTCTGGAATATTAGCTGTAGTCGAAACATATTCGTGTATCGGTAATAAAGGATAATGTAAGAAAGCTTTGAAAATGAGTCTAGTTCTGTCGTATTCCTAAGAACGAAATATTACATTGCATAGAAAACCTTTAATCATTTCTGCCTGTTACACAAAACAAAATTCGTTATTACATTAGCGGCAGTAATTTAGGATTCTGACTTACAATAAGGCACCAGCAAGCCGCAATATGCACTCTGGTGGTCACGATCGCCCCCCTCCGAAACCGGTTATAGTTCAGCGTGCCCAGTAAGTGAGGGAGATTTAGGATGTGGGAAATGTTGCCAGGGACCTCTCGCTCTCTGCACGGCCATTCATCTGGCCTGCGCGAACTCTGCTTTGCAGCGAGGTATACCTCCCAGGCGCACCGCTCCACTTCTAGCAGCCATTGTGCCTCGGGGCGCCGCAGTATTTCGTTGTTATTGTTGTCGTTAAGGTTTCGTGTCTTGTAGGCAATGGGGTCATTACACATCTTTATTACCCTCTCCTGATGAGACTCGGAAATGAGTGAACTACATGGCTATAAAACCAGTTAACTGAGCAGTAACAGCTGAGTTCGTTTGGTTCATGTGATTACCGGATATGAACGCAGCACGGGTTCGCCTTGCGGGCGTAAGGTGTACAGTTCGGGTCAGTTCATTTGCGTTCTACGCTTGATGTACCCTCTCTTACCGAAAATGAACAAATTAACGAATTTCGTATGTGTGTTTCTCCTTTTTCCCTGTTTTTGAGTAATATCCCAGGTCTAATTCTTTATTCTGAGTTCTCTCGTGGAATACGGTCCTGTCGTTAATGGTTTCCTCTACAGGTTTGAGTTTTCACCCAGAATTAGTAAAAACCAATCAAAATTTCCGCACTCTGATTACTAGCGTTAAACAATAACTTAACTTAAAATACGTGTGATGTATATAACTGAAGCATTCAAAACCGAGAGATCTTGTTTATGGACAGTGATCGGGCACGACTGCTCCCACCAGCAACACATCAATTGGGGACCTTGCATTCTCAGCTCCCCTGTGTTGCTACCCTCTCCGTGTGAAGAACTGTGGTTGCCAGTTCTCGAGTCATAATCCTTTCTGATCGATTTCTGACATGCTTAGAGACATGATAAAGAACAATAACACACAAAGTTCAGGATTTTTGTGTGATTTTCTTAGAAGATGCAGACTTTGAACTTCATACTCATTACAAGTTAAATATTAACAATAGAAATAAACACCGTTCACCGTTGTTCCGAAGCTATACATTTAAAATGCAACAGCGGTTTACGTACGTGAAAAGAGAGAGAGAGAGAGAGAGAGAGAGAGAGAGAGAGAGAGAGAGAGAACCACCACCACCACCAACATACACTCATGCTCATAAATTAAGGATAATGCTGATACATGGTGAAACAACGCTCTGGTGGGCAGTTTGCGGGTTTAAATCACCTCGAGGTATGACCATGCAGTGCATTTGACCTGCGGTCGTCGCACGGTGGCGCTGGCAGCACTCCACATACGCAGAGGTGTGTTGGTGCATGTCACAGTACGGCGCAGCGAGTAAGTGTGCAGACGTTTTCAGACGTGCTAATGGTGACTGAGTTGAAAATGGCTCAAAGAACACATATTGATGAAGTTATGAGGGGTAGAATACTAGGGCGACTGGAGGCTGGTCAAACACAGCAGGTGGTAGCACGGGCCCTCCGTGTGCCACAAAGTGTGATCTCAAAATTATGGCAACGATTCCAGCAGACAGGAAACGTAACCAGGCGCTACAGTACGGGACGTCCACAGTGTACAACACCACAAGAAGACCGATATCTAACCATCAGTGCCCGCAGACTGCCACGGAGTACTGCAGGTGGCCTTGCTCGTGGCCTCACACCAGCCACTGGAACAGATGTCTCCACACAGTCTACAGACGACTGAACAAAAAAATGTTCAAATGGCTCTGAGCACTATGGGACTCAATATCTGAGGTCATCAGTCCCCTAGACTTAGAATTACTTAAACCTAAGGACATCACACACACAAATGCCCGAGGCAGGATTCGAACCTGCGACCGTAGCAGCAGCGCGGTTCCGAACTGGAGCGCCTAGAACCGCCGGCCACCGCGGCCGGCACGACTGAATAGACATGGTTTATTCGTCCAGAGACCTGCAAAGCGCATTCCACTGACCCCTGGTCACAGGAGAGCCCGTAAAGCCTGGTGTCAAGAACACAGTACATGGTCATAGGAACAGTGGTCCCAGGTTATTTTCACGGACGAGACCAGGTATAGTCTCAACAATGATTCTTGCCGGCTTTTCATCTGGCGTGAACCAGGAACCAGATACCAACCCCTTAATGTCCTTAAAAGAGACCTGTATGGGGGTCGTGGTTTGATGGAGTGGGGTAGGATTATGATTGGTGCACGTACACCCATACAGGTCTTTGACAGAGGAACTGTAACAGGTCAGGTGTATCGGGACGTCATTTTGCACCAGTATGTCCGCCTTTTCAGGGGTGCAGTAGGTCCCACCTTCCTCCTGCCGGATGATAACGCACGGCCCCAACGAGCTGCCATCGTGGACAGAAGATACCGGGCGAATGGAGTGGTCTGCCTGTTCTCCAGACCTAAACTCTATCGAGCACGTCTGGGGTGCTCTCGGTCGACGTATTGCTGCACGTCTTCACACCCCTAGGACACTTCAGGAGCTCCGACAGGCACTGGTGCAAGAATGGGAGGCTATACCCCAGCAGTTGCTCGACCACCTGATCCAGAGTGTTTCGGGACGGTTTTCTCAACGTATCACCAATACCGTGGACTTACAGATCTGTGTCGTGTGTGTTCCCTATGGGCCTATGCCATCAGCGCCAGTTTTGTGTAGTGCCACGTTGTGTGGCACCACATTCTCCAATTATCCATAATTTATGAGCATGAGTGTAGAAAGAGAGCTTCAGTGAGTTAAATAGTTTTTCGAGATATGGTAATTTTGAAGTTTGATCTCATACAAAACAAAATTAACGTAACAGACGTTAAACTTGAGGAAACTGAGGATAGATTTTTGACCTAATTCGAGAGATCTTCGTAAAATATACTGATTTTCTATTACCGAGGAGAACGGGGCATTGTGGCGTCTGCCTGAGCACAGTACTTATGGCAACGATGTCGCACCATCGGACGTTAAACTGCAGATGCCAACTAATTTATAGTAGACAGACACTGTCAAACAAGAATGACGTCGACCACAATTATAGGGAACCCTGGTACTATCCGTGTGGGCAGAAGTTTTTGTGAAGAAACCATGCAGCATTTACCTAGGGCGGTTGAACAAATCTACAGGAAGGCTGCACAACTCGTTACTCCTTAGAGCTTTGCAGTCTGTGGGCCACAAAATTAGATTCGTCTCATACGTTACAGCCACGTTTTAGTTAACAGCCGGCACGATGGAATGTATTTTTGTTCATCTTGGGGTTCCCTTAATTTTTTTGGTCTCCAGATTTACAAATACACCAAACTTTAATATTACAAGTCAAAGACCATGACTAAACATCTAATTCTCTTAGTGCTATTTTCTTCGTGTGACTTTTTCTTAGTATGTGGAGAAATAACAGAAAAATCAAGTGACGAGATTGCAGTCCTGGTCGAATGCTGCTGTGCCGCTTCCGTGCTCATTCTCGGAACCGCCCTCGCCTCTGGCCGTGTTGCCGGCAGCCGGGACACAACTGCTGGAAGCCCTAGCCATGGAAGAGGCAGGTGCGGCGCGCCAACAGTCGCTGGGCGCAGCCTTTGTGACGTCACCGGCCGTCACTTCCTGCTGGTCAGCTCACAACGGGCCGACGCAGTCTTTCTGTCGCGGCTTCCGCTGCGGCCGCGCAGTGTAGCGAATGGGGGGGGGGGGGAGAGGGGGGGCAGTTTCCTACCGACTGCCATAACATTTCATCGAAGAGTTCACACCTGTACAGTTAGGGAAGTATGAATGGCCTATCCCGCAAATGTTAAATAGCTAATTTCATGACCCATTTTCTCAAGAACTACTTCATGAAACTGATGAAGCTTCTGCATGTTACTTATAGGAGTATGTGCTTCGTGTACTTCGTCCTCCAGTCTGAATTATGTGCTCAAAAAATTAGGGCAAAATTTGTTGCATATTTTTGTTACATTTTTCCTTAAATTTTTGTGCATTTTACTGGAAAAATAAGGCCATCTCTATCATTCTAGACATCACAAGATATTACAAAGCAACTGTAAAAAATCTGGAGTAGTTTCTATAGTTCTTGAGAAAACGGGTCATTTGTCTGAGAAAATTTCGTTTTTCAGAAATTAGTTACAAATTGTGGTGTCACCGCCAGACACCACACTTGCTAGGTGGTAGCCTTTAAATCGGCCGCGGTCCGTTAGTATGCGTCGGACCCGCGTGTCGCCACTATCAGTGATTGCAGACCGAGCGCCGCCACACGGCAGGTCTAGTCTAGAGATACTCCCTAGCACTCGTCCCAGTTGTACAGCCGACTTTGCTAGCGATTTTTCACTGTCTACATACGCTCTCATTTGCACAGACGACAGTTTAGCATAGCCTTCAGCTACGTCATTTGCTACGACCTAGCAAGGCGCCATATTCAGTTACTATAAGTACTATCTTCTAGAATGTATTCTGAACAGATAATATTGTGAATCGTGTACCGTCAAGAGCGACGTTCATCATTAATGGATTAAAGTTAAGTATCAAACTAATTACGTCCGCTTTCTGAATTCTCATTCCTTGTCATGTTCCAGTCCTCATGTCAGTATAGTTCTTCCCTCCTCACGCTAGCCTGCTTGAGCTAAAACAAGTGCATTTCGGCCTCCACTCGTAACACGGTGTTGGCTCTTCTGCTAACGCAAAACAAATAAATTCAAATTAAGACTCACGTTTCAACAGAAACAACAAACTGTAGTAGCACTGCGGTCGCCATCATCTTCAACATTTTTATTGCTAGTAAGCTGATCTAAAGTTACAGCTGATTCTGCTTTTTTTTTGTATTTACACCACTCCTCTGAACGAAGATTGTGGATGGGCTTGTCATCTGTTCACCTGTTGATACTTTATGGAAAACGTTTGCCCACAGATCCTCTTTCATACCATCTAGGTTATTTTCGTTTGTTGTTTGGGTTTCAGCATAGTATTCTGATAGGTGACTGATGGTCTTGTACAGCAGACGACTAATGGTCTTGCCATCGCACAGTGGTGTCGTCAACAGCCGTGCTTTGGCCGTAATAGCAAGAAAATCGCATGCTCAAGGTAAACTAGAATCACAGCTGTTATCCCAATCCTATCGAGTTATGCAGCAAGGTTTCCACCAGAACTTACATCGTATCACAGCCTTCTAGACCTCGTGGTTTTGGAGGTATTAATTTTTAACTGAGCAGTGGTTCGTGAAATCCTAAATATGTTCTATGCAGCTAATTCAATTAAATACATTTGCAGTCAACAAAATTTAGTAAATTGCACATAAAGTTAATCTTCAAATTCAATGAATGTTTCTCTAAACAAAACAGAAAATTTTTGAACGACATGGCCATTTGTACTCTAGTATTTTATCTGATGCAATCACATAATAGTTTTATACTGTTGACCAGTACGAGGCACTACTCGCAAGTCAGCACAGCTGAAACAGCATGAAGACGATCATCAGGTAATGCTTAGTACATCATTGTACTGATTGTTCTAATGACCAATGCTGCCTGATACCCGCTAGGAGAAAATAAAACTCTTGTGTGATTGGGTCAGATAACATATTAAGTGAACAATAAAGAAGTCAGTCACTGTCTTAGGATAAAATGTTTTTTTTTTTTAGAAAAGTCTATAATATTTATTGCACTAACAACTGATGCAAAGCCATTAATTTTCGCAGTTCCAAAAGAAAAAAGTGAAGGGTATTTACGAAATTACTTCTTATTAGTCTCATATGATGCCTGGTACGGCCTTGCCGCAGTGGATACACCGGTTCCCGTCAGATCACCGAAGTTAAGCGCTGTCTGCCGTGGCCGGCACTTGGTTGGGTGACCGTGTGTTCTTGCCATGCACTCAGCCTCGTTATGCCAATTGAGGAGCTACTCGACCGAACAGTAGCGGCTCCGGTCAAAGAAAACCATCATAACGACTGGGAGAGCGGTGTGCTGACCACACGCCCTTTCTACCCGCATCCTCACCTGAGGATGACACGGCGGTCGGATGGCCCCGATGGGCCACTTGTGGCCTGACTGGGTACCCGAATCTGTTATTCCATGTATAAGCAGGTTTCGTCAACTCTGGGAAATACTTCGTTACACTACAAAAGAAAGTGTTCCAGCTACCAGCGAGCTACCAACGTGATTATTCCGTTTCTCGAAAATTTCTTCCCATCGAGTGAAATATGTCACATCTTCAGTTTATTCAATAAAAATCATCAACGGAAGAAGAAAACATGCTGAATACGAAACCATAATTTGACTTACGATGTGCGAGCTTTAGCATTATTTCTAATTTTTTATTTTTCAGGGTCAGTGTTATCAGAACCTCAAAAAATTGCTAACATTACATTTCCAAATGTCAGGAAGCTCTTCTTCAGTGATTTTCATAAACATTCCTTCACAGTTTTTTTGTATGAATAGTATCATATGGAATCAAGGTTTGTCCACCGTCCCGAATTCGTGCAGTCTATCTCTGAACATTGACAGGTTTTGTGTAGCAGTATTCTCGCGCATTTTTTTTCCATTAAAGTAACCAATAGTGTCATTCAGCACACATTTTAAATGTGCCATGTGCTCTCTTTCGTGCAAGTTGCAGAGTTCTCGTTTATTTGGGATGGCTACAAGATCCGCTGCCTTGCCCATGTTTTAATACGCCGCAACATCCGGTAGCCCTCCATGAACGTTTGCAACGATTTCAACCGTGTGACGTCACGTCGCCGACTGATGCTTGTTTCATCGCTTGTGTTTCAGCTACCCATAAAATCATACGAATACACAAATACTCTCTATTGACGGCTTAATGTTCACATACCTCATTAATCAGTTATTTGGGCACACGTCCAAGCTTTCTAATGTAAATGTTTAAAACGTCATCAAATCTTCATCGCAGAGGGTATCACAGTCATAAATTTATTGATAAAGGACTGTAAACCATCACGAATAGTAGCGTATGTGCTAAAAGTTATAAACTATCACGAACGTTAGTTCGCTGCCATTTTTACGTTTATGCAATAAATACAATAACGTATATATTAAAGTTAGTTCAGGCGCGCAGATTACTATGATTATATTCATCCAGTATTTGGAAATGACACCACATAGAGGCTTCCAACAAACTTTAAACATAGTTACAAATCTTTTCGAACTTTTTCTGGGTGGCACCCGCCTCAAAATACTGAAAAGAAGACAGTTTATCGCATACTACATTTACGCTGTGCAAGAGGTAAGACTTCAGCATCAGGCAAGATTTTTTAATTTATTATTTCATCACTATTAACTCCATTCGAAAACATTCTGCAGACGGTACCCACATGTACCAAAGAAATGACCTACAAAATAAATCTTATCACTGTACGAAATATAGTTCAGAAGATATGACGTCATGAACATGAACTAACTCTTTTTAAAACGGAGCTGTTTTATACATGGGAGTTCTAGACTTTATAGAGAATCGGAGATGGGAAGATTATTGGTTACTTACTAATTATTTGCTACTTTCTACAGACGCTTTACACATGAAATTTAGGACTATATCAGTATGGACTTCCATGGGTTCCTTCGGCGATGAGCTTCGGAAAGATTTAGAATAATATAGCTTCTCTCACCTCTGATATCGTATGAAAATGATGCCGCGCTTACTGCGGACAGAAATACGATACACACGCATCTTGGACAGTACACTAATGAACTATTTCTGAGGTTAACAGTTAATTAACAGTTGTTATATATGTTGCGACCAGGCGAATCTACTCTGGGAGAACATCATACTAGAGCACATGAAATATTAGTTCACTTTATTTCATAAACGAAAAAGATTTACTTTACTTTGACGCATATCTTTGCCAGAATAATTTACAACTGTCATGAACTGGCAAAGCATCACTTGATGCACTAAGTAACAAACTGTTCTCTTGAGGTACAACATTCAGCATTAACAACGCTGTAAGTTCATATAAAACTTCAACTACTCGTTGGTCCTAGACGATGATGTTGACTGCTGTAGCTGAAGTCTCGAACTGGGCTGAGCTCTCGCATGCTCAATACTACATGGCCTCAGTGCGAGGCCTCGCTAAGGCCTGTGCCGCCGATGCGCGTTGCCCACTTTGATGTGCAAGCGTATGTCCACAAGAAAAAAACAATTTGTTTGGTAACAGTGTTTAATTTTTGAATTTACTGTCACGCTATGTTAAACTGTGCTTTGTTTCACTTAGGTGGTCTTATAATAAATCTGAAATAAAGCAACAGTGAAGAAAAGTTGGTAACTGCGCGACTAAATGCTTGAAGTTACTGATGAATCCACAAACTCTAGCTGATTACTGGTATACGTTTATATAAACAATTGTACGACAATGGAAGCAAATTTGTAGCATCCCAGTTACTTGGCCCTCAACACCTGAATGGATGAATAGCATGAGCACACAAGTTCAAAATAAACCATTAGCGCGCGGTCCACGCGTGAAAGTAAGCGCTTCACCTGCAAAAGAATGCTAAGTGTGGGACGGAGACGCGTGGGGCAGTTGTGATCGCCCACACGCGTAGCGTCCTTGTGGAGAATGCGGCCGCGACATGGGCAGGGGCGGTGACCGCCGCCCACAGCGACTACCCACTGCGTCACAGACAGAGTTCCGGTACCGCGCCTATTTTACACTACTGGCCATTAAAACTGCTGCACCAAGAAGAAATGCAGATGATAAACGGGTATTCACTGGACAAATATATTATACTAGAACTGACATGTGATTACATTTTCACGCAATTTGGGTGCATCGATATTGAGAAATCAGTACCCAGAACAACCACCTCTGGCCGTAATAACCGCCTTGGTGCGCCTGGACATGGTCAAGCAGAGCTTGGATGGCGTGTACAGGTACAGCTGCCCATGTAGTTTAAACACGATAGCACAGTTCATCAAGACTAGTGACTGGCGTTCTGTGACGAGCCAGTTGCTCGGCCACCATTGACCAGACGTTTTCAGTTAGTGAGAGATCTGGAGAATGTGCTGGCCAGGGCAGCATTCGATCATTTTCTGTATCCAGAAAGGCCCGTACAGGACCTGCAACATGCGGCCGTGCATTATCATGCTGAAATGTAAGGTTTCACAGGGATCGAATGAAGGGTAGAGCCACGGGTCGTAACACATCTGAAATGCAACGTCCACTGTTCAAAGTGCCGTCAGTGCGAACAGGAGGAGATCGAGACGTGTAACCAATGGCACCCCATACCATCACGCCGGGTGATACGCCAGTATGACGATGACGAATGCACGCTTCCAGTGTGCGTTCACCGCGATGTCACCAAAGACGGATGCGACCATCATGATGCTGTAAACAGAACCTGGATTCAACCGAATAATTGACGTTTTGCCATTCGCACACCCAGTTCGTCGTTGAGTACACCATCGCAGGCGCTCCTGTCTGTGATGCAGCGTCAATGGTAACTGCAGCCACGGTCTCCGAGCTGATAGTCCATGCTGCTGCAAACGTCGTAGAACTGTTCGTGCAGATGGTTGTTGTCTTGCAAACGTCCCCATCTGTTGACTCAGGCATCGAGACGTGGCTGCACGATCCGTTACAGCCATGCGGATAAGATGCCTGTCGTCTCGACTTCTAGTGATACGAGACCGTTGGGATCCAGCACGGCATTCCGTATTACCCTCCTGAACCCACCGATTCCATATTCTACTAACAGTCATTGGATCTCGACCAACGCGAGCAGCAATGTCGCGATACGATAAACCGCAATCTCGATAGGTTACAATCTGACCTTTATCAAAGTCGGTTGGAAACTTTCCTCACGTCAGCACGTTGTAGGTGTCGCCACCGGCGCCAACCTTGTATGAATGCTCTGAAAAGCTAATCATTTGCATATCACAGTATCTTCTTCCTGTCGGTTAAATTTCGCGTCTGCAGCACGTCCTCTTCGTGGTGTAGCAATTTTAATGGCGATTCGCTGACTGCGGCCTCTCATGTTCACTTTGAAACAAGTGAAACTCACCGTCGTTAGACTACTTCCCTGTTATCTTACAAAAAAGAAAAGAAAAAAATATACCGTAGCGTGTGAGTACCTATTAGGTTGTTGCTTACGTTCGTAGTGTTTTTGTTTTGCATTTTTGTATTCCGGCTGCTATGGTCCTATTTATCGTTTTTTCATTTGTTGTTCACTGTTGCTATTTGAGTATACGCCTAGTCACTCTAATTTCGAGATAGTGGAGTTGTGGACACTATATAATTGAGTGCCAAGTGCAGAAATTGGAGCTTTTCCGACATCTGTTCGAGTTCAATACAGGGTGCCAGTAGCGGAGCCCGCCAGCAACAACTGCGCTGTGTTCGGGGATAATGCCATTCGACAGATTACGGCAAAAAAAAAAAATTTTTCTCGTTTTAAGGAGGATCGTTTTGACATTAGTGACCCCTCAACTTCAGGAAGACATTCGGTGTTTGACGAAGATCGTTTAAACGCATTAATCCGCAATGATCCACGTCGGTGTACTCGAGAACTGGCAGGTGTGATTAACTGTGATCATTCCAACACCGTGCAACATTTACATGCAATGGAGAATGTCTAAAAATTGGGTGTATGGGTACCGCATGCTCTAAGCATAAATCACAAAAATCAATGGGTGGCCATACCTGCATCTCTGATTATTCGTCATTATTTGGCTCGTGAACAGCACCGACTATTCCTATCCTGTACTGTTACTTGTAACGAGAAATAGTCTTTGTGTTAACATCAGCAAAAAGAAAAAATGGCTGGGCCCAAACAAAACAGCAACTCTCTGTACAAAGACCTGCGCGCATTCAGACAAGATAATGTTATGCATCTGGTAGCGCATCGACGGTGTGGTGTACTACGAATTGGTTCCCTGAGGTGTAATCATCATTGCTGGTATCTGCTGTCGACAACTGAGATGTCTTGGAGACTCAGTCCCAGAAAAGCGACCAGAATGACCGCGAGAAGTAATGCTACTTGACGATTCCTCCAATCCGCTAGACTGACAAAGAAACGCTATACAGTAGTTCGGTGAGTAAGTCATTCCACGTCCACCTTATTCGCCTGATTCTGTGCCCTCAGATTCTCACTTGTCCCGCTCCATCGAACAGCCTTCAAGGAACTTACTTTCCGGATGAAAATACGCTCCGAACATGGCTAGACGAGTTGTTCCCCTCAAAAACACATGATTCCTACAGTCACAGAATCGAAAAGGTATTCGGGTGTAAGCAGACTGTTGTAAATAGTGAAGGAGAATATATTATTGACTTAAGTCTCTTATGTGTAATTGCTTATTAAACTCATGGAGAAACATTACGAACTTACGCACCAACCTAATAGTAACGTGTATATTATCGCACGGTAGTCATGGTAAAGAGTGGAGAACATGTCCTGCTGAATCTGCACCAGCGTTCAAGGTATAATCTTATAACTCTCTACAGCGTCTCGTGGAGTGCGAGGTGGAAACCAAGTGATTCACAAATCGAAATGAAGTTCGCATAATGTGAACACTAATATTCAACTACTGAATACTCATTTACAGCCAAATTTCATCACTTAAATGAACAAATCCCTTCAACTTAGATTTTTTTAAAGCGAAACTTTGAAATTAGAGGGTAACTTGCGTGAAGAAGTGAAGAAATTTGGCTAGCGAAAATGTAGGCAACATCATAATACACGATACCTGGTTCTTCCGGCAGTCTAACTGCCGTCTGCGTCAACTCGCAGCGCTAGATATAGTAAAAAACGACCTTCTGTACTTACAGCAATTACTTGCAAACGATTACGTTTTATGACTATAAAGTGGATTGAAATCCATACGATACATGTGTATGTCTCTGTTCAACCACGAAGACGTTAGAGATAGGGCAATAACTAAGGTGGGCAACGATGAGATATGAAATCGATGCTATTTACCTGAAGAGCGTGCATGGAGGTTGGACGGTTCAAATGGCTCTGAGCACTATGGGACTCAACTGCTGAGGTCATTAGTCCCCTAGAACTTAGAACTAGTTAAACCTAACTAACCTAAGGACATCACAAACATCCATGCCCGAGGCAGGATTCGAACCTGCGACCGTAGCGGTCTTGCGGTTCCAGACTGCAGCGCCTTTAACCGCACGGCCACGTCGGCCGGCGAGGTTGTACGGGAGGTGCCATGGGGTAATGGGACAGGGTTTTTTTTTTTTTTGGGTAAGGTTTAAGGGCGCTCAACTGCTGAGGTCATTAGCGCCCATTCACTGGTGTTAGAGCACAAGGAACCTGCTAAAACTCAAGGGGATGGGGGGACATCAAAAGGACCTGACAAAGATGCAGATTAAATAAGTAAAAAGGTTAAATGTCTTTGGTCAAGCCAGTTAAAGTTATAAAACGCAGAAGACGAGCAGCTGCTCGAGCGTCATCAGCTAAAACATCCGGTAAGGTAGATGGCAGGGACAGGACAACACGAAATTGACTAAAACGGGGACACGACAATAAAACATGGCGCACCGTTAATGCCTGACCACAAGGGCACTGCGGGGCTGGGTCACCAGAGAGCAGGTAGCGGTGGCTAAACCGGCAATGCCCAATCCGCAACCTGGTCAGAAGGACCTCCTCGCGCCGAGATGGTCGGGAGGATGTTGTCCATACAGTTGGAAGCGGTTTTACTGCCCGGAGCTTGTTTCCTTGGAGGGATGACCAAGCATCCCACCACAAGGACACAAGCCTCTTACATACATCCCCACAAACGTCAGATGACGGGACACAATGGGAGGCTGGCCGAGGCTGGAGGACTGCAGCCTTGGCTGCAGCATCCGCAGCCTCATTTCCAGGCACTCCTACATGTCCGGGGACCCACAGAAAGCTGACAGAACCGCCATTATCAGCGAAAGAATGGAGGGACTGCTGTATTCGTTGAATCAAGGGATGGACCGGATAGGGAGCCCCAAGGCTCTAAAGAGCACTGCGTGAGTCAGTGCAGAGGACATACGATGAATGGCGGTGGCGGCGGGCATACTGAATGGCCTGATGGAGAGCAAAAAGCTCGGCCGTAAAGCTGGAACATTGGTCAAGGAGCCGGTATTTAAAGGTGGCGGTCCCGACGACAAAGGCACAGCCGACACCATCGTCAGTTTTGGAGCCATCGGTGTAAATAAAGGTGTGACCAGCAAGTCGAGCACGAAGTTCGACAAACCGTGAGCAATACACTGCAGCCGGAGTACCCTCCTTCGGGAGTGAGCTGAGGTCGAGATAAATACGAACCGGAGCCTGGAGCCAAGGTGGTGTCGGGCTCTCACCCTCTCTGAAGGTGGTAGGGAGGGCAAAATCCAATTGTCGAAGCAGGCGACGGAAGCGGACTCCGGGGGGCAGCAGGGCAGACACATACAACCCGTACTGACGGTCGAGAGAATCGGCGAAGAAGGACTTGTAAGAGGGGTGTTCGGGCATAGACAACAGCCGGCAGGCATACCGACACAGCAGTATGTCGCGCCGGTAGGTCAATGGTAACTCGGCAGCTTCAGCATAAAGACTCTCGACAGGACTAGTGTAGAAGGCTCCGGTCGCAAGACGTATCCCCCGATGGTGGATGGAGTTGAGCCGGCGTAAGAGGGATGGCCGAGCGGACGAGTAGACGAAGCTCCCATAATCCAGCTTCGATCGGACTATGGACCGATACAAGCGAAGCAGGACAGTGCGATCCGCTCCCCAAGATGAACCGCTAAGAACTCTGAGGACATTAAGGGAACGTGTACAACGGGCCGCCAAATAAGAGACATGTGGAGACCAACACAGTTTCCGGTCCAACGTGAGCCCTAGAAACTTAGTTGTGTCCACGAATGGGAGAACAACGGGACCGAGATGTAAGGATGGCGGAAGGAACGCTTTATATCGCCAAAAGTTGATACAAACCGTCTTCTCTTCAGAGAACCGGAAGCCATTTGCCACGCTCCATGAGTAGAGGCTGTCTAGGCAACGCTGAAGGCAGCGCTCCAGGAGGCATGTTCTCTGGGCACTGCAGTAGATCGCGAAGTCATCGACAAAGAGAGAGCCTGAGACATTAGGTGGAATGCAATCCATAATTGGATTGATCGCAATGGCAAAAAGGGCTACGCTCAAGACGGAGCCCTGAGGCACTCCGTTCTCCTGGAGGAAGACGTCGGACAATACGGAACCCACACGTACCCTAAACTTTCGATCCGTTAAAAAGGAATCAATAAAAAGGGGCAGACGACCGCGTAGGCCCCACTTGTGCATAGTGCGGAGGATACCTCCTCTCCAACAGGTATCATAAGCCTTCTCCAAGTCGAAGAACACGGCTACCGTTTGGCGCCTTCGCAAAAAGTTGTTCATGATGAATGTCGACAAGGTCACAAGGTGGTCAACAGCGGAGCGGCGGCGACGAAAGCCGCATTGGACATTAGTAAGTAGTCGTCGAGATTCAAGAATCCAAACTAACCGAGCATTAACCATGCGCTCCATCACCTTACAGACACAGCTTGTAAGAGAAATGGGGCGGTAACTAGAAGGAAGGTGTCTATCCTTCCCGGGTTTGGGTATAGGAACAACAACGGCGTCACGCCAACGCATGGGGACCTGACCTTCGGTCCAGACGCGATTGTAGGTACGAAGAAGGAAGCTTTTGCCCGCCGGAGAAAGGTGTGCCAGCATCTGAACGTGAATGGCATCTGGCCCCGGAGCAGAGGACCGGGACAGTGCAAGCGCACGTTCGAGTTCCCGCATAGTAAAGGGGGCATTGTAAGTTTCCAGATTCAGCGAGTGGAAGGAAGGTCGCCGAGCCTCGTCTGCCTCTTTCCTGGGAAGGAAGGCAGGATGGTAATGGGCGGAGCTTGAAACCTCCGCGAAAAAGCGGCCAAAGGCGTTGGAGACCGCCACAGGATCAACAAGGACCTCATTACCTGAGGTCAGGCCAGGTACTGAGGAGTGGGCCTTAATGCCCGACAGCCGGCGCAGGCTACCCCAAACAACGGAAGAGGGAGTAAAACTGTTAAAGGAGCTCGTGAAAGAGGCCCAGCAAGCTTTTTTGCTGTCTTTGATGACTCTACGGCATTGCGCTCGGAGTCGTTTGTATTCAATACAATTCGCCAACGTAGGATGGCGGCGAAAGGTGCGTAAAGCACGTCGTCGAGCACGGATAGCGTCCCTACAAGCCTCGTTCCACCAGGGGACGGAAATGCGACGTGAAGAAGAAGTAGTACGAGGTATGGAACGTTCGGCAGCATGGATAATAACAGCCGTGAGGTATTCGACCTGACTGTCACAACTGGGAAAATCGTGGTCCGGAAAGGTCGCCAGGGAGGAGAAAAGTCCCCAGTCAGCTTTCAGTATGTTCCAGCGCGAAGGACGTGGGGATGGGGTGTGGTGCAGGAGACGAACGACACAGGGGAAGTGGTCGCTCGAATAGGTGTCAGAAAGGACATACCACTCGAACCGACGGGCAAGAGTGGTAGAACAGATCGAGAGGTCCAAGTGGGAGTAGGTATGAGTAGAGTCCGAGAGGAAAGTCGGGGCGCCGGTATTGAGGCAGACAAGATTGAGATGGTTGAAGACATCCGCCAAGAGTGAGCCTCTTTGACAGGATGCAGGAGAGCCCCAAAGGGGATGATGGGCATTGAAGTCGCCAAACAATAAGAACGGCGGGGGAAGCTGATCGATCAGGTGCATCATGTCAGCCCGACTAACAGCAGATGACGGTGGAGTGTAGACGGTACAAACTGAAAAAGTAAAAGCAGAAAGAGTAATGCGGATAGCTATTGCTTGGAGTGGGGTGGTCAATGGGATGGGATGGTAATAGACATCGTCCCGAACGAGCAACATGACCCCACCATGAGCTGGGATACCGTCCACAGGGGTGAGGTCATACCGCTCCGAGGTATAGTGGGAAAAGGCAATATGGTCAGTCGGGCGCAACTTGGTTTCCTGGAGACCAAGGACGAGCGGACAGTGCAGGCGGAGGAGCAGTTGTAATTCCTCCCGATTAGATCGAATACCTCTTATGTTCCAATGAAACAACGCCATTGCTAGTCAAAAAATTGGGGGAACGAGACGGGGAAGAGCTGGTCACCTCGATGGCCGCGGAGGGCCAGGTTGCGAGGCAACAACGCTACAACTGACGGCAGGCGGATCCTGTTCCATCGACTCGTCGCCAGCTGCGGCCGCTGTCCCTGATTGTGTAGGAGGGGCCGCATCATTTGCCGACAAAAGGCCGGCGGAACGCCTGGCAGCAGAGCGTCCCGGCGAAACTGAGGACGGCCGGGAGCAGCGACTCACGGATGAAGCGTCAGATGAAACGCGCCGGGGTGGAGAGGGGGATAGAGACTTCTTCTTGGAGGCCTTCTTGGAAGGCCGAGGAGGCACAGGGATGGTGGGCTGGACCCGAAGAAGGTCCTCACGCGCGGGGTCCGTTTTGGAACGCCGGACCTCGGAAGCTGGGGTCCGGAACGTTTCCCCGATGGACGCCTGAGAAGAGGATCGCTTCTCAGGTGGCGTGGGGAGAGGAGGAGGAGGAAGGGTGGCCCCTGGGGCAGGGGGGGTGGGGGCCGCGGGGGAGGAGGATTTGGAAGGGAGGGATTTGGGAGGCGGAGGCAGAGCCCCCTGATGGGCAGAGGAGGCGGAGGGGGGACAGGATAGAGGTGAGGATACAGCGGAAGGAGTGGACACAACTGAGGCAAACGAAGTGGCCAGTGACACGGGATGAACGCCGTCATACTTCTTCCTGGCCTCAGAATAAGAGAGCCGATCCAAAGTTTTGATTTCTTGTATCTTTTTCTCCTTCTGATAGGCGGGGCAGTCTGGGGATCTAGGCGAGCGGACGCCAGGACAATTAGGGCACCGAGGTGGTGGGGTGCAAGTATGTTCCTCACGAAGAGGACGTCCACAGTCGCCACAAAGGGTCTCAGCCTCACACCGGGACGACATGTGCCCAAAGCGCAAACACCTAAAACAGCGCATAGGAGGCGGGACGTAAGGTCGCACGTCGCACCGGTAGCACATCACCTTTACCTTCTCCGGGAGAACGTCCCCCTCGAAGGCGAGGATAAAGGCCCCGGTGTCGATGCGATGGTCTTTGGGGCCGCGCTGGACTCGCCGGACGAAATGCACGCCGCGGCGCTCCAGGTTGGCCCTGAGCTCCTCATCAGATTGTAGCAGGAGGTCATGATGAAAAATAACCCCCTGCGTCCTATTTAGTGCCAGATGTGGGACAATGGATACTGGGATGTCCCCTAGGCGGTCGCACGCCTGGAGTGCCGCCGACTGTGTGGCAGAGGTGGTCTTGATAAGAACGGACCCTGATCGCATCTTGCTGAGAGCCTCGATTTCCCCGAAGACGTCCTCAATGTGCTGAACAAAGAACATGGGCTTGGAGGTGGCGAACGTCCCCCCATCTGTTCGAGAACAGACCAAATAGCGGGGGAAGTACTTCGCCCCAAGCCGGCGGGCCTGTCCCTCCTCCCATGGAGTGGCCAAGGGGGAAAGGGCAGGAGAACCAGAACTAGAAACGGTACCTTTTCTTTTGGAAGACTCGGCCGCAGAGCGACCTGATACGTGTTGACGTTTCATGTGCGAAACGTCCGCCCCGATACCACCCACTCCGACCAGGGGCTCTCCCCACGGGCGCCACCCAGCCGCAGCAAGGGCCACCTGGCAGGATGACCATTGCCGGGAGTCCTGATGCCCCAAGGAGACGGGCATCTACTCCTTGGCCAACGTGGGGAGGGTGCAGCTCAGGTATCGGCAGTACGATCCCTGTGTTGTCAGGGGGTTACTACCTAGAGGGTACATGACAACCCCACCACAACGGGCTGGCTACCGTGCTGGATTTCTGGTGCCATGGAAAGTCCATCATGATCGCTGGTGCAGATGGAGATGCACTATGGGCGTAACTGGGACAACCCATCAGGCGTTTAGGCCCAATTTGAGGAATAATGGGTATGGTGACAACGCCGGTGCAATGCTGAGTGCCAAGGTCTTAGTGCACTTAGGACCAGTGGTACACCATGTAAGGTGTCCTTCCCCAAAAGGCTCGTACTTCTGTAGAATTTTGAAAAATGGAGGTCAAACCCCAAGGGGGACCATCACATAGAAGGCCGAAACGGTTGAAACTCCTTTTAGTCGCCTCTTACGACAGGCAGGAATACCTCGGGCCTATTCTTACCCCGGACCCGCAGGGGGGGGGGACAGGGGGGGGGGGAGGGCAAAACCGGTTAACAAAGCTGTTGCCCAGTAAGTTTTAACTACTCTTTCCATTTTTTTTCTCACTCCTTTTAGTGTGAGACAGGTTCGACAATGAAGTAGCGACGCAACGCCACCTGACTTCAGCGGTACGATATTCCATTACGTGGTCTTGTGGAGGGCTTTCTCTAATTAATTTATGGGCACTATTCAGTAATAGAACGTTAACATACGAGATGTAAAATGCATACGATGAGTACTTAAATTAAAACGGAATTAAAATTTTAAAACGCGCGAAATTGCTTGTACCGACTAATAATGGCCTCTGACACAGACTGGTCGTGCAACATTGTAGTATCATGGGAATGGAGTTTCTCTGCTTTACGTGTATTAATGATACTAATTTACTGCAACAATGCCAAGTCATGTAAAACAGGGATAGAATGACGATTATTTTTGTTTTTCTTCGCAGGCGAGGACAGGGATTCCAATTTTGTGTCTCCTGTACTTTGTCTGCCACTCTTTACGTTAATAATTCTTTTTTTTCATCCGAGTATCTTAGTATTTTCATCTTGATTATACGTTCCTAAAGCGAAAGCGGAACTCATTTCGCTAAATCATATTTCTTGATTTCATACCATTTAACTGTTAAGGGATAGAAGGGAGATAATTTTTCACTGGTAGCCGTATGAGAGAGAGAGAGGGAGAGAGAGAGAGAGAGAGAGAGAGTCTGTGTGTGGGTGTGTGTGTGTGTGTTGGTTGTACACTTTGTTTTTTCCTCTGACGATTACATGACTTAATATGGCTGTGCAAATCAAAAACGCCCTGCTTCCTCTGATGTTCGACTTCGTGATGTTGCGTGTGTTGAAAACTAAAGCGGCCTCTTTCGTTTATTCCGGGCATGTCGAGCTTATCGCAAAACACCGCCCACCGCCCACGAGACGCATCTGGTATGTAAGCTGCTTTCATCGGCAAGGGTAAGGGAAAAATGAAAGTCGTTTGAAAATGTCCCTTCTTTTGGCTATGTATTTTGTATGCCTCACGAGTCCGTGTTGCCAACTGAAAAACACGAATAAAATATGACCAACGCCTCCATAGTCGGCGCAGGACTCCGTATGTGGGTGGACTACGCGCGCAATATATTAATGGCTTTTCCAAGTACGTACGCTACTGCAAACGTCACACAACGAGTATAATTCCTCTTATTCACTTCGTTTGGATCTCTGTTTCCAGCGGCAGCACTTTAATTTTACAGGCCGTCTCCCAGCAGATTCTGCATAAGGATGTGACTAAAATCTTATACGATCTTCCTTAAGAAACTGAATAGTGAAACTCGAGTAAAATGAATCACACAGTTGGTTCCGCTCTGTTACCACTACGTGTGAGAATTTGGAAATTCATTCTTGTTCTAAGTATTTGAGCTTGCTTAATAAAGACGCACCGGAAAAAGCAAAACAAAGTTAGTGGAACGTAACGTAATTAAATCAGGCTATGCTGTGGGTATTAGATTGCGGAATAAGGAACTGAAGTTTTGTTATTAGTGCAGTTATTTTGCTTCCTAAACAGCTAATCTGCTTTTACTTGCTCATTTCCTAATTTAAATCCTCAGCATTGTCTGATTTCATTCGACTACATTCCATTATCCTTGCTTTTACTTTTGTTTATATTCGTTTTACAACATCGTCTCAAAACGCTCTCCATTCCTTTCGACCGATCTTCGAAGTCCTTTGCTGTCCCTGACAGAAATTATACTATCAGTGCTGAAACTCGAACTTTTTCTTCTCCACTCTTTGGTTTCCTTTCCTGCTTACTCAGTACAAAGATCGAATAACATCTGTGGTAGGCTACAATCTTGTTTCATTCACTTCTCAACTATTACTTTCCCTTTATATCCTTCCACTCAATTAACTGCAATTTTGTCTCTGTACAAGTTTTAAATGGGTTTCGTTCCCTTATTTTATATCTGTTAAATTCAGAATCTCGAAGACATAAAAATCGTCAAAACTTCCCTTAAATCTACCAATGCTATGAACGTATGACTGCATTTCTTCACTATCTTTTGAGGTAAGTTACAGAGTCGGTATTTCTGAAACTTTTAATAATTCAGCTGTCAGCAGTTGCAGACCATATGAAAAAAAAGAACCAGTACACGTCTGTCATTGAACAATGAATACAAAGATGGAATTTCAATAAATAGTTCAAATGTAACAGAAATTATTTGAATTCAAAGACACCTGCACTGATAATCCCAGATCGTAATAATAAAAATCAGAATGGGAACATGCTTTACCAAGTGTTTGCAGAATGACGGACACAATCCAAATGTGCCTCTTATCAAGTCAAAATGAAACTAGAGCTCAACATAGCCAACAGCACCAGCAACGCTTCGATGGTGCTATTGTCAAACTTTATGTACAAGCGCATGCCCGCAGCCAATGGACGTGTCGCGTTTTAAATGTGGATGCGTTTCAGCATCTTTAGAAACCTTGGCATCAATACAGTCAATGACAATAGCAAATGTACAAGTATTACACAACCATAATTACTAGTGCCGGCGTGCATGTAACATACTTGAACATGAGACAAGGGTTTCTTGTTGAGGTGTGCGTCCGCAGTCAATGGGTGCATCTGATTAAAACTGATAGCGTCGCAATGCCTTCATTAACCAAGCAATGCCTTCATTAACCACTCAGAATTAATAGAAAGTACAATAAAAACAAGTAATAGTTCAGATCTGTTGCTCCATTACAACTTTTGCGTCATGCATACATTTGGTCGTTTTCCAGCAGTCTGCATACATATATAGCTAACACGAATAAAACATTTAAAGACCAATAAATACTATTTGTTTGGCCAAAAAGTTTCGTAAAGAAACAGTTATAGTCTTACTAAAACAGCGTCTCACGGCATATAATCATTACGTCATCTTGTTATACGCCAACACTTTGAAATCGCCTTGTCCTCTACTCACAATGCGTATGCATTCGTGCGAGTCTTATTGTTGTAAATTACATAAGACAATTACCAAAATGCCAATACTCAAGCACTTTACATAATTTTAAACAATTTTGCGTTATTGGTCATACATGCCACCCACATAAACAATCTTTTTCATACAACACGTACGAATTACGGCACCCGAAAGTTACAAACATCATGATCTGGCGTAATTTACGAACTAGATTTGCTAATCAAATTACAGATGCACTTAAGTGCTTTACTACGAAACATTGCTTCAAATTCAAACATCATTACCTGACATTTTCTGACTTCATGTGATGCAATCTAACTACAGATTAATTCCACCGATGTGATATCCACTACAAGGCGCTCTCTTACGAAACATATACATATATATATACATATATATATATATATATATATATATATATATATATATATATATATATCGTCCATGTTTCACTTCCATACAAGGCTACACTCCAGAAAAATATCTTCAGTAAAGATTTTGTAACACTTCAATTTACATTCAATGTTAATAAATTCCTCATTTTCAGAAATGCTTTCCTTGCTATAGCCAGCCTACATTTTATGTCCTCTCTACCTCAGCCATCATCAGCTATTTTGCTGCCCAAATAGCAAAACGCATCAACTTCAAGTGATTCGATCTTAATCTAATGCTCTCAGCATCACCTGATTAATTTGACTAAATTCCATTATCTTTTCTTTGATTTTATTGATATTCATCTCATATCCTCCTTTCAAAACACTGTCCAGTACGTTCAACTGCTCTTCCAAGCCCTTTGCTGTCTCTCACAGAATTACATCATCGGCAAACCTCGAAGTTATTATTTATTTTCCCTGAACTTTATTCCGATTCCAAATTTGTATTTGGTTTCCTTGTTCAATGTACATATTGAATAACATAGGGGCTAGGCTACAACGCTGTCTCACTCCCTTCTCAATCACAACTTCCCTTTCATGCTCCTCGACTCTTGCAAGTGCCGTCTAGTTTCTATGCTTCAAATGGCTCTAAGCACTATGGGACTTAACATCTGAGGTCATCAGTCCCCTAGACTTAGAACTACTAAAACCTAACTAACCTAAAGACATCACACACATCCATGCTCGAAGCAGGATTCGAACCTGCGACCGAAGCAGCAGCGTGGTTCCGGACTGAAGCGCCTAGAAACGCTCGGCCACAGTGGCCGGCCTGGTTTCTATATAAGTTGTAAATAGCCTTCCGCTCCCTGTATTTTACTCATGCTACCTTCAGAATTTCTAAAAAATGGTTCAAATGGCTCTGAGCACTATGGGACTCAACATCTTAGGTCATAAGTCCCCTAGAACTTAGAACTACTTAAACCTAACTAACCTAAGGACATCACACACACCCATGCCCGAGGCAGGATTCGAACCTGCGACCGTAGCAGTCCCGCGGTTCCGGACTGCAGCGCCAGAACCGCTAGACCACCGCGGCCGGCCAGAATTTCTAACAGACTCTTCCACTCAACAATGTCAAAAGCTTTTTCTAAGCCTACAAATGCGATAAACGTAGGTTTGCCTTTCCTTAACCTATCTTCTAAGATAAGTCGTAGGGTCAGTATTGCCTCTGCCTCCAGTGTTCCTAAATTTCTTCGGAACCGAACTGATCCTTCCTGAGGCCTGCTTCAACCAGTTTTTCTATTCTTCTGTAATAAATTCGTGTTAGTATTATGCTCCCATGACTTATTAAACTGACAGTTGGGTAATATTCACTCCTGTCAGTTTTCTTTCAAACTGGAATTATTACATTCTTCTTTAAGTCTAAGGGTATTTCGCTTGTCTCAAACATCTTCGACACCAGATGGAACAGTTTTGTCATGGTAGACTCTACCAAGCCGATCTGTAGTTCTGACGGAATACTGTCTATTCCAGGGTCTTTCAGTGCTCTGTCAAATTCTTCTCCCAGTATCATATCTCCGATCTTATCATCTACGTCCACTACCGTTTCTGTTATATTGGCTTCAAGTTCCATCTCCCATGTACAGACCCCCTATACACTGCTTCCAGGTTTTATCTTTCCCTCTTTGGTAAGAACTAGTTTTCCAGCTGGGCTCTTGGTATGCATACCGATGCTTCTCTTTTAGCCCCAAGGCCTATTAAATTTTTCTGTCTTTCGCCTAGTGAAATATGTTTCTAAACCTTTATATTAGTTTTCGAGCCATCCCTACTTAGCCATTTTGCTCTTGCCGTCAATTCCATTTTTTAGCGTTTGTATTCCCTTTCGCCTTGTAACTAACCTGTTTCTACGGGTTATTACGTTAAGATTAGTGTCGCCACCTACTCTAACCATACAACTAATCAAAGGTTTGGCCGAGTCGGAAAATAAATTAATTTTATCACAGTCCAAAAACTCAAAAATGTATACGTCGTGATATCGCTCATGGGGGATGCGATGTAATTAATAGTATTGCCCGTGCACTGTTGACGAGAATCAAACTTTTAAAATAATATAGAAAATGCATCAACACTGTGCATAAGATCATCTCCCAGCAACACACCTGAAAATAAGACTTAATATAAAACATTTGTTTTAAAACAAAAGGGGAAACTAATCACTCACCCTGTGCGTAAGGAAACGCGTTGGATGTGCTAACGGGAAAGCTACGAGGTGAGTGGCTTTGGTGCAAAAACTTAATCTCGGAACACAAGAGAAAATTGTAGATAAAATCATTTATTCCTAAGACATGGATGTGAGGCATGTACACAATTCCTGATAACATTAATTCCTAAAACATTAAAGGAAAGCATCGATACATTCACCGTTATAATCTACACCTAAAATCATTGGTGTGAATCATTCATACAACTGCTGTTGCCTGATAACAGATCGCAATAACTCAAAGCGGCACACGTTTCGCAGTACACCTGCATGCCCACGTGGTTTGTGGAGACGCAATTTCTAGGTATCGTGGCCAACTGCAACAATATCACATCACACAATCATGAACAGTTAACATTCTTTAAAACAAACATGAAATCGGACAGTTAGTGATGACGGTAGCCCAACAAACTAATGCTCAATCACGTGGTTGGTTCCACACGGACGAAAGATACATAGAGCAAGGAAAATTTACGAGAAGGCAAAGCTATTTATATTTAGGAAAATGAAAGTTTATACAGGCACAGCTGAAGGCAGACAGACATTCAAACAGAAGCGAGTGCTCACTTCTTATCAACACCTTTGTGTGGCGCTCTTCCGGCGGATCCAAGTCTGCTATAGAAATTTACTAAAAGAAAAATCTGCCAAAGTTTTGCATTCCTTGCTGCGACAAAGCAAAGCAATCTTTCAGAGCTGAAAAGCGAGACCAAAAGCTAACAGGTCTCCCCTCGCCAAGTAACAACTGGAGCACAGCTGTGGACACTTCCCGTACCGGCGGCAGACTGCCTCCCTTTTTCTTCTCCGGCCTCTTCCACGCTCCGCGTGGCCCGGAAACCCAAAGATGCCATTTCCGCCACCAACCTAACGCAAGCAGATTTCTCACAAGTAGCTCAAACCTCTTTACCTACTTGACCACTACGAGAGTTGGCTATTCTGTACAACTGCTGCTGAATCTGTATGACTATCGCAGACTTTCTGCAGCAGACTACGCCACCGTCTAGCAACGTGACACACAACCACATTCATTCAATCACACTACTATGAGAGTAAAGAGAATATACACTCCTGGAAATGGAAAAAAGAACACATTGACACCGGTGTGTCAGACCCACCATACTTGCTCCTGACACTGCGAGAGGGCTGTACAAGCAATGATCACACGCACGGCACAGCGGACACACCAGGAACCGCGGTGTTGGCCGTCGAATGGCGCTAGCTGCGCAGCATTTGTGCACCGCCGCCGTCAGTGTCAGCCAGTTTGCCGTGGCATACGGAGCTCCATCGCAGTCTTTAACACTGGTAGCATGCCGCGACAGCGTGGACGTGAACCGTATGTGCAGTTGACGGACTTTGAGCGAGGGCGTATAGTGGGCATGCGGGAGGCCGGGTGGACGTACCGCCGAATTGCTCAACACGTGGGGCGTGAGGTCTCCACAGTACATCGATGTTGTCACCAGTGGTCGGCGGAAGGTGCACGTGCCCGTCGACCTGGGACCGGACCGCAGCGACGCACGGATGCACGCCAAGACCGTAGGATCCTACGCAGTGCCGTAGGGGACCGCACCGCCACTTCCCAGCAAATTAGGGACACTGTTGCTCCTGGGGTATCGGCGAGGACCATTCGCAACCGTCTCCATGAAGCTGGGCTACGGTCCCGCACACCGTTAGGCCGTCTTCCGCTCACGCCCCAACATAGTGCAGCCCGCCTCCAGTGGTGTCGCGACAGGCGTGAATGGAGGGACGAATGGAGACGTGTCGTCTTCAGCGATGAGAGTCGCTTCTGCCTTGGTGCCAATGATGGTCGTATGCGTGTTTGGCGCCGTGCAGGTGAGCGCCACAATCAGGACTGCATACGACCGAGGCACACAGGGCCAACACCCGGCATCATGGTGTGGGGAGCGATCTCCTACACTGGCCGTCGAGGGGACACTGAATAGTGCACGGTACATCCAAACCGTCATCGAACCCATCGTTCTACCATTCCTAGACCGGCAAGGGAACTTGCTGTTCCAACAGGACAATGCACGTCCGCATGTATCCCGTGCCACCCAACGTGCTCTAGAAGGTGTAAGTCAACTACCCTGGCCAGCAAGATCTCCGGATCTGTCCCCCATTGAGCATGTTTGGGACTGGATGAAGCGTCGTCTCACGCGGTCTGCACGTCCAGCACGAACGCTGGTCCAACTGAGGCGCCAGGTGGAAATGGCATGGCAAGCCGTTCCACAGGACTACATCCAGCATCTCTACGATCGTCTCCATGGGAGAATAGCAGCCTGCATTGCTGCCAAAGGTGGATATACACTGTACTAGTGCCGACATTGTGCATGCTCTGTTGCCTGTGTCTATGTGCCTGTGGTTCTGTCAGTGTGTTCATGTGATGTATCTGACCCCAGGAATGTGTCAATACAGTTTCCCCTTCCTGGGACAATGAATTCACGGTGTTCTTATTTCAATTTCCAGGAGTGTAGAAACAAGGAAAAGAAAGAGAAATGCTAGTGAAATTGGGCTACCGCAGTAATGAAAGGTGGCTACAGGACCCTTTCAGCCTGCTTCGTTTCCTAAGTTTTTATTTTTTCTCCTTTCATCAATTAAATTCGACATGTCTCTTGTTATCCAATTCATACCGTGATGAAGTTTCTAACTGTAAGACGCGGGTTTACGGTGCTGCACTACAAGCTAGGCGCCACTGCAGACCGGCGTTGGCTTCACACAAACTGACAGGGGCTGCACGGAGCTCGGCAGTGGCAGCTGGGTGCCCGCGGCCGCTGCCGAGATACGACCCGTCGTCAGCGGCTGAGCGGCAGCGACTAGTTACTAATGAAGCGTTGCGGCTGGAAAGTTAGGCGCGCCCGCGCCGCTGTAAGTAGTTCGCGCAATTAGAATGGCTGGCAGGCCGACGGGTCACGAAGTGGCAGCGACGGCAATGCAAGCGGCGGTGCGGCCCGAATGCCACGGCCTGCGCGCCGAGCCGCTAGCCGCAGCACGACCGCGGGGATCGCACTGCTTCCCAAGCGTTAAGCGTGCCCACTCTGCCATTTTCTGGGCCAGTTTACTTCTCTGGTCTCCTTTCAGCGACATATCAGTCATCCATTTCCGAAGTACACAGTACACTACTGGCCATTAAAATAGCCACACCAAGAAGAAATGTAGATGATAAACGGGTATTCATTGGACAAATATATTATACTAGAACTGACATGTGATTACATTTTCACGCAATTTGGGTGCATAGATCCTGAGAAATCAGTACCCTGAACAACCACCTCTGGCAGTAATAATGGCCTAGATACGCCTGGGCATTGAGTCAAACAAAGCTTGGATGGCGTGTACAGGTACAGCTGCCCATGCAGCTACAACACGATACCACAGTTCATCAAGAGTAGTGACTGGCGTATTGTAACGAGCCAGTCGCTCGGCCACCATTGACCAGACGTTTTCAATTGATGATAGATCTGGAGAATGTGCTGGCCAGGGCAGCAGTCCAACATTTTCTGTATCCAGAAAGGCCCGTACAGGACCTGCAACATGCGGTCGTGCATTATTCTGTAGAAATGTAGGGTTTCGCAGGGATCGAATGACGGGTAGAGCCACGGGTCGTAACACATCTGAAATGTAACGTCCACTGTTCAAGGTGCGGTCGATGCAAACAAGAGGTGACCGAGACGTGTAACCAATGGCACCCCATACCATCACGTCGGGTGATACGCCAGTATGGCGATGACGAATACACGCTTCCAATGTGCGTTCACCGCGATGTCGCCAAACACGGATGCGACCATCATGATTCTGTAAACAGAACCTGGATTCATCCGAAAAAATGACGTTTTGCCATTCGTGCACCCAGGTTCGTCGTTGAGTACACCATCGCAGTCGCTCATGTCTGTGATGGGGGCCACAGCAGAAGCGTCCACGTCGCGGCCCTGGGAGGACTACTTGTAGTCCTGCTGATTCTGCTACCACCAAGCCATTACAAGGAAGAACAAAATGCATGACGACTCTCATCATCGGTCCTTCTTAAGACCACGTTTGACTATCAGCTCCATAAATGTGGAGGGATTATCACCTGCCAAACAAGATATACTGGCTGATTTGTGCAGATCGAACGAATGTCACGTCCTATACCTACAGGAAACGCACCGAGGCCCAAACAGCAATAGACCTAAAACTGCGGGCATGAAACTGGCAATCGAACGGCCTGACGATCAATACGGGAGTGCAATTTTCATACGAGAGGGAGTAGCCTACGACGCGTTTCAACTTTCAGACAAAAACAACATTGAACTTCTCAGAGTTGAGACTAATCATATGACAATAACATCAATATATAAGCCTTCAAATACGCCATTCGAATATGACCTGCCGCGCAATATTCCCAGTCCCACGGGCAGTATTGTAATGGGTGACTTCAATAGTCACCATACACGCTGCGGATACAATGAATCTAATGAAGACGGACTCAAGGTGGAGACATGGGCAGATGCTGAATCACTCTGTCTCATACACGACGCCAAACTCCCCCCATCTTTTAACAGCGGCAGGTGGCAAAGGGGATACAACCCTGACCTCGTCTTCGTCAGCCAGAACTTGGTAACTGAGTGCGTGAAAGATGTCCTGGGTGCTATTCCACACTCCCAACATAGACCCATCAAACTCACAGTTACTTCAGCAGTGATGCCAGTGCGGATTCCATTTCGACGAAGATTTAATTTCAAGAGGGCAAACTGGGAAGGTTTCGCAACTGGAATCGACGAAAAGCTGCAAATTCTAGAACCAACACCCAGCAACTACGATACGTTCATAGAAATCGTCCAGAATGTATCAAGAAAGTCTATCCCTAGGGGCTGCAGAACGGAGTTTGTACCGGGCCTAACGAAAGACAGCCGGCAACTATACGATGCATATAAGGAAAAGTATGAGGAGAACCAATTCTCTGAAGAAACTCTTGAACTTGCAAATGCACTTACTGACCAGCTAATCGAGAAGCGCCGAGAAGAATGGCAACATCTAATTGAAAGTGTAGACATGAAACATTCTAGCCGGATTGCCTGGAAGACAATTAAGAAGCTAAATAATGACCCTAAGCAGCAAACGGAAGTACCAAGAGTAACAGCCAACCAAATAGCGCACCAACTCGTTCTTAATGGGAAACGAAGACTGCAGCAAAAAGCATCCCAGTAAGAAGTGGCGAAAGGGACACGAACTACTACAGCCGTCCATTTACCATCGAAGAGCTAGAGTCCGCACTTAAATCTCTGAAACCCGGCAAAGCAGCAGGGCTAGACGACCTCAGGAATGAACAGATCCTTAAATTTGGCGAGTACACGAAAAACTGGCTGCTCCTACTTTTCAATACCTGTATCCGGCTAAACAACATCCCGAAAATCTGGAGAAAGGGCAAGGTCATAGCCATTCCAAAACCCGGCAAACCGTTGGAAGAGCCAAAAAATTTCAGACCGGTAACATTACTTTGCTGCTTGTACAAGGTGTTCGAGCGCATGCTGCTGAATCGACTTGTGCCTAATATTGATCATCAGATAATTCCGGAACAGGCGGGGTTTCTCCCAGGGAAAACTTGCACTGGACAGGTCTTGA
This sequence comes from Schistocerca americana, assembly GCF_021461395.2. Lineage (NCBI taxonomy): Eukaryota > Metazoa > Arthropoda > Insecta > Orthoptera > Acrididae > Schistocerca > Schistocerca americana. The sequence goes on along the minus strand of NC_060120.1, from coordinate 118,721,348 downwards.
ATCTTACCCAGTTCATAGAGCATGGGTACGAGAACCGTCTAATTACTGGAGCCGTACTTGTCGACCTCTCATCCGCATTCGACACTGTAAATCACAAACTGCTGCTCACTAAAATATACGCTATGACTAATGATTTCGGGCTGATACAAATTATATCAACTCTTCTCAGCAACAGACGGTTCATCGTAAACCTAGGAGGGAAGCGAAGCCGATGGCATATCCAGAAAAATGGACTACCCCAAGGCAGTGTCCTCGCACCCACTCTTTTCAACATATATGTGAATGATCAACCAGTTGCACCAGGGACTAGGAGCTTTGCTTACGCGGATGATCTTGCAATAGCCGTGCAGGGTCGGAGCTTTAACGACATAGAAATTAGCCTTACGAATGCCCTCAACGGTCTAACGACATACTACGAAGCCAACTGCCTACGCCGGAATGCAGCAAAAACGTTATCCTGCCTATTCCATCTTCGAAACCGAGACGCCAAACATACCCTAAACATCACGTGGAACAACCAACGGATTGCGTTCAGCAGCACTCCTTGTTATTTAGGCGTCACCCTTGATCGCACACTTACTTACAGACATCATGTAGACAAGGTCAGGGGCAAACTATCAACAAGAAACAACCTTCTGAGTAAGCTCATCTCCACAAAATGGGGTGCCGACCCACATACTTTACGTACGTCGGCACTTGCACTCTGCTACTCGGTTGCTGAATACGCTGCCCCAGTTTGGGAAAGATCAGCGCATGCGAAACGAGTGGATCCTCTGCTGAACGATGCCTGTCGCGTAATCACGGGATGCCTAAGACCCACCCCGGTTAGCCAACTTTATTAGCTTAGTGGCATAGCTCCACCCAACATCAGACGAGCTATAGCAAGCGAAGCAGAGCGCCTCAAGCAGCTGCGCGACCAGCGCCATCCTCTCTTCGGACAAAACCCTCCACACACACATCTAAAATCAGGACGGAGTTTCCTCACCTCAGTTCAACCGATCGAAACCTCAAAACAAAAGGCCAGATTGTCAAAATGGAAACCAACACTGCCTACGGGAGACCAGGCACCTCTAATCTCACCCAACGAACAATTGGCCTCTGGAAATGAACTAAAATGGCCATTATGGAGAACCCTCAACCGCCTACGAACTGGGGTGGGCAGATACAACATAAACATGTGTATATGGGGATACCGAGACGGGACGGACACGTGCCAGTGCGGACAGACCCAAACAATGGACCACCTCCTGGAATGCAGCAACATGGGGGAAGTGTGCAGGAAAGAAGATCTGGCAAACGCTACGGCACTGGCAGTTAAATGCGCTGAATTTTGGCGGGACGTGATATGACACATATACTATGTTTGTCTTTATATTGTAATGTGACACCCCATTTTGGGTTTGTTTTACTTATACATATGTGTATTGTATTTGTATTTGTGTGAATATGTAATATGTGGGTTGTCTATGGCTTGGACACGATTAAATAAATAAAAATGTCTGTGATGCAGCGTCAAGGGTATCCGCAGCCATGGTCTCCGAGCTGATAGTCCATGCTGCTGCAAACGTCGTCGAACTGTTCGTGTAGATGGTTGTTGTCCTGCAAACGTCCCCCCCCCCCCCCATCTGTTGACTCAGGGATCGAGACGTGGCTGCACGATCCGTTACAGCCATGCGGTTAAGATGCCTGTCATCTCGACTGCTAGTGATACGAGGCCGTTGGGATCCAGCACGGCGGTCCGTATTACCCTCCTGAACCCACCGATTCCCTATTCTGCTAACAGTCATTGGATCTCGACCAACGCGAGCAGCAATGTCGCGATACGATAAACCGCTATCGTGATAGGCTACAATCCGACCTTTATCAAAGTCGGAAACGTGATGGTACGCATTTCTCCTTCTTACACGAGACATCACAAAAACGTTTCACCAGGCACCGGTCAACTGCTGTTTGTGTGTGAGAAATCGGTTGGAAACTTTCCTTAAGTCAGCACGTTGTAGGTGTCGCCACCGGCGCCAACCTTGTGTAAATGCTCTGTAAAGCTAATCATTGCTTATCACAGCATCTTCTTCCTGTCGGTTAAATTTCGCGTCTGTAGCACGTCACCTTCGTGGTGTAGCAATTTTAATGGCCAGTAGTGTATGTTTCACGAAACATTTCATCGGCTTTCACAAGCCTACATGTTTTACATTAGGAGTGGTCAAGATTTACACTCCGACCTACGAGCCTAATTTAAAGAGCACTAGATTGCCACAGACGAGCAGGTTTCTGGGACGAGCCAGTACAGCGGATATTTTTGACCGATCCAGCCTGCCAGTCTCAGGCCCATGTTGCTCCACTAAACTGAAGGCTCTGCCCGTTGGATCTAGTCTCAGTTGTATCGGAAGCCTGTTCCTAAGGCTTATGCCGTAAACCGGCAGATTCTCGCCATTCATCCGCGGATCACGGACTGCGGTGCACATTCGACACGCCAGAGGCTGTTGCGGCGCATTTCAGTAGTTTAAAGTGTGCGCTGTACACTGGGGCGTTTTCAGACTTTATTGTATTGAAGTTCGGAAGTTAGTTTATATCGTCTACAGGATGTTAGTAGTTGGGTTATTACGATAAAATTATGGCAGCCGTAGGCGAATTTATAAGTTATATGATCACGTATTACTTGAGTGAAAACTCGATGGAAAAACTATATGGCCGAAAAATAATATTCTAGCCATTTCGACCAGATTCAGAATCGAACGCCCTTCTTTGAGAATCTACATCTACATACATGCTCCGCAATCCACCATACGGTGCGCGGCGGAGGGTACCTCGTACCACAATTAGCATCTTCTCTCCCTGTTCCACACCCAAACAGAACGAGGGAAAAATGACTGCCTATATGCCTCTGTACGAGCCCTAATCTCTCTTATCTTATCTTTGTGGTCTTTCCGCGAAATGTAAGTTGGCACCAGAAAAATTGTACTGCAGTTAGCCTCAAATGCTGGTTCTCTAAATTTCCTCAGCAGCGATTCACGAAAAGAACGCCTCCTTTCCTCTAGAGACTCCCACCAGAGCTCCTGAAACATTTCCGTAACACTCGCGTGATGATCAAACCTACCAGTAAAAAATCTAGCAGCCCGACTCTGAATTGCTTCTATGTCCTCCTTCAATCCGACCTGATAGGGATCCCAAACGCTCGAGCAGTACTCAAGAATAGGTCGTATTAGCGTTTTATAAGCGGTCTCCTTTACAGATGAACCACATCTTCCCAAAATTCTACCAATGGACCGAAGACGCCTGTCCGCTTTCCCCACAACTGCCATTGCATGCTTGTCCCACTTCATATCGCTCTGCATGTTACGCCCAAATATTTAATCGACGTGACTGTGTCAAGCGCTACACTACTAATGGAGCATTCAAAAATTACAAGATTCTTTTTCCTATTCATCTGTATTACTTTACATTTGTCTATATTTAGAGTTAGTTGCCAATCTTTACACCCATCACAAATCCTGTCCAAGTTATCTTTTATCCTCCTACAGTCACTCAACGACGACACCCCGTACACCACAGCATCATCAGCAAACAGCCGCACATTGCTCACTTCCCTGGGGCACTCCAGGAGATACCCTCACCTCCGATGAACGCTCACCATCTAGGACAACGTACTGGTTTTTCTATGCTACGAAGAGTACGATGACCTTTGTTACGTGCAGCAATTCATGATTTACACAATGTCTATGTTTATACAGTGTCTGTTACATTACAATTGTCATGAAGACATTCATACATGCCTGAAGGAACAAACGCTGACATTTCACAGCTCTTGGGAATATTACGAAATGGAGTCGAAAACTGCGAATACGGTTTGACGTCAGCTTTACATTTTATTACTGACCCATAAAAATTTGTGCTGGACCGGGATTCGAACCCGGATTTCTCGATTATCGCGAGTGGTGGCTTTTAACCACTTCGGCTATCTATGCACGTCTCTGAGACCGACCCAGACGTCCGTATGTCATGTTGTCCGTATACGGACATACATTGAAGCGGCAAATAAATATGCAAACAGACAGAATACGGCGCTGCGGTCGGCAATGCCTATATAAGACATTTGTCTGGCGCAGTTACTGCTGCTAAAATGGCAGGTTACCAAGATTTAGGTGAGTCTGAATGTGGTGCTATACCCGACGAGTGATGGGACATAGTATCTCCGAGGTAGCGATGCAGTGGGGATTTTCCCGTACGACCATTTCACGAGTCTACCGTGAATATCAGGAATCCGGTAAAACATATCTCCGACATCACTGCGGCCGGAAAAAGATCCTGCAAGAATGGGACCAACGACGACTGAAGATAATCGTTCAATGTGATATAAATGCAACCCTTCGGCAAATTGCTGCAGATTTCAATGCTGGGCCATCACCAAGTGTCAGCGTGTGAACCATTCAACGAAACATCAGCGATATGAGCTTTCGGAGCCGAAGGCCCACTCGTATACCTTTGACGACTGCAGGACACAAAGTTTTACACCTTGCCTGGGCCGATCAATACCGACATTGAACTGTTGATCGCTCAAGTGACTATGAACACTATGGGACTTAACATCTTAGGTCATCAGTCCCCTAGAGCTTAGAACTACTTAAACCTAACTAGCCTAAGGACATCACACACATCCATGCCCGAGGCAGGATTCGAAACTGCGACAGTAGCAGTCGCGCGGTTCCGGACTGTAGTGCCTAGAACCGCTCGGCTAATCTGGCCGGCCCCCGCATGACAGCCGGGGACTCTTCAAGCTGGTGGAGGCTCTCTAATGGTGAGGGACATATGCAGTTGGGGTGATACGGGACCTCTGATAAGTCTAGATGCGACTCCGACAGGTGACACATATGTAAGCATCCTGTCTTATCACTTGTACCCATTGATGTCCATTGTGCATTCCGATGGACTTGGGCAATTCCAGCAGAACAATGCGATACCCCACACGCCCAGAGTTGCTACAGAGTGGCTCCAGTAACACACTTCAGATTTTAAACACTTCCGCTGGCCACCAAACTCTCCTGACATGGACGTTATTGAGTATATCTGGGATGCCTTGCAACGTGCTGTGCAGAAGAGATCTCCATCCCCCTCGTAGTCTTAAGGATTTATGGACAGCCCTGCAAGTTTCATGATGTCAAATCCCTCCAGCAATACTTCAGACATCAGTCGTGTCCATGTCAGGTCGTGTGGCGGCACTTCTGCGAGCCTGCGGGGGCCTTACACAATATTCGGCAGGTGTACAAGTTTCTTTGGCTTTTCAGGGTATAAACAGATGGAAGTTCAGATCGGTCCGGGAGGCGTGGACGGACAGCCGAAGTGGTTCAGACAACCGCTCACGAAAAGCGTGAAATCCAAGTCCTAGTCCCGGTCCGGCACAAATGTTCATGTGTCGACAATAAAATGTACAGCTGACGTCCCATTTCTTGATGGTCAGCAGGCAGAGGAGGCACGCGGTGGTCACGTTGTGTTGTGTTGTGCCCGGCGGCGCCCATGACCCCCCGCAGGCGTCAAGGGCGGCCACGCGCCTGCGCCGCTAGCCACTAGCCGCCAGCCGCCAGCCGCCACTTTCGCCTCTGCTATCTGCTGTGCACACCGCCCACCACGTGACGGCTCGCAGTTGCTCTTCCTTCGAGCTCTGCTTCAGTTGGCAGGGAGAGCTGGCGCGCTAGTTACGATGCTATCTGCTGTGTGGGTGGAGAAGGGTTGAAAGCCTCATCCGCCCGCTGTGATTTACCTTTGCCGTGATTTCCCTAAACCTTTCACCTACATTGCGACTTACGTGTCACACGACAGACCAGCGGAGAACCAGTCGGAATATACCGCACGGTGTTGCTGTGTATCGACGTCCCACTGGTAAAGAAAAACCTACCGATGGCCGAAAAATCTTCCAATGGTGTGTACGTTGGATTCCGTAGAAATATTGGAACACGTGAGGCAATACTGACGCTACGACTCATCTTAGCGGCTAGATTAAGAAAAGGCAAACCTACGTTTCTAGCATTTGTAGACTTAGAGAAAGCCTTTGACAATGTTGACTCGAATACTCTCTTTCAAATTCTGAAGGTGGCAGGGGTAAAATACAGGGAACGAAAGGATATTTACAATTTGTACAGAAACCAGATGGCAGTTATAAGAGTCGAGGGACATGAAAGGGAAGCAGTGGTTGGGAAGGGAGTGAAACAGGGCTGTAGCCTATCCCCGATGCTATTCAATCTGCATATTGAGCAAGCAGTAAAGGAAACAAAAGAAAAGTTCGGAGTAGGCACTAAAACCCATGGAGAAGAAATAAAAACTTTGAGGTTCGCCGATGACACTAATTCTGTCAGAGACAGCAAAGGACTTGGAAGAGCAGTTGAACGGAATGGACAGTGTCTTGAAAGGAAGATATAAGATGAACATCAACAAAAGCAAAACGAGGATAATGGAATGTAGTCGAATTAAGTCGGGTGATGCTGAGGGAATTAGATTAGGAAATGAAACACTTAAAGTAGTAGAGGAGTTTTGCTATTTGGGAGCAAAATAACAGATGGTGGTCGAAGTAGAGAGGATATAAAATGTAGACTGGCAATGGCAAGGAAAGCGTTTCTGAAGAAGAAAAATTTGTTAACATCGAGTATAGATTTAAATGTCAGGAAGTCGTTTCTGAAAGTATTTGTATGGAAGTGAAACGTGGACGATAAATAGTTTGGACAAGAAGAGAATAGAAGCTTTCCAAATGTGGTGCTACAGAAGAATACTGAAGATTAGGTGGGTATATCACATAACTAATGAGGAGGTATTGAATAGGATTGGGGAGAAGAGAAGTTTGTGGCACAACTTGACTAGAAGATAGGATCGGTTGGTAGGACATGTTCTGAGGCGTCAAGGGATCACCAATTTAGTATTGGAGGGCAGCGTGGAGGGTAAAAATCGTAGAGGGAGACCAAGAGATGCATACACTAAGCAGATTCAAAAGGATGTAGGTTGCAGTAGGTACTGGGAGATGAAGAAGCTTGCACAGGATAGAGTAGCATGGAGAGCTGCATCAAACCAGTCTCAGGACTGAAGACCACAACAACAACAACAACAACAACGGTGTGTACGATTCCTTTACTTACAGCTTGCACCTGAAGCTTGTGCTATCTTCGACTTTCTTAACTCCCTGCTCGTTAGAACCGATATGGTCACGAGTCCAGGACAGGCAATGTCGCGCTGTTAGCAAATGCACACACGTTGGTCGTCTACTGCCATAGCCCATTAACGACAAATTTCGGCGCACTATCCTAACGGATACGTTCGTCCTACATCCCACGTTGATTTCTGCGGTTATTTCACGCAGCGCTGCTCGTCTGTTAGCACTGACAACTATGCGTAAATGCCGCTGCTCTCGGTTGTTATGTGGAGGCCGTCGGCCCTGCGTTGTCGGTGGTGGGATGTAATGGCAAATTTGGTCTTCTCGGTACACTCTTGACACTGTCGATCTCGAAATAGTGAATTCCCTAACGATTTAAGAAATGGAATTACCGTGCGTCTAGCTCCAACTACGATTCCGCGTTCAAAGTCTTAATTTCCGTCGTGCGGCCATAACCACGTAGGGAAACCTTTCCACATGAATCACCTGAGTACAAATGACAGCTCTAATTCACTGCCTCTTTGTAACGTGTCTACGCGATACTGTCGCCATCTGTACAAGTGCATATCGCTATCCCATGACTTGTCAGCTGTGTGTACAATCGGCGCCACGGCAAAATTTAGCATCGATTTGTAAGTTAAAATTGACCCCAAGTTTTTTTCTTAATTCAAGAAGAAAATATAGACTTGTGAAATAGGGTTAATAATTTTGAAACACCTTGTGTTTGTTTTATTTGCTGACCTCTGTGCGCCAGGAGCAGAGCGAAATTATCAGTGACACATTGTGCCATCTCACTGCAGGATACAGTCCGACGCAAACAGTGTGATTATTTCCGAACGTTGATGACCAAAATGGAAGCGAAGCAGCTGGCAGTGTTGAGCAGTGAGTTCATGAAGTGCCAGCGGCTATCACTTATTGTGAAAGCGTCACTGATATGAGACAAATATTTGCGGTCAGCGGGTAAATAAAAAGATCCGCCAACTGCGCGGTGCAAATGGAAACGAGGCGGTCATTACTGCGCCGCGCTTTCACTGCGACCACGTTTTCCAACTTAGGGAAGTAGCTTTTGGTTTACTATGCGTCTCCAGCTCTCTCTGTTTTACACTTAACCGGTAAGTTTTCAAAGCCTTTTGCTTCCAACCTTCACTACGCAGACACTACAAACAGTCAGTTCCTCTCTCGAACTTTACCATCTAACAAAGCTAAAGCACCAACGTACTGAGACGCTACGAAAAAACAGTACTTATTTTTAATATGAGCTGTTACTGCAATAGATTGCTTCACACGATTCCGCGTCTGCTGGTTCTACAATGGGACTTGTTAAGTGATTTTGTCCCTGTCTGAACCAGTGCTGAAGTTTCCTTTCGTGCAGAAAGAGGAGTTGTCAAAGAGGCAAGTCCCTTTACCGTATGTGAGATCTACAGACCTGATGGCAGCAGCACTTTAGCGAGATGCAGTGAACAGTTTTTAGATTTCAAAATTGCTTCGGTGATGGAGTCGTCAGTCGTGTCCGGACACAATTTGCATGCATGTAGAAGGAAGAAACGGCGCCTGAATTCTGGTAGAGAAATGTGATAAAACAAGGAAGTCCTGGGTCGGTAGCATACCTACTGGAAAGGAACCATTGCTCCTAAAAGGGAAACAGGTGCAGACTGCAGGTAAACAGTCATGCAGTATTCACTGTTTGTATCCTCTGTACATAATACACAGACGGAAAAAATCCAACACGAAAAAATAATTAATATATAGTAATGAAATTTCGGCAACAGATTTGTCTAGGTGACATATTTACGTGGTAAACACTGCAAGATCACAGGTTAATGTAAGGCGCGAGATAAGCCGTTACAAACGTGAAACGCTGGTACATTAGTAACCGGTGTAACCGCCAGAATGTTGAAAATGGTGGGTGTACAAGTGATGATCGAAGGCGTCGCTGTGTTAAAAAAAGAAGTCTACGGACACCAGTGACTGTATGCTGGTCCCTGCTTGGATTGTGTTTGAGGTGGGATCCATCGTAAACGTAGGTCAGGGGGGCCTAAAAAAGGCCTAATGTACGGTTAGCTGGTAGCAAAAATAAAATGAGACTGGAAAGCTAGACGGCTGAAGGAGTTGTAATTTGTCATTTTAACTCAACCGTGGTACAAGTCATGGCATTAAAAAGAATGTTGTCTTCCAGTATATCCGCTGTTTCGATATGTATTATTTGATTATAAATATTTATACAAGGAACAGAAATGTGTACGAACACTTTGAAATGATTAACAAGAATATTCTGCTTGAAAATATACTATTTTTTTAGTTACATTGTATTTATGATAAAATGATGTTTAAATCAAAAAGGGGACATGTCACTAATTTTCTGTTACCATTGTCTGTTCAAAAATGGTTCAAATGGCTCTGAGCACTATGGGACTCAACTGCTAAGGTCATTAGTCCCCTAGAACTTAGAACCAGTTAAACCTAACTAACCTAAGGATATCACAAACATCCATGCCCGAGACAGGATTCGAACCTGCGTCCGTAGCGGTCTTGCGGTTCCAGACTGAAGCGCCTTTAACCGCACGGCCACTTCGGCCGGCTCATTGTCTGTTATTTGCCTTTATTCTAACATTACAGATTTCGGTGTAAGATTGTATTCTTCCTGATGAAAATGTGGGAGAATCTAACGTTTGGAAATAATACTAGTTATGGTTATACAATTATCCAATATACCTCAAAACTACTGTTCAGTGACATGTTGCCGGCCGGAGTGGCCGTGCGGTTCTAGGCGCTACAGTCTGGAACCGAGCGCCCGCTACGGTCGCAGGTTGGAATCCTGCTTCGGGCATAGATGTGTGTGATGTCCTTAGGTTAGTTAGGTTTAAGTAGTTCTAAGTTCTAGGGGAATGATGACCTCAGATGTTTAAGTCCCATAGTCTTCTGAACCATTTGAGCCAGTGACATGTTCCTATTTAGATGTCAAAACCTCTGTCGTTCCTCTAAGATGTTAGGCCACACCTCTCTCACTCAGGTCACCGTCCGGCCTATCGGTTTAGTTTTTCCGTCGTCTCTGCAACACTTGAGACGAAGGCGGGACGGCCACATCAGTAAACCCTCACATAGTTCCCTTCCCCAAACTCTGGACTCGCAATCTGGATGTCGACGGTATTTCGAACTTTCTTTCGGTACTGACACTAACACGACCATTTAACCAACCGAGCGAGGCGGATGGGCCGGCCGAAGTGGCCGCACGGTTCTGGCGCTGCAGTCTGGAGCCGCGAGACCGCTACGGTCGCAGGTTCGAGTCCTGCCTCGGGCGTGGATGTGTGTGATGTCCTTAGGTTAACTAGTTCTAAGTTCTAGGGGACTAATGACCTCAGCAGTTGAGTCCCGTAGTGCTCAAAGCCATTTGAACCCTATTTTTTTTTTTTTTTTTTTTTTTTTTGAGGCGGATGGAAGGGTTAGCACACTGGATCCGCATTCGGGAGGCCGACGGTTCAAATCCGCGTCCAGCCATCCCGAAGTAGTTTTTCCGAGGTTTCTCTTAATCGCCGGGATGGTTCCTTTGAAAGGGCACGGCCGATTTCCTTTCCCGCCCTTGACACAATCCGAAAGGTGCTCCGTCTCTAATGACCTCGATGTCGACGGGACGTTAAACCCCAGTCTTCCTTCCTTCCTTCAACATAATATATATACATAAAATATGCACCCACAAAATTTCTTGAGCCAATAGTTAGGGCATTCTTGTTTAAGAATTCATGCCACACTTCGATTTAACTCAATCAGTACCAGCTGCGTTTTATTAAATTTCAATTCACGGAAAGGTCACCTCCACATCGGATGTTGCAATATTCACCACCAAAACAGACTGTCATAAAGTGTGTGTGTTGTGAGCACAAATTAAAGACAAAAATTTTCAGACTCGCAGTTCCGACTCACATTACACGAGTGATGTACTTTTTTACGTTAGAAACCATTTACTGCGTGCCAAGCTTTGTGTGTGCGCGCGCGCCCCTTGTGCCGGTTCTTTGCTATTCCAGCCAGTGTCAAGATACGAGCAAGTACGCGGGAAGCGCCGCAGCTACGATCTAAATCGATCAGGGGACTTCCTGGTACGTAATGAATTAAGGAGAGGTGTGGGGAAATAACATCTCTATATCTAATTAAGAATTTTTAATGAGCTGTCTTCCTCAGACAACTTATCTTTCCGTAGAAATTTCCTGCCCGGCATACATTTTTATCTCTGCTACTCTAGTTTGCCTTTTAACTAGAACGGTCGGCGCACATTATACCAACAAAGTATTTACCCGTAAATATAGGTCTGTACTGTGATCGAATTAATTCCTCTTTTACGCATGAACATTTGCAGCACACTTTGTGTCCGTCGTCTCAGTTCTAACGAAGGCTCTCTCGCACTTCTCCCCTTAGGCCAAAAATAATTTCAGATGACGAAATCGCCCGCGAGCGCATCTCAACAAAAAACTCATCTTGCCGGCATGTGACACTCCTTTGATGTCGTAATGCTGTCGGTCCCGCAAAGATGACGGACATTGAAATCATGGTATCCACGAACACTTAATTTCGGTGTCCTTTGAAGTTCTGCTGTACGCTATAATTGGTCGCATTCAATCCACAGGATTATAAAGCCCGAATAGAAGACGAGGCTACCACAGGACTGGTTGTGAGGTTAATTATGATGCTGTCAACTATCTATGGCACTTTTTAGTCTTGTCATCTTTGAATACATTGATATTTTGATCTTAAAGGAATATAAGAACAGAAAAAATTATCTTGAAACTTTAAGAATCCGATCAACAAATGAAGGAAATAGTTACTGGGGAAAACACATGGAAAATGGCTGATATTACCGAACAAGTGGAAATTACATAAGGTGCAGAAATAATACTGATTAGGTGATATATGGGCAGGGGTGGATCGCCTTATAATCTACATGCTCCGTTGTGGAGCCTCGACCGAATAAGACAGATCTTTCGTGCCGTGTGTGATGAAGCTGACCCTCACGAAGAGATACTTGCAGAAAGTTTCGTTGCTGCGACAATCATTGATAACACGAGAGGAATCTTCTAGAGTTAGACAGTTCTTTGAAGGTGTCAAGTTTTTAGATACAGATGGTGGCAAAAATTCGAAACTTTAGCGCAGAAATTATATCTCAGAAAAGTAGAGTGTTTAAAATTTAATTTCGTTCGCGCCAGTATCAGATTTAACTTACTTCGTAGAACGCAAAAACATTTATGCTATGTATACATTAACACAAATAAAAACAGTATCCCTCATATTTCATTATTAAAAGCATTTCCCCTTACAGTACAGTGCACACAAAAGAACTTGACCTGTACCGTACCTGTGCAGACCGAGCAGTACGTGGTTGGACAATGATAGTGGTGGGGGTTTACATTCTGGAAACCAACCGGAGGGCTGAGGAAGTGCATTTCGACAACTGAGAACTATGTACAAACTAAAATCTCGAGTGACTTGTCAGCTACCACTAACGTCTGAAGCTGATCATTTTAAGAGGTCTTGTCAGTGGGGCCAATAATTCGACAAATACAAACGTCTAGGTCAATACTTTCTCACTACAGTGTCAAATAGTAATTGTGTGTGCAATTATGTGTGTCTCAACGGCTTGGTGCCAGTCTTTCCATTGAACGCCACTTAGGCGATTTGTGTGTTCCTACACTACGCCATTAATAAGACCACCGAAAAAAAAAATTGCATAATAAAAGATCACCCAAAGGAAAACAAGATTGATCACAAGCTACTAAAAGGAAATATAATCTGTGAAAGTGGTGAGAATGTATCGCAGCCCACAACTTCGTTACTAAAATAATGACAATGTGAAATAAAGAACATGTGCCACGTGCAAATTATGCGTCAATTCCCTGTAAACCGATTCGGCAATATTACTTAAAAATAAAATTATTTTCCTTCTTATGCACCTTTGCGATATAGCGAAGCCTTCCGAAGTACTTGCAGGTATACTTTATTCTCATTATTGAGCGACTGGAATAGCTAGTGACTCCTGCAGGCCCATCAAACACAATTTTTACTTCCTCGTTTGTCTTTCCCGACAAAAATTTAATGTCCCTGCCTGTAGGTACACACCCCTGATTATGAAGAACTTTCCGTGCTATTATGGTGTTCGAACACAGCAGAGCCATTCTGTGTAGTAAGGAGACAGAGCAACGCGGAGTTTGCAGGTCGCCAGCCGACACAAGCTGAGTCGCGCGACGAATGTGTTTACCGGTACCACATTACTATGCGCATGCTCTGCCGTACGTCCCCTGACACTACAGGGCCACGTTATCGAAACACATTAACCCTCTAACGGTAAGGTGAAGTTTCCTGACATAAAAGGTAAGGTGGGGTTGGATCAGACCCCACCCTCCAAATATCGATTATTCGGGGTAAAATAAAAAATGAATAATGGGAAAAAGTTTTATTATCAATTAAACACATATAATATTTGTTATAACAACAAGTTTTTTATTTTTATAGTCAATAAGTAAGAATAGAAAGTACTTGGGAAAAAATACGAACTTGATTACAAAAAAATACCTTAACAGAAATATTCTCTATAAAATTATCGAAAACATGGTAAAAATCAATAGACTCAGTCATCGGTATTAGATAATACATTATCCTCTGTTTCTGAACAGTTTTCTGCATCGATGTTGTCGCCATCCTCTGACTCAGCCTCCTGTCGGAGAAACTCGTTGTATATGTCCTCGGGGTTATAAGGAGTTGATGCGCCATTTCAGTACGATACCACAAGAGAAAACAAAAATTAGATGTAATACAAATATCAATATGGGGTTGAATCCACCCCACAAAAGAAACTAATAAGTGTGACGTAAACAGTAAGGTGGGGACGTATCCAACCCCAATCTTACCGTTAGAGTGTTAAGAGGCCCGGTCCTACACATTTTTCCATATGTCGCTGTAGAAAGTATATCTATAGCTATCCCAGTTACAATAAATTTCAGGAATAAATTTCAAGTTACTTGAAGTTTGCCATTACTTATTGACCTGCCGCTGTAGAGGGTGGTTATAAGTAAACTCTGGCTACTTGAGCCACTGTAAATGGGAAACTATTTACCGTATAGGTACCAAACGTTTTACGAATGATGTTATAGACTGTGCGCTGCAGTATTTGCCTTGTTCGTAGTGTTAGTATCGTAACTTGCCGTTAGGCGCCGACACTCTTACGGCAACGAAGGGTTGAAACAATCAGTGTGCATTACAGTTACAATCAATATGGGTCTGGAAAAGGTGAGCAGGGCTTTACTCGTATAGCTGTCGTATCAAAACAACAGGAATAGTGCAGCTGCTCTTTGCGGGTACTGACGCGTTAAAGGAATACGTACAGAGGTCGGCTCTCACTGCCACTGTTCAAGAACATGATTCGGCAGTTCGAATTAACTAGCGATTTCCGAATGGCTCCTGAGAGAGGCGGACGGCCAATTGCCTCACTAATTATTGAATAAGTTACTGTTTCCATGGCCGAGAACGCTGGAAAGAGGAGAGGAAGATTAGGGTTTAGCGTCTCGTCGACATCGAGGTCACTAGAGACTGAGCGGTAGCTCTGAATGGTAGAAGGACTGGGAAGAAAATCGGCCGTACCCTTTCAAAGAAACCATCCCGGCATTTGGCTGGCCTATTTTAGCGGAGATCACGGAAAAACAAAATCTCATAGTCCTCCCGAATGCAGAATGCTGGACGCAACGTGCGATCTTCAAGCAGTGCACGAGCTGCGTGACGACCGCTGAACATTCCATGGTCCACAGTTCGACAAGTGCAGCGAAAAGTTGTTAAATGGTATCTCTGGTTCCAAGCAGATGACAGTCACATTGAGCAACGTTTGTAATATGGAACGTAAACATGATATGTAATTAACAAATGTTATTCTCTCAAGAGGTAATAAAAAGGTTTTTCTTATTTCTCTTCCGTATGTCCTTACAAACGCTTTCACGAAGTTTCATTGTCCTGTGATAACTCTTTTTTCATGGGGCCCCCTCGGGTAGCGAAAGTACCGCGTACGCCGGAGAAGGTACCGCAGCGTCTATACGCAGCGTGTTTTCGCGAGCGCACGCGCTATGCTGTTGACCAGCCGGCAAAGATAAGCGGCTGAACTGGTGACATGGAGCCGCGCCGCCCCTTGACCTGGAGGGCGATGAACACGCGGCTGACACGCCAACACCAACAACGCCTGCCGCAACACCAGCTGACGGTGGGACCTCTCAGCTGCTGCGTGGACTGTATCTTTAGCGTCAGCTACAAACACAACTCTTACAACCCACCATAAAGAAAGGCAGGAACATGGCTGAACGTCCGACGAAGACGAGGTCATTTAACACGGGGCACAAGTCCGGATTGGGGAGGAATGTGGTAGTACATCGCCAGCCCCCTTCCAGAAGAATAACCCCAGCAACAAAATGAGACCGCTCTTCCCGTATACCCTATCTGATCAAAGTATCCGGACACCAGTTAGTGGACATAAAGAGCGATGTGTCCGTCTTCCGCATTTATGATGCTTGCCACCCTGCAAGGAATACGTTCAGTGACGGCCGTCTTCCGCATTTATGATGCTTGCCACCCTGCAAGAAATACTTTCAGTGACGTATCTGACTATCTCTGGAGGAATGGCAGCACATTCTTTCTCAAGACCCTAAACCAGACAAGGTTAGATCCTGGTGTCTGGAGCGCAGTCGACATTCTAGCTCGTCCCAAAGATGTTCCACTGGGTTCAGTTCGCGCCTATGCGGAAGGCAGTCCATTTCAGGAATGTTACTGTCTAAAAATTATTGCCTCACAGATGCTGATTAACGACAGCGTGCACTGCCATGCTAGTACAAACAGTCATCGTCTCTGAACTGTTCTACTATACGTAGTATATAACGCTGCAAAATGTGTTTATATTCTTCAGCGTAATAACTGACCACACTTTTTAATCACAACAAACTCCCACACAGTCACACCACCCATTACATAATTTTTGGCACTACAAATGCTGACGGGTAGCGTTCTCCAGGCAAATCCTTCCATAGGATTGTCAAAAGACATGTGAAATGTCCCTGATGGAAGTGTTACTCGGGCGATATTCAACGACTAGTCCGCGTTCGAGTTCACTGCTCTCTCCGGGCGATTCGTTCTGTTGTTACTGAGTATCTACTAACAACACAATACTTCCCACCTCCTTTTACACTGGCCGGCTCTTCTCTAGTGACATCTAGTGGTCAATTACGCATTGCGTATGCCTGTCGAGATACTTTTGGCCATATAGTGTCCTAGTCCAGTCAGCTAGTACACAGTCACTCTAGAACAGGTAATGCGGAGGTTCACAACCCATCAAAGGCAGTACCCATTACCGACGACCATTCGGAATGGATTTCGACTATGCATCAGAGTATGGTTATTCCCATCCAAAAGTTCTGTCTGACGTCTTCTGCCGAGACAAACTGTCACCTAAAACATGGACACAGCCTGTTTCAGTCACAATCCTTCTCATTCTGAGCTTATGTCCTCTTTCTAATGACTTCACCCACACTGGGGAGGACGACGATTGAAATCCGCGTCCGGCTATGCAGATCTAGGATTTCCGTGTCCATCCGAAGTCTCTCGAGACATTGAAAGGCCACGGCCGATTTCTTTCCCCATCCTTAAAATAATCCGTACTCGTGCTCCACCTCTAATTACCTCGTCGTCGATGGGGCGTTAAACCCTAACCTTCCTTCTTTCTTATGACTTCTTTCTCGACAGGGCTTAAGTCCTAATTTTCTTTCACATACAATTTTATCTTCACGAGCGAAATACTTTGGGAACATTTGCAAAATATTTGTATATTCCAACCTGAAAATGAGTACCTTAAATCTCCTAATATTATGCGTCTTTTCCGGCGTAACTTTCACTCTCTCCCACCAATGCAACAATCCGCGACCATTCCAAATGTCCTCTATTTACAACAGCTAACTGTAAGGAAATTCTGAAACAACTAGAATAAATTTTGAACTGATTTAGTGAGTTGCAATGCAAGTGTTAATAAATCTAGGAAAATTCTCAAATGGCATTCGATTGCAGAAAAGTCGCAACTTTACTACACTAGATTAAATGTAGCGTAGACGGAACACAGACCAGGAAATACGAGCTAAATATTTCCATTCATTAAGAAAATTTTGGAAAAGTGCTGCCCAAGCGCCAAGGAGCATGCATATTGGACTCATGAGCCGTGTTTTTAACTTCTGCCCGATTGTTTGGGATTCTCACTAAAAAAAATGCAAGTAATTTACAATTCAATGGTGTGCTGTCTGTATTCTGGAATACTTTTAACTCTTCGAATTGATCAGTAAGAGAATCGTACATGGATGCTAAAAAAATCTCCATGCCAATAGTGAGATGGAAGAAAACTTATCTCCGAATGTGCTGTTGGAACTCTTATCTGAGCGTATAAAAAGTTTTTCTACCTTACCCATGTGTGTCACTTCAGCGCGACAGGTTCACGCTAGAGTTTAAGGCGCGAACGTAGGCAAAAATTCAGTCGTTCCCTCCCCCTCCCCCCCCCCCCCTCCCCCACCTCTCTCTCTCTCTCTCTCTCTCTCTCTCTCTCTCTCTCTCTCTCTCTCTCTCTCTGTGTGTGTGTGTGTGTGTGTGTGTGTGTGTGTGTGTGTGTGTGTGTGTGTGTGTGTGTGTGTGTGCGTGTGTGAACTAATGGAACAGAAAAGATTGGCGAGTAATAGACGTACGAAACTGGAATATAAAAATATTGACTGCTGAGGACACGAGAAAATTATTCGAATTACGTTGCAGCGTTAACAGGGGTTACCTGATTCGCGTCAGTTTTATAAAGTCAGTTTTCGATTTGAGAGATATCTTTCAAAACAGTCCTTTTGTCGGACTTTTTAACAATCTCCAACAAAACCATAAAACGCATTCAGTGAAACAAAGTGCTCCCAGATCTTTTTGTGTTAGTCGTACGCATCTCCGATTTACAAGAACTAGACTGATTTCCCGGAAACCATATATCCTGACACTGGATACAAAGGGAGTACAATTTTCAGCTCTTATTGGTGTCCAAGAAATAGTTGTTTAATAAAAGTTCTACATGAAATCTCTTACTATCTACAGGAGTCTATGTAAGCACTCCAAATTTGTTCGTTCCAGTTCTTAACTTTCACGACATGCGTCAATATTTAGAATCAAATATTTTACTTTCCCAAATGTAAATCATAGCTGTTTGAAATTGCGTAATTAAACACACATTATTCCACAGATACCGTTGCATGATGAACAGTTGGTTAAAGGCAACTGATATTAGTTCAGAAGCTTGTTCAAACACGAATTATCATTTTCATTATTTCCCATGCTTGTTAAGTTCTCTTAAGTTACATCACTGTATAAACTTGCTTCGTTTTGAGGACGACTAGCCAACAATACAGCTCCACAATGGAGGTTAGATCATGCTCGTCCTAGTGTACGGACTCTGAAGTTCGGAAATGAGATGGACCTTGCAGTCGTTCCCGTAAAGTAAGAGCTTTGGGAACGTTTATTGGTGCGTGGTAACTGGTGTTAGTATACTATCTTGCTGCGTCTCCCTAACAGTCTGCGTGCAGTCTGACGGTATGGCTACTTTCCGCAACTTTACGGCGCGAGTTTTCGGCGCGCCGTTGCACTCAACAGGTGTCTCAGCGGCGGCAGGTGGAGTTTATTTTGTTTGCGCGGTGTTTACGCCGCGGGCGGTGGTAGGGTCTCGCGCGTTCCAACTGCTCTCTGCTACCATCCTCTTCCTTCACAGTTGACAGAGGCGCCTAAGTAACTTTAGCAAAACTCACTGTGCCGGTTCCCTTTCGCCGGCGTTTTTGTTTGTGCTAATCAAAGAGATGACATCAGTAACTATTACTTAACTTCAATCTAACAGGAATTTAATTTATAAGTTTCTGAGTGCGATAGATAACGTAAAGGTAAAACTGCCCCGTCTTCGGTAACAGATAATGTTAATGGGGTCTTGGTTGTTAGTTACCACTGACTCGTCTATTTGTTATACTTAATCCGCATGTCACTAAGTCGATAACAATAGTTTCCACATTGCTTCACAGAACCATGCTATACTAGCCTAAAGCCATCCTGATATCTCGCAAGAACGTGTTGTACAGAAAGGAAGGGGCCGAATGATTTGAGTATTAATTCGAAAGATTTCGTTGCAATATATTATTTCGGCTTTATGTGATTGGAGCATGAGTTAGCTTGAGATTGTGGATTTCCGTGTTATAATTTTAATAAGTAAGTTATGAGTTAATCTATGTGACTTGATTAACTCTTTAATGCCTGAATAAATTTCTAACCGAAAGACAAAAATCAAAAATCGTGGTGCTTTAGACGTACCAGAAACACTCAGGAAAATGCAGCATTTGTCAGAAGCGTTGATAGCTTCATGAAGAATCAGCACCTACCGATACTGGCATTCCAGAAAAGTTAACCTTGCCGTTATTAGCACAGCACTGGTATGATGAGAATACATAACACTCTGCATTAAGGGGCTAAACAAACATCACTACAAGTTCTGAGGAATTGAATCGCTGTCCTCCTGAAAGCGAATCAATTGTTGGTTGGAGGATTGTAAGGACAAAACTACTGGATGATCAGTGCCTTTTTCCTCGAGCTGACAGGTCTGCATGACTGTAGATCATAGAGAGCCTACCGCGGAAAATCCAGGGGAAGAAAATCTCACGGTCTGCGAAAGGTCAACGAAGGCGAGATAAGGGATAGGAAGAAGAAAGGAAAACAGAGGAAGAAAAGGAGGCGAGGTGCCCCATCTAGGGAGCGGCCACAAGCCCCTGAAAGCAGAGTGCAATGAAGGGACCTACATCCCCCAGCCTCCGCCATTACCACAGGTACCCCGCTCAGAAATTACCTAGGAAAGACTAGCAACACGAACAGGGCAAGAGAAGCACACGAAGAAAAAGATGGACAAGTCTAACAGAGCACACGAGAGGAGGGCAGGCAGGTAGAGGGCCAGACTGGACCACAAAGGCCAAACAGCCACAACCCGGTCTTTGCAGAGGAGGCAACAGTGTGTTCTGCCAACCCCTCAATGGACCAGTTAGTAAACGGCCCTCCCTTAAAGAGAGTGGTAAAAAACGTAAAACTACGTCAGCCGCTGAAGCATCGTCTCCTAACACCAGGGATAGTGAGTCAGGGAGATGAGTCCGTCGCAGGGCGGCTTGGTTGGAGCGGAACTGTGAACCACCGTCAAATGGGAACCACAACGACAGTGGTGTGGGTCCTCGCATCGGAGATGACCCTGACCCAGCCAAGCACAGCTGATGCAGAGCTGGCAAAATACGGTAGAGCCCTTGTGAGAGGCCTGCATGGAGGACTTCCACAGATTCACAGTCTCCCTTATCACCTGTAGTCAGAGTTAGCCACCCCATATTCGGGATTCCTAAAACTTGACGGAGTAATACCGATGGGAGGTCTTTTTGCGAAATACCGATCTCAAGAGTCCGTTTACTGATAGCCAGTTTGGCCAGGTTATCAGCAGGATTACGACATGGCCCAGGGTCCAGACAAAGGTCACTGAGCGTCCACATTTATTCAAGGGCATACAGGGAATCCTGGACAGCAGTGACCAAGGTATGGCGATGGTAACACTGGTCTAGAGCTTGCAAACTGCTCAAGGAGTCGCTGCAAATAAGAAACAACCTGTGCAGGAATGGATAGGCTCGAGAGCACGAGAAAAGGCTACCACTCCACAGTGAAAGCATTACAGCCACCTGGCAAGAAGCAGAGCTCATTATGTGCCGGGTTAGTATAAGTGAAGCCCACGTGACGTTCCCCAAATTTGTCTTCCAAGTTCTCCGCAAAGAATACCGGCTTAGTGGCCGAGAAGGATTTCCCAACTAAGTATTGGGAGGGAGTATTTTTCTGTTTGCCACTTATCCCTACATTCATCTCACGATGTAAGCAGCGAAGAGCTCATTTTAGTGTTTTATCTCTCTACACTAATAGAGGGCTTTCCTTCCACAGCGACTGCTGGGATCGTATGGCCACCAATAGGAGATAACTTCATCCGCTTCATCTGCAGTTCATCCGCCATCGTGCTACCCACTACGAACGGAGGCTCTCTCCATGGGTGCCATCCTGCCTCACCAACGGCTGCCTGGCCAGTAATCTGCTGCTTGGAATCCTCATGCCCAGTCACGACTGGCACATACTCCTCTCAGCTCAAGCACGAGCAGTGTCATCCCTGTGTGGTCAGTGGGTACAACCGTGCAGGTACTTGACTGCCCACCCACAGCAGGATGGCTACCGTGCTGGGTTTTTGGGTGTACTACCTTATTAAAGGGAAGTGTGCAAAGGTGGAAAGGCACAAAGGTAGAGCAGATACCCCGTTTGGCTACCTTCCCTGCACGATCCGCACTTCTGGAGTATTTTGAAAATTGGTGGCAGGTCAATCCTAACAATGGGAACCATGTATTTATTTGAGGGAAAGTTATAAAAACTTCAGAAGTGGAAACTCGAGTCCCAGTCATAAACCATATCCAAGAAGGTCCTGTACCAAGAAAATCAACCGATGGAGTGAAAGACGAAGAAACGGGTAGTTTAAGCACAAACCTGAAGCACGAAAAGGAAGTAATGCTGCTAAGGCTGGGGCCCCGGGCCCCGTGGTAGCTCAGGAGAGACTTGTGAGAACACTGGGGGGGGGGGGGGGGGGGGGGGGGCTTCCAGTGGCTTCAGTGGCTTACCACTTGCCACCTCTCACTGAGGTTTCTAAGAATCTTTTTTCCCATTCATTATCCGTGTAAGGGACTGTAAGTAGCCTTCTTAATGTGTGGTAGAATAAAAAATATCTTCCATCACATATTTTCCGAAGGCCACCACTATCTTTTACAAACAGACAGAAAGAAATATGCCTTTTATACAAATCTTTTATTGTGTTTCACTACAACCGCCTTCAAAATGTTGCATTCTGGAAACACTTTTTCCACTCTTAAGTTGCGTTTCTTTATACTACTAGGCCAACGGCTGAGCTGCCATTCGTTTAACAGAAATGACAAATTTTAAAGCAACAGTAATTTATCATCTCAACAGTACTCATCTACTGCTTGTCTACGAAAACTTGAAACGTAAGGCCCGTACAGTGAATCGCAAAGTGTAGCTGTACAAGTGGAACTGTCAGCAAGCACTATGTTTACTGTTTACAGCATCCCAGAGATGTTTAGAGTACTTAACTGTAGTTCTCGTGGCGCTACTTCCATGTAGAATAAACGCTAGTGTATTCGTAAGTGTAGAGCTGACAAAGTTAACACACTATTCCTATGGAAGAGAAGAACGTTATAGCTATTTTAGTTGACTCTGGAGTGACTAAGTCAAACGCAATTCTTACTACGATATCTGGTCAATTTCAAGCTCTCAGTAACACGTGTATTTTTTAGATTATATTTAGGAAAAACGCTTATATTTAGAAAAGACGCTCCAGTGAGTCTTGTTGTTTACAAGTACGTGGCAGCTAAAAGTTATCCGTTGGCACGAGTGACCATTGGAATCTGTAGCCGTTTTATCTAGGTAAGTACCTTTATTTTTTCCCATTTCCTACTGATAAGACCAGGACAGGCGTTGCGGAACTTTTTCTTTTCAGGCAAATATCCCAGTAAGCTGGAAGTGGGGCACAGAGGTTCCAAATTAGGAACATTTTGGAGGGTATTTCCAGTTATGGCATTCTCCTGATCAGCAAGGAAAATCTTCCGAAATTCTTGGTCGGAAAATAGTAGAATTTGACCTATTTGTAAAATATATGTGTGTCACCATTACCCATTAACCCAGACAAATAAGAAACGCAAATGTGGAAATATGTAACGATCAAATAACGTGCAAACGATTGTGCTACCTTTTGTCGGTTCTGCATATATCAAAAGTCAGTCCTGAGAAGAAGAGGAATAAGACCTACTTTCACAGCGTCGAGGAAGAAGGTGATTCTGCACCCAGTTTACAACAGACAACTTCACGATCCCTGGGATTTATAACACCTCCTTTGAGTGTGGAAGCAACTACATCCATCAAATGCCGGCCGGAGTCACCGAGCGGTTCTAGGCGCTACAGTCTGGAACAGCGCGACCGCTTAGGTTAGTTAGGTTTAAGTAGTTCTAAGTTCTAGGGGACTGACGACCACAGCAGTTAAGTCCCATAGTGCTCAGAGCCATTTGAACCATTTTACATCCATCAGTGCATCCGTACCATTCCTGACTGCTGTGCAGAGAATCAACTGCACATTAAAAATAAAGAACTTGAGAAATCAACAGCTGCTGAGCACAGCTCCACAAATAAACAAAATATACTGTTTGATGAAACAAAATTATTGGTCTTGGCTTCTGCATACACGGTTTCTATTTTTACAGGGGCAGTAGAAATAAGAATGTGCGAGAGCAACTTCAACCGGGATATAATCTTAGTGGTGCCAGATAGCGAGCTCTCTACATTGATAACAAACAGACAAGAACGAAATTTTCACTCTGCAGCGGGATGTGCGCTGAAGTGAAACTTCCTGGTAGATTAAAACTATATGCCGGACCAAGACTCGGACTCGGGACAATTGCCTCACGCGTGCGAATGCTCTGCCAGGTGAGATACCCAAGCACGACTCACGACCGGTTCTCACAGCTTCACATCCACCAGTACCTCATCTCCTACCGTCCAAGCTTCAGAGAAGTGCTAGTCCCACAAATTTCGCAAGAGAACTTCTTTAATGTTTGGATGGTAGGAGATGAGGTACTGGTGGATGTGAAGCAGTGAGGAAGGGTCGTGAGTCGTGGTTCAGTAACTCACCTGGTAGAGCAGTTGCCTTAAAAGGCAAAGATTTCGAGTTACAGTATCAGTCTGGCACACAGTTTTAACCTGGCAGGAAGTTTCAAGAAACAGGCAAATTCACCGTACTGTTTACTTTCCTACAGGAGGGGTGGTGCCACGTGCGCAAACGTTGGCATCACCTGTGGAAGCATGACGTAATTGCCGACCAATCACAAGCCGCTGACGCAGAAGCCCAGACAGTCAGTTGTTCCGGACATGACGATGGTGCTAATCATCTAAAGCGCGAGGTTTTACCCAAACTTGATGCGGCGAGAAGTCCGAGAACATTTTATACCGGCGTGTCGTCGTGAAAAAGTTCATCCTTATATATATATATTTGTGTGTGTGTGTGTTTTCGCCTCTACTGTCCATTCGCACATATATGATTCTGTTCACATACTGTGGGGGCCGGTCTCCAGCCGTTCACAAGATTTTTCACAGCTCTGAGAAGCTTGGCACGGCAGTCACGTTTCGTAAACATGTAGCAGCGCCAGCAGGCGAGCGGCGGGACGCCACACGCGGCGGCGCATGCGCAGCGGTGCGTGGGACTTCCGCCGCCCCCGCGCTTCCGGCGCGCAGGAGTGCTGACCGCAGCGGCGGGCAGTGCCAGAGGCAGCTGCGCGTGACGTCACGCGGTGCCCCGCCAGCCCGCCAGCGCTCGCCTTACGCGGCGGCCGGCGCTCCTGTTACGTGCAGACTCGCCGCCAGGTCACGCGACTTCAAAAGGCGCGGCCGCATAAGCTGCACACGTCGACTAGCAGGACACGTTCTGGAGGCGGACGCCGCCACCGAAAGAAGCGCTCTTTGTGGCTTAGTCGGGACTTCGTCTTTTACGACATTCTGCCGCAAGTTCTTTTAATATTTAGTGCCTTACTCAGGAGGTAGAGTTCGCTCTGTCAAAGCTACGGTTCGATAGTTTTGGTGCTCTATGTAAATGAAGCAGTAAACGGTAGCATTACTGGTAGCACTGATAGGGAAAGAAAAATAAATGAATGCGTCAGAGAGAAAATGGGAGCCGAAGACTTCTTCTCGTGTTTTGTTTGTTTGGTTGTTTCTTTTGCACATAATCTGAATCACAAATCGTTCACTGCTAATCCATTGTTTTTTCCGTATCCTTACAGAATATAAACTCCGTTTTATAAGTAATAAACATTAGTTTATCGCTTAACTTCTGCGCTTTTATGTAACTAAAGAAATTACTTTTGATGCAAGTACAATATGCATTCACAAACGTAAAAAATATATACATAATTATTGTCATTATTTTGTAGTGAATAGGAAGTTTAACATCATCATCGACAAGAGTTCCCTTTTAGTACTGATAAGTGGAAAAGTTTTATATGAAGAATAGTAAAATGTCTTAAATAAGCTCGACGAAGGACTGAAGCGATGCGTGGTATATTTTTGTTTTGCGGTCTTTTTATTTTCGCTTTTTGTTAAGTAAATTGAGTTTTCTAATGTTACATGATAAATCTATATTGTTTCTTTATTTTTACTATAATATCCCTCTGTTTCACATTACATAACAAAAATTTTCAAATAAAACCACAATTCAACACTGACAACTTCAGTTTTGCCTTTAAACACTGTCTACTTTCAAGTTCAAATGGCTCTGAGCACTATGGGACTTAACATCTGAGGTCATCCGTCCCCTAGAACTACTTATACCTAACTAATCTAAGGACATCACATACATCCATGCCCGAGCAGGATTCGAACCGGCGACCGTAGCGGTCGCGCGGTTCCTGACTGAAGCGCCTAGAACCGCTCGGCCACACTGGCCGGCTACTTTCAAGTAACATGCATGGGGATAACTATGTAGAACAAAAACTTAGCTTGGGTTACGCGGCCCTTTATACACTGATCAGCCAGAACATTATGACCGCCTACCAAACAGCCGGTACGTCCACCTTTGGCACAGGTAACACCTGCGATGCGTCGTGGCATGGAAGCAGTGAGGCCTAGATAGGTCGCTCGAGGGAGCTGGCACCATTTCTGCACGCGCAAGCCACCTAATTCCTGTGAATTCCTAGGAACCGGGCGATGAGCTCTGACTTCACGTCCAATGACATCCCACATGCGTGTGATCGGGTTTAGATCCGGAGGGTACAGCACATCAACTCGAACTCGCCACTGTGTTCCTCGAACCACTTCATCAGTGTCCACACCTTGTGATACGGCGCATTATCTGCTGAAAAATGCCACTGCCGTTGGGAAACATGACCGTCATGAAGCGGTGTACGTGGTCTGCAACCAGTGTCCGATACTTCTTTGCCGTCGCGGTGCGTTGCACGAGCTCAGCTAGACTCATGGATGTCCAGGTGAATGTTCTCCAGAGTACAATGGAACTGCCGCCAACTTGTCTCTGACCTGCAGTACAGGTATCAAGGAGGTGTTGCCCTGGAAGACAACGGATTCGCGCCCTCCCATCGGCATGATGAAGTTATTGGAATTCATTAACACTTTGCCACTGCACCAACGTCTATTGCCGCTGGTTACTTAGCCATTTCAGTCGCAGTTCCCGATGGCGTGTAACGTTGGATCATGCATGGGTTGTCGGTTGCTAAGGCCCTTCGTTAGGAGTGTTCGGAGCACTGTGTATTCAGACACTTGTTCTCTGCCCAGCATTGAAGTCTGATGTTAGTTCCGCCACACTTCGCCCGCCTGTCCTGTTGAACCAGTCTGCCCAGCCAACGACGTCCGACATCTGTAATGAAGGGTGGTCGTCTAACCCCATGACATCTAGACGTGGTTCACAGCGTATTGATGACACTCACCACAGCACTCCTCGAACACTTGACAGTCGTGCTGTTTCCGAAAGGCTCGTGCCCGAGCCTCCGAGCCATCAAATGTGCCCTCGGACGAACTCGCAAGGGAAAGCCACGACGTTTGGAACGCGGATTTACTGCAAACTTCGTACACTCTTAGTACTCCACGAGGACAACAAAATGTGTAAGCAGTAGCGCGTACTTCTCAAGCGTTATTGAGAAAATCGCAAGATAATTTCGGTCGTCAAATATATACCTGTTCGTGGCCGTTTTTACCATGAAGCGCCGGCAGCCGAGTGGAAAAAAAAGAAAGAAAAAAAAGAAAGAAAAAAAAGAAGTGGCTAGCGTTCAAGCCCCGTAATCGCTGGATCGCTGGATCGAGTCCCGCTCGTCAACTTTTTTTTTATTCCTAACACAGTCATTTTCTTTACTATTTATATTACAATTGATATAATGGGAAAAATTCGTGTAATCGGATGAACTTTTATTAAATTTACAATGTTACTTGGCAATCTACAAATTTTTATTATCACAAATAATATAATATTCATAACTACCGACTAGTAAACGACCAAATGCATAAAGTGATACTGAAAATGTATGCTTGTCCGTGTAGAGAACGGGAAATTGCTTCTCTTGGAGACGCTATTAAAACACACTCGCTACTGCATGTCCAATGATCGGCGCCGATATTTAAGGAAATGCTGCGTTATGCATGGTTTGCTTCCAAATTATAGGCTGGAAGAGAGGTTTCTGAAAATGTTAATGAGGCTTGTTTTTCCACGGAAAACCTCAAAATACCTTGCATGTGCGCAAACATAGCATTTATTAAATGCAGCTGGTGCCGTTTAACTTCGTTTTTCATATTTTTACGAAAAATACCATCCCCCAACTTGTACTCGTAATGTCGAAAGCGACGATTAATTGTACATCTTTCGAAAGCCGTCTGTCCCGGTCAAAACTTGGAGGTAACAAGTCGTTTCGGGCTCCTTCCAGATATAAGGGATTTCTCAAATCACGGACAAGCATACACTTTCAGTATCACTTCATGCGATTGGCCGTTTAATAGTCGGTAGTTATGAATATTATATTATTTGTGATAATAGAAATTTGTAGACTGCCAAATAACATTGTAAATTTAATAAAAGTTCATCCGATTACACGTATTTTTCCCACTACATAATTGTAATATAAATTGTAAAGAAAATGACTGTGTTAGAAATAAAAAAAAAAGTTGACGAGCGGGACTCGATCCAGCGATTACAGGGCTTGAACGCTAACCACTCGGCTGCCGGCACTTCATGGTAGCCGGCCGAAGTGGCCGCGCGGTTAAAGCCGCTGCAGTCTGGAACAGCAAGACCGCTACGGTCGCAGGTTCGAATCCTGCCTCGGGCATGGATGTTTGTGATGTCCTTAGGTTAGTTAGGTTTAACTAGTTCTAAGTTCTAGGGGACTAATGACCTCAGCAGTTGAATCCCATAGTGCTCAGAGCCATTTGAACCATTTGAACTTCATGGTAAACAGGGCCACTCACAGGTATATATTTGACGACCGAGATTATCTTGCGATTTTCTCAATAACGCTTGAGAAGTACGAACTACTGCTTACACATTTTGCTGTCCTCGTGGAGTACTACGAGTGTACGAAGTTTGCAGTAAAACCGCGTTCCAAACGTCGTGGCCTCCTCTTGTAAGACAGATCGCGGACCTTCCCCATTCTACACACGGACAGCACGCTCACCCATACTACATGCACAGTGCGTGTGTCTGACAAGCAGTCATTCCTCGCGATCTCACGCTGCTATCGCCTGGACGGGTTTATATCGATAGTAGGTCTGTGATCATGTTCTGGTTGATCATGTACATCCTCACTTATGTTCTAGACGGTTCACCGCTATCGCTTTTTAGGGGACACTAGTAAGACACTGATCATATACGTAAAGGTACAGATCGTTATAAGAGTTAACGGTCGATAGGTAAGCAACATACCTAAGGTACAGGTAACGCGGTTACGACCGTAACTGACCAAACATAGCAGAAAAAACACTGTCGTATGGGCTTACCTACTATAACCTACGGTATCCTATGGTAATTTTATAACTCTAGTAACATGTCTAAGTAATGACAAAGTAGACCAAACAAATAGCAATGATTGTTTAGCCAAGTACGTGACCAGAATATCGATTTGCAATAATCTTGCTATACACAATTCCAATTTTGTTGTTGTTGACGAAAATTGTTAACTCTTGTGTGTCAAAGATCTAAGCAGTGAAGATCAATAATATTGTTAATCTTCTTTTACCAGTTACACTGCTGAATACCAGCAGCAACGAAATAAATGTACAGGTGTTTCAGAATCTTTGGAACCTGGACATGATCTTACGACATTTGAACGGAAAAATGCTAGCGTTTTTCCTCATAAAATACCTCTGGATTTGACAACATTCCTTTAGAATTAAGATCCTTAAGGAAGCCAGGCATGACAAAACTACTCCGTCTGGTATGCAAGGTATGTCAAACAGCCGAAATACCCTCGGACTTCAAGGATACTGTTACAAGTGTCAATATTAACGAACTATCAAGTTTTGCCTCATGACTGAAAAATACTGACACGAATTATTTACAGAACAATGGGAAACGTAGAACCCGATCGGAGAGAAGATCAGTTTTAGCTTCGGAGAAACGCAGAAATACACGAAGCTATACTGATCCCATGACTTATCTCGAAAGAACGATTTTAGAAAGGCAATCCAACGTTCACAGCATTTGTTGCATTAGAGAAAGTTTTTGACAATGACTGGACTACACCCTTTGAAATTCTGAGTAGCAGGGATGACACACAGGACGAAACGGTTATTTACGACTTGTATAGATACCAGACTGTAGTTATAGTCGAAGTTCATTAAATGGAAGCCGTAGTTGAGAGAAGGCAACATGACAGGGTTGTAACATGTACATCGAAAAAGGAGTAAAGCAGACGAAGGAAAATATCTGCGAAGGGAATTAAGGCTCGGGGAGAGAAAAAAAAAAAAAAAAAAAAAAGTTTTGTGTCTGCCGATGACAGAGACGAGAAGGGACTTGGAACGTAAACTGAACAGAATGGATGGAGCCTAATAACAGGCTATAAGGTGAATACTAACAGATGTAGACCAGTAATGGAATGTGGTCGAATAAAATCGGACGATGTTGAGGGAATTAAGTTAAGAAATGAGACACAAAGAAGTACTAGAAGAATTTTGCTATTTCGGCAGGAAAATAACTGACGAAAGCCTAGGTAGAGGGGATATAAAATTCAGACTGTCAAAAGTAAGAAAAGCATTTCTGAAAATAACGAATCTATTAACGCCAAATGTAAGTTGAAATGTTGGGAAAACTTATTCTGGAGGTACTCATCTCGAGTTTAGCCTTGCACGGAGGTGAAATATGGGCGATAAACAATGTAGCACGTAGAGAACAGAAGTATTAGAAATGTGGTGCCACAGAAGAATGCTAGGATTAGATAGGTAGATCGGGTGACTAACGGAGAGGTAGCGAATCAAATTACAGAAAAAATAATTTATAGCACAACTTGACTAAAAGCAGAATTCTGTTGATAGTTCACATCCTGAAGCATAAAAGAGTCCTAATTCTGTAAAAAATGTTAATGGGAGACGAAGGCTTGAGAACTTTTAACATGCTCGAATGTACACTGAGGTCATGAGTTAGCGATACGCATATATACAGATGAGGGCAGTATCGCGTACACAAAATATGAAAGGGCAGTGCATAGGCTGAGCTGTTATTTCTATTCAGGTGATTCGTGTAAAAAGGTGTTCGACATCATTACGGCCGCACGATGGGAATTAATAGACTTTGAACGCGTAATGGTAGCTGGAGCTGGGCCGGCCGGAGTGGCCGAGCGGTTCTAGGCCCTTCAGTCTAGAACCGCGAGACCACTACAGTCACAGGTTCGAATCCTGCCTCGGGCATGGATGTGTGTGATGTCCTTAGGTTAGTTAGGTTTAAGTAGCTCTAAGTCTAGGGGACTGATGACCTCAGATGTTAAGTCCCATAGTGCTCAGAGCCATTTTTAGCTGGAGGTGGACGCATCGGACATTCCATTTCCGGAAATGGTTAGAGGATTCGATGTCCCGAGGTCCACAGTGTCAGAAGTGTGGCAAGAATACCAAATTTCGTGCATTACCTCTCACCTTGGGCAACACAGTGAGCGATGGCCTTCACTTGACGACCGAGAGCAGCGGTGTTTGCGCTGAATTGTAAATGGTAACTGACACAGCTTGAAATAATCGCAGAAAACGGTGCGACGAACGTATGTGTTGGCACAGTGCGCCGAAATTTGACGTTAATGGGCAATGGCAGCAGAGACCCACACGAGTGCCTTTGCTGACAGTGGCTTTCCTGGACTCGTGATCATATCGTTTGGAGCCCCCAACGACTGGAAAACCGTGGTCTGGTCAGATGGGTCCCGACTTCAGTTGTTAAGAGCTGATGCAGGTAGCGTTGAAGCGTGGCGTACACCCCACGAAGCGAGGCAGCCAAGTTGTCAACAAGGCATTGTGTAACCTGGTGGTGCCTCCATAACGGTGTGGACTGTGTTTACCTGCCCAGCTGAACCTATTATTGACTGGATACGGTTGCGTTCGGGTACCTGGGGACCATCGGCAGCCATTCAGTGGACTTCATGTTCCCAAACAACGATGCCATGTCGCCATGCCACAATTGTTCGCGATTGGTTTGAAGAACATTCTGGACACAACGAGCCAATGATTTGGCCACCCAGAACGCCCGACATGAATCCCATCTATTATTTATGGGGCATAATCGAGAGATCAGTTCGTGCACAAAATCTTGCACCGACAACACTTTCCGAATTGTGGGCGGACCTAGAGGCTGCATAGCTCAGCGTTTCTGCAGGAGATTTCCAACGACTTGCTGAGTCCATGCCGCGTCGAACTGTTGCACTACTCCGGGACATTTGACATCTCAGTGTATATAGATTTCAGAATTTATGCAAATAATGAAGAGCTTTGTACCGGATAGACAAGCGTGGAGAACTGCACCAACTAGTCCCCGGACGGAAGATCACGAAAGTTATGTTAGCACCTTGGCTATGAAAGATGGTGAGTACACGGCAAAATACTAGCTCATCTGCCGAAAACCTGGTATCGTTGTTATGAAATATTACTTACACGCGTGCTGCTTTGGACACCCCGTACATACTTTTAAAATACTCTCCTCTCTTTGCTCTGCAATTTTCGAATTACTATTGCCTCTAGTATCGCGATACTTCTTAAAACAGTATTTCTCTTTCACGAACTGGAATTCTACATTTTGTCCTAGTTATAAAGAACAACACTGGCAGTTACTTACACGCCGTTTTTACTGTACTAAGTTTCCTGATATATTAAATTTAAAATTACGTGCCTCTTTAAGAAGTGGAATCATAACGTTTTCTTCAAAATGCGGGATGAGTTCTCCTGCATCACTTACAATAAACAAGCTTAAACTCCTTTGCTCCACCTGTTTTAATGAGTCACACAGAACATCACACATATATCTTGAATATTTTGAACCTTCAGTAATTGTAATGTTACTTAAACACCTCTTCAATCGTGTTCACTCAAACTGTCTACACCTGGATACTCTTTACTCTTCCCTAAACTTCAAAGAATTTTTTTTCCTTTTTTGCTATTATCCTCACCAGCTTGATTCCTTTTTCCCCTTATTATTAAATTGCAAGTTTCCATTTTCATTCGTAAGTACAGCACATTTACTTATACTGCTCCGATACAAAGCTCAATTCGTACTATTTCCATGTTATTTCCAACCTGAGCTTCGAAGTTTTGAGAGTTTTCTTTTGAAGAATACTTGTGATCCAAGCACAACGATTCTCACAGACAACTAAGCCACGCAATCTTCCATTCGGTAGGTCCCTCGTGAATTAAAGTTACAAGGGGATATCCTTGCACGCCGTATCACCAAACTGCAGATACGTTAAAAGCAGAGCTTCTGGAAGTAGGGCAGACGTTCAGAAAAAGCCGCGACTCCGCCTCAGAGCTGGCACAGTGCATCCCGCGGAGGGGTATTAAGGTAATGGGCTGCAGGCGCGGCCTTTCTCTCTTTCCCGCAGAAAAACGGCGCGGACTACTTCGTCGCCTGGCGCTCGCCGAGCAAAAGAAAGGAGGCGACTCTTCCAGAGGACGCGCCACGTCTCGCAGCTGCCCGAGAGCAAGAAAACGGGGCAGCGGATTTTCCACACCTGCGTACGTTTCTGCGGCTAGCGCTGCCAAGATGCGGCTGGCGCTAGACCCGGAAGTAGTCAGTCGATTGTTTACTACTCCCGGAAATCTTCATCGCCAATACTCACCCATTATAGGCATTGCCTGCAATCCAGCTGCCGGCCGGTGTGGCCGAGCGATTCTAGGCGCTTCAGTCTGGAACCGCGCGACCGCGGCGGTCGCAGGTTCGAATCCTGCCTCGGGCATGGGTGTGGGTGTGTGTGATGTCCTTATGTTAGTTAGGTTTAAGTAGTTCTAAGTTCTAGGGGCCTGATGACCTCAGATGTTAAGTCCCATAGTGCTCAGAGCCATTTGAACCATTTTTTTTGCAATCCAGCTTAGACGAATAAAATAATTATTCCACGAAAGTGTGTATTCAGAATACTGTGTTAAATTGATAACCGAACATCTCGTACAGGCCTCTTTAATTTTCAAATAATAAATGCAATGAATTTAAGAGGAACTTTGCAATTCCCAAAGACGAAATTAACAGTAAATAATATTTTAATATAGGCTATGCATCTCTAAGATAGAGAATGAAGGTTTACATTACGGTGCCGAAGTCTATGTAACAGACTGGGGCCTGCCCACAGAGAGCAAAATGAATATCCCGAAATAATCAAAATCAAAGTGACAGAATATACCACCATCCCGTCCTTCTATACTATAGTTTAAGGGGGGTTATGACATCAAACGGGCCGTCTTGAGCAGGAGAGACATCACAGGACATTTTAATTCCCACTGTCTATACTTTTACAAATAAATTCATAAAACTTTGTCAGCATGACCAGGAAGGATTCAGAATTCACACTCATTGCAGTGGAAGTTCAAAAATAAAACAAAATTAATTTTGTTTTACATGTGAAAGTTCATCATTTTTTCAC
Source organism: Schistocerca americana (assembly GCF_021461395.2). Classification (NCBI taxonomy): domain Eukaryota; kingdom Metazoa; phylum Arthropoda; class Insecta; order Orthoptera; family Acrididae; genus Schistocerca; species Schistocerca americana. The sequence continues at coordinate 118,687,457 of NC_060120.1, read as the reverse complement.
TTACTATTGGCTGCGTTTGTTGCCGTAGGTACACGTTTCTTCATAAGAGAGATTCTTCGATGAATTTTGCACAGCATGCAAACCATACTTACAAGTGTATGAAACTCTAGAAATTATTTAATTTATGAAAAAATGAAGGTGCTGTTACATTTTAAACTTCATGTTTAGAAAAAACTCAAATTTTATAGTTAATTATCTCAATTTTTACTACAGTTTTCAATAGATGTGGAAAATTCTAGAGTTTCATACACCTGTAAGGGTGGTTTGTATGCTGTGCAAAATTTATCGAAGAATCACCCTTACTTATGAAGAAAAATGTACCTATAGCAACAAATGCAGCCAATGGTAAGTGAAAAAGGTCAAATTTCAAATGTAAGAAAAAATCATTTTCTTATATTTTTGAACTTCCACTGCTATGAGTGTAAATCCTGAATCCTTTCTGTCCATTTGGACAAAGTTTTATGAATTTATTCGTAAAAGTATAGACAGTGGAAATTAAAATGTCTTCTGGTGCCTACTAGATGTATCTCCACTTTGCCAGTATGTAGACAGCTCACTGTGGTCCGCGTAAAGCTACATATATGTTCTGAGAGAAGGATCAAATAACAGCAGCAGAGCAGTAGATGAAAAAAAAAACTAGTAGATTGTTTCTTTAAACTAGCTATTTCCCTCCTATCTACACGCATTTATCGTAATTATCGATGCGAGTAGCCTAGGATTAGCCATAATTTATTGTTAACACGCTTTACAGATGTAGTCAAACTGATTGCTTCAGCATGTTAACATACTTATACATCCCTGCGAGCTTACGTTTCAAAATGGTTCAAATGGCTCTGAGCACTACGGGACTTAACATCTGAGGTCATCAGACCCCTAGACTTGGAGCTACTTAAACCTAACTAACCTAAGGACATCACACACATCCATGCCCGAGGCAGGATTCCAATCTGCGACCATAGCAGCAGCGCAGTTCCAGACTGAAGCGCCTAGAATCGCTCTGCCACAACGGCCGGCAGCTAACCTATAGGGAGCGATTTATAGAACATTATGAATGCTTGATTGAACGAATGAAGATGCTGACCACGAAACAACGCGGCCATTCCTAGGATAATTTTCAAATCCCTCCACTGGGTCTGTAAGACGTGAAATTGACATTTTTAGGCATTTCACCTTTGGTAACTTTCGGGAACGGTGGACTAAATCCTCGATAGGAGTTCCTGCCCCAATATCCGATTCTATTCAAAACGCATCCAGAGCCATCCATCGGTGTAAACAAACTGAAGAGTCATCGCAACAGTAGGAGCTGGAAGAATAAAATATAATACACCCACACGACAGCCTTATGAAATCACTGTAGGACTCCACCATTACCTCCAAATCTCAATAATACAGAATGTTCGCTTTTGATCCATGTTTGCCAAATTCTTCTTGTTAAGTAGTCAAATGAAGTCTATGACCGAAATATACAGGACGGCGTTATTTCATGCGATGGATTAGAAATTAAAATCAGTTCTTACAGAAATTCAAGAACCCTACACAATGGAAGAACGCTAATGTATTTTCTCTCTGACGCCCAATCTATATTACGTACGCTAGTGCCCTCCTCCTGATGCTTGTTAAAACAATCCTGAATCAATATACTTACGATACTGAAGCACGAGGATGACGAAGGCTCTGTCCATCCAAAGGAATCATTCATCACAATCACTTTAGGGAATTTTGACCCACATTAAAAGTAGTCACAGAAAAAGCTACACACTTATCCGATTGCATAAAGTGTCCAAGAATGTATACTGACACTCCGCCTCGCAAGTCCTATATGATAGAAATAATTTTGAATCTCATAATAATGTTAACAAACTTTGGCAATCGGAGTTCGTAAAGGAATGCATGTTGCAATTTGTGTAGTGAAAAAACACTGAAATAATTAAATTCCGTTATTGATCCTGTGTACGAGATAAGAGCACAAAATATATAGATACAAACCAACATTTAGATACAAACCAACATTTAGATACAAACCAACATTTAGATACAAACCAACATTTAGATACAAACCAACATTTAGATACAAACCAACATTTAGATACAAACCAACATTTAGATACAAACCAACATTTAGATACAAACCAACATTTAGATACAAACCAACATTTAGATACAAACCAACATTTAGATACAAACCAACATTTAGATACAAACCAACATATAGATATAAGCGAAAATATAAAAGAAAATAGAGCTGAAGGTTCAATAATTAAATTACATTTGAATAGTTGAAGGCTATTTGCTAATTTCACGTTTCACACAAGGTGATATAAAGTTCAGTCTTTTGAATAAAGGTCGTAGTTCGTATTACTAAAGAACACTTTGTTGTCTCTTCAGAATATCATACCTTAACAAGTAACAATAGCCAGTTAAGGAGTGAAGTCGGCAAGAATTAGTGAGCATGTTGGGATGAAGTAGGCAGAAGTGATGGTCAAGAGGCGGGCTCTCAAGTCCATTTTAATTCTTTGTATAACACGCAAATAACCAGCGAGTGGCTGCCATAAGCAGCACGAAATCCCTACATTGTCAGTTGATGGCAGGTTCTCTGGACGGCACCCGCTCAGAGGAAAGATATCGTTGCCGCGTCAAATCAACATCGCGCACTCTTAGGTAGTTTAAAGACTTTTATCACAGACAAGCGTGTGTTATATTACCAACGGGCTACTTCAATTTGCTTGTCTTGAGATAACTGCTTAATTAGCTTTAAGTGACGGCAACACCAGTTTATTATATAGTCTCTTTTTTTATGTTTTGGAGGTTTGCCTATCGCATGAAGCAGCAACAGTAGAAACTGCAGCGGGTATTGTGCGAGTAGCAGCATTTGATTGACGAGGAAAGGCGTTACCTCCACTTCTTTGCGTGATGCATCACGTGCACTGCAGGGTTCTGAAATTCTACACATCTTCAGCTGACAGCTTTCTAGAACGGAGCAGAACTATTAAGGAGCTGCTGTTAACAGTTATCAATATTTACGACATCCTCGTGCCTGCAATGCAAGACAAATTCATTGTTGCAGAATATGAAACAGTATCTCTAGCAAGACTTTTTCGTCTTCGTAACTACTCCATTTTCTTCTGCACTGACTGTTACAATGGTAATTCTTCGTAGTTGCTAATCCTTTCAAAAAGAACAAAACAAAATATTTTGAGCAGCTACTGACAATTTTCAGATAACTTGTGAAAACAGATTTAATGAGCCATTGAAGTAGTGTATCTGCTAAGACAGGTCCTGAACAATCAGGTTCACATTATGAAGAAAATGTCTCTCGTAGCATCCTAGTCTTGGTGCAAATCTTCAATTACCACAATTACATGCAGGGACACGTATCCCTACAGAATCCTAATAGGAAAGGGAACAAACAAGTGACGACTTCTTGAGAAGACACTAAAAACGGCGTCCTAACCTAATTGCTAAGACACAAAGACAATACGTAAGCGGGGACAAACTGGGTCATTAGAGGAAAGGCTAGTCTTCGTTATCGGCCGCAGGCCTATCAACCGTCGGGCAGGATAAACGGATTCGTCGGTTTCTAAGTGGGTCATGTCTTCCGACCGAAACCACTCAGACAACAGAAAGAAATTGGAAATGGAGCCGGAAAAAAAATAATGTCAAGGCTTAACTGGCCTATATTAACGACTTTTGGAGGAGTATCGGCGCTAATCTTAATAGTGTGCAACAATATTACTATATTTATGTAAGCTAATAAAACTTCATAACCCCGTTAAGGATCGCGCGGACTGCTGATTGAAAAAGTACTGAACCCATGAGGTTTGTCGGTTACAGCTTCGACGATCAACCTTTTTTCCCTCGGCTTCTATGAAAGATAATCGTCAGCCGAGTGACAACAGCGGATAGCAGGACCACAGAAAATCATAGCTACCCGCGGCTTCAGACCAAACAGTGGGCATTTAGTAAAGTACGTCGGTTGCGCACAAAGTAATGCATCGCGTTTATTTCTCACCTGGAAACAATACTACGAAAGCGAAACGTTACATATGTATTATTTTATATCTTCTGAGTGAGCGCACTAAGTTTCCGTGACTTCCGACAGATAGCGTAGCTGCAGGGCAGTTTCAAAATGGCGTCTGTAGGTGATATACGTTACAAGCAACATGCCGTCACTGAATTTCTCACTGCAGGGAAAGAAACCGTGGGGAATATTCATAAATGCTTGTGGGAAGTCTACGGAGCATCTGCTGTCAACAGAAGTACAATCAGTCGCTGGGCACGGCGGGTGATGTCATCAGAGGGCGGTCCGGCGGAACTCCACGATTTGAAGCGGTCGGGGAGACCATCCACGGCTGTCACACCTGACATGCTGCAGCGAGCTGATGTCAGTCGCGAAGTCAGACGCATTACGACTCGGCAGTTGGCGCTAAATCTGTAAATCAGCAAAGGAAGTTCACACAGTGAAGCACTGGCTCCGCCATCAGGGCAAGGATTGGTACCGACAGGGTATACACGCTCATTTTTAGCGCTAGAGGAAGGAGACCGAATGGGATGGAGATTACGTGGAAAAATAAGGTGTGTAGGTAAAACACCATTTTTTCGTGTGTGTAATTCCCATTGTGTTCAAAAAATAACTGTTGAAGAGAAAAGTGTGGCGCATTACTTTCTGGGCAACTCTCGTAGATTAACGAGGTTAAAGAAATTTTCCGGAAGGAAGCGAGTAGTAGAGCTTGTGCAAAATAAACTTCTGACCGGCATCAACACAAAGTGAATACGTAATAGGAACTACGTATGGTGTAGTATCATATTCGTACTGTCAGTGAATTACAGCGCAGTGGAATCGGGCCAGTTTCAAATACGATACGACCACTTCCTTCTCTTCAAAACATGGAGTCATTTTTCTAGGAAAGCGATCACGAGTATAATCACAATAGTAAAAGGAACCTCCACTAGTGTATGGTACGAGTTTTTCTCGCTCGTTACAATAGTGGTAGCGGACTATGTGCACATTAGGGTTGACTTAGCACAATCAGCATACACCGCATACTTAAAACTGAGAATTAAAAAAAATTGTATCCTATCCATCAAATGATAAAGGTCCTGTACGTAAAATTTAGTAATGTGAATGATTTTACAAGTATAGTAAAATGACGACATTATGGGAAAACTGGCCAGTGCAATTGGACCATTTAAAACGAGAAGTACATTGGCATGATTATATGAACTGATGTATAGAAAATAGCGATATTTCGTCAGATTGTAGTAAATTACCAGTAATAACATTCTAGGATTGTAAATAAATCATAATTGTTGGGGTACCGCTAGGTGCCTAAGTGTAATGTAACATACGACGCACGTCAGTGTTACCCATTTATACGTGGACGTGCTGGAACGTAATGCCTCCGAATTTTTTTTATGTAAAGTCCGTTAAACAGTTTCAAGTAAAACAAATGTTATTAACATTCTACATATTCATTCTTCATGTCTGTACATGTTTATTTCTCAACATTTTCACCCTGGCGACGAACACATTTCTCCCAACGAGAGACCATTTTGTTTATACCGTCACTGAAGAACGTTTGACTTTGTTCATGGAGCCACAACCCCACCTCCGATTGCTTCATCACTAAGTGAAGTCCTGGAAGGTGTTGAAGTTTTGGAAACAGTTCAAAATCGGCCTAGTCAAGATAATATGGAGAACGATCGATGACAGTGAACACCTTGCATTGGATTTTTACACATGTCGCAGCGCTCATGTGTGAACTGGCATTTTCATGCCAAAGGATAGGGTGCTCCATATGAGGACGAACTCTTCGAGTTCGAAACTCGATTACAGCACGCTGTTTTTTCACGCACCGAAGTAGTTTACGTCACACACAGCCAAGTTACAAGCTACAATTCGGAGCACTCTGGCAACAGAAGGCTGTAAATATGTAAGCATCAAGACTAAAAATGTAGAATGTTAATGACGTTTGTTTTATTTAAAAGCTTTAAGAGTTATCACACAAAAAATCGGAAGCATCATTTTCAGCACGTCCCCATACATACACACTACCTATGGCGACTAGTAATTTTGAATTAAAGAGGATGGCGTGCTACTAAATGCCACCAAGGTGTATGAGCTTACCTAGACTTTCCTTCACTACACTGAAGAGGACAACGAGATGCAACTGGGGCTCACAAATTTTCTCGGGGTGTGATCTCGCAGGACTTGCACATATTGAGTGCGTTAAACTACATTGAAGAACCAAGGAAACTAGCGTAGGCATGCGCATTCGAGTACAGAGAGATGTAAACTGGCAGAATGCGGCACTGCCGTCGGCGAAGCCTATATAAAACAAAAAACGTATGGCGCAATTGTTAGATCGGTTACTGCTGCTACAATGGCAGATTATCAAGATTTAAGTGAGTTTGAACGTGGTGTTATAGTAGACGCACTAGCGATGGGACACAGCATCTCCGAGGTAGAGATGAAGAGGAGATTTTCCCGTACTACCATTTCACGAGTATACGTGAATATCAGGAATCCGGTAAAACATCGTATCTCCGACATTGCTGTGGCAGGAAAAAATTCCTACACGAACGGAACCAATGAAGACTGAAGAGAATCCTTCAACGTGACAGTAGTGGTGCGGTAGCGTTCTCGCTTCCCACGCCCGGGTTCCCGGGTTCGATTCCCGGCGGGGTCAGGGATTTTCTCTGCCTCGTGATGACTGGGTGTTGTGTGCTGTCCTTAGGTTAGTTAGGTTTAAGTAGTTCTAAGTTCTAGGGGACTGATGACTATAGATGTTAAGTCCCATTGTGCTCAGAGCCATTTGAACCATTTTTTTTTTTTTTTTTACAGTAGTGTGACCCTCCCGCAAATTCCTTCAAATGGCTCTGAGCACTATGGAACTTAACATCTGTCATCAGTCCCCTAGAACTTAGAACAACTTACACCAAATTAAGGACACCATACACATTCATGCCCGAGGCAGGATTATTCGAACCTGCGACCGTAGCAGCAGCGCGGTTCCGGACTAAAGCGCCTAGAACCACTCGGCCACCGAGGCCCGCAAATTCCTTCAGATTTCATTGCTGGATCATCAACAAGTGTCAGCGTGCGAAACATTCAACGTAACATCATCGATTTGGGTTTTCGGAGCCAAAGGCCCACTCGTGTACCGTTGATGACTGCACGACACAAAGCATTACGCCTCGCCTCGGCCCGTGAACACCGACATTGGACTGTTGATGACTGGAAACATGTTGCCTGGTTAGACGAGTCGTTTCAAATTGTATCGAGCGGATAGACGTGTACCGCTATGAATCCATGGACGCCATATGTCAGCAGGGGACTGTTCACGGTGTTGGAGGCTCTGTAATAGTGTGGGCGTGTGCAGCTGTCGTGATATGGGACCCCTAATGCATCTGACAGGTAACACATACGTGAGCATCCCATCTGATCATCAGCATCCATTCATGTCCATTATGCATTCCGACGGACTTGAGCAATTCCAGCACGTCCAGAGTTGCTACAGAGTGGCTCCAGGAACACACTTCTGAGTTTAAACACTTCCGCTGGCCACCAAACTCACCATACATGTACATTACTGAGCATATCTGGGATGCCTTGCAACGCGCTGTTTAGAAGAGATCTCCACCCCCTCGTACTCGTACGGATTTGTGGACAGCCCTGTAGGATTCATGGTGTCAGTTCCCTCCATGCACTACTTCAGACATTAGTCGAGTCCAAGCCACGTCGTGTCGCGCCATTTCTGCGTGCTCGCGGGGCCCTACACGATATTAAGCAGGTGTATCAGTCTTTTTGGCTCTTCAGTGTATAATACCTGATGAAGTATCAGTGGACATGATAAGAGCAGCAGGTCCAGTGGGAATGCAGTGGCTGTATAGAGTACTATCAAGCGTGTGGAGAAATAGTAAAATACCTGGCGACTGGAGAACAGGAGACATTGTTCCCATCTTCAAGAAAGGCAATAAAAGACTTTGTAAAAACTACAGAGGAATAACCCTCATGAGTCATACAGCCAAGATTTTTGAAAGAATTTTACTAAATCGAATAAGTGAAAAGATAGAAAAGGAGCTGACTGAAGAACAGCATGGGTTTAGGAAAGGAAGGAGCACAATCGACCTGATATTTTCTATCCGTCAACTGATGGAAAAAAGTTGGGAGTATAACAAAAAGGGTGATAATGGTTTTTATAGACATAGAAAAGGCATATGACTCAGGTGACAGGGAAAGACTCTGGGAAGAACTGAAGAAGATAGATATAGAAGATGGATACATTAATGTTATAAAGACAATGTACAGAGGCCAGAACTGTAGAATTAGAACACCTTTGGGGAACTCTGAATACTTCGAAATAAGACAAGGACTTAAGCAAGGAAGTATTGTATCTCCTGTGCTTTTTAATGTTGTGATGGAGGGAATGAATAGGGCAGTTAAAGATATAGTAAAAGAAAAAGACAAATAGATGATTTTTGCAGATGATATGGTAATATGGGGTGATAAAGAGGTAGATGTACAGTTACAGCTTGATGCGTGGAAGGAAATAATGAAAAGGTATGGATTAAAAATAAATAAAGATAAGAGTGAAGTAATGGTATTTGGAAGAGAGAAAGGAATCAATGGAAATATTACCTTGAATGGAGAACCCCTCAAAGTGGTAGGAAGTTTCACTTATTTAGGGAGTGAAATATCTAGGGATGGAAGAATAACTAACGAAATTAATAGGAGGTTACAGAAGGGAGGCAATTTCTACCAAACAATAAAACATCTGATTTGGAATAATGAAGTTTCAGAAAGAGCAAAACTCCTGATGTATAAGAATTATTACTTCCCTATTGTCACCTATGGTGGAGAAACAAGGACAATGAAATAAGGGACTGGAGCAGACTGCAAGCAGGGGAAATGAAATTTCTCAGAGCAGTCAAGGGAAAAACAAGAATGGACAGAGTAAGGAATGTAGAGATTAGAAAGGACCTCAAACAAGAAAGTATGAGAGAAGAAATTGAAAGAAAGAGATTAAGATGGTATGGGCATGTTAAGAGGATGCATGGGCAGAGACTCCCCAAAATTATGGAAGAACTAAAGATGGATGGGAAAAGACCTAGAGGGTGCCCAAGAACACGGTGGAAAATGGGAGTGAGAATATCTGTTGAAAGGAGAGGTGTGACCTGGCAGCAAGTGGAGGAGGAAAAGTGGTGGGAGGATCGAGCCAAATGGAGAGGACTCGTCAGCACCCAGACCTGGCAGTAACTGGAGCGGGATTCGGATATAGATAGATAGTGTATAATACACTCCTGGAAATGGAAAAAAGAACACATTGACACCGGTGTGTCATACCCACCATACTTGCTCCGGACACTGCGAGAGGGCTGTACAAGCAATGATCACACGCACGGCACAGCGGACACACCAGGAACCGCGGTGTTGGCCGTCGAATGGAGCTAGCTGCGCAGCATTTGTGCACCCCCGCCGTCAGTGTCAGCCAGTTTGCCGTGGCATACGGAGCTCCATCGCAGTCTTTAACACTGGTAGCATGCCGCGACAGCGTGGACGTGAACCGTATGTGCAGTTGACGGACTTTGAGCGAGGGCGTATAGTGGGCATGCGGGAGGCCGGGTGGACGTACCGCCGAATTGCTCAACACGTGGGGCGTGAGGTCTCCACAGTACATCGATGTTGTCGCCAGTGGTCGGCGGAAGGTGCACGTGCCCGTCGACCTGGGACCGGACCGCAGCGACGCACGGATGCACGCCAAGACCGTAGGATCCTACGCAGTGCCGTAGGGGACCGCACCGCCACTTCCCAGCAAATTAGGGACACTGTTGTTCCTGGGGTATCGGCGAGGACCATTCGCAACCGTCTCCATGAAGCTGGGCTACGGTCCCGCACACCGTTAGGCCGTCTTCCGCTCACGCCCCAACATCGTGCAGCCCGCCTCCAGTGGTGTCGCGACAGGCGTGAATGGAGGGACGAATGGAGACGTGTCGTCTTCAGCGATGAGAGTCGCTTCTGCCTTGGTGCCAATGATGGTCGTATGCGTGTTTGGCGCCGTGCAGGTGAGCGCCACAATCAGGACTGCATACGACCGAGGCACACAGGGCCAACACCCGGCATCATGGTGTGGGGAGCCATCTCCTACACTGGCCGTACACCACTGGTGATCGTCGAGGGGACACTGAATAGTGCACGGTACATCCAAACCGTCATCGAACCCATCGTTCTACCATTCCTAGACCGGCAAGGGAACTTGCTGTTCCAACAGGACAATGCACGTCCGCATGTATCCCGTGCCACCCAACGTGCTCTAGAAGGTGTAAGTCAACTACCCTGGCCAGCAAGATCTCCGGATCTGTCCCCCATTGAGCATGTTTGGGACTGGATGAAGCGTCGTCTCACGCGGTCTGCACGTCCAGCACGAACGCTGGTCCAACTGAGGCGCCAGGTGGAAATGGCATGGCAAGCCGTTCCACAGGACTACATTCAGCATCTCTACGATCGTCTCCATGGGAGAATAGCAGCCTGCATTGCTGCGAAAGGTGGATATACACTGTACTAGTGCCGACATTGTGCATGCTCTGTTGCCTGTGTCTATGTGCCTGTGGTTCTGTCAGTGTGATCATGTGATGTATCTGACCCCAGGAATGTGTCAATAAAGTTTCCCCTTCCTGGGACAATGAATTCACGGTGTTCTTATTTCAATTTCCAGGAGTGTATACACAACGACAATACAACTGATCCAGTCTGGTCTCGGGAAGAAATTATAACGATATACCAGCAGTCACACATGATACTTCTCGGAATCTTGCTCAAATTAAAGTTTGCCATACTCCGAAGTGTTTAATTTTCTTCACTGCGTGCTGGATCCGCACCTGCAACATCTTGAACACACGTAACTTCGTTTCTTTGTATTAGCTACTTGATTCACACTAAATAAATCGAGTGTTGCAACCAAATTAAGTTCTCCATGATAAAAAAAAGCTTATCAAAAGGTGCGAATGCTAATAATGGTCTTTTGGAGCAACTGTAGTAACGTGGAAGTGGAAACATAAGATGACAAGTATCTGTTTTCATATGCATCTTGTTCCTGTCGAATTAGTATTCTCATGCTGACACAGCATACCCCGATGCAAAGTTTACACCAAGTGTTTGTAATTAAACTGTAACTACTCACGTTGGTCCAGCGTGGGATATACTTATCGTATGGCAGCGATATGCGTTAGTGCGGAACGTATTTATATTGGAAAAAAAATTCTTCGAATTTTGGCGAAGAGGTGCCGTACAGCATCTGGTCGACGTCTCCAGTGCTCATATTGAACAAACTGCGTAAGCCTTACTCACTTGTTCGACCTTTTCTGCCCATGTCCCATTCCTATTTCATTACATATGGAAATATTTCTATACGTCTTTCTTGCATTCACAGCGCCAGACTTACACCTGTCGGCTAAAACCGGAACTATTTTTTCCATCGTAAATCGGTTCCGTATTAGAGCATTAGAATATCTACCAAATTTCTCTCCCATACGATAATTGCACCCCATACTGCATACCTATGAGTAGCTGCACCTTAGTTATAAGCACCCGGTGCATTTCTTTGCGCCATCTATTCATTAACGATTGCCGTATTCACAAAACAAGAAATCTTTGCCGCACCTTTTCGTCCATGGGAACTTTTCTACTTCTTCAGTTCGGATAAAAGTATCTTTAAATTCGTTTGAGGCAGTGAGAGTTCTAGCAAGGGTTATTTACTTTTCACGTTAAGGGCATTACGATAAACGAATCTGTAAACATGAAGAAGCGCGCGCTAGCAACTGCTGAGAGAGAGAGAGAGAGAGAGAGAGAGAGAGAGAGAGAGAGAGAAAGGGGGGCGGGCGGAGGCAGGGAAAACGACGCAGCCAGCCGCAAGTGCTCGGCAACTCCGCGATAAGCTGCAGGCACCTGATAAGATACGCGAAACCACGGGCTTCCCGCCTTCCTCGTGCGCCGTCAAGTAGTCGCGACAAACAGAGCTAGTTTTTGCTAACGTTTCATAACCAACTAAATCAAAGTGACCGTGCTGGATGCTTCGGCAGCCCATTTTGTGATCCTGTCCACTAACACGCTCTTCCGTACGACGGTCTCCGCCTGAGATAACGTAGAACTTGTCGCTCCGAAACACCGTCTTGAAAGTGTAGCGGCCAGATATAGACGCGTCGTTCGAAGATGTGCCAAATGAGGCGCAGAATTTGTTTTAAACATCAATTGTGAAGTAATGTTTCCAACAATCAACAGACAGTAAAACGACAAGAATACGCACATGAATAAATCAGGTGTGGCACATTTCTCCTGGTGTGGACTATTAGATACACTAAATATGGGATAATGATCCAGACTAAAACACCGAGTGGAAAGAGTAGTTTATTACGCCTATAACCATCTCACTCGCTGTACTGTTTATTATGTTTTTTTATTGGTTTAATTTATTCCACGGAAATAAATTGACTGTGGCGTCAGCTATTGCCACAAACCTTGTGTTTTCATGATAGAATTATTAACATTAGTGAGTAACGATTAAAAACAGCAATTGGGAAGAAAAATAAGGGCTTCGATACATTTAAAACAACGCCAACCGGCGTACAATGCCAACCGGCGTACGCCGCGGCAGTTTTTCAATCTCGCCAATCGGTACAGGAACCCACGACCATAAGGACGGAAAGAAACCAAACATTACAATGTAACTCTTACATCACAATTTTGCTTCATTAAAACATACATCATTACAGCCTATTTCTAGTACGAATGAGGAAAAGCATCAGAAGTCCCACATGACTGGCTCCATATGTTTTAGGTGCGACTGGACGGAAAGTTGAAACAACCTCCACGCAGTGAACAGGTGTCCAGTGTCCTGACCTTGATGCCCTCTCACTAGACAGGAAGGTACTGTCACTTTGCTACATGGAACACTTTTTTTCTATTACCTACTAACAAGATATGCCGGATCACGAATAGGTATCAATTACTACTATTCCATCTAATAAATTACCAAAGTGGTCCTCACCACTGAAATGATTAGCAGTGTAGTTGTTCCATCTCCAAATAGGTTCTAGTTTATTTCAGTCAACCCTTACAAAACAGTAAACAGTTAAACATTTAGTTCCATACTGAAACAATATTCCTGTGTGCAAATGTAACATGCAAGTCAGGTTTTCGATGTCTTAATTGTGTTAACAATGTAATGTCAATTTCTTTCTTTACAGAAAGTCTCTGACCACTATGGAGCTAATCTTCACTATTCTCAGCTGCTCTCATCATTATGACGGTAAATGGTATGTCATCTCACTTCTTATATTCTGCAAGTGTAACACGCTTCTCCAAACAGGTCCTTATTTTCCTTCTTTTTCCAGTAACGAGATGCATGAATTTATTCTAGCTCGTTTCAGGAAATTTGCACAAAATACCCTAATTTTCATAATATCAAATTATTACCTGAAGAACGTTATCACGGCGAAATACCTCATCGTCGGTAATACGATGGGCCTTTTTTTCGTGCAACGATACAACCAAATTTCGTACACTCACCCTGTCAATGAGGCTTTACTTTTCCAAGATTCCACTCCACACAGCAGTTTCAACCACAATGTCAAATCGCCAACGTGTGATGGGCTAACTAATGCGGTTTTATGTCGTACGTTTGAGACACGTTCTGAGGCACCAAGGAATCACTAATTTAGTATTGGAGGGAAGCGTGGAGGGGGAAAAAAAGCGCACGGGGAGACCAAGGGATGACTACATTAAGCAGATTCAGGAGGATGAAGGTAGCAGTAGTTACTCAGAGATGAAGAACCTTGCACAGGACGGGGTCAGGGATTTTCCCTGCCTCGTGATGACTGGGTGTTGTGTGATGTCATTAGGTTAGTTAGGTTTATGTAGTTCTAAGTCTAGGGGACTGATGACCATAGATGTTTAGTCCCATAGTGCTCAGAGCCATTTGAACCTTGCACAGGATAGGGCAGCATGGAGAGCTGCATCAAAGCAGTCTCTGAACTGAAGACCATAACAATAACAACAACAACAACATATTTCACTTTGGCAACTTTCAAGTACTTTTTCCACCCACATGGATAATCACGTTTTCTTGGTAGTGACCTCTTTTCCTACGTTCAACGCAAACTTTTCACTAGTGATCATAATTCTGTGTACAGCGAAATTCTCTCTTACGGTATTTGAACGCTTCGCAAGACCCCAGCACCAGTATATATAAAAAAGAGTTTGCCATCGTATGGGACAACAACTTGTCTCTGGCAAATATGGCAGGCTGATGTGAAATCTGATCTTTTGCCACACTATAAACCACACTGAAATGAACGAATACAATTGTGGAAGACGATAACCCTGTGAATGCCTCACCATTACAGCCAGTCTAACTGTACGCTACGCTAAAAATTGGTCGACAATGTTTCAGTCTCTGGCAACTGAACAGTCTCGTGTGTGTGTGTGTGTGTGTGTGTGTGTGATTTCATTTATCAGATACGAGATGCACGTGGCATCTCCTTATAAACATGTTCTACCCTGTATTTTATTTACTTCTGAAAATAGCTGTTTAAGTGCGTAGTAACACACAGTAGAAAACACTTAAACACAAACTAACGTCAATCACATTAGAGACGAAAGAGTTCCTCTGTTGGACAAGAATGGCGGAGGAAATCGGTCGCGGCTTTTACGCAGTAACCAATTCTTCCGGCCTCTGCCGATTTCGGTGGTGGTGGTGGTGGTGGTGGTGGTAAGTTGCTATGGGACCAAAATACTGAGGTCATTGGTCCCTAGGATTACACACTACTTAATCTAACTTTAACTTACGCTAAGGACAAAACACACACACACACACACACACACACACACACACACGGAGGACTTCAACCTCCGATGGGGAGAACCGTGCGAACCGTGGCAAGGAGCCTGAGACCACGCGGCTACCCAACGCGTCGCCTATTAAGGGAAACCACGACAAGTCAAAATCTAGGTGACCGGACTGGGATATGGGTCCCAAACCTACCAAACTAGAGTGCAGTGTCCCCCAAAGTCAACTCGCACGGTGCATCTAGAGGTACTCTAAGAATACATCAGCGAGAAGAACAACCGTACAGCTAAGTTTTCTTATACAGTAAGCTACGATACGTAGTACCGTAGGTTATCGACACTACCGTAGCCGGCGCCTCGATAAAGATTCCTGCGGGCGCTATGAGTGGTGCTCTGAACATCGCCACCAATTGGATGCGTCAACTAATGAAGAACCTCCTGAACATACACTGTCAAGTCAAAACATTACAAGCATTTCCCACCGCGACGTTGGATGCCGCCTGTTGGCTTTTCGGGTACTTGACGCGGTAACAAAAATACGAAAGCGGAGCACACACGGACGGGGATCACCATAGCGGACATAAAGGCAGCAAATGGAGAAATCTGTTGAAATAAGCGCCTCTGTCAAAGGGTAGATTATTATTATGCGGGGGCTGGGGTTGTCTGGGGAAGGAGACCAGAACAGGGAAGGAAGTCAGCCGTGCCCTTTCAAAGGAACCATCCCGGCATTTGCCTGGAGCGATTTAGGAATTAGGATGGCCGGACGCGGGATTGAACCGTCTTCCTCCCGAATGCGAGTCCAGTTTATTATTATGCAGAGCTTATAAATGAGTGTCTGGAAAACGGGGAAGCTGGTCGAATGTCCAAGTGCTACTCTCGTGAGCATCTACGGAAAGAGGTAGAAGGACAGTGAAACTACCATAAGGCGCTGAATGGTTGGACGTCCACGACTCTTCACAGAACGTGGGATTAGGAGGCTTGTCTGTTCTGCAAAGTGGGATAGATTGTGATCTGTGGCATCTATGCCTAAAAAGAGCACAACGCTGGTGTACGAAGAAGTCTTTCTGGTTACACAGTTCATCGTACAGTGTTGAACGTGGAGGTTGGCAACAGGCCATCTCAAGGTGAACGGCGGCTCTAAACGTGCGTCCCGACACGGACGCAGGCTGTTGGGAGCAGTATTACGCTAAGGGAGACATTCTCTTGCGCTTGCACGGGCCCTGTGGTGTTAAGACACGCTGACAACTGCGAACCAACTCCATCCCTTCATGCTTGATGTCTTCTCCGGAGGCGACGTCATCTTTCAGCAATATATTTGTTCGTGTCTCTGAGCCAAAACCGTGCTACAGTGGTTTGAGGACCATTACAGTGAACTCACATTAATGTCTCGACGACCAAATTTACCTGAATGAAATTTTCACTCTGCAGTGGAGTGTGCGCTGATATGAAACTTCCTGTCAGATTAAAACTGTGTGCCGGACCGAGACTCGAACTCGGGACCTTTGCCTTTCGCGGGCAAGTGCTTTACAGGTTCTGTAAAGTTTGGAAGGTAGAAGACGAGGTACTGGCAGAAGTAAAGCTGTGAGGACGGGGCGTGAGTCGTGCTTGGGTAGCTCAGATGGTAGAGCACTTTCCCGCGAAAGGCAAAGGTCCCGAGTTCGAGCCTCGGTCCGGCACACAGTTTTAATTTGCCAGGAAGTTTCACCAAATTCACCTGATGTAAATCCTATGGAACTGTCCTACGTCGCTATCGGGCGCTATCACCCGCCCGTTATTTACGCGAATTACAGACATCTAAACTCACATATCTTCACAAACCCACCAACAAAATTTCCGATCACTGATGCGCAGAATCAGCGACGTATTTCGTTCCAAAAACGGACAAAAAAACTATTATGCAAGCGGTCACAATGTTTCCTTTCAATGTAACAAGGTCACTGAACAAAACATTAGCAGCTCTTTACAAGAGCACATAACTCGCTTTTGAGCACTGTAGGTGGTATGGAAAAGATGCTAGGTGCTCACGTGTATTGTGACCAGGTGAAACTACTTTTGTCCAGCCATAACTGTGGGCTCTTCGATAGCTCTGGGAGAAGGCTCATCAAACTGGAACACACGAAATAGCAGCTCACTTTATTATACAAATGAAGAAATAATTTACTTACTTCTGACGAAGTTCATTGCCACATGATTGCTTCAAAAGTTACAACTGCCATTGGCTACCAAACCACCACTTGATGCACAGATTAACAAACTGTTCTCTTGCAGTACAAAATGCAACATTTACGAAAGCACACTTCTTCAGAAACTTTAACTGTCACTGTCATACACGATGATGTTGACTGCTGTAGCTGAGATATAAACTAGGCTGAGTTCTTTCATGCTCACCACTATAATGACTTCAGCTTGAGGGCGCTGCTACGTAGAGAGGGAGGCGTGGTCCTCTGCATGTGCTTCCCACTGGTTGTTGGGGATTGCAGCGAGCTCTCGCTAGTGTCTGTGGTATCGATTCCTGTTGTTGACTTTGGTGTGTTATAGCGATATCTGAACGATACCACAATGCGAACGACCACAGCAGGCGTATGTAATGATAGTGAAGTGTGTGTATGTGTCAGTCGGCGGTATGCAGTCCGTAAGTTGGGTCGACGTGGATACCTCACCGGATGGCGCAAACGAGATTGCTTTATTTGTTGGTGTGGCTATGTGGGCCGTCAAATGTGTTTAGAAGGAACGGGTCACCACTCGTAGCAACGCAACATGGCGTTAAGAGCAGTGGTTGTAGAAAGAGATCGTACCCGACACGTACTAGGTTCTAGTGTCGCGCCTTTTCAGTGATCTTAAACCATCAAGGATTTCTGCCGCCAGTGAATGCATGTCCGTATCATGCTAGTTTACAAGCACAAGGAACTGTATGCAATGGTCATTTGGAGTATTTCTTAAAAGTCTATTCTACCAGCTGTGCATAAATCTACCGTCATCAATGAACCAAACAACAGATAAAATGAACAGGAGCTGATTGGGAGGAGTGTGATACGGTTCGACGAGGTAACATTCTGTCTCTCTGAGAATGCTACAAAGCGTCGAGTGCACGGACGGGGTTCGTTCTGTGACGTTTTGTGGTTGTTTCTCCTCCCATAACTCGGGCCCACTGATTCAGGTTATCGTGAACATGTGACGTTTATTCCAAAATTATTACTGACCTTATGTTGCCCTACCTTTTACACCTTCATAACGTGTATGCTGTGGATACTCCCGTCTTGCTAGATGCTAGATGACGACAGCCGTTTCGATGGGCTGCACGCAGTAAGTTGCTGGTTTGATGAATAGCCGGTCATCTTACTGCAGCTTGAGTGGCTCACTAATCACTCGCTCTTACTCCAACAGGAAATGTCTGGAGCTACTTGGAACAGTAGGTGAAACCTAGCCAATAAAACGTCTGCAATTTGGCAGCTCTACTGCATCTAACGATCGGTGAATGAGTTCAACTCTATACACACTGACGGTGAAAAAGTCAAGGGATACATCCTATTATGGTGTTGGATCGCGTTATGCCTGGCGCAGTGCAGCAAACCGACGTTGACATGGACTCAACAAGTCGTTGGAAGTCCCTGCAGAACTACTGAGCCATACCGCCTCTGTAGCCGTCCATGTTTGCAGAAGTGTTGTCAGTGTGGGATTTCGTGCAGGAACTAACTTCTCGATAATATCCCATAAATGTCTGACGTGTGACCAAAGCATTCACTGGAGTGTCTAGAATGTTCTTCAAACCAATTGCGAATAGCTGTGGCCTGGTGACAAACTGCACTGTCAACAACAAAAATTCCTTCGTTGTCTGGGAACATGAAGTCAATGAATGGCTGCAGATGGCCTCCAAGTAGCCGAACATAACCATTTCTAGTCGATGATCGGTTCAATTGGATCAAAGGACCGAGTCCATTCCATGAAAACAAGAGCCCACACCATTACGGCGCCATAACCAGCTTGCATAGTGCCTCCTTGACACTGCTTCGTGGGGGTCTACGCCACACTAACACTGCCATCAGCTCTTACCAACTGAAATAACTCATCACACCACGCCACGGTTTTCCAGTCGTCTAGGATCCAACCGATATGGTCATGAGCCCAAAACAGGAGCTGCAGGCGATGTCACGTAGTTAGCTAAGGCACTCTCATCGGTCGTCCGCTGCCACAGCCCATTAACGCCAAATTTCGCCGCACTGTCCTAATGGAGACTTTTGTCGTATGCTCCACATTGATTTCTGCGATTATTTCAATAATTGTTGCTTGTCTGTGAGTACTGACGACTCTACGCAAACGCCGCTCCACTCGGTCGTTGAGTGAAGACAGTCACTGCCTTGTCCGTGACGAAAGGTAATGCCTGAAATTCGATGTTCTCGGCACGCTCTCGGCACTGTGCATCTCGAAATATTAAGTTCTATAACGATTTCCGAAATGGAATTTCTCATGCGTCTAGCTCCAACTACCATTCCGCGTTCAAAATCTTAATTCCCATCGTGCGGCTGTAATTAGGTTGGAAAGCTTTTCACATGAATCAAATGAGTACAACTGACATGTCAGCCAACACACTGGCCTTTTGTATCTTGTACACGTGATACTACCGCCATTTGTATGTGTGCATACCGCTATCTCACGACTTTCGGCACTTCAGTGTATAGCATGCCTTACAAACTTTCAGTATCTCATACTCCCCGAATGAGGTCTTTATCAAGCCTACAGGCGGTGTTGCACGTTATTAGCGGCATGTCTCCTGTCGTTACAACTTTTTCCAGCGTACTTAGTTGTGTACAACAATCCCCTGGTCTCCGATACCTTCAATTTGTTTTCCACCACCGTGTTACTTCGACAGTGGCCTACTACGATAACTGCCTGCAGCCGGCTACCGGCTGTTGGAGAGACGGCGATAGCGACGAGATAGCCCTGTTCCCAGGCACGTGCGTGTGAGTCCTCTGCCTGCGCCGGGACTTGTTTGCGGCGGCCGTCGCTGGGCTGGGCTCGGATGCGCGCGCGTGTGTGTAAGCGCCGACTGCCGATAGCTGCCGCTTTCTAGCAGCTTTCACGCCGGGGCTGCTGCCGGGCACATGTGCGCCGTGGGCTGCGCGGAAACGGAACGGACTGGAAGAACACACGGCCGGCCGATCGCTGTGCGACCACTTCCCGCCGTCTGGCACACAAACCTAGCGGGAGAGCGACCTCTGTCCACGGGTGGTCTGAACTACAGGGCGTTCAAATAATACACTACTGGCCATGAAAATTGCTACACCAATAAGAAATGCAGATGATAAACGGGTATTCATTGGACAAATATATTATACTAGAACTGACATGTGATTATATTTCCACGCAAGTTGGGTGCATAGATCCTGAGAAATAACTACCCAGAACAACCACCTCTGGCCGTAATAACGGCCTTGATACGCCTGGGTATTGAGTCAAACAGAGCTTGGATAGTGTGTTGAGGTACAGCTGCCCATGCAGTTTCAACATGATACCACAGTTCATCAAGAGCAGTGACTGGCGTATTGTGACGAGCCAGTTGCTCGGCCACCATTGACCAGACGTTTTCAATTGGTGAGAGATCTGGAGAATGTGCTGGCCAGGGCAGCAGTCGAACATTTTCTGTATCCAGAAAGGCCCGTACAGGACCTGCAACATGCGGTCGTGCATTATCCTGCTGAAATGTAGGGTTTCGCAGGGACCGAATGAAGGGTACAGCCACGGGGCGTAACACATCTGAAATGTTACGTCCACTGATCAAAGCGCCGTCAATGCGAACAAGAAGTAACCGAGACGTGTAACCAATTGAACCTCATACCATTACTCCGGGTGATACGCCAGTATGGTGATGACGAATACACGTTTCCAATGTGCGTTCACCGCGATGTCGCCAAACACGGATTCGACTATCAAGATGCTGCAAACAGAACCTCCATCCATCCGAAAAAATGACGTTTTGCGATTCGTGCACCCAGGTTCGTCGTTGAGTACACCATCGCAGGCGCTCCTGTCTGTGATGCAGCGTCAAGGATAACCGCAGCCACGGTCTCCGAGATGATAGTCAGTGCTGCTCCAAACGTCGTCGAACTGTTTGTGCAGATGGTTGTTGTCTTGCAAACGTCCCCATCTGTTGACTCAGGCATCGAGACGTGGCTGCACGATCCGTTACAGCCATGCGGATAAGATGCCTGTCACCTCAACTGCTAGTGATACGAGGCCCTTGGAATCCAGCACGGCGTTCCGTATTACCCTCCTGAACCCACCGATTCCATATTCTGCTAATAGTCATTGGACCTCGACCAACGCTAGCAGCAATGTCGTGATACGATAAACCGCAATCGCGATACGCTACAATCCGACCTTTATCAAAGTCGAAAACGTGATGGTACGCATTACTCCTCCTTACACCAGGCATAACAACAACGTTTCACCAGGCAACACCGATGAACTGCTATTTGTGTATGAGAAATCAGTTGGAAACTTTCCTCATCTCAGCACATTGTAGGTGTCGCCACCATCGCCAACCTCGTGTGAATGCTCTTAAAAGCTAATCATTTGCTTATCACAGCGTCTTCTTCCTGTCGGTTAAATTTCGCGTCTGTAGTACATCATCTCCGTGGTGTAGCAATTTTAACGGCCAGTAGTGTATTAAAAGCAAACCAAATGGATTGACTTCAAGTCAACTTGCTGGCAAATTATCAACGGCAGTACATGAGGAGTGCAGACAAACACGGTATTATGAAATAACCCTTATGAGAAATCCGAATGGCACCGTGTAAACACATGAAAACAGGATAACACGAACAATCACAGGACTCTCACTCATCACACGTACGTTTTACATATAATAGATCGCGACTATCCTGTTGCCACTAGGTTACGTTAAAAGCATATAAGTACAGATCATGACTGGTTATAGTAGTCACATATCCATGCAAAAATTTTGAATATTATATGAGAACACAATACATTTGAGACGCTGCTGCTCTGTGGTACACGTCCGACAGAACATATCCCACTCGATGATGTTTGCTTTGTGGGGGCGCTCAACTGCGCGGTCATCAGTGCCCATACAAAGTCCCAGTTTTACACAGTCCTATCTAGTAATTGTCACAGATGATGATTATGATTAAATGATGAGGACAAAGCAAACACCCAGTCACCAAGCAGATACACCACTCATGATGCGGCTGTTACAAACATTTACATGAAATACAGAATGGCGAAAGGAAGGGAATGGTTCTGAGCACCATGGGACTTAACATCTGAGGTCATCACTCCCCTAGACTTAGAACTACTTAAACCTAAGGGCATCACACACATCCATGTCCGAAGCAGGATTCGAACCTGCGACCGTAGCAGCAGCGTGGTTCCGGACTGAAGCGCCTAGAACCGTTCGGCCACAGCGGCCGGCCACCATCTGCAGATCAACATCGCTACTAATGATCTTCCATCATAGGCACCGACAAGCTGTAGCACCATAAAGAAGTTTCCTGTCTTCGTGACATGTCCGTGACAATTCGGCCAGCTAAATACAAACATAGCACAAGGTCTGTTAGTACGATATAAGTCCTGACAACGACGACAGAGGAAGCCGTTTAAAGATGACGCGGCAATAAATCAGAAAAATATTCATCCATGTGAGTAATATACACTAATGCTAACATAGAATAAGGTCAAATAAGAGGACTAACAGCAATTAACTGTAATACAGGAAGACCACATAAATTACTACCCTTGCACGCCATCTGTGAGTGGAGCGAGAATCCTAGCCACCCGGAAAATCGCCGTCATTGTGGAGAGTCGCTAAATTACAATATGGGCTTGCTAATCGAAATTACTAGAGATGGATGTTCCAAGGTCTCCATCTCCAGTTCGAATTGCTGGGAAGATTATCCATATTTTGTCGTACTGTCTTTTCTGTTTTACCCTCTTGAATTATTTGCTATTAATGCCTTCCATCTTTATTTAACTAATTTACGATTTATAACTTGCGGAATTGTCTTGGTTATTCATCTCTAGTTCTGTTCCTTTTCGTAATATGTTTAAAAAATATCACTACTAAATACTACTTAAATTTGGAACTCGGAATAACTTACGTAACTATAGAACGAAACTGTAAAATGAACGGTCCCTTAAGAGTGCAAAGTCATAGCTTTTTAAGTATGCAATGCATAAACAGGTAAATAATCAGATGTTAAAAATAGTACCGCAACCTTATGGGAGAAAGGGGTTCCAAATTACATTGGCCACTTATTTCGACGCTAGGAATGCCTTCAAAGAACAGTTAAGAATGCACCAAAACAAGTCTACGACGCAGCTGTACGATTTCCAGACGGCAGGAGTGATAAAAGTCACCAGGAGGTTGGCAACAGGTCAGCATGCCGAAATATCGCACCATCTGTACCACGACACTCATACGGATACCCGACAACAGTTCCAAATCAAAAAGTTGATCGATATGCAAGCTGTAACATTCCCAGAGACCTACAAAGTCTGTGACGGTCATCCAACCAGTCTGATCTATTCGTTAGTTGCGACCACACGGCATTACATAACTTTTTAAAGGAACATCCTTTTAGAATTCGTTCTTCTAGCGAGTTTGCGTGAAGTCAATGGAAAATGTGGAGCTGAGTGCTAGAGGTTCATGTTATCTGTAACGCCAGACAGAAAAGAAGTGATTGGGTTTGGTCTGAGAAGGCATGGTTCCATCTTGATGGATATGTTTACGTACAGAAATGCTCCCATTTGCACAAAGGTTAACCATGATAACACGTATGGATACAAATATTACGCGCCTAAATTTCGGACATTTAGATGCAGAAGGAACAAACTCAAACATTACCATTGTGTTAGCAGACTGCAGTATTTTTATCACATTTCTCCATCCGCGTGCAGTACATTTCCAGTACTGTCAGCTGATGGTAAACAGCATCCACAGCGTGATTCTGTACTTGTCAACTCCTCCAGAATACATGTGGGTACATTATGTAACTTATTTTCGGAGCAGACGCGTGAAGCTGTCTTTTTTTCAGCGATACGTGGCATGCAAATTTGATACACACACACAGCGCCTCGAAAATAGCGACCCACAAACGTGTACATGTTCAAAAGGCAAATCCTCTTCACATCGGGGAAATATAAATGTCATCTTGGAACACAGTGGCAAGTTACATATTCAAACCTAAACATCGGAGGTCAATAATTTGTTCAAGATATTTTATTTCCACTTCGAAAACATAACGTACAGGGTAAAATCTTTGACGAAGCCGTCAGAGAAACGTAACATCGGATAGGACTACGATAAGAATAAAACTGACTTCTCATCTTTAATGGAACCATCCCGCTTCCGCATTAATCTTTGTAGGTTTCCCGCGGTTTCTCTACGAGAACCGTTCAATAAAAAAATGATCACAATTCTTTCTGACAACATATCTCTACTCACCCTCAATTTCGATAGTCCGCCTCAAAATTGTCTCCTTTGGATGCGATGCACTAGTCCCGTCCCCAAGGACACGCTGGGTACCATTTTTTGAAATACATGAAATGTATACGCTGTTGCGAATATGGACAATTATGAGCTGTATAATGGAATGATAATGAAAATTTGTGCCGGACCAGGACGCTAATCCGGATTTCCCGATTATTGCGAGGTTCGAGTCCCAGTGCATGCAAGCAAATTCGAAGAAACTTTACATCGTCCATCGGAACAACATAGATGCTACAATACTTTTTTTGGGGGGGGGGGGGGGGGGGGAGGGACGTCTTTCGGAATCGCCTCCACAGTCTTCACTCCTGCTTTTGATCATGCACAAAGGTATTTCTTCAGGTTAAGGAACAGAAAAAAAAATCACACGGGACTAATTCCAGACTATAGGGAGGGTGGGAGGTGCACTTCACATTGATTTTTGCTAGATACTCATTAATAACATTTGCAGTATGGGCCGTGAATTATCGCGGTGCAGGATCCAGCCTGTTTCACGGATAAGTGGTCTTTTGCGCCAGATAAAAACTTCCCCGTTGTATTGTATAGTTACTGACTTGTGTGCAGATACAACATGCTCGCCGGCCAGAGTGGCCGAGCGGTTCTAGGCGCTTCAGTCTGGAACCGCGTGACCACTACGGTCGCAGGTTCGAATCCTGCCTCGGGCATGGATGTGTGTGATGTCCTTAGGTTAGTTAGGTTTAATTAGTTCTAAGTTCTAGGGGACAGATGACCTCAGATGTTAAGTCCCATGGTGCTCATAGCCATTTGAACCATTTTTTGAACAACATGCTGATAAACCATTCCACAAAAAATGAAATGACCATAACTTTCATAGCGGAAGCAACCACTCGCTTTTTTTAGGGGTTGATAATGAAGGGAATTCCATCCTGAGCTTCGATCTTGCCCTCGGGATCAAGAAAATATGGCTGAGTTATCACCTTTGAAAGAAACTCCAGATCTTCCTCCAATATCCACTTCAACTTCTTGCACGCCTGTACGCGGAAGTCCGTTTGTTTTGGAATCAGAAGTCTTGGAACCCATCGTACACAAACACGTCTCGTGTAAATTTCCTGTCACCAAACAGTGGGTGGCACCCAATTAAATTTTAAATATTTCAGAAAGTGTTTTTTTAAGATTGTTAGTCGAGCCTCTCTCACAGTCGCAGCAGCGGTATAAATGTTTTCTTCTGTAAGAGCAGTAACTAGTGGGCCGGATCCACCTTTCTTTGAAATGGACTGTTTCCTCTCAAAACATATCATTTTGGAGCTGTGCTAATCGAAAGAACAGGCTCTCCACTGGCCTCCTGAAACACTGTGTAGGCCTTAGTTGAAGATTTGATGAGACTAGAGCAGAATTTCAAACCGCACGTTGTTCATCGTTCGTGAGCTCCACTGTGGCATAGACGACACTGAACAAGTCCCAGCTTGCCCGCATCTCTCAGGCCCGAACCTTGAGTGCCAAAAATGAAACTAGTACGGCCTGTTTCTAATACACGAAGCTAATACAATATCGTAAGTTTAACTTCTAACGTGAGAAAGTCTGACCGTAAAAAGCGTTACGACCATTCTGTACTGAACACTTTTAAATTTGCGTGTTTGGACGGAGACTTACTCCGTTCTTGCAACAGTGGCTCAACCAACGCGCGCCAGCTCAGCGACTCCTCTTCGAGCAGCAGATTAAAAACTCTGTCCAGCTATCTTTATTTAGATTTCTTGTTTTTTCCCAAATCATTTAGATATGTTGTCGAGATAATTCTTAAATGCCGTAGCTGATTTTTATACATATTCTTCAATATTTTGAACAAGCGCTCCGCCTCTATTACCAGAAGCGACGGCGACGACGACAAATCTTAACCTAGTACTGCTCCTTCAGTTTGTATCATTTTCCGACAGCTGTGCAGATGACTTACGGCTGATCCCGGCGGGGGTTCGAGTCCTCCCTCGGGCATGGGTGTGTGTGTGTGTGTGTGTGTGTGTGTTTGTCCTTAGGATAATTTAGGTTAACTAGTGTGTAAGCTTAAGGACTGATGACCTTAGCAGTTAAGTCCCGTAAGATTTAACACACATTTGAACATTTTGATGACTTACGTTGCATACTGCCATGATCGTGTTGTTACTATCGTTTCTGGAATGTAGGAATGTGAGTTTAGCATTACATCGAAATAACCACTGATATACACATATAAGTTTTACGATAGGATGTGGCAGTTGGAGAAAAAATTGCATAACTAAGGGTACGTAGGGGTGACAAATTATTTTGTGAAGTGATGACAGATCTAGGCATTTTCTTTACCTTAAAATTCCTCGAAGTCGTCAATAAAACCGAAGTAAATTTGTTATATTCTACATAGGGTGCACCGCTTACAACATTTCATTACTTAAATAATTTTGTAGTATGTACTCACTCACTGCCGTCGTCTGAATCAGCATTTTGTAACCACGTACCTGGAACAAGAAAGTAACGTTAATTTGCTGTCACTAGAGAACTGCGTAGTCACTGTATAAGAGATTGCGTATCAGAAATGGTCTAGACGAAGATGCATTTCATTTTGTGGATTAGATGTCCCCAGCACTATCAATGAAGGTAGGAATGTCACGTTTACAACTCGATCGACAGTAATATCGTTAGAGATGGAGCACAAATTTTACTTGTTCAAGGCCGCAATGTTATTGAATCATACCTGTATTATTCAGCTTCGTTAACATAAGGAAGCAGCAGGAAACCTAATTAAAGTTTCGTAACAGGCAACTGAAAGTTGCTTCTCTCAAGGACGTTCTTCTGGCTTGACCACTGCGCCATTTCATTACGTCAGTAAGCCGAACCACACGCTGATGGAAACACTCTCAAAGTAGTAGACTTCGCAACAGAAAATCTATAAAATCTAGAAAACCTTAATTTTTAATTTTTCTTTCTGTAAGCGTTTTCCTCCTCCTCATGCTTACCTACACTACTATTACCATACTTCGATTATATTATAAAACCGAGAGTGTTCTCAAATGTATTTTGAAAAATTCAGCCCACATCTATGTTTAAGCCTTAATGAACATAATCCTACAGAAGTTCTTACTCACGAAATAGGGATGGTAAAAACCGAACAGTTAGAACCGATATCGGTGTTTTAGTTCTGATTAACAGCTGTTTTTCAGTGCTTGGATTCAGTCATACAGACACAGCCATTTTATTTATTTTTTTATTAATAACCGGGTATGAAACCGATGCATCGATTCGCCGTAGCAAAATTTTAAGTCCTTAAACAAAATTTTTTTAAATGAGTTTAGTACGAAATTTTGCGGCTTCTGGAAGATCAGTATCGTCTTTGTATGGAGATGAAACGAGTAAAGTTACAGATCAGCACATCGTAGAAAGAACATTTATGACCACATTGAACATTAATAGTGGGCAATGGATTAATTCATTACTGATACCGTAATTACTGTCATTTAATTGTTACTGGTAAATGATGTATTAGGTTGGTGCACAAGTTCTTAGCGTTTCTCCGTAGGTTTACAAAACACGACAGGTACGCGTAACAGAGACTTTAGTCATCAATAATATACTCTCCATAAAATCGTACAAATGTCTGCCAAACAGGGGTAACATTTTGATCCCGCGACTGTAGAAGTCACTTGCTTTTGAGGTGAAGCACTCGCCGCACTTCGAAGCGCATTTTCATCCGGAAAGGAAATTCCTTGAATGTTGTCGTCAAGGAGAGGGAAAGGTGAAAATCTGTGGATGCAACATCAGGTGAATAAGGTGGGTGCAGAATGACTTCCCAACCCAACTCCTATATAGTGTTTGTCAGTCTAGCGCAATGCGACCCGGCATTATCGCGGAGTAGCATCACTTTAAGCATTCTTCCTGGACATTGTTCTTGGAGTCTGTCTGCAAGAAGTTTCAGCTGTTGACCATAAATGTCAGCGGTGATTGTTACACCTCGGAGAAGCAATTCGTAGTACACAACGCCGTCGATGTTCCACCAGATGCATAACATTATCTGTTGGGGATGCGCGGAGGTCTTTGTACCTGGAGTTACTGCTTAGTTTAGGCTCACCCGTTCCTTTTTATTCCTCAGGGTAGGAATGGTCGGTGTTGTTCACGAGCTAACTCATGACGAGCAAGTATCTGCACATATAGCAACACGCTGAGTTTTATGATTTTGACTTAGAGTATGCGGTACACACATACCCGATTTTTGAACCTGTCGCACTGCATGTAAATGTCGCACGATGGTGGAGTGATCACATTTCATCGCATTTGCCAGTTCTCGAGTACACTGAAGTGGATCACTGATGAAGATCGTTTAAACGCATTAATTCAAAAACTCCGTAGGTCTTTTCTGAAGGTGGAGAGTCACTAAACGTCGACATGATCCCGCTTCTTGCCGTCCTCTGTCCAACGGTATTGTCCCCAACAACGGCGCACATTTTTCTGGCTGCCTCCGCTGCTGTCAACCCCTCTACTGACCTCAAACAGAAGAATATATAGGAAATGTTCCGATTTCCCCAGTTGCCATTCCATTTTCTAGCCTACGCAGCTGCAGTCACTATCTCAAAATGACAATTAGTGAAATCCAATAGCAACAGTGTACTGCAAATAAAAAATGACAATCGATAAATAAACCCGTACCAATCGGAATACCAATATTCAAAACGACGACGCTACGAACTTAACCACCAACCTAATATTTTGTGTACTAACAAAATTGTTCGTCTATATTTTTTGAAAGAGCATTTTTGGTTTTGTCAAAAATTAGTTGCACTCAAATTCCCAGTAAAAAGATACATTTGACTAATAAACGAGTTTTTCCACTCTAAATAATTACAGAAAAGGAACCTACAAATTCTACACGAAAACTTATTTTTCTGCCACTTCTACTAAATAATGAAAGAGAAAGGAAGTTATGGCAACAGAAACAAAATAAAAGCTTAACAATTCATTCTTAGTTTACCATAAATATACGAAGAAGCAGGATACTGCTTGTATGTATATAATATGTCTATCTTTTTGTAGCCCTTGGAAATGTACAACTTAACACGACAAATAATAGTCCTCAAACCCCAGTTTTCACCCTTTAGTCTTGACTACTCGTAATTCGCAGATAGTGGTATCATTCTCGATTATAACATCATCTTTGAGCATATATTTGAAAAATGAGCACCATTAGAAGGATACTGGTGAATTTTTTATACTGTTGACCTCCTGCTTACTTTTCAAGATGAGGATCCGGCAGTGATAGGGATAAGTTTTCTTTAATTTACCTTTCTCATTTGATATTTTAATGCTGTGTATCTTGGAACAAATAGCGCAAAAGTCTAAGGAAGTCTTAGAAATTTTCAGTCTCTGTTCAATGTCTACGCTTATTGCTGAATAATAGCATTAAAAGATCTAAACTCTTTAATTTAAGAAAGCGATTTTTGAGTTGTTTTAGCAGTCGGGTTAAACTGGAGATTAAAAAAAACCGGTGTAATCGAAAACCGGTTGTTTCAGCGATAACCACCATTCCCAGGATGCGCACAGCAAGAATGCACTGTTGTATGACCGTGGTTAAGTGGCGCAGACGCTTCCAGTGTTATAGAACCCGTCTGAATGGCGAAGAACGATGCGACAGCCATCTCTCTGCGAAGAACCGCAAGGGAAGTAGATGTCTTGAAGCTCAAAACCGGAATATCACCATCGAGGCACAATGGTTCAAGTGAAAATCAGTTATCCGTCAGTAGTTCAACATCTTGCACAATTTTGAACATGAGAAAGGTCAACGGCTGGGTTCCGAGGCTGCTCACATATAGCGTATTTTACGGACGACGAGACGTTACGGGCTACAAGACGCACTTTCTTTAAGCATTTTAATAACATTTTTACCCTTTTCATTGTTAGATTGCAAAGCCAAACTAAAAGTTTACAACCGTATATCTGAATCATTCTTGTATTAATCCCAACGCCATTTTGACAGTGTCTTTGAATTCATTTTAATACGGCATCATCTAGTTTTGACTATTTTGCATTCAGTCCTCTATTTACACATTTTATCTTCCCCATTTTTTTCAGTTCTTGTTACTAATCCGTCAATCTCTAATGGTTTTTTCTGTTGGTGGAGGGCTGAAATTCCGCTCAGCTGCTCTGTTTCCATGTTGCTCTGCATCATATGATTGCCTTTTATTTATTCTATTAAAAACTAGCTAGTAACATAAACAGTTTACTGTTAACGATAGCCCAAATCCCTTTCAAGTTCACTGGCACCGTAGACTGCGAAGACGCATCACAGGCTTGACAGTGTTCTGGGTTTGTGATGTGGCAGGAGGGAGATAGTGTTAGGAAGCTTGTGATTCCCCGCAACTCATGTTCGTCGCATCGGTGAACTGCTGCTTCTAGTTGAACCCAATATTGCCAGATAGAGATTTGCTACAGCATCGAGCGTATGCCCATTTTTATAACTGGCGTGAACTTTTAATCGAACACTGGACATTTTTATATTAATTTCGAGTGTAAGACGCACCTGGATTTTGGAGCCAAATTGTTGAACAAAAAAGTGCGTCTGATGGTCCGTAAACTACTGCAGTCAAAAAATAGCAGCAGCGGAAGTTTTGCAGCTGTGTGAGGCCTATTTAGATGACTTCCTTAGCCGGTGACCTCCATGGACAAGTGCTGGACGAGTCACTATGACCCCGAGACGAAGGAGCAAAGCCAGCAGTAGAAACTATTATTCAGAAGCGGGGAAGAAGGCGGAGAGCCAACTGTCATTGGGCATGGTGATCCAGTTATTTGGGACTAGCTATGTGTGGTACTTACAGGTTATGCTCGTAAGGCGCCAACCGTGATACAAGTATACTAATGAAGAACGGAGGCTATCAAGATGAAACATCGCGGGAACCAATTCGACGGGGGTGTTTTTGCTTCTCGGTACGCCCAGGTCTTTCTGAAAAACACACAGTCACGCATTATCTTCCTTTGGGCTACCAAATTTTGCCTGTCCCGCACATTCTCTTCACATAGCATCCAGTGACCACTCCCTACTTTAGATGGCTAAACTGAGCGGCAGCCATTTCCAGAATGACGAGGTGATTTAGAGAACATTTTCTTAAAAACCAAAATGCAGAATTCAACAACCCCCAGGTCTCGGTGAAGTCATCGACAGTTGGGAAAAATGTGTCACACTGAAGAGAATATTAAGAGAAGGACCTACAGCATGAAGTTTCATGGTCGCAGCATGAATTATTTGAGGGTACAGTTAGTACTTTGCCTTTGAAAATGACTAAGTCGAAACGCGTCAGATTGATGGACAAATGAAAAAGTAGTCAAGACATAAGAAAAATTATCAAAAGTGTAGCCAAATAGCCGCGTCGTCTCACACCATTTTCATGCAAATTGCAACTTTATTAATAAAGGCATTGGTTCTCCTCTGGAGTGGAGTCTGTGTGTGGGGGTTGATTTGGTGGACGAGACAAAACAGCGAGGTAATCGGTGTTATCCGATTAGGGAAGGAAGTCGGGCGTGCCATTTCAAAGAAACCATCCCGGCATTTTCCTGAAGCGATTTGGGGAAATCATGGAGAACCTAAACCAGGAACCGTCGACCGCCCGAATGCAAGTCCAGTGTGCTAACCACAGCGTTACCACGCTCGGTACTGGCTCTCCACGCACCCTCTGTCGCAAGTTGTGTAGCTGTTAGCGAAGTAACAAACACATAGGTGTATGTTTCTGACCTATTCATGTGCGCTTCACGGTAGCACAGTTCGCCTGAGTACGTAACTTGTCCAATGGCTGGGTGGGCTTTGTGCCGAGTGTTGACGAAATGGCCGGCAGCTGCGGCTGTTTACGCTTAGGCACTGCGTTCGCCGTCCGCGTCACGTCGCACAGTGGCTGGGAGGCGGGGCGAAGGACGGGGCCCCCTCAGCAGCGGCTCACGTGCTAGCCTAACGAAAAAATTGCTGCTCAGAGACGACATGTGTCCCGTCGCACGAGACATTATGGACCAGACTGAACAGTCTCGATAGTAAGGACGTGGAATACAACCAAGTGCGGCGCAGTCGTTACGTTTAGTGTAGATTACAGTACAAACTAAATATTGGTTCTACATCTACATCTACATTTATACTCCGCAAGCCACCCAACGGTGTGTGGCGGAGGGCACTTTACGCGCCACTGTCATCCCCTCCCTTTCCTGTTCCAGTCGCGTATGGTTCGCGGGAAGAACGACTGTCTGAAAGCCTCCGTGCGCGCTCTAATCTCTCTAATTTTACATTCGTGATCTCCTCGGGAGGTATAAGTAGGGGGAAGAAATATATTCGATACCTCATCCAGAAACGCACCCTCTAGAAACCTGGCGAGCAAGCTACACCGCGATGCAGAGCGCCTCTCTTGCAGAGTCTGCCACTTGAGTTTATTAAACATCTCCGTAACGCTATCACGGTTACCAAATAACCCGGTAACTAAACGCGCCGCTCTTCTTTGGATCTTCTCTATCTCCTCCGTCAAACCGATCTGGTACGGATCCCACACTGATGAGCAATACTCAAGTATAGGTCGAACGAGTGTTTTGTAAGCCACCTCCTTTGTTGATGGACTACATTTTCTAAGCACTCTCCCAATGAATCTCAACCTGGTACCCGCCTTACCAACAACGTGTGATGTGTTTTCAACAAGCTGCCGTAGGTTAAAAATTAATACCCTGAGATTTCCAATAAGCTCAAAGGATAATTGCTCTTTCGAATGGTATTACCAAATATACCCTTACACATACACAATATACCAGATTTATACAGGGTGTTACAAAAAGGTACGGCCAAACTTTCAGGAAACATTCCTCACACACAAAGAAAGAAAATACGTTATGTGGACATGTGTCCGGAAACGCTTACTTTCCATGTTGGAGCTCATTTTATTACTTCTCTTCAAATCACATTAATCATGGAATGGAAACACACAGCAACAGAACGTACCAGCGTGACTTCACTTTGTTACAGGAAATGTTCAAAATGTCCTCCGTTAGCGAGGATACATGCATCCACCCTCCGTCGCATGGAATCCCTGATGCGCTGATGCAGCCCTGGAGAATGGCGTATTGTATCACAGCCGTCCACAATACGAGCACGAAGAAAAAAAATGGTTCAAATGTGTTTGAAATCTTATGGGACTTAACTGCTAGGGTCATCAGTCCCTAACCTTACACACTACTTAATCTAAATTATACTAAGGACAAACACACACACCCATGCCCGAGGGAGGACTCGAACCTCCGCCGGGATCAGCCGCACAGTCCATGACTGCAGCGCCTTGACCGCTCGGCTAATCCCGCGCGGCTCGAGCACGAAGAGTCTCTACATTTGGTACTGGGGTTGCGTAGACAAGAGCTTTCAAATGCCCCCATAAATGAAAGTCAAGAGGGTTGAGGTCAGGAGAGCGTGGAGGCCATGGAATTGGTCCGCCTCTACCAGTCCATCGGTCAACCAATCTGTTGTTGAAAAGCGTACGAACACTTCTACTGAAATGTGCAGGAGCTCCATCGTGCATGATCCACATTTTGTGTCGTACTTGTAAACTGTAGCCCCGTGCTAATCCATACATCACATGGGCATCTGCCAACTCCGCATTTGTAAACATTGCACTGACTGCAAAACCACGTTCGTGATGAACACTAACCTGTTGATGCTACGTACTGATGTGCTTGATGCTAGTACTGTAGAGCAATGAGTCGCATGTCAACACAAGCACCGAAGTCAACATTACCTTCCATCAACTGGGCCAACTGGCGGTGAATCGAGGAAGTACAGTACATACTGACGAAACTAAAATGAGCTCTAACATGGAAATTAAGTGTTTCCGGACACATGTCCACATAACATCTTTTCTTTATTTGTGTGTGAGGAATGTTTCCTGAAAGTTTGGCCGTACCTTTTTGTAACACCCTGTACATTAGTGTTTAAATCTGACAACCATATCGCAACACAAGTCACTTCATGTAAATCTTTCGGACTTGCTTTAAGACCTTGGAGTGGGCACCTCATTGCAACGTATCTTATTGTCTCTACCTCCGCACCACACTCACACACAGCACCATCGCGTAACGCCACTTCAAGATGTGGTCGAAATTCACTTAGCCCGTTCGGATGCGGCTTAGTCTATCATCGTGACGTGGTAGATCGAACCCTGCAGCCTTCGTCGTTAGGTTTTGAAGTAGGTGGGCGTTCCGTCCACCTACCCGTGACGTGGAAGAAGTCTGTGACCCAAAGATCGACCTAAGGTGACTTCAGGCGTACAGCTGGTTTGAAAGCGCTGTTTGAGAACTGAGTTCTTACGAGACCATATGTTATTAAGAACTTCCTCGTTGGCGGTTTTTCTTATGAAATTTTAAGGAGGAGTATTAAACAGAACAGAACAGACAGCCATTGAATAGGAGTAGGTACGGCGTTGCCAGTAATGGTCTTCATGGCCTCATTCAGATATACAAAAAAAAAAAAAAAAAAAAGATTCAAATGGCTCTGAGCACTATCGGACTGAACATCTATGGTCATCAGTCCCCTATAACTTAGAACTACTTAAACCTAACTAACCTAAGGACATCACGCAACAGCCAGTCATCACGAGGCAGATAAAATCCCTGACCCCGCCGGGATCAGATATACACCTTCCTTAGTTGTACACGTGCGGTTTTCCCAAGTAAGGGCAGAATATATAGCAGCTGCGTATACATGTGAAATTGCGGAACAGCGTAGCATTTCTGAATTTGCTCTACAGGTGTTTACGGCTATTATGTGGAGTAGAGCCGGCCGGAGTGGCCGAGCGGTTCTAGACGCTTCAGTCTGGAACCGCGCGACAGCTACGGTCGCAGGTTCGAATCCTGCCTCGGGCATGGATGTGTGTGCTGTCCTTAGGTTAGTTAGGTGTAAGTAGTTCTAAGTTCAAGGGGACTGATGACCTCAGATGTTAAGTCCCATAGTGCTCAGAGCCATTTGTGGAGTAGATTCACTGGTGAGTCAAGCTTCTTTCAGTGCAGCTCTTAATGGGAGTATCCGAGATTGAAACCTACATGTTCAGGAACGTAGTTACGGGAAACTTCGATCCAATCAAACAGCAAGTGTAAATTCTCCTGAGTCTCTCTATCATGGAGATGGAACACCGTGACCTCTGTTTTGTGCCTGACTGGGATCTCCACTTGACTGTACTCTCTCAGTACTTATTGTATCTTTGTTCTGTGATATTAACACCAGGGCATCACCATACTGGTTTTTCTTGGATTCAATAGTTATCGTGTCAAAGGATGCTACCGAGGACTACTGTTCAGCATTTTTCACCTGTTAGCTTTTCCACTGAGAAAAACAGAAAACGTCAGACAGACAACACATTGAGTAAAGGCTTCTGGTACAAAATCACATGGACAAAGTAACAGCGTTCTCCTTAAGTAACAGCGTTCTCCTCAGCTTGAGAAAAGTTGTTTTCCTGTGATGGGCTGTTTTCTTATTTGAAGTAAATACATTACTTCTCTTCATTTGTAATTAGCTCATTTCGGCACCTTACATTTATCAATCGACATTACAAAAAACTAAGTTATATGGTTATAGCATGCATGATCAGCACAGTCGTAGAGAGTAACGGCGTTCTTAGTAACAACGCAGCAAAACCAATGTGGCTCTTGGGCACAATTATCATAGAAGAAGACACAAAAACTGACCTAAAATTAATTTAAGATTCTGCAAGTCTTTGTCGTACTCAAACTCGGTGCGGGCTGAGGCTTTTTCTTCTTATCTGTGGTTGTTGTGGCCATGCTGGCTATGGCAGTTATTTTGCATGTGTACAGGAGACGCCGTTATATGTTTTAATTGCAAAAATCTAGTAATCTAAACAAAGGAACAGCATGACAGGAAAATGATTTCTTTCAACACATTTAATTTAGCTGAAGTTCGATTAAATAAATAACGCTAGTATTACTCAGTTTTTTTTTCAGTAGTTATTAAAAATATTATTAGCTATGACAACATGTAATAACTAAAAGAATTTCCCCATATTTCAACTGGAATAGGCATGCAGTGGCATGTCGGGCAACATGTACTCGGCCGTCATGTGCAAGGTTGGTTGGTTGGTTGTTTGGGGAAAGAGACCAAACAGCGAAGTTATCGGTCTCATAGGATTACGGAAGGATGGGGAAGGAAGTCGGCCGTGCCCTTTCAAAGGAACCATCCCGGCATTTGCCTGGAGCGATTTAGGGAAATCACGGAAAACCTAAATCACATGTGCAAGGGTTTCAAGTAAGTATGGCTTGCAGGCTACTAACACTGCGCACAGTCCAAAAGCCATACTCACGACTGATGCGTGCTTTGAAAATCCGCCAGTACAAGCCAGGAGTTTCTCGTTGCCTAAAAGACCGTTTTAAAACCAAAAGGTTGCCACAAAGAAGGCTTACCTCAAAGGTCAAAGGGCAGCGAAAGCTTAGCTACCGGCCTCGCCGCTGCGAGCCATCCTCCGGAAGCACGTTTTAAAAATGAAAAATGTTATCAAGGAGAAGCTTGCCTCATTTTTAAGGATATGTCGTACTGAACCCTTTACACTGTCCTTACTTAGAAATGGTTGGTTGGTTGGTTGGTTGGTTGTTTGAGGTTAAAGGGACCAAACAGCAAGGTCATCAGTCCCTTGTTTCAAATAGACTCCATTCTGCTAACGGGACATCTCAGTATAGTCAGAAAAATAAAACGGATAAAGGGGAAACGTAAAAGGGCAGTCACGTTGTCATTAGTAAAAACAAATGAGGGAAGTTGGCAAGAGAACGAACCCAACACTATGCTGAAACAGCATAGGCAAGACCACCTGTGACTTAAAAGGTACAACTGCTATAATGCAGAAAGTACGTATGGGAATAGAAAAACTAACCAAGCCTTAAAAAGAAGGGGTAAAAACAGAGTAAAAGGGAAGAAAAGAGGATTCCGGTCAGGGAGGTGAATCGGGAATCTCTGAACACTGCCTACAGTGGGAGACACCCAAACACTCACCGCCCTGCCCCAACACCAGAGGGAGATTAAAAACTTTAAAACTGAGAATAAAAACCACTCTCCCGGAGGAAACCTAGAACCAGAGAGACCATCCGGGAATCGTCAGCCAACATCAAAGGTAAAGTGTGGGGGAGTCTGTACTTAGCACGCAGAGCCAAAAGAAGGGGGCATTCAACCAAAATGTGGGCCACTGACTGGAAGGCTCCACAACCACATAGCGGGGGTGGCTCATCACGCAAAAGGAAACCATGGGTCAGCCTGGTATGGCCAATGCGGAGACGACACAGCGTGGTCGAGTCCTTGCGGGAGAGGCTAAAGGAAGAACGCCATGGGCCTGTATTCACCTTAATGGCACGAAGTTTATTAGACAGTGGAGTAGCCTCCCAAGAATTGGCCCATGACTGTGCAAAGTGGGATTTGATGTGAAGCCGTAAATCCGCTGCAGGAGGGGTTACAGGAAACGGGGGGTAAGTAACTGCTCCCCCAGCCAAACGATCAGCGAGCTCATTACCCGGGATACCCACATGGCCCGGGACCCATAGGAAGTCAATGGAACAAGCAGCACGGTGAAGATCAGCGAGATGGTCATGGATGGCAGAGACCAAGGGATGGCGCGAAAAACACCGGTCAATAGCAAGAAGGCCACTCATCGAGTCCGTACATAACAAAACGCGGTTGTGTTGGGATTGTTTAATAAAGGTAAGGGCCCGGGAAATTGCCATCAATTCCGCAGTAAACACCCCACATGAGGGTGGCAGTAGATGATTTTCCGTTCCAACAAAGGACGTGAAGGCATACCCAACATGATCAGCAGATTTAGAGCCATCAGTGTAAAAAACAACAGCATCCCGAAACTCCCACAAAATTTGGCGGAAAAAGGAACGGAACACCACCGGGGGGATGGAATCTTTCGGACCGCGGCGGAGATCCATCCGAATTCGAGGCCGAGGAACTAACCAAGGAGGGGTGGAGGGGAGGGAGCGAGGAAGACAGGACAAAGAAGGAAGCCGAAAATCACGGGTAAGAGACGCAAGGCGCAGCCCAACCGGTAAACCCGCCCGAGGGCGGGAGTCAGGCGGGCGACGTCCATGGTCTGGGAATAGGATAGAATAGGAAGGATGAGCGGGAGAAGAACGGATAGTAAGGGCATAAGACACCAGAAGCTGGGACCGCCGAACAGAAAGGGGGGGGATCCCAGCTTCAACCAGGAGACTATCAACAGGGCTAGTAGGGAAGGCACCGGTGGCCAAACGGATACCACGATGGTGGACTGGATCCAGCACGTGCAGCGTGGAAGGAGCAGCTGAACCATAAACTTGACAACCATAGTCCAAACGTGACAGAACTAGAGCACGATAAAGACGGAGGAGGAGGGAACGGTCCGCACCCCAGGAGGAGTGGGCAAGGAAGCGAAGGACATTGAGTTTACGGAAACATCCTACCTTCAGGAGTCTGATATGGGGCAGCCAAGTGAGCTTGTTGTCGAAAAGAAGACCTAGGAAACGAAACTGTGGAACCACAGGCAATCTTTGTGCAGCGAGATAGAGCTCTGGATCAGGGTGGACCGTAGTACGGCGACAGAAGTGGACCACCCGCGATTTTAAAGGAGAGAATTGAAACCCGTGGGAGAGGGTCCATGCAGAGGCACGCCGTATAGCCACCTGGAGCTGCCGTTCTGCAGATGGCATCGAGGAGGAACTAACCCAAATGCAGAAATCATCCACATACAGGGCAGGGGCGACCAAGGGACCGACAGAGGCCACAAGTCCATCGATAGCAATGAGGAAAAGAAGGACACTCAAGACAGAACCCTGTGGGATGCCCGTCTCCTGGGTCCGTGGAGAACTAAAAGCAGTACCAACTCGAACTCTGAATGACCGATGGATCAGGAACTGGCGGATAAAAATCGGGAGTGGGCCCCGAAGACCCCACTGATGAAGGGTTAGTAAGATGTGATGGCGCCAGGCCGTGTCATAGGCCTTGCGAAGGTCAAAAAACACTGCAACCAAATGGCGGCGCTGGGAAAAAGCCTGCCGAACTGCGGATTCCAAGCGAAGCAAATGATCGATTGGAGATCGTCCCTCTCGAAAGCCACACTGGTAAGGGGACAATAGATCCCGAGATTCGAGGACCCAAGTGAGCCGACGGGCTACCAGCCGTTCAAGTAACTTACAACCAACATTGGTCAAACTAATTGGCCGATAGCTGTCAACAGATAGGGGGTTCTGACCAGGCTTAAGGACAGGAACCACAATGCTATCCCTCCACTGAGAAGGGAAGTCACCCTGGAGCCAGATACGGTTAAACACCCGAAGAAGATGGTGCCATTGTGGAGCACTGAGATGTTGAAGCAGCTGGTTATGAATGGAATCTGGGCCAGGAGCTGTATCATGAGAAGCAGATAGAGCAGAAAGAAATTCCCATTCAGTGAAAGGTTCGTTGTAAGATTCTGACTCACAAGTGGTGAAACATAAGGTGACAGCTTCAGCCTGCTGTTTTTGATGAAGGAAAGCAGCTGGATAGGAGGCCGACGCTGATGCCACTGCAAAATGGGTCGCAAGATGTTCTGCGAGAACTAATGGGTCCGTACAAATGCCATCTGGGAGGTGAAGGCCTGGGAGGGTGGACTGCCGATGGCAACCTTGGAGAGAGCGAAGTGTAGCCCATACCCGTGACAGAGGGACAGTGGAACCAAGGGAAGAAACGAATCGTTCCCAACATATCCGCTTGCTCTGTTTGATTAAATAACGGGCTTTAGCGCGAAGGCGCTTAAAGGTAGAAAGGCTGGCTACAGATGGGTGTCTCTTAAACTGTTGCAAAGCTCGACGGCGATCACGGATGGCAATGGCAATGGCCGTACTCCACCACGGGACTTGCCGACGACGAAATTGTCCAGATGAGCGCGGGACAGCAAGGTTAGCAGCGCGAACAATCGCGTCAGACACGTCACGTAGGACGTCATCAATACAACCCGACAAAGAGGGAGAAAACTCGACCTGTGCAGTATATAGAGGCCAATCGGCGCGGTGGAAAGACCAACGAGGTAACCTCTCCATCGGGGAGCGGGAAGGGAGCGTGATAATCAACGGGAAATGGTCACTATCACAAAGGTCGTCGTGTGGCGACCAGTGTAATGAAGGGAGGAGAGAGGGAGAAGAAAGAGAAAGATCAATGGCAGAAAAGGTACCATGACCAGAACTGAAATGAGTAGGGGAGCCATCATTAAGAAGGCACAGGTCGTGGTCTGCAATAAATTGGTCGATAAGAAGACCTCGTCTAGATGGAAAGGCACTGCCCCACAAAGGATGATGAGCATTAAAATCCCCAAGGAGGAGGAAGGGAGGAGGAAGTTGCTGAAGAAGGGTGGTTAAGGCAGCAGGTGTAAGAGTCCTGTCAGGAGGGAGATAAAGATTGCATACTGTGACTGCAGAGTCTAAGTGGACCCTAACAGCAACTGCTTCCAATGTAGTTTGGAGAGGAATCCACGTGCTAGCAATGTCTGTACGGACCAACGTACAAACGCCACCAGAAGCCCGCAAGGGTCCGACCCGATTACGACAGAAAACACGGAACCCACGGAGGGTCGGTGAGTGAGCATCAGTAAAATGAGATTCCTGGAGAACCACACAAGCTGCTGAGTAGGACGAAAGAAGGGATTTCAATTCCGGAAGGTGACGATAGTAGCCATTACAATTCCATTGGAGAACCACAGAACGATGGTTTAAATGAGGGCTGAACACGCTAAATCCAGTCATACCGCCGGGTCCCCACCCGTCACCGACAAGGAGGGGGCGACATCCATAAACGACAGGTCAGAATCCGGTTGTGAAGCCGGGGAAGGGACCTCCGGTGACACCAGAGGCTCTTTGTCCCGGGACTTATGTTTCTTCTTCTTTTCAGGCTGAGATCGAGGAGGGCTGTGTGGCATAATGGAGCCAGCTGCAGCAAGATCAGGAACAGAAAGAGACCGGGCGACCTGGGGGCCGATAGACCGCGGCTCTCGCGGTCGCCGCGCTGCAGCAGACCTTTGACCTGGAAGGTGCCGGGAAGGGGCATCCCGGGAGAGGCGCCCTTGACCGGCAGACGCCGAAGGAGTGGGACACTTCTCCGGCTGGGGAGGGGGAGCGGCGCCCAGAGGAGAAGGTGTGGGAGCCGCAGGGGAGGGGGGAAGGAGAGGGGTCCGGGACGGGGGTAAGGAAGGGGGAGGAAGGGATGAAGATGTAACTAAGGCGTAACTAGATGTCATGGACACAGGGTGCAATCGTGCATATTTCTTACGGGCCTCTGTGTAGCTTAAACGATCAAGAGACTTATACTCCTGTATCTTTTTTTCTTTCTTATAGACTGGGCAATCTGCTGAACGTGGAGAATGACTACCATGACAATTTACACATACAGGAGGGGGAACACAGGGACTCCCCTCATGGAGTGGACGTCCACAGTCACCACAGAGAGGGTCCTGGGTACAGCGAGAAGACATGTGGCCAAAACGCAAGCACTTAAAACACCGCATAGGAGGTGGGATGTACGGCTTCACATCACAGCGATAGACCATAATCTTAACTTTCTCAGGAAGGGTATCCCCTTCAAAGGCCAGGATAAAGGCACCAGTATCAATACGATTATCTTTAGGACCCTTCTGAACACGCCGAACAAAGTGAACACCCCGCCGTCCGAGATTGTCCCGAAGT
Source organism: Schistocerca americana (assembly GCF_021461395.2). Lineage (NCBI taxonomy): Eukaryota > Metazoa > Arthropoda > Insecta > Orthoptera > Acrididae > Schistocerca > Schistocerca americana. The sequence continues at coordinate 118,645,449 of NC_060120.1, read as the reverse complement.
TCCTCATCAGTTTGAAGGATGAGGTCTCTGTGAAAAATCACACCTTGTACCATATTTAGAGACTGGTGAGGGGTAATAGACGCGGGAATTGTGCCAAGATGGGTACAGGCACGAAGGGCCGCAGATTGGGCAGCCGAAGCAGTTTTTATCAGTAATGAACCCGACCGCATCTTGCTCAGGGAGTCCACTTCGCCGAACTTGTCTTCAATGTGTTCCACAAAGAATAAAGGTTTGACACTGGTGAAAGTATCTCCATCAGTCCTGGTGCAAACTAGATAACGGGGGAAAGGTTTTGCCCCTAGACGACGGGCCTGACCCTCCTCCCAGGGGGTAGCCACGGAAGGGAAGGCCGAAGGGGCAAGAGAAGCAGCACTTGAGGAATCAGTACCACGCAGAGAGACGGCCGCAGAAGAGCGGCCAGAGGTTTGGACCCTTATGCGTTTCATCTGCATAGCGTCCGCCCTGATACCACCCACTCCGATCAGGGGCTCTCCTCACGGGCGCCACCCAGCCACAGCAAGGGCCGTCTGGCACGGCGGCCATTGCCGGGAGTTCCGATGCTCCAGAATGACGAGCAACCACTCCAAGGCATGCATGAGGAGGTCACAGCTCAGGTATCAGAAGTGTGATCCCTGTGTGTTCAGGGGGCTCAACCAAAAGGGTACATAGCGACCCCACCACACGGGCTGGCTACCGTGCTGGCTATGCACCCTAGCATCAGACAACGACGTAGAAGAAAAGGTGGAATATACTAGGAGGGCACACGTCGGAGACACTAGGTAAGGTGCTCTTCCCCAAATGGCTCACACTACGGAAGAGAAATTTTGGAATGGAGGTCAAACCCCAGAGGGGGACCAAGGAATGCCAAAAGGAGGAGATGATTACGCAACAAAGCCAGAGTGTAAAACCAACAGAACCAGGAGGATAGCGGGGGCCAACATAAGCAAGGACACCAATAGAGAGAGAGGAGAGGGCGAGGGGAAAGGGGTATGGAGGGGAAAGGAGGGGAAGGGAAAGGAAATGCAGCCCGGGAGAGAAAGAAGGCTGCAATGGCTCGGGGCCCAGTGCTCGCCACGCACGTATCCACGAAAGAGTTGTGGACCCCCTGGGGGGTTACTTAGAAATAATGGAAAAACCGGGAAGATCTGTTGTAGCTTGCGAGCGAGCGAACGAACGAACGAACGAACGAGAAATGGTTTAATTTTCTTTCATTACATACTGAGCGATGGGAGGAGAGCGAAATCGTCATTGACCATATCAAAAGAAGTATCCTGCCATTAATCTTAGGAGAGTTACGAAAACTTAAATCTGAATGGCTCGATGGATATTTGAAGCTCTGTCCCCCCACTGCGAGTCCAGTGTCTTACCACTGCGGAGAGACAGGAAGTGCGACAGAGGTATCATCGGCATGGACATTCTTTCTCATACACGGATACAGTGTCTGAGTAATAAGCTTTTCTTGCCGATATGTTTCTGCACAGTGTCTGAACGATACAGTGTAGTATGGAACATCACTGATTCGTATTCGTTGTATAGAACGTCCCAGTGAGATACTTGTCAGAGTCGGACCTCATTCTCAATGTGCTGACACGACTGCACAACTGGCAGCGGATGACGTACCGAGTGTTTTATGATTTTCAGTATTTGCTTTTACCGTACAGTAAACAAATGCTGCGCCATGAAACCTAAGAGCTGCTAATGGCAGATGGCGACTGATGACATTGCCCGTCACTAAAGACTCCGTTTACTTCCCGTGGCTCACGACGAATAACCTTCGTTCCAGAACAGTGGGGGTAAAATGAAATTTTTTAAAGTAAAAACAAGAAGGATAGAGTCATACCTCAAATATGTTTTAAAATTAATCTACATTATCATTTCGTTAGACGTTAATATTTAATTAAATCATCAGAGAGTTGACACCCACTGCTGATTAAAGCTCTCCACTTCTCCGTGAATTGCAGACTTCGGAGATACACAACCAATTTACTCCTGGATGTTTACTAATATGACCTATCCACCCAATATTACGATGTTTTCTCGGCGTTTTCTTATCCTCTCTGAAGCCAACAAAGAACTTACTCTGTCCATCTAGCATTCATTCGCCTGGATTCATGTCTCAGCCGCCGCCTCCTCATTTTCATCAGATCTTCCACTCCAGTCCCGTCCGTAATAAATTTATTTATTTTCCTTTCTTAGCAATTCCCAACCTGCATCTGTCCACCGTTCGCTGTGCCACTTTCAGTTTTTTAAATGATTTTCAAATTTGAAGTCCATGTCTCGTAGCCGCAACTCAGAACTGTTACGCCATTTATATTCGTCTGTTTATTTTTTTTACTATCCCTCCAGTATTAGTTTTAAAAGATGCTTTGCTGTTGTCAGGAACTGAACTATCTTCCCGAGTCGGAAAATCGACGAGTAAATGATTTCTAGGATCATTTACAGCGAATGAAGGGGCAGTCTTTCACAGTAAAATTAAAGCCAAAGTTTGTGTTCTTGGACTTCGTGGAGACAACACACGCAAAATACATTTTGATAAAGTAAAAAATAAATTGTGGATACAGATTACACAAGTTGAAGGAGAAAGCAGTATGAGTTTCAATATTTATTCGCCGACGCCAAACCGAAGATATCAAAAAATGTTTGTTCGAAATGAGCAGAACCAATCATCATCACAACAAATCTTTATTTCCTGGTTTTATTAAAGATTGGCGAAATAGGTGTCTTATTTTTTAATGTTTACTAGATGTCATCTTTCGTTGCTTTAGAAACGGAAACTTTATTTCTTTCTTCGTAAAGCAGGCTTTGACTAATATCTGATCTTGTTCAGTTAGAATTGTCTCAGAAAGGTTGGGACCCGCTGCTCTACAGCACATGGAGCACAACAAGGAGCCTCAACTACTTGAGACTCAGATAGCTGAGGTGGACCAGACCAGAAATAACTGCAAGCATTAAAGACCGAAGAGTCATTTTCAAAGGCTTCTAAAATATTTCAGTTGGTATGGTAGTACAAACTAGCAAGGAAGAGCAACAGGTATCCTCCGGGATTCAGAACAGAAACAAACTCATATCCATATTAGTTCGCATAATACGAATATTATTAAGCGAATGGCACAATAAGAATTCGCGAAACCATGGAAAACTACGTGGAGACCTGGATATAACGATCTCGATCCTCACGAATCCAAGTCCAGTGGCTTTACGACTATGCCATCTTGCTCAATGTTAACAAGATGCTACAGAACTCCATCAACAAACTATCAGATGTGGCAATATAGGCCAAAACAAGAAAAAGTATCTAGTAAAAAATGGGCTCTAATGCATACCGTAAAATCTATGACAATTTGTTCAGTAGAAGAGATGTGTCTCACAGTAGCGAAGATGAGCAAGTGCTCGCAATTCTTAGGATATGCATTTTAGAAGTTATGTTTATTGGACTTTTTTTCCTTGTTTTGGCCCATACCACAATAAAAAAAAATGTTCAAATGTGTGTGAAATCTTATGGGACTTAACTGCTAAAGTCATCAGTCCCTAAGCTTACACACTACTTAACCTAAATTATCCTAAGGACAAACACACACACACACACACACACACACACACACACACACACACACACATATATATAAACACACACACAAACATATAAACACACACACACACACACACACACACACACACACACACACACACACACACACACACACACACGCCCGAGGGAGGACTCGAACCTCCGCCGGGACCAGCCGCACAGTCCATGACTGCAGCGGCCAAGACCGTTCGGCTAATCCCGCGTGGCCCCACACCACATTCTCTGAGTTTGTAGACTGAGTTCTGGTTGACCCTGTATAGGTGAACTTGAATGACTTAACGCGCCAACGCTTCGTTCATTCGAAATTATACTGGTCGGTATTAAACTTCAGTATAATCGTCTTACCAAAATAAATCATTTGAGTGTGAATAGTTGATCTTCAAAACATAATATGTCTCTATACTATCTTCCTATTCTCTTACAAAGAGTCCTTTCTAACGTACTAACATTTCAAATAACTGAACTTACGTTTGAGAATATAGAAGGTCTATACAGGGGAAATAAACTTGGAGCCAATATTATAGAACGAAAGATGAAGTAAGTAAAGACGGCATAGGAGATATGATTCTGGGAGAAGAATCTGACAGATCATTGAAATGTCGACATTTAAAAAGGTGTCATTGGCGGTCTCTGTATATCGAGAAAAAGGATGGATAAATAGACATAGAAGGTATCAACGTACCGGCCCATAAAAATATCGGCTTCACATTGTAGATATACTGCTGGTTTTAGAGCTGTATATCTAGTAAGTATTGCCGGTCGAAGTGGCCGCGTGGTTCTGGCGCTACAGTCTGGAACCGCGAGACCGCTACGGTCGCAGGTTCGAATCCTGCCTCGGGCATGGATGTGTGTGATGTCCTTAGGTTAGTTAGGTTTAACTAGTTCTAAGTTCTAGGGGACTAATGACCTCAGCAGTTGAGTCCCATAGTGCTCAGAGCCATTTGAACCATTTTAGTAATTATTAACTTATTATTACATGTTCTGTACATCAACAAACAGGCAGCCTGCCTATCCCTCTTGAGCAAGAATTGAAAGAAAACCGATGCACGTTCACGCTTGGCGATAACCACTTTGCTAGCAATGGTAAGTACCACAATAAATGGTGACCGATGGGTTCGTCATTCGGTTTCGTCACATTCATAAGTCTAAACAAGGATAGTGGAGTAGAACGACATTCCGTCGGAGCTACTGAAAATCTTTCAATGATTCCAGTTCCAAAGAAATCAGGGAAGCAGGTGCTGACAGATTTGAATAATATCCAAGTAATTAGTTTTCTATATCATGGTTGTAAAATACGAATATGAATCTTTTTACGGAAGAATAGAAAACCAATAGAGACCGACCTCGGGGAAGATCAATTTGGATTCCGGAGAAAGGTAGGAACACGTGCGGCAATACTGACCCTACGACTTCTCTTAGAAGATAAACTTACGTTTACAGGATTTGTAGATTTCGAGAAAGCTTTTAACAATGTTGACTGGAATACACACTTTGGAATTCTGAATGTATCAAGTTGAAACACAGGAAGCGAAAGGCTGTTTACGGCTTGTACAGAAACTAGACGGAGTTTGAATATTCAGAGTTGAGAGGGCTCAAATGGCTCTGAGCACTATGGGACTTAACAGCTATGGTCATCAGTCCCCTAGAACTTAGAACTACTTAAACCTAACTAACCTAAGGACATCACACAACACCCAGTCATCACGAGGCAGAGAAAATCCCTGACCCCGCCGGGAATCGAACCCGGGAACCCGGGCGCGGGAAGCGAGAACGCTACCGCACGACCACGAGCTGCGGACTGTTGAGATGGATGGAAGTAGTGGTTGAGGAGGAACTGAAAGGGTTGTAGCCCATCTCAGACATAATTCAATCTGTACATTGACTAAGCAGTAAGGAAAATCGAAGAAAATTTTTACAAGGTACGTAAGTTCAAGGAGAATGGTAGAAACATTGAGGTTTGCCGATGACATTGTAATTACGCCAGAGACAGAAAAAGACTCGGAAGAGTAGTTTAACGGAATGGACAGAATCTTCAGGAAGACATACGATTAACAATAGCAAAAGCAAAACAAGGGTAATGAAATGTAGTAGTATTAATGCAGGGGATGCTGAGAGAATTAGATCAGGAAAAGCAATACTGGAAGTAGTTGATGGGTTTTGCTATTTGGGCAGTGAAGTAGATGGCCGAAGTAGAGAGGGTACCTAATTTAGACCGGCAACGACAAGAAAAGCTTTTCTTAAGTAGGTGAACATGGTAACATGGAACATAAATTTAAATCTTAGGAAGTTTTTCAGAAGGTACTTCTCTGGAGAGAAGCCCTGTATGAAATGGAAATGTGGACGATAAACAGTTCAGGAAAGAAGAGAATAGAAGCTTTTGGAATGTGTTGCTACAGAGGAATGCTGAAGGTTAGATGGATGGACGGTACATCCGATAGGAGGTACTGAATAGAATTGGGGAGTAAAGAAATTTATGGGGTAACTTAAATGAAAGAAAGGATCGGTTGATATGACACTTTTCGAAACATCAAGGGATCGCCTGTTTAATACTGGAAATAACTGTGGGGGGTAATAATGGTGGAGGGGGACCAACAGATGAATACAGTAAGCAGGTTCAGAAGCATGTAGGTCGCATTAGTCATTCGGAGATGAGGAGGCTTGCACAGGATAGAGTAACGTGAACAGTTGCATCAAACCAGCTTTCGGACTGAAGACGGCGACAACATTATTCAAGACAACCAGCATTTCATTTCGTGCATTTCTTCTTTCAGCAGCGGCAGCAGTAAGTCTTTCTAGCTCTTTGGAGCCTGCATGACTCACGCGAAAGTCACTCTCTTGATAAGACTTTAAAAGCATTGTCAACATCTTGAGACACTAGCTTAATGACTATCAAGCAAGGTCTCTGCGCATTCGTAAATACACTTGGACTCAGAATTCTTCATCTGCGTAGAAACACGCCCCTTATTATGGATATCTATGAACTGTTCCACCGGTGAAAATTTCGTTACCGGCCCTAAGTATATACTGCGCGCTTGTAATACGAGGCAGCTGAAATATTACGCATAGTTTGTTAATTTTTGTTATTGTCACCCTCTCCTTCAACAAGGTCCAACTTGATTTTAAAAGCTTTTTGCACTAAATTCTTACCTAAGATAAGTTTTCCGAAGCTCTAAAGTCCACTGCCCAATCGACAACGTTAACATTAATAAACTGACAAACTGCGGGGACGTATTCCTGACTAGAAATGGAGGATAAAAGTTCCTATGAATATGTTGTCCGGAACTGCATCGTCCCTCTGTCCACGTGCCGTGTAGTCGTTGTGTGTTGCAAGCTGTGAGATCGACGCAGCGTACGGTAGTCAGCAGAACAATTCGGTACTCGTGCCGGGAACAAGTCGAGATGGTGTTCACGTGTGACCAAGCAAATGGAAACGATCGAGAGACAGCACGGGTATACCAAAGTAAGTATCCTCACAGACACCAGCCACACCACACAACAGTTCAAGCCCTCAACATCACGAGACATTAGCTTAATGGCTATCAAACAAGACAGACGCACGCCCAAAAGATGTGTCTGCGGGGGGTACTTATTTTGGTATAACCGTGCTGCCTCTCGATCGTTTCCATATGCTTGGCTGTACGCGAACATCATCTCGGCTTGTTATCAGCATGAAAACCGGACCACTCTGCTGCTTACAGTACACTGCATCAATCGCACACCCTCCAAGACACTAGGAACACACGGAATGTGATCAGAGGAACTTTCATTTGTCAGTGCCATCTACCGTGGCAACGACGCATTTCAGGATGCACTTTCATAGCACCTTTTTTCTTCCATTTCCAGTCAGGAATCCGTCCTTGCAGTTTGTCGGTTTTACTTATGTTCACGCTGCATATACGGAAACTGGTCCCGTTCCTGTTGTATGTGTTAAGATTTCATTTCTGTTAAGAGGTATCCTAAGAAGAGAATGGTGATCTGTCACTATTGTCTAGGGGATTCTGAATTATACGGTTTTTGAGGGAATTGCTACACCAGACTATTTTCCGCTGCAGTTTTAGATCGGCGGCGCTGTTTCACACGTTACAAGCCATCACAGCAGTAGCAGATTTGACTTCAAAGAGTTATTTTTAGTCGGACAGTGGCATTTCGTTCTACTTCACTGACATCATTGCGGTTTTCAAACGACACTCCCACTCGTACAAACTTACGAAATGGTGGAAGGACCTGTTCAATTTAACATCAAAGCCCTTCACAACATTGGCACTGGCTTGGTGACGTAAAAAGCAGAGCCCCTGCGTAGTGTGTGCCATAGTCACCGTCGAAAGAGTCAAATACCGTGAGTTCACTGCACAAAATTACCCATCTTCGCGCTATTTATTTTTGAGTCTCTCTTAACTCTTTTCCTACAGTGGCCTCTATAGCTCAAAACAAGGAAATATCTTTGGTTTACGTGTGTAAAGTAAATCTAAGAGTGATTCACACCGATCAATTGCAAATCGAGCCCTTGTTCTAATATCTAAGATCGTTCAGGTTTCAGAGAAACAGAGCAGAAAAAAAAACTTCGGAAAATAAACTGAATTAAAAGCAGATTTTGTCTTTGCAATACAGTTTCCGATCCTTTGCTGAAGATTTATAGGTACCAAATGTAACAGATATTGACATATGATACAAAGATGTAACTGAAGGACGAAAAACTAATACTTCTATCTCCACCACACAGAACAGAACGGTCGTTTCGCATCAAACCGAAGTGAAACTATGCCACTCAACTAATCACCTATTAGTTCAATTCAATGCCGACAAGGTTTATAATGTGACTCTTCAGGCTTTTGCGGCGGATATGTTGTAAATAGTCTTCACGGGTGTGCCGCCGGATGACGTTGTGCAAATCCCACAATATTTCCTCGGAGCAACTGTCCGACATCACCAGGTGGTTGAACCTCGCTGGTGTCTAGGTACGACTGATAAGTTCCGCATGTCGACGCCGCTGTATATAGGGCACGCCCGTGAAGACTGCGCAGGCGCGGAAACCACACATGCGCAAAAATTTGCAGATAGATGGCGCCAGACTCGAACGCCCTCTGCCGGGAAACGCAGAGCGGCCGTTCTGCGCGTGCGCTGACGCCATGTTTACTAACATGCTGCCAACGTTATGACGGGTCTATTATCGAAAGCTCTTTGCTTTCTCGTCGTGATTTAACAGCAGCCAATGCGGGGTTCCAGGCTGTACTCAATTGAAATCCCGCATCCCTGTTGATAAGGTTATCAGCTGTACGGATATGTATTGCTTCCTTAATGACGCAATCCCAGAAAGAGGATGCTGGGGATAAAACTTCCGTCTTTTCATAAATCATGTGATGTCCTGTGTTCAGACAGTGTTCTGCAATCGCCGACTTCTCCGGTTGGCGTAGGCGTGTATGACGCTAATGTTCATCGCAACGTTCTTGTACTGTGCGATATGTCTGACCTATATATGCCGCCCCACACTCACAAGGAATCTTGTACACACCACGTTTCCTCAGACCGAGATCATCATTAACCGAACCTAACAGGTTCCTCAGTTTTTCAGATGGTCGGCAAATACTCTTTATGTCATATCTTCGAGGACTCTTCCGATTCTTGACGACATGGCACCAAAGTACGGCAAGAAGGCCAAGTTCTGCTCCATAGATTGAACTCGGTTGGGCCTGAATGCATTACGTATCTGTCTCTCAGAATAACCGTTTTGACGAAAGACTGTCTTCAAATGTTGCATCTCACTCGGCAGGCTTCCAGAGTCAGATACCACACGCGCTCTATGAACTAGCGTACGTAATGCACTACCGCATTGTGCTGGATGATGGCAGCTTGTGGCCTGCAAATATAGATCTGTATGCGTTGGCTTGCGGTATATGCTGTGTCCCAAGGTTCCATCTGCTTTCCTTTGTGCCAAAACACCAAGGAAAGGTAAAGCGCCATCTTTTTCCACTTCCATAGTGAAGTTAATATTCGGATGGAGCGAATTTAAATGTTGAAGAAACATAGGTACAGTATCCAGATGATGTGGCCACACCACAAACGTATCGTCAACATACCGCAGAAAACAAGAGGGTTATCGCTGGCGCGCACTATCGCAAATGAGTGTGCTACATGAAATTCATTTTCTCGAGATAGGTGACAGAACTCCACTCAAGTCTGAAGAAAATTTCAATATGTTAAATTTCATATCCAACAACATACTACGTCATACGCCCCAAACGAAAAACCATAGCGACCCCTATTTTTCACTGCCAACGTTTTCAAATTTCGGGCAGCGTCTTACTTAAACGCAAAAATCACAACAACTATGACCACTAACGAAATGATGCTGACATATTAAATACATAAGTAATGAGAAAAGCCCCTGTAGGCTTATCAGCTGACGTTAAATATTTAGATTTCATGTTTTGTACCAACAACAGACGGTTACTAGAATCACATCCACATTATGTTGAGCAGTTTGAGAATGGTACTTTTTAAAATATTACGGAAATGTTTCTGAACATAGTCCAGTCTGAATATCCTCGCGATTCCCTTTCATAGATCTTCACCCTATTCCCATTTTAGTGGCTTACAGTTTATCCATTTCTCCTTTCTCTCCATACCCCTCCTACTTCGGGGTCCCACTTCTTCTCCTCTTCCTCAAGTTATCGCCCGCCACAGATGTGGCCCGCCACAAAAAGCACCCTGGACAAGTGCCACGGTTTCAATTCCATACTAACGCTACTGCTAAAGTGGTGAATACCAAACAACTGCTGATGAGCCTGCAGTTCCTAGAAAGCCGGGTAACTGGCAGATAAAACTGGGTGGAGTTACCATAAAAATGATTCAAACAAAACTTTATAGGCACCAAGTTTTCACACGTACGCTGAGGAGCCAACTGCTTAATAGCGTGTTGGTCCACCTACGGAACGTATACCAGCAGCCATTCCGCGTGGCATGCCTTCAGCAAATCCTTGGTAGGTTATGTGGCATCATATGTCTACAGATAGGTCATGAAATTACTATAAATTACGGGCTAGTGATTTGTAGGTGTGGAGCCGGCGTCTGATAGCGTACAATTTGTGTTCCATCGATTCCAGATCAGGGGGATTTGGTGGCCAAATCATCAGTTGAATTCGTCATCATGCTCCTCAAACCACGATTACGACATTGTGGCACGGATAGTTGCACTGCTGGTAGATGGTATCGCCGTCAATTTAGGCATCAAGAATTAACAGATGCAGGATGTTCCCAACAATATTCACGTAGACTGCAACTGTCATGGTGGCACGATTACTAATACAGGTCTCATCACAGTCTTTGTGATTATTCCACACAGCATTCTACTGCCTCCAGCGACTTGTGGCTGTGGCGCAGTATACGAGGGGCGGTCAAAAAGTTAAATTTCGCGGCTCCAGCTTCATTAGTTTTGTCGCTAAGATGCGTTATATTCCGTAGTGTAAGCAAAATGGCGAATATCGAGAGAATCAAGAACCGTGCCCTGATTGAATATCTTAATTTGAAGGGAATGAAGCCAAGGAAATTGCGCACGACATGCGGAATACGCAGCAGTGAAAAACTGGGTATCCGACTTCAAACGTCGATGAACGAGTGTGGAAGATGCGCCAAGGAGTGGGAGGCCTGTCACCGTTGCCACTGATGAAACAGTGACTGCAATTCACAAGATGTCCGCCTCCGTAGCGCAGCGGTAGCGTTACTGCTTGCCACGTAAGGGGGCCCGGGTTCGATTCCCGGCAGAGGACTGGGTGCTGTGTGTCTTTCCATCACCATTGACATGCAACTCACCGAAGTGCCGTCAACTAAAACGACTTGCAATACGGCGGTCGAACGCCGAAGGGGATATCCCGGCCAATGAATGCCATACGATCATTTCATTTCAAGACACGATTTTTGCAGGATCGTGTAACAACGTTGCAGCACATCGAAACCACATTTGGAATCTCCCACGGGTGTGCTTATGACATTAACGTGGATATTTTGGGACTGCTGAAAGTTTCATCTCGGTGGGTCCCGAAAGACTTGAATGCAGATCGGAGACGGGAGCGTGTGCAGTGTAGTGAATAAATCGTCCGCCAATTTGAAGCGGATGAAGACGGCTTCCTTGCAAGGTACGTGACAACAGACGAAACGTGGGTTCACCACTTCATCCTGAGACAGAGCAACAATCACAACGACGGAAGTATCCTTCAGCCCCTACCCGAAAAAAATTCCGGGTGCAAAAATCAGCCGGTCAGATAATGGCATCGTTCTTCTGGGATGCAGAAGGGGTAATTATCGTTGATTACTTGCAAAAGGGAGTAATATAAATGCATCATACTATTGCAACCTCCAAGACCCTTTGAGAGAAGAGAAAAACAGGCGCGGAAATTTGGTGCGCGGAGTTCTTTCGCATCAGGACAACGCACCGGCTCACGAAGCCCTCGAAACACTGGAACCTCTGCGTGACTGTGGGTTCGAATTGTTACATTCTCCGCCATATTCTCCGGATTTGGCTCCATCGGACATTTTATTTTACCATATCTAAAAAAAAAAGAGACCTCATAGAACGACAATATGGCAATGATGATGCAGTGATTGATGCTGTAAACGCTTGGTTGGATTCTAAATCGAAGCCCTTTTATTTGAACGGTTTGCAGAAGTTACCTGAGTGTATTAGTGTACACGGGTATTATATTTAAAAATAAATTGGTTTATGAAATTTGTCACACTTAATTCATTAGGCTAGAAACTTTTCGACCCCTCCCGCTCTCATACAGTATATTCCGAGCGAACGTTCGCCTGGATCCGGAGGAAACCATTGGCCTAGTGTTATCAAGATACGTGATTCATCCGACCAGGTGATATGCTTCCATTGATCCAAGGTCAAATTTAGACTATCCCTTGGCTATTGCTATCGTAATTGATGTCGTCTGGTTAACATGGGAACAAAGTAGGTGTCGTGTGCTGTGGAGCCCGATGTTCCAATAACGATGCACCTAACTACGTGCTCCGGAACAGCTGTGTGTGCACTACATCGCTGGCTCCTCAGATGGTCGCCTGCCCTGCTTTACAGAACGGGTGAGTTTCCGACCTCCACGTTCTGTTATGAGGCGTGACGTCCAATATCTTGTCGCCTACCCTCCCACAGATTCTGACGACTGTACCACCTAAATAGCCGACCAGCTTCGCCATTTCCTAGATGCACTGACTCAGGCGCAGAGGCACAATAATCTGTCCTTGGTCAAAGCTTCTAATGTCTGCGGATCACCCATTTTCGGCCGGTATCGCAGCTGGAAGTACTCCCCAGTCGTCTCCGTTCCGCTTACATAATTTACGCACTGCGTCACGCGTCCGCTAAGGCAGCAGGTCGCATTCTGTTTCGTGTTTGGCAGTTGTCACGTTTTGGCTCCTCAGAGTGGTATGCAAGTGAGACGGAAGTAACTTTCCTCGTTGAAGACGCGTGGACGGAATGTTGTGCTGAAGTCGGCTGCCGTAAGGCACGGCTGTGGGCTGGCAGCTGCGTGCGTTCCTCCCGGAGGGTCGCCCGCGAGGTTGCACAAGCGCGAGCCGGGAGAAAGTTGCGCGCGGCGCGGCGCGGTCACGGCCCGGCCTCGCGGCTGCTGAAGTTCCGCCGCCCTATGACCATAAGCGCTTACGGCTGCAGCGGCATTCACACGCCACGTACTACACGCAACTACCGTGTGAGCTCTTAGAGGAATGCTGTGGCATGTGAAGGACGGAAAACATACGCGGCACCTAAGAGGAGCGGCAGTGCAAATGGCAAACACCACTGCCTTCGGAGATATTACATCTTTGTGTTGCTGCTACCGAACATCTAACACACACATACACACACAGTGTGCCAAAATTACGTATTGTCACCAGCTTGGTAGTGAAGGATCTTGTGTGTAATATTGAAACAGTATCAAATAATGTAGTTCATGAAATAAGTTCGTGGCTTGTGGAAAATAATTTGATGCTAAATCACAGTAAGACTCAGTTTTTACAGTTTCTAACTCACAATTCAACAAGAACCTATATTTTGATCAGACAGAATGGGCATATTATAAGCGAGACGGAACAGTTCAAGTTCCTAGGCATTCGGATAGATAGTAAGCTGTTGTGGAAAGCCCATGTCCAGGATCTTGTTCAGAAACTAAATGCTGCTTTATTTACCATTAGAACAGTATCTGAAATAAGTGACATTTCAACACGAAAAGTAATCTACTTCGCATATTTTCATACGCTTATGTCATATGGTATTATTTTTTGGGGTAATTCTTCTGATTCAAAAAGGGTATTTTTGGCTCAAAAACGGGCTGTTCGAGCTATGTGTGGTGTAAGTTCGAAAACTTCTTGTCGACCCCTATTCAATAGTCTGGGAATTTTGACATTGCCCTCACAGTATATATTTTCTTTAATGTCGTTTGTTGTTAGCAATATTAGCCTATTCCCAAGAGTTAGCTGCTTTCACTCAGTTAATAATAGGCAGAAATCAAATCTGCATGTGGAATGCACTTCCTTGGCTCTCGTGCAGAAAGGAGTGCAGTATTCGGCTGCATCCATTTTCAATAAGCTACCACAAGAACTCAAAAATCTTAGCAGTAGCCCAAACTCTCTTAAGTCTAAACTGAAGAGTTTCCTCATGGCTCACTCCTCCTATTCTGTGGAGGAGCTCCTGGAAGAGCTAAAAAATTAAGCAAATTCCAGTGTTACATTGTTGATTTTCTTTATTTAAACTTAAGACTTGTCACCTGAATATGTTTTTTTATATTTCATTTTATCTGTCTCTAATATCGTGTTATAATTTCATGTATTGACTCGTTCCATGACCATGGAGACCTCTTTAATTTGGTCCCACGGAACAATAAATAAATAAAAAGATGGAGTTGCGGACACCATAAAATGGAGCGCCAAGTGGAGAAATCCGACATTACCGAGACATTATTTTGATTGAGTTCGAAACAGGGGAGGCAGCTGCGGAGGCAGCCAACAAACATTTGCGCCGTGTATAGGGATAATAAAGTTGCGCAGAACACGGAAATAAAATAGTTTTTTCGTTTTAAGGAAGACCGTTGTGACAAACGTGACTCTCCAACGTTCAGGAAGACCTTCGGGTTATGATGATCGCTTAACTGCATAGATCCACGCCAGTGCAGTCTAGAACTGGTAAATGTGATGAACTGATCATTCCACCATCGCGCGACATTTGCATGCCACTGCGAAGATTCAAAAACTGGTTGTGTGGATACCGCATGCTGTAAGCCAAAATCATAAAAAAAAAATCAGCGGATGGCCATATGTGCGTGTCTACTTGATCCTCATCAACTGGCTCGGACTAGTTGCTCATCAACTGGCTCGTGAACAACATCGACCATTCCTATCCTGTATGTTACTGGTGGCGAGAACTGTTGCTTAGTTAGTTAAACGGCGATGTCATCAGTCCCATCGGATTAGGGAAGGATGGGAAAAGACGGAATCATCCCGGCATTTGCCTGAGGCGATTTAGGGAAATCACGGAAAACGTAAGTCAGCATGACCGGACATGGGTTTCAATGGTTCAAATGGCTCTGAGCACTATGGGACTTAACATCTGAGGTCATCAGTCCCCTAGAACTTAGAACTACTTAAACCTAACTAACCCAAGGACAGAACACACATCCATGCCCGAAGCAGTGTAGTGCTACAACGATGAAAATTAATATTACGACGATGTCAAACTTAATTTTCATGATTTAAAGAAGTATTCATGATATTAAAAATGTAATTATAATTTTATTATTTTCATTTTTGTGCTCAGTGTATCAAAGACTTTCTAGTGCATGGAATAAATTAGCATTGTTTCTACTGCGAAACTATATATGATTGTTAAGGGTTAAGCATGTAATAATTCGATGTAAGACATTTTGTTGAGTCTGAATTTTGTTCTCGTACTGGTCGGTAGAGAAGGGAAAGTTCCTTAATCGATGTGAAGGTATAAAGGCTGTAAAAAGGAGAGAGAGAGAGAGAGAGAGAGAGAGAGAGAGAGAGAGAGAGAGAGAGAGGGTAAATACAAGTTATTCAAAACAAATATCTCTAAAGTGTAACGTCTTGTGATTTCCTATAACTAAAATTTGCAAGGTCTAATCTGAGCCTGTCCTGAATAACAGCGAAGAACATTTATGTTGTTATATATTTTCTTCGCTTGATCACGGTTGTGATTAGCATGTTTCTTTTTGTTACGCGGCGTGTTATGAATATTTTCATTATACGCGCAAAAGTGCACACAGCTTTAATCGAACCTGCGTCTTTCGGAAACGATAACTCTTACTCAGTACAATTACGCGAATACCGTCTAAATCGCAACCGTGATCGCAAAAGTGTTTCCTGGACCACATAATTCTTATAAAATGTGTATTCTCTAAAGCGAGCAGCTTTGCACTATCGCTGACTCGCAACAATCGAAAGAATAAAAAAAGTGCTTGCCACCTTTTAATAGTTATTATTATCCCATTAAATAAATAAATAGCAATTCAGTGGCTGTCCAATCAATAAACAGAGAGGGCAATTCAGCAGGATTCGAACCTGCGACCGCAGTGGTCGCGCGGTTCCGGACTGAAACGCCTAGAACCGCTCGGCCACAGGGCCGGCGCGAAGGTTCAAAAACTGGTTGTGTTGATACCGCATGCTCTAAGCCAAAATCATAAAAAATCGGGTGGCCATATGTGCATGTCTACTTGATCGTCATGAATTGGCTCGGTCTACTTGCTCTTCATCATCTGGGCCGGCCGGAGTGGCCGAGCGGTTCTGGGCGCTACAGTCTGGAACCGCGCGACCGCTACGGTCGCAGATTCGAATCCTGCCTCGGGCATGGATGTGTGTGATGTCCTTAGGTTAGTTAGGTTTAAGTAGTTCCAAGTTCTAGGGGACTGATGGCCTCAGATGTTTAGTCCCACAGTGCTCAGAGCCATTTGAACCATTTTTCATCATCTGGCTCGTGAACAACATCCACCATTCCTATACTGTATCGTTCTCGTGACGAGAAATGTTGCTTAGTTGATTTGGGGGAGGGGAGCAAACGGCGAGGCCATCAGTCCCATCGGATTACGGAAGGATGGGAAAGGAAGGAACCATCCCGCCATTTGCCTGAGGCGATTTTGGGAAATCGCGGAAAACCTAAATCAAGATGGCCGGACATTGGTTTAAATTTCTTTATGTTAACGTAACGAAATGAAGAGAATGGTTGAGTCCAAACAAACCAGCAACTCCCCGTACACTCCTGCGCACATCCACAAAAGATAATGTTATGCATCTGGTGGAACAGTGACGCTGCGATGTACAACGAATTGCTTGCCCAATGTGTAACCATCGCTGCTGTCAACAACTGAGACGAGTTGCAGGCGCAGCCCAAGAACAACGACCAGGAAGACAGCGTGATGTGATGCTACTGCACGATAAAGTCCGCCCGCATTCTACTAGACTGACAAGAAACACTACAGGAGTTTGTTTAGAAAGTCATTCCGCACCCACCTTCCTCACCCGATCTTGCTCCATCAGATTTGCAGCTTCTCCACTTTCTATCTAACAACCTTCAAGGAACTTCCTGGCATATTAAAACTGTGTGCCGGACCGAGACTCGAACTCGGGACCTTTGCCTTTCGCGGGCAAGTGCTCTACCATCTGAGCTACCCAAGCACTACTCACGCCCCGTCCTCACAGCTTTATTTCTGCCAGTACCTCGCCTCCTACCTTCCAAACTTTACAGAAGCTCTCCTGCTAACTTTGCAGAACTAGCACTCCTGAAAGAAAGGATATTGCGGAGACCTGTATTAGCCACAGCCTAAGGGATGTTTCCAGAATGAAATATTCACTCTGCAGCGGAGTGTGCGCTGATATGAAACTTCCTGGGGAAAGGCGAAGGTCTCGAGTTCGAGTCTCGGTCCGGCACACAGTTTTAATCTGCCAGGGAGTTTCATATCAGCGCACACTCCGCTGAAGAGTGAAAATCTCATTCTGGAACCTTCAAGGAACTTCCTTTGGCTCTGAGCACTATCGGACTTAACTACTGAGGTCATCAGTCCCCTAGAACTTAGAACTACTTAAACCTAACGACATCACACACATCCATGCCCGAGGCAGGATTCGAACCTGCGACCGTAGCGGTCACGCGGCTCCAAACTGACGCGCTTAGAACCGCACGGCCACACCGGCCGGCGGAACTTCCTTTCCCGATGAAAATGCGCTCAGAACATGGCTCTATGAATTTTTATCTAGAAACAACGTGAGCTCTACAGTCGCGGAATCAAGAAGTTACATGAGCGTTGGCAGATTGTTGCAAATAGTGAGGGAGACTATATTATTGAAGACAGAGGTATCTGTTTTGTATATATGTTGTGTTTATTACACTTCGGAAAAACAATAAGAACTTATGCACCACCCTAATAGCCGGCCGGGGTGGGCGAGCGGTTCTAGCCGCTACAGTCTGGAACCGCGCGACCGCTACGGTCGCAGGTTCGAATCCTGCCTCGGGCATGGATGTGTGTGATGTCCTTAGGTTAGTTAGGTTTAAGTAGTTCTAAGTTCGAGGGGACTACTAATCTCAGCAGTTAAGTCCCATAGTACTCAAAGCCATCTGGACCATTTGAACCACCCCAATAATTTTTTCCAGGATCACTCAAGAAACGCGCCAAAAGTGGTTATTTCACCCGCTAGATTGTGATGAACACGTAGCCGCTTTGATGGTGCCAATGACTCCGGCAGTGCATGCCCGGCAGCCGCAAATAGCGGTGGTCGAACTTAGTTCCACGCGATAAAATTTTACTGCAAATTGCAGAAAAGACATCGTAAGCTTACAAAGCCGTGCAACTTCCTTACGGGGGACGACTGTCTTAGTCGTGCACAAGTATTCAACTGGGTTTCAGCATCTGAGACCGGTTGAGAATCATTAGAAGATGAACCACGTCTCGGACGTCCTGTCTCTGTCCTGGCGAATGAACATACGGAAATGGAAAGGAAATTATTGCCAGTGACAAACTACCGCCAGAAAGCTACAAGTGCGACTGTGTCGGTGAGGTAACTGCCACGTTCGTTTCAGGGAAGTGTTTGCACAAGAGAAAAGTTTGTTCCTGGTTGTGGCATATTCATTGATGGAAGAGCAGAGAGAACACCGAACTCCATGATGCCTAAGTTTCATCGCCGCGGCTGGTGACGATCCTGATCTGTTCGAACGAATTGTGACTGGGGATTTTTTTTTTAGTTCGACCCACAGACAAATCGTCAATGGCATGGAATATCATCATCGAGGCAGAAGAAACTCGAGTTTTTTTTTTAGAAAGACAACGGTTCTTTTGTCTGATGGTTCTGAAGTGATGGATAGTGTATTTCTCCTTGGGGGCACAACAGCGACCGGACAGTACTACTTAGCAGCTCCTCCTCCTCCTCCTCCTCCTCCTCCTCCCCCCCCCCCCCCGTCCATTTCAACGATAGCGTATTATTCTAGCAAATTTTGTGAGGTACAATTACTTCGCCTTTTTTCTCATTCTGTAGATAGTCATCACGTGAAAGAGCTACTTGTCAATCAGGAACACTTTAGTTTCGAGCCTTTAAGACCAAGTGATTTCGGAGGCTAAACAGTGCAGCTTGTGACAGAAATGAGTTTGTTGCTCTCTGCTTTATTTGAATGGTAATATGTTTAACTTATCTGTGCGTATGATGTTCCGTCCATGTTCACCCCAGGAATCAAAGTCATCTTCCTCCATTAAGTCTCGGCTGGTATCACGTATATTGACAGTCTACGTTCACTTCTGACATCAACGGCACTTTGAACTCTGCTGTATCCACGAAGGTTATCTGCAATACTGTCGTTAGTCCACTCATAAACCATTTTTTAAACTTATCCTCTCATAAAAATTGTGACACTTTGCCATAAAATCGAATACTCTGGCTTTCTGTAATTCGATTGAATTTCATCCTTTATCTACGAAAGCACAGGCCGAGATGCTTACAGACAACATACCACTCCTGTTACATACATAGTACGGCAGTTTACATTAACGTCTCCATTTAAGTATATTATTTGCGTTCTCAGCGCTGCAGTGTCACTAGACGATGTGTAAGACGTAAAGAATACGTAGCTGGTAACAAGAAGAGAACTCTGAGTGGCTGCTTTCGCTTTCTCGCGGCAGGTAGACTTCTGCCGAAAGAGGCGTGCTCTTGCTCCTTGCCTGGCCTGACTTTGTCCCAGTTTCGGTCTCTGCGTTGTTGCCGGAGGCGGGATAGCAAGATAAAGCACGCCCCTCGCCATCTGGCCGGATGACCGCAACACACTGCCCTTCACGCAAAGTTCACGCTGTAGAGGCTTCCACTACTGGAATACAGACGTACAAATAAACGTTCGTACACAATATCAAGGGTCATCAATCATCCAGCGTGACAAACGACGGGAAAAACTGTAGAAGAATATCAATGTAGGCGATCTTAAAGACCCACAGTCCCTGACATACATACATACACATTCAGTTTTGCAGCTGACAAGTACATCTTGATTATCCCGTGGGGCAGTTTAACAATAAAATGAAATATAGAGAACATATTCGTTAAGGTTTAATGGCAACGTTCTCTCTAATGACTCTGCCCTTGCGAGGAACACCGTACAGGTGTTGTGGTGACGCATTCCTTTCGCTGCTGTATTCATCTCATCTCTGCACACCAACAGCAACCTATCACCTACACTACGTATTTTTAACCTGATCGTGCACTAACGTTTTTCCACCTACATCGGCATTTCGTAGCCCGTCTTAAGGTGCATAGCGGAAGGTACTTTGTGCACCACTGTTGGCCCGCAGGAAGAGCGATTCTCATTATCTTCCGTACGAGTTAGAATCTCGTAAATTCTTTCTTCGTGGTCTTTTCGTGAGATGTACATAGAAGTAAGTATTGTATAATTTCACTCTCCGAAGAAGGTACAGTAAATTTTAGAAGGAAACCACATAGTGATGCTGAAGGCCACTCTTCTTGCTTCTGAGGCTGGCCTTCGCTCAGCACGTCCTTGGCCCTTTCGCCCTTGTTAAATGAACCTGTAACGAACGCTGCTGTTTTTTTTTATCTTTTCCATTTCCTGTATCAATTTCGCCAAAAGATGAACTGTCTTTTTTCCTACAGATTCATTTTACGAAGGCTTCTTTCTTTGTCTGTTCTGCTAAGTACATTTTCATTCTGTGTTTGATACGTTAATTGTGGCAACATTCCGTTACACTAAATTTCATATCCTTACGATTTCTTATTCACGTTTCTTACTCCCTATTACAAACGTTTATCACACAAATTGTTAGACTTCATAAGCGCAGCTTTGGAAGTTCATTCTTCTACACTAGTTCGACATATGACCGCCTGCTCATTTATTTTGGAAAAAAAATCTTAATTTGCCTCTGAAAATCTGTCGTTTGATACTTAGCTTAACTCATCTCATGCAAGTGAATTCCTTAACTTCTATTATATTTTCCTCTAATTGTCATATTTCGCTTTTTTAAGTGGGGGAATTTCTTCGGTAGAGTATAATCGAAACAGGAGAGAGGAATTAATGTACGAGTTTAATGTTCAATCCATGTCATCATCATTATCATCCTGGACATGGACTAGGGAGGACATCGGGGGTAATAAGGTGACGTTTGCAATTTACTATAGCAAGCTGGTCACTAGTCTGTTGACCAGGAATTTTACTCGACTGCCTTTTCTCCTCTAGCCACCCAAACACTAATTAAAATTAATTCCGCTATCGCTATCAGGTTCAAATGGCTCTGAGCACTATAGGACTTAATACTTAATATCTGAGGTCATCAGTCCCCTAGACTTAAGACTACTTAAACCTAATTAACCTCACACACATCCATGCCCGAGGCAGGATTCGAACCCGTGACCGTAACAGCAGCGCGGTTCCTGACTGAAGCGCCTAGAACCGCACGGTCACACCGGCTGGCTCGCTATCAGGATTAGAACCGACCCAGCAATAGTGACCTCATCTACGGAGGTCAGTCTACAACTGCTCAGAATGGGTACGGCATTAAGACCCGTCTAGCAAAGCTGGGAGCTTGTCCGCGCTTTACGTAGAGGAGTGGCACAGCGGTACCGCACTACACTCGTATTCCAAAGGACGACGGTTCAGATACCCGTTCGGACAAGTAAGTATTAGAGTTTCCATGGCTTTCCTAAACCGCTTAATGCGAATTCCAGAATGGTTCCATCGAAATAGCTGTGAGGATTTCCTTGTGCATACCTCCCCTGTCAGACGCCTGTGCTGCGTCTCTAATGAACTCTTTGTCGACGGACATCAAACGCCAATCTTGCTTCCCACATTCATTCCTTCC